>NC_086317.1:243729325-244929325 GCF_036172605.1 Pelobates fuscus
TCAACGTTTCAGCTCCTGATCGGAGCTTTCATCAGGACACCAAAGGCTTAAATATTGCAAAAGTCAAACATATATAAGACATCTCTGCCAATGAACACTCACCATATCAGCTGTAACTCATCATCCCTCCTGCACGGCGTGTACCCGGCATCAATGCGCATGTGCATCACCAGTCCGAACTTCCGCATCACGTGATGGAGGGTGGGCCAAGTCTAAACCTAGGAAGCGTCACAGTTTCCTAGCAACCGCCGATACAATCAGCTTTGGTTGCTACTATGTAACCTGCTGCCGGTGGAAGAATCTCTCCTTCCATAAACGAGGCTACCCACTCCACGGTGTAGCGATCGGTTGCTGTGGCAACAAGTTCCAGCCGTGCAAGCAAGGGCGGATGAGAACTGACAGTTACAGGACCAATAGCAAGTGAATGAAATACATTCCAAAAAGCCTTTTATATCTATAAAAAATAAAATGAAATAAAATAAAATAGCTGTCATATATGTGAAAATAATACACTTAAATATCTAATAAAGCCTGATAAAGTGATGTAATAGATGAATACAATAAAGTTAAAGTGTAATGTTATTAAATTGTTTGTACCCTGAGTGTAGGTATACCACAATATATAAAAATCTATATTAATCAATTAGTGATGCCTAAAATTGTTAAAGATATAAATCTAATAAAAATAAAAAATACAAAATGTGTATCCATATCATCAATAAGTATGATTGTATGTATTAACTCCATGTGATTACGTGTAAATATTGAAGAGGGACTACACAACTTTGTGATTAACCTCTTGTATGAGACAGTCTAAAAAATTAGATATTATAAAGGCATAAATCCCCCTGCCCATCCTGACTGTCTATGTTAAATAGCCATCGGTGAGTGTCTAAGTACCATAATCTACAGTATTATTAAATGCATAAACTAAATATATAATGAAAAACTTATATTTAAAAGAGGTTTTCTGAGAGACCATCTTCAAGGGAAACCTTCCCTAGCGAAATCCCTTCCAGAAAACCTCTCCAAGCTCCAATTGGATTGGGTGGATATTTGGGTGCAAAAACAATCAGATGATTATAAAAAAGAAATGAAGGAACATTTTTCATTTAAGCCTCTAGTCTAGGGATAGAGTGTCCAGTTCCATTATCCAATTAATCTCTCTTTGCAGAAGAAGTTTCCCTCTATCTCCACCTCTGGCGGATGGAGGAACGTGATCGAAAGCCACACATCGCAGAGCAGAGAGTAAATGTTGCTTTTCCAGGAAATGTCTGGCCACAGGTTTGTCCGATCTGCCATCACGGTAGGCCAGACGGATACTTGACCTGTGGCCCCTGATTCTCTCGCACAAAGATGTATCTGTCTTTTCTATATAACTCAGTCCACAAGGACATGTGAGTTTATATATGACAAATTCTGTGCGACAGTGTATCCTATGGGCAATCTTGTAAAGTTTCCCCGTATGTGGGTGAGAAAATGTCTTAGACGGGATTATGTGCCCACAGGTTACACACCCTAAGCATCTGACACATTCATTGTTTATCTTCCCTGTTTTGGGGGTATTGTAGCAATGGATGGGATCTGTTTTAAATAATAAATCCCTTAGGTTTCTATTTCTCTTGTAGCAGAACATAGGTTTAGATGTTAATTCTCTTGGAAGCATCGGGTCTTGTTGTAAAATATTCCAATTTCGGCTAATAGAATCCGTTATTTCCTTACTTGCGGAATGTAGTTTCATTGGAAATACTATTCTTTTTGATGGTCCTTTTGGAGAGCTTCTTCGATTGTTGTAATATTGTTCTTTAGCTTGACACAGAGCATTTTCCAATATCGGTCGCTTGTAACCTCTCTTTACAAACTTAGAGTACATCATTCTTAGTTGTTCCTCCCGTTGTTCTTCTTGAGAATTATTCCTATATACCCATAGGAATTGAGAGAGTGGTAATGATTTTTTCAAATGTTGCGGGTGGAAACTGTCAAAGTGTAAAATGGTGTTCCGATCAGTAGGTTTAGGATAAAGTCTGTACTCGAGTTTGTGGTTAGTGATAGATAATTCTATATCAAGGAATTGGACATTTTTAGAATCGATATGTGAAGTCACTTTAATTGGTGTGGATAAGTTGTTGATATATTCAACCAGTATATCCGCTTCTTCATGTGTACCATTCCAGAGTATTAAGATGTCATCGATAAATCGATAATACCGTACTATTTGTTTCTGATATCGTGTTAATATGTATGTTTGTTCAAAATCAAACATGAACCTGTTAGCATACATGGGGGCCATCGCTGCCCCCATCGACGTGCCGGAAACCTGTAAAAACCATTGTGTCTCAAACCTAAAATAGTTATTTCGTAGTGCCAATGATAATAGTTCCATGGTATACTCAATGGGAGGTCCACAGTAGTATGTAGAGGTAGATAGTAATTGCCTCATGGCCTCAATGCCCTCTTTGTGCGGGATTACAGTATATAAACTGCTAACATCCATGGTTATGAACAACCCATCAAATTCCTCTATTTGCTTAAGGTTATGTATAAGGCTATTTGTGTCCTTAATACAAGTAGGAATCACCGTAACTGGCTGTTTGAATAGATAATCAAGGTACTTGGCTATAGGTTCCAAGATGCCATCTATTGCAGACACAATTGGTCTGCCTGGTGGAGCAATTGGGTTTGTATGGATCTGTGGCAGCGTATATAACACGGGAGTACGTGGATGTATTTTCTGCAGATATTCAAACAGATCTGTTTCAATAAAACCTGCTCTCAACCCAAATAGAAGTACTTCCTCAATTTTCTGCGCGATGTCATTAGTTGGATCCTTATCCAGAGGTTGGTAGGTTGTTTGTGGATCTCACTCGCATAATAAGAGTAATTAAGTACCACTATACCCCCAAAAATGGCAAAGGAAGAGGCTAAATTGCTACCACTGCTGCAAATTAAAAATTTTAAATACTGAGGTTTTAAATACACCTATTTTAGAATTGTAAGTGATAGTAACTATCTCCTGGTTGCAGCAATTAGATTTTTTATTTTTGCTATTCCTATTCTTTTTATTATTTTCTTCAGGTGTGGGTTGATTTACTGGGATTTGAGGAGTTACACACTTTTCTTGAGACCACTATCTAAACCTTCCTATTTATCAGAAAGGAAGCAATTTCTTTTTTGGTGATTCTTTATTTTGCAGTATCAGTTATGCCTGTAAATGACTTGCAATGCAGTACATGCATTGGAAAGTGAAAAAAGGCATTGCTTCACTTTAAGTACATTTTCGTTTTACATACATGCTCTGGTCCCATTGTGTACTTAAAAGTGGGGTATGCCTGTATATATATATTTCATCTGTGAAGAGGACAGGGCTCCAGTGGCGAATTTGCCAATCTTGACATATATACACTGCTCAAAAAATTAAAGGTAACACTTAAACAACACAATGTAACTCCAAGTCAATCACACTTCTGTGAAATCAAACTGTCCACTTAGGAAGCAACACTGAGTGACAATCAATTTCACATGCTGTTGTGCAAATCGGGTTGGACAACAGGTGGAAATTATAGGCAATTTGCCATAGAACACCAAGATTGGCAAATTCGCCCACTGCCAAACCGGTCATGCTGGAGGATGTTGCAGGCAGCAGAACGTTCTCCACAGCGTCTCCAGACTGTGTCACGTCTGTCACATGTGCTCAGTGTGAACCTGCTTTCATCTGTGAAGAGCACAGGGCGCCAGTGGCGAATTTGACAATCTTGGTGTTCTCTGACAAATGCCAAACGTCCTGCATGGTGTTGGGCTGTAAGCACAACCCCCACCTGTGGACATCGGGAACTCATACCACCCTCATGGAGTCTGTTTCTGACCATTTGAGCAGACACATGCACATTTGTGGCCTGCTGGAGGTCATTTTGCAGGGCTCTGGCAGTGCTCCTCCTGTTCCTCCTTGCACAAAGGCGGAGGTAGCGGTCCTGCTGCTGTGTTGTTGCCCTCCTATGGCCTCCTCCACATCTCCTGATGTACTGGCCTGTCTCCTGGTAGCGCCTCCATGCTCTGGACACAACGCTGACAGATACAGGAAACCTTCTTGCCACAGCTCGCATTGATGTGCCATCCTGGATGAGCTGCACTACCTGAGCCATTTGTGTGGGTTGTAGACTCCGTCTCATGCTACCACTAGAGTGAAACCCCCGCCAGAATTCAAAAGTGACCAAAACATCAGCCAGGAAGCATAAAAACTGAGAAGTGGTCTGTGGTCACCACCTGCAGAACCACTCCTTTATTGGGGATGTCTTGCTAATTGCCTATAATTTCCACCTGTTGTCTATCCCATTTGCACAACAGCATGTGAAATTGATTGTCACTCAGTGTTGCTTCCTAAATGGACAGATTGATTTCACAGAAGTGTGATTGACTTGGAGTTACATTGTGTTGTTTAAGTGTTCCCTTAATTTTTTTGAGCAGTGTATATATGCCAAGATTGGCAAATTCACCACTGGTGCCCTGTGCTCTTTACAGATGAAAACAGGTTCACACTGAGCACATGTAACAGACGTGACAGAGTCTGGAGACACCGTGGAGAACCAGCATGACCGGTTTAAGGTCAGTGGGTGTGGGGTGGCATTTCTTTGGGGGGGCCGCACAGCCCTCCATGTGTTCGCCAGAGGTAGCCTGACTGCCATTAGGTATCGAGATGAGATCCTCAGACCCCTTGTGAGACCATATGCTGGTGCGGTTGGCCCTGGGTTCCTCCTAATGCAAGACAATGCTAGACCTCATGTGGCTGGAGTGTGTCAGCAGTTCCTGCAAGACAAAGGCATTGATGCTATGGACTGACCTGTCCGTTCCCCAGACATGAATCCAATTGAGCACATCTGAGACATCATGTCTCGCTCCATCCACCAACGTCATGTTGCACCACAGACTGCCCAGGAGTTGGCAGATGCTTTAGTCCAGGTCTGGGAGGAGATCCCATAGGAGACAATCTGCCACCTCATCAGGAGCATGCACAGGCGTTGTAGGGAGGTCATACAGTCACGTGGAGGCCACACACACTACTGAGTCTCTGTCACGACTAGTAATGTGGTCCAGCACGCAGAAACTATATAAACATATACATAAGTAAGAAAAGGAAAATAATAGGTAAGAGCGTAAACCGGACCTTAGAATGGCCGGACTAATACGCTAGAGACAGAGAATGGTCAAAGGGAAAGCCGAGGTCAAGGAAGCCAGAAAATACTCAATACCGATTAAACAAGCCAAGTCAGGGAAACCAGAGATCAGAATAACCAGGGAAACGCCAAGGATCAGGATACCAGGAAATCAGAAACACGAGAATAGCACTTTCAGGAAACCAGGAAACTGAAACCACGACATGGCAAAGTAATGGGGAAAGCTAGGGGTTTAAATACCCCTCTCTAGGTTATGATTGGTCAGAGGGCGACCTCTGACCCCAAAACGTGCGTGTGCGTTGACGTCGTGACGTCACGCACACGTTGGTATAATTCTCGGGGGCGGGGCTAGCAATAGACGCGACCACGCGGTCGGCGCCATCTTGGATCTGGGCGTGATGCCCGGAAGAACTACGTGCGCGGTTCCCGGCTCGCCGACGAGCAGGTAAGCTCGTGTAGTCGGAGCGGTCGTGCCGGTCGGGCACGACCGTGAGGCTCGGCGGGCCGGTGACCGCAACAGTACCCCCCACTCGAAGACCGCGCACCGGGCGGGAAGGACCCGGCTTAAGAGGAAAGCGGTTGTGAAATGACCGGATAAGACGGGGCGCATGGACCCGGTCAGCAGGAACCCAACAACGTTCCTCGGGACCATAACCCTTCCAGTCAACGAGATAGGACAAGACACCTCTGGATAATTTGGAGTCCATGATAGAATGGACTTCGTATTCTTCTTGATCACCCACTACCAAGGGCGGAGGAGGAGTGGATACCCTGGTGTAGCGATTGCAAGTAAGGGGCTTGAGCAGAGACACATGGAAAGTATTCGCTATTCTCATATGAGCCGGTAGTGCCAAAGAATAGGTCACTGGATTAATACGTTGGGTAACTCGAAAGGGACCAATGTACCGAGGGGCAAATTTCATGGATGGGACCTTAAGCTTGATATGTCTTGTGGAGAGCCACACCCTGTCACCTGGAAGATAGACAGGATTAGCGCCCCGTTTCTTGTCAGCTTGGACCTTTGCTCGGAATGAGGCTTTTTGCAGAGCTGAATGGACGGAATCCCAGGTATCATGAATCGATTCTAAACGGGTGTTCAAAGCGGGGATTTCTGTGTCTGAGAATGCAGAAGGTAAAACAGCGGGGTGATAACCCTGATTAACAAAGAATGGACTGTGATTAGAAGATTCATGAGTGGCGTTGTTTCTGGCGAACTCAGCCATGGGTAAGAGCTCATACCAGTTAGATTGATTGGCATTTATAAAGCAACGTAAATAGGCTTCTAAAGACTGATTCGCCCTCTCTGCTGCTCCATTTGTTTGAGGGTGATATGCTGACGAAAAGGAGAGTTCGACGCCCAATTGTTTGCAAAAGGAACGCCAAAACCTAGAAACAAACTGGGTACCTCTGTCAGATACTATGTTTTTGGGTACACCGTGCAACCGAAAGATCTCTCTCAAGAATATTTGAACAAGATCTTGAGCAGATGGTAATTTTTTAAGTGGGACGAAATGTGCCATCTTCGTGAATCTATCAATAACCATAAGGACTGTATTAAACCCGTTTGAACTGGGTAGATCCACAATGAAATCCATGGCCAAGTGGGTCCATGGAGCACTAGGTATGGGCAGTGGTTGTAACAGTCCAGGAGGTGACCTAGGAGGAACTTTAGAAACTGCACATATTTGACATGCCCCAACATAATCTTTGATATCGTTTCTAAGAGCAGGCCACCAAAATCTCCTGGAGACGGCTGAGAGAGTTTTATGGACTCCAGGATGGCCCGCTGTGAGGTTGTCATGGAACAAATCTAGTACCTTCTTTCGAAACTGAGGTGACACATACAGTTTGTCCGGAGGTTTTCCCACAGGTGCCTGAGTTTGATCTGCTATTATGGCACAGAAGAGTGGAGAAGACACTTCGGAAACAGTAGTGGCAATGAGGCATTCAGGAGGTACAATAGGATATATCTCCTGTTCTGGTACTTCATCTGTCTCAAACTGCCGAGATAGTGCATCTGCCTTGGTGTTTTTAGTACCAGGCCTGTACGTAATTACGAAATTGAATCGGGAGAGGAACAATGACCACCTAGCCTGACGAGAGGACAGTCTCTTAGCGTCCCCAATATAAGCCAAATTCTTATGATCAGTAAAGATCAAAAGTGGCTCTTTGGAACCTTCCAAGAGATGCCTCCATTCCTTAAGGGCAAGTACAATGGCCAAAAGTTCCCTATTCCCTATGTCGTAATTCCTCTCTGCAGGTGTGAGTTTGCGAGAGTAAAATCCACAGGGATGTAAAGGCGTATCAGGACTTTCTCTTTGAGACAGAATGGCTCCAACTCCTGTCTCTGATGCATCCACCTCTAGGATAAATGGTTTGGATGGATCAGGATGGGTCAGGACAGGTGCTGAGGAAAATAAAAATTTTAATTGTTCAAATGCCTCTCTTGCTTCTTTGGGCCAAGATATACAATTTGTTCCTTTTTTTGTTAAATTGGTTATAGGGGAAATCACGGAGGAAAATCCCCTTATGAATTTGCGGTAGTAATTTGCAAAACCTATAAAGCGTTGAGTAGCTTTAAGGCCCTTGGGTAATGGCCACTGTAAGACTGCCTCCAGTTTGCGAGGATCCATCTGGAAACCAGACGGAGATATAACGTATCCAAGGAATTGTATCTCCGTTTGGTCAAACTGGCATTTCTCCAGTTTACAGTAAAGGCCGTTTTGTAACAGGGTTTTCAGTACAATTCTCACATGTTCGTGATGTGTCTCTAGGTCTGGGGAATAGATGAGAATGTCGTCCAAATACACTAGAATGAACATGTGAAGGTACTCTCTTAGGACATCGTTAATAAAATCCTGGAATACCGCTGGAGCGTTACATAATCCAAACGGCATAACCAGGTATTCGTAATGTCCCATTCTGGTGTTAAATGCGGTCTTCCATTCGTGACCGTCCTTAATCCTGACTAGATTGTATGCACTTCGGAGATCGAGCTTGGTAAAGACTCGAGCTCCCTTCAATCTGTCAAATAGCTCTGATATAAGGGGAATAGGGTAGGCGTTTTTAATGGTAATCCTATTCAAACCCCTATAATCAATACAAGGGCGTAGGTCTCCTTCTTTTTTAGAAACAAAGAAGAATCCAGCCCCGGCTGGTGAGGAGGACCTACGGATATGACCCTTTCTGAGAGCCTCCTTAATGTATTCCTCTAAACAAAGATTTTCCTGGGGGGACAAGGCATAGATTCCTCCCTTGGGAGGCATAGTCCCTGGTAATAAGTTTATAGTACAGTCATAAGGTCTATGAGGAGGTAACCCTTCTGACTGGACCTTGTTAAATACCTCTTTCAAATCTATATACTGCTGTGGAATTTGTGTGGTCAAGGGAGGTGTAACAGGAACATTAATGGTGCCAATAGGTTGTGGGATTTGCTTAAAGCAGACACCTTTGCATCTCTCACCCCAACTCACAATCTCTCCTTCAATCCAATCTAAACGTGGATTGTGTTTAAGGAGCCAAGGGAAACCGAGTATTATCGGAACTGTAGGTGAAGATATAATTTGAAAGGTCATTTCTTCAGAATGGAGAATACCCACTGAAACAGTGATTGGCAGAGTTTCGTGTGTGATGAAAGGCTGGGTAAGAGGCCTTCCATCAATGGCCTCGACTGCTATAGGTTTCTCTTTATGTCTTAAGGGCAGGAGATGTTTTGCAGAGAATTCTTTGTCTAGGAAATTCTCCGCTGCCCCAGAGTCAATCATAGCCTCACATTGAACAGTAGTGTTCTCGAAAGATAAGGTTACTTTGATAAGGAAACGGTTCTTAGTCAATTTAGGGGACATATACATCACACCTAAGGTCGGTCCCCGTACGTGCCTTAGGTGTGCAAGTTTTCCGGCCGAACCGGGCATGATGACCTTAGATGCCCCTTCTTACCACAATACATACATAACCCCTCGTTACGTCTGTGTTGTCTCTCTGCCTCAGTGAGTTTAGCACTACCCAATTGCATGGGTTCAGGTTCTGGAAGAGGCGTTTGGCTACTCACCACTGGGTTAGAGAAACGAGGAGCTATGGACAAATTAGAGCGTCTGTTACGTTGTTTGTTTTTCTCTCTCTCTCTGAGCCGGTTGTCAATGTCTATCATGTAGGCAATAAACTCGTTAAGATTAACCGGAAGGTCTCTAGCTGCAGTCTCATCTTGTATATTCTCAGCTAAACCTTCAGAGAAAGCAGCCACCAGACCGCTATTGGTCCAATCAACCTCAGACGCTAATGTCCTGAACTCTATAGCATAATCGGCTACAGAACGACTGCCTTGCTTGATTCGCATAAGGGCTTTGGCAGCGTTCTTCTCCCTGCCTTTAGGTTCAAATGTAGCTTTAAAGGCCGTAAGAAAAGTATTGTAATCACGGGCTACTGCGTCACCACTTTCCCATAAGGGGTTAGCCCAGGTCAAAGCTTTTCCAGTTAATTGGTTCATCAGATAGCCTATTTTTGATCTATCTGTTGGGAATGAACCTGGGGAGGCCTCAAAGTGGTATTCAATTTGGTTTAAAAAACCTCTGAATTCCTTAGAATCACCTCCATAGCGAGGGGGCGGTGACAAGGTTATGGACGGTGGTTTATGTGGTACGGGAACCACTACAGGTGGCGGAACCACAGGTGGTACCGGAGGTGGTACCACAGGTGGTACCGGAGGGACCTCTAAATAGGCAGTCCTCTGGAGCAAGGTCTGAAATGCCTGGGCAAATTGGTCTAACCTGTGGTCCATATCCTCCACCCTACTCTCACATGCGATCATATGCTTGCATAGTTCTGCAGGATCCATGGCCATGTCGTAATGTCACGACTAGTAATGTGGTCCAGCACGCAGAAACGCAGAAACTATGTAAACATATACATAAGTAAGAAAAGGAAAATAATAGGATAATAGGATAATAGGATAGAGCGTAAACCGGACCTTAGAATGGCCGGACTAATACGCTAGAGACAGAGAATGGTCAAAGGGAAAGCCGAGGTCAAGGAAGCCAGAAAATACTCAATACCGATTAAACAAGCCAAGTCAGGGAAACCAGAGATCAGAATAACCAGGGAAACGCCAAGGATCAGGATACCAGGAAATCAGAAACACGAGAATAGCACTTTCAGGAAACCAGGAAACTGAAACCACGACATGGCAAAGTAATGGGGAAAGCTAGGGGTTTAAATACCCCTCTCTAGGTTATGATTGGTCAGAGGGCGACCTCTGACCCCAAAACGTGCGTGTGCGTTGACGTCGTGACGTCACGCACACGTTGGTATAATTCTCGGGGGCGGGGCTAGCAATAGACGCGACCACGCGGTCGGCGCCATCTTGGATCTGGGCGCGATGCCCGGAAGAACTACGTAAGCTCGTGTAGTCGGAGCGGTCGTGCCGGTCGGGCACGACCGTGAGGCTCGGCGGGCCGGTGACCGCAACAGTCTCATTTCGACTTGTTTTATGGACATTACATCAAAGTTGGACCAGCCTGTAGTGTGTTTTTCCACTTTAATTTTGAGTGTGACTCCAAATCCAGACCTCCACGGGTTGAAAAATGTGATCTCCATTTTTAAATTTTTGTGTGATTTTGTTGTCAGCACATTCCACTATGTAAAGAACAAAGTATTTCAGAAGAATATTTAATTCATTCAGATCTAGGATGTGTTATTTTTGCGTTCCCTTTATTTTTTTTGAGCAGTGTGTATATATATATATATATATATATGTGTGTTTTTTACATCTACATTACGGGATTAATACAGCTACAATCTCTCTCTCTCTCCCTTGCAGTAGTGAGATCACTGTTAAAGTGAGATTTATGTGGTAAAAGCAAGTCGTATGGCTTGCCTGGTGTGTGTATTTGTGTTTAACATAGTAGATAGAATATATATATATATATATATATATATATATATATATATATATATCTACATATATATTATTTTTTTTTGAAAGTAAGAACATTTTTAAAACAATGCATCCTTCCCTTTTCTCTCTCTTGCATTATAAGGGCTCCAAGAAAAGCAAATGGAGGACTCTTGTTGGCTCCTCCAATCACAACTGTCAAAATAAGATGTACCCAGCAAAATTAGATATGACTGAAGGGCCACATTACCTAACTGAGGCTGAACTGAAAACTGACTAGATGTTGAAAAATAGTACTTCACATAAAAGCAAATACTCTTGTCCTATCTGCTAGGACTTCATTCAGAAAGTAAGGTCACTGCCATATTTCATAGCAGAAAAGGGAAAGAGACTACCACGTTCGAGCAGATGACACCCGTACTTACACGTTGCCAAGGAAACTGTCATATGGCTTTTTTATCACCTCTGGCTGAGTCACCGAAGCACCGGAGGAGGAAGAACAGTGTGACAGGACAGAGGAAAAGGGGGGCTAGGAAATTGATGATGGGACCAAGGATAGACAATATAGCCAAAGCAGAAACATTTTTGTGGGTATGAGTAAGAATAGTATAGGAGAAAAACAGCTTCATAGGTGTTAAAATAATACTATTGCTGTGTGGTACGCATATGTGGAATAATATTGTTACCATGGAAACATGCAGCATCTCAAGTACGATAACAACATTACAAAACATTTTATTTTTGGAAATATCAGTATTTTCTCACCTCCTAGGATGCCGTCTCTGTACTTTTCTTTTCTGTCACTGTGATAAGGGGAGCACATTAAAATGCCGAACATTTTGCATCATCTCATCTGCTCAGGTTCATTGTTTTCCAGCTTGTAGTGAAGGGGTTACATGAGGGAGCATGTTAAATAGACTATGGAGAAACAAACCCATTGTAACAGCTATTGATGCAGGGGCAATGTGCATACTCTTAAAGTAGGCCCTATTTTCATGAGATGATCTAGTCATCTAAAATTTTAACTTTAAGCAGCCACGTCAAGCTGGATTTAACTACCATTTCCATGCAAAAAATTATGAAAAGAATTGAAAACTATGCTTGCTGTAGTGTACTAATAATCTTAATGTTAAGACAGGAGATGAGTATTTTGCATTAAACTCTCTTTACAGCTCCACAGCAGCAAAGAAATACACATTGAATCAAAATTGTAGCAAGGTGTATATGAGGCATAGTGACCTAAGCGCCTCCTCTTTCTTAAAATGACATCAACAAATCTAGAATACAATAAACAACAAATAGCTGGAACATCTGGAATCACTGTCGAGCAGCGCAACAACCGTCAGCAAGAGAATGTGTCATAGGTTAGACACTAGTTCGAAAATAATGAAGCAACATGTAAACCAAGTAATCATATATAAACTAGATTGAAATCACAAAGAAATATTAATCTAAATAAGTAATATAGTTAAGCAACTGATCAGCATAACACATTAATAAAAAAGAAAAAGAAATATATATATATATATATATATATATATAAATACCAAAAAATCCTGCACTCCACCCAAAACAAAATGGTATACTGCCCGGTGCTAAATCCAAACATAGAAATATAAAGTAAAGTGAAGATGGAAAGCACTCCAAGGACTTCTTTAAAATTTTACTTTTATTCGTTCCAAATAAAAATGGTCAACGTTTCAGCCCGATACACTCAGGCTTTCCTCAGGACACATCACACAATGAACAATAACCCAATATAAAGCATAAAACATAATGCTTACTTACCCCCACCTGTGTTGCATCCGACTCTCAGGGCGACCGGAACGAGACTGCCGCGGGCTGATGACGTAAGTCGCAAGCCACGTGGTGCCGCGTTCAATAACGCGACCCCGGAGTCGTTGCCATGGATACCTACATATACAAAACATAAAAAAGCTTAAAAACAACCCTCGAAGTGAAATCGTAATAGAAGCTGCAACTCTAAAGTTGATAGGGATCCCAAACAGACATGAATTCTTTCTAATGGCAAACTTAAATCTTTAAGCATATTCTGATGCAGAGTAACCATATTGTACTGCTCCTCAAAGAAGACCGACATAGTGGTGCTATACAAGCATCCATAGTAATTAATACAAAGCAGGAAATCCAAATAAACTAAATATTACTCGTGTGTACTGCACGGATAGTCAAATAATATAGAGGAAACCTGTAAATATTTTTTCGGGATGGCTGCCACGATGCTGCAACCAGACCCAACAACGGACTCCTACTCCCATGACTCCCATCCGGTGTAAAAAGTTCTAATTGACTACATATTAGTCATCCAACAATGATCCTTTAACCACAACTTAACCATAAATCGTGAAAGCAGACTACATATCCATGGCAGACATTCGGCCTTACCATATGAAAAAAATATATTATTGTGCTACATATAAATCCTGCTCAATAATCTACTCCAATGAAAATTGTAACATGATCCAAATAGATAATTCTATACATCTCTAAACCAATTTTACATGATATGGACAGTGTGTAGAATCACTTGTTGCATATTGTCTCACAAGAATGACATAATCAAATTGAGGTCTAGATTTCATAAAGTCTAACCCATAGACTATAACCCAACTAGACCCATATAGGCAATTCTATACAAAAAACACCTAACATCAAAAAATGGCAACTATACATGACACATATTGCCAATTTCAAACAATAACGATTAAGTGCCATTGAGTCACTAAAGGTAAGTGATCGGCCTCTCCCCCAGGGTGGGCTCACAATCACACCTCACTCGTGACCATCAATTCTTATAAATAATACACAATGGTGCAATGGAGATGCTTAAACATGTATGCCTATCCCCCAGGGTGAGCATCCCATGTGATCCACATATTATAGAAATGCCGATAGGCTATACTTCTCATTAAGGCCATTTGGATATACAGTTCTCAAAGTTCTTATCCAAAAAAGTTCACGTTGGAGCAACATTTTTTTCCTATCCCCTCCTCTCCGTGGAACTGGAACGTGATCAATGGCCATCAATTTTAGAGTTGGTAACGAGTGTCCCTGTTCCAAAAAATGTTTTGCCACAGGAAGGTCAGACTTCTGGTCCCTATATGCCACTCTGATACTGGACCTATGGTTCCGGATACGTTCACGTAATGGTAAATCGGTTTTCCCAATGTACGTTAACCCACACGGGCAGCTTAGTTTGTACACTACATAGTCGGTGGTGCAAGTTAATCGATGCTTGATAATGTACTTCTTTCCAGTATGTGGGTGGGTGAAGAATTTCCCAGGTAGCATGTGTCCACAAGTGACACATCCTAAACATCTGTAACAACCTGGGTTCATCACTTTCTCTTCTTGTAAATAACAATGAGTAGGATCCGTTCGGACCAATAGGTCCTTAAGGCTTTTATTTCGCTTATAGCACATCATTGGCGGATGCCGGAACTGCTCCGGCAGTGTGACATCATTTGTCAAAATTCTCCAATTCTTACTGATGATTTCTTTAAATTGTGAAGAAGCTGTTGAATAGGTTGTTGGGAACACCAATCTCTCCATGGTTGATTTGTCCGATGTAGGACAAATTTGTCGGCATTTATCCAATGCCTTCTGTAGTGTGTAATTGCTGTAACCACGTTGTCGGAACTTGTCCCACATCTCACTTAATTGAGCTTCAGCCTTCACTATGTTGGAGTTATTCCTCAACACCCTAAGGAATTGCGAATATGGTAAAGATTCCCTCAGTGCTTTAGGATGGAAACTATTAGCTTGTAAGAGCATGTTCCTATCTGTAGGTTTTGAGTATAATGTGTAAGCCAGTTTGTTGCCTTCTTTGTAAACTCGTACATCCAAAAAGTCTACAGTCAACGGATCCACAGTCATTGTCAATTGCACATTAGGCGTACATGAATTGATGTCTCGCACCATGATTTCTGCAGTGCTGATGTCTCCCCTAATGATCATAAAAATATCATCGATATATCGACCGTACATTATGATGTTGTCCCGAAAGGGTTCCAGAATGTACCTTGACTCAAAACAAAACATATAGCCATTGGCGTACATTGGGGCCATGGATGCTCCCATAGACGTGCCCGCTATTTGTCTATACCAGCTTGATTCGAAACGAAAGTAGTTTTGCGTGAGGACTATTTCCAAAATTTCCATCACGTAGTCAATGGAGGGTCCCTCATATCTCGTTGAGTCCTGAAGTATTTGTCTCATAGCTTGTATTCCCCCAATATGGGGTATGATGGTGTAGAGACTTTTCACATCACAGGTTACCAGAGCTGTAGGTTCTATTGGTAACTCCACAGAAGAAATGAGTTTGATGAAATTAGGAGTATCCTTAATATACGTAGGTAAAATCTCTATTGATTTCTTAAACAAAAAATCCAGCCATCTAGCCAAAGGTTCTAGGATGCCCCCCACTGCCGAAACGATTGGTCTTCCCGGGGGTTTTTGAAGGTTTTTGTGGACCTTCGGGAGCGTATAGATCACTGGTGTCCTAGGATTGGACTGATGCAAAAATTCCCAGAGATCCCTGTCGATTAATTCATTCTCCAAGCCCTTCTGCAAAGCACTTTCGATCAACGTATTCACTTGAATGGTAGGGTCCCCCTGAAGTCTCAAATAAGTATTGGAATCCGATAGTTGGTCTAAAATTTCCAATCTGTAATCACTGTAGTTCTGGATGACGATCCCGCCACCCTTATCCGCCTGTCTGATGACAATATTTCCATCGACAGCCAAGGATTTAATAGTCTCCCTATCCTGTTTGGAACAGTTGGAACGGTATGGGTGTATAGTTCCCAAATGGTCAGTGGTTTCCTTGTATACTGATCTCAAGAAGGTTTTTATAGTGGCCTGATTGGGCATAGGGTCAAAGGTGCTTTTTTTCTTGAATGGTACTGTTGGAGTTGCCAATGAAGTTGGTTTATTCTTGAAGTAGTCCTTAAGTCGCATTGATCTTCCGAATTTATACAATTCAACTTCCCAATCCAATGCATTTGGTCTGGCTGTGGGAACAAACGACAACCCTTTACTTAATAAATTCATTTCTGCTGCCGTCAAAGCCCTAGAGGATAAGTTGAAAATCGGTATTATCTCCTCTGGCGTGGAGGTTTTCCTCTTGCCCCAGAAGGTTCTCCCCTTCTGTCCACGTCTAGTGATCGTCCGTCTTCTGAGGTTGTGGTTCTGTTCCGATACCGTGTTTGTATGCCCAAGCGGTCTTGAGCTGTACTCTCTAAAAAAGGTTGCACTTGTGATGTTCTTGCAATCCTCTCCTCTCCAGTCTCCCTATTATGGTCAGATTCGGAGCTGGATTCCCCAGAAGTTTTGTCAATTGTAAATTGTTTAGGTTTCTGTATATATCTTTTCTTTCTCGCAAATCTGGGACGATCACTGGTGCCACTTAGCCACTTGTAGACTCTATGCTCCTTGTAATCAGCTGCCACTTTCACTTGTTTATCTCTCTTAAAGCGAATGAGGTCAGTTTTATAAATTTTCACACTATTTTCTAATTTCAATAGTGTTGGAGTAGCCTCAGGTGTGGCTAATAGGATAGCTTGTCGAGTTTCCAATTCCGTAATGCGTCTTCTTATTTGGATGAGATCTTCCTTAACATCTTCTATAATGATTAACATTAAATCCAGTGAGCATTTATTCAGCACAGAAGTCCACTTCTTGCAGACCCCTGGTTTTAATCTCCCAATGGTAGGTATATTGCTTACCCTGAAGCCTCTTGGGATCTGGAGATTCCGATGATATTGAGACAGGAATAGTCCATGCAAATCCAAATCGGTCTCTCTTTTTTTCAATCTAAGGAGCTCAAAATAAATGTCCCGTAAAGAAGTAGTGTTAGGAAGGTCAGATGTAGTTGTATCCCATCTGATCCTTTCTGCATCAGTTTCAGTATATTGCCAAATCTCCGCCTGTTCAGCTCGTCTAGACCTCAATTTGATTGTCATTCTTGTGAGACAATATGCAACAAGTGATTCTACACACTGTCCATATCATGTAAAATTGGTTTAGAGATGTATAGAATTATCTATTTGGATCATGTTACAATTTTCATTGGAGTAGATTATTGAGCAGGATTTATATGTAGCACAATAATATATTTTTTTCATATGGTAAGGCCGAATGTCTGCCATGGATATGTAGTCTGCTTTCACGATTTATGGTTAAGTTGTGGTTAAAGGATCATTGTTGGATGACTAATATGTAGTCAATTAGAACTTTTTACACCGGATGGGAGTCATGGGAGTAGGAGTCCGTTGTTGGGTCTGGTTGCAGCATCGTGGCAGCCATCCCGAAAAAATATTTACAGGTTCCCTCTATATTATTTGACTATCCGTGCAGTACACACGAGTAATATTTAGTTTATTTGGATTTCCTGCTTTGTATTAATTACTATGGATGCTTGTATAGCACCACTATGTCGGTCTTCTTTGAGGAGCAGTACAATATGGTTACTCTGCATCAGAATATGCTTAAAGATTTAAGTTTGCCATTAGAAAGAATTCATGTCTGTTTGGGATCCCTATCAACTTTAGAGTTGCAGCTTCTATTACGATTTCACTTCGAGGGTTGTTTTTAAGCTTTTTTATGTTTTGTATATGTAGGTATCCATGGCAACGACTCCGGGGTCGCGTTATTGAACGCGGCACCACGTGGCTTGCGACTTACGTCATCAGCCCGCGGCAGTCTCGTTCCGGTCGCCCTGAGAGTCGGATGCAACACAGGTGGGGGTAAGTAAGCATTATGTTTTATGCTTTATATTGGGTTATTGTTCATTGTGTGATGTGTCCTGAGGAAAGCCTGAGTGTATCGGGCTGAAACGTTGACCATTTTTATTTGGAACGAATAAAAGTTACATTTTAAAGAAGTCCTTGGAGTGCTTTCCATCTTCACTTTACTTTATATATATATATATATATATATATATATATATATATATATATATATATATATATATAAAGAAACACAAATAATTAATAATAAGAGTTAAAGCATGACTGAAAGGAAATTCAACAACGAAAGACTGGCAAATCAAATGAAGCAGAAAAAAGGTCTAGAGCAAGGATAGGAGAAACGAAGACACAACAAAGATGAACTAAGAAAGGGACCTGAACGCTGAACGAGGAGTTCACAGCCATAAGGTACACAATCCAACTAATCCAAT
The DNA here is from genome assembly GCF_036172605.1 of Pelobates fuscus. Taxonomy (NCBI): domain Eukaryota; kingdom Metazoa; phylum Chordata; class Amphibia; order Anura; family Pelobatidae; genus Pelobates; species Pelobates fuscus. The sequence goes on from NC_086317.1 coordinate 243,747,585, forward strand.
TAGCAAGTGTAGTGACCAACATGGGGTTATGTGGACTAACGAAACACACAAGCAACTGTACAAAATCTGAAGTCTGCAACTGATAGGTAACCTTGACGTAACAACGCAAGGCTGACACGTCACAACTGCCGATCAGCAAAAAAAAAAAAATCTGACTTAGTTCGACGAGAAACATGAAAGGTTATGCCATTAGGAAAACGCATTCACATCGAACGCGTCTGTCTGAAAACCCGTCAGAAGGTAAACGTTAATTTGGCTGACAGCTAGCAAAGCAAAAGCCTGTTGTTGGGTGGCTAATCCTGCAAAAAACAGAGGACAACACCAACGTCCCAAAGATGTGAGTATTTGGGGCCTGGGAGGGGGTTGGAGGTGAATACGCCCAAGCAAACAACAAACAACGGGATCCTTGCACACCAGAGCCTCCCTATTCCGAATGTGAGCCGCCAAAATAGCAGAACAAACAACGTTACTAGATCGATAGGACCAGCACAAAAAGAAAAGGGATGATAGAAAATTCTGAACCACGGATACATGTTGTAACGAATCACCTAGCACCCCTACTGGGCACCACCATTGACGGACGCTTCCTAGCTGACGCCGAGGACCATAAGCACCGCACTGGACACCGCAACCACCGCAGACTCCACAACTGCCATAGCTTAACTGTCTCGCCATCTTCCTTCTACCCTGGATCAACCTCTGACATCCAGGACCGTGTGGGATTGACCTCTCCTCCAGGAGAGCGTATCAGGAACAGCTCTTAATAGGAAGAGCTAAGTGATTAGAGCTCAGGGGAGTATACAAAGTCTAACAATCCCCAGTGTGAATATAGCAATTCGAGGCTACGTAATGGGGGTTAATCATATCAGAATGAACTGAGGGTTTATTGTCTCATTTATACAAGTTTTCCCATAAGGTTACCACCCATGTGGACCTTGTAGAGCACAGGACACAAAGTTACAAAGCCAATCAAAACACTCTTGTACAGTTAGGCACTCCCAGATAATGTACACAAACCCTCCCCTCTGCCTGTGATACAATTACCAAACACAATGGACTAACTCAATTACCTACAGGCAGAAAACACACATTTTCACAAAACACAGAAAACACCCCAAAACACCACATATCCTCACAAATATACATATAATATACATACATTATACATCCCTTGATAGCCCTGATCTGGGTGAACAACATATCCAAATCACCCAGATCAGAGCAGGGGTTCAAAAGTTTTATGGAAGTCACATTTGACCAACCTCAAGCATGCCCAAAATAGTTCCACCGATATAGGCTGTGCGGACGGTCTATCTTCACCTATTGGATCTGAGCGCTCAATATGTCCAATGTTAAACGTGCACTATAGTACAAATAAGGGTGGGGTCAGAAAATAGCAAGGGCTGATGGGAAATTGAGGAGGGACAAAGCAGCCAGTTAAACTAGTCTGGCAGTGTCCCTGGGACAACGCCCTGCTGGAGGCACATTTTCCCATGGAAGTCACTTTTTAACATGTCTTTTAGCCATGGGCCATAGTCACAGGGCAGGAGGCTGGCAATCAGGCCCCTACAAAAGCCAGTGGCAAAGAGTAGTTCGTCACACAGGTATAGTAAATGGATCGAGGCTCTGTTCCACACAGGGCCGGCGCGACCTGTAAGGTGACCTAGGCAGCCGCCTAGGGCGCAACTTATCGGGGCGCCGGATCCCTGTCCCCGCTGCGCCTCCTCATGCTGCGCCGCCTGAGCGCTTTAACAAGCCCCAGGCGGCGCAGCACTGCTGCATGGAGGAGGGCGGCCGGGTTTGAGTGACCGGCAGGAGGGAAGCGCAGAGCGCTCCCTCCTGCCGGTCTCTCCATGTAGCGTGGCCGGGCGGCACGGAACCCGGGACAGGAACCTCTGTTTCCTGTACCCGGCCGCCGGCGGACTGAAGGGAAGCGCTCACTGAGTGAGCACTTCCTGTCAGTCCGCCGGCGGCCGGGTACAGGAAACAAAGGTTCCTGTCCCGGGTTCCTCGCCGCCCGGCCACGCTACATGGAGAGACATGTTAAAGCGCTCAGGCGGCGCAGCATGAGGAGGCGCAGCGGGGACAGGGATCCGGCGCCCCGATAAGTTGCGCCCTAGGCGGCTGCACTGAGTGAGCACTTCCTGTCAGTCCGCCGGCGGCCGGGTACAGGAAACAAAGGTTCCTGTCCCGGGTTCCGCACCGCCCGGCCACGCTACATGGGCAGGAGGGGAGGGTAAGGACCACTATGGGAGGGGGGGATAACGGACCACTAGGGGAGGGGGGGGAATAACGGATCACTGGGGGGGGGGGAATAACGGACCACTAGAGGAGGGGGGGAATAACGGACCACTAGGGGGGGAATAACGGACCACTAGGGGGGGGAATAACGGACCACTGGGGGGGAATAACAGACCACTAGGGGAGGGGGGGGGGGAATAACGGACCACTAGAGAAGGGAGGGGATAACGGACCACTAGGGGGGGATAAGGACCACTGGGGGGGTAAGGACCACGGGGGGGTAAGGACCACTAGGGGAGGGAGGGGGGATAAGGACCACTAGGGGAGGGAGAGGGGGGGTAAGGACCACTGGGGGTGGGTAAGGACCAGGGGGTGTTAAGGACCATGAGGGGGGGAAAGGACCACTAGGGGAGGGGAGGGAGGATAAGGACCACTGGGGGTGGGTAAGGACCGGGGGGGGTGAGGACCAGGGGGGGTAAGGACCACTGGGGGGTAAGGACCATGAGGGGGGTAAGGACCACTAGGGGAGGGGAGGGAGGATAAGGACCACTAGGGGAGGGAGGGGGTGGATAAGGACCACTGGGGTGGGTAAGGACCACTGGGGGGGGTAAGGACCATGAGGGGGTGGTAAGGACCACTAGTGGAGGGGAGGGAGGATAAGGACCACTAGGGGAGGGAGAGGGGGGATAAGGACCACTAGGGGAGGGAGGGGGTGGATAAGGACCACTGGGGGTGGGTAAGGACCAGGGGCATAAGAACCACTGGGGGAGGGGGGGTAAGGACCACTAGGGGAGGGGAGAGTAAGGACCACTAGAGGAGGGGGAGGAAGGACCACTAGGGGAGGGGAGGGAGGAAGGACCACTAGGGGAGGGGAGGGTAAGGACCACTAGGGGAGGGGTGAGTCAGGACCACTGGGGGAGGGGGGTGAAGGAAAACAGGGGGAACGGGGGTGGGAAGGTAATGACCAGTGAGGGAGGAGGAGGGGAGGTCCACTAGGTGTTTGGGAGAGGGAGGACCACTAAGGGGGGAAGGACCACCAAAGGGGGGTAAGGAGGGAGGACTACTAAGGAGAGGGAAGGAGGGTAAGGACCACTAGGGGGGGGGGGGATTACCACTAAGGGGGTGGTGGGAGTAGGGGAAGGTATACTAAGGGGTTTGGGAGAGGAAGGACCACTAAGGGGTTTGGGAGAGGGAGGACCACTAAGGGGGGGGGGAGAGGGGAGTGAGAAGACCACCAAGGGGGGACTGCAGAGGGACAGGGGGCCGAGGGAGAGCACTAAGTGACACACACACAGAAACATACAATGCATTCCTACTCACACACAATACATCCCTTACGTTCTCTTACATAATTAATACACCCCTTACAGACACACACTGCATTCAATTACATACACAGAAACAAACCTTGCACCCCTTACACACACACACACACACACAGAAATATACAATGCATTCCTTACACGCAAACACACACTACATCCCATATAAACACACTACATCCCTTAAACAAATTGCACACATAAAAAATCCCCAACTCATGGATGGGCCATGTAGGTGGATTTATGGGTGGGCATTGTAGGTGTATGCCCCCTGTGGGCCCAGACCTTGAGCTGTGTAAGGGGCCCTAAAAAATGGAGCTGCTTCCTGTTCGTTAATTGTTGTGAGCACTGTTAAAAACAGTCTCCAGAGAGCCTCTTCTACACCAGACCTGTGGAGCCAGACTGAGCCCATCATCAGCCTCTTGTCCTCATCTGGTGGTAAGTAGGCAATCCAATATATTATTAGTGGCACTAATCTCTAATTTACCTCACATTAAATGGATACTATAGTCACCAGAAGCACTGCAGCATAATGTAGTGGTTCTGGTGTCTATAGCATGTGCCTGTAGGCTTTTTAATGTAAACACACTGTCTTTTCAGATAAAAGACACTTTGTGAAGACTGGCGTTGGCCCATATGGCAGAGCATATGGGCGGGGCATTGTGATGTCACATGGTGGGCAGGACATATTGGGGGGGCGGCAAAAATGTTTTGCCTTGGGAGGCAAAAATCCTTGCACCGGCCCTGGTTCCACACACCAAGCAGCCCAGGAAGACCAAGCGGAGAGGTAGCAATGTCTCGTCCCTGGGGCCCAGGAATCCCATAGGAGACCTCTAGCAGACTGGCATAGTTTGCTGATCGACCAGGAACCCTGGAAAGAGTCCAAGCCACCAGGGGTAGATGATCATGCATTAGAAAAAGGTGAGAGTTTGTCAGGGTACCTGAGGTCTCTACCTCCGAGAGAGGCAGAGACTTAGACGTCTATCCGTCCGGACGGGCTGTTTCCTCTGTTCCTCGCGGTCCTCCCGGTCACGTAAACGCCGGCCGCAAGGGAGTCACTTCCTTTTGTAACAGGACGTCCGGAAACCGACATCAAGACGCCAGCCCGGAACGACCTGTCACTCAATCCTTTAGAGTCTAATCAGATCTCGTCGGAGGCGTGTCTCTCCCTCCGAGCCAGGGTATTTAAACTTGCTTCTCCCATTTGCTCATTGCCCTGTCGTGGTTCTAGCCTGTCTAGTCACACAGTGCTCTGTATTTTCTGTTATCCCTTTGGTTCCGACCCGGCTTGTTTGACTTACTCTGTTTACCTCTGTTATCCTTGACCCGGCTTGTTCCTCGCTTACCTGTCCTCTCGTTCCCTCGACCTCGGCTTGTCTCTGACCATTCTCTATACTCTCCGTACGTTAGTCCGGCCATTCTAAGGTCCGGTATACGTATCCTGTACCTGTTTGTACTCTGCGTGTTGGATCCCTGTCCCGATCCTGACAGAGTTCCCATTCGCATCCGTGATGAGAGTTGGGTAAGATGGTAAAAAGATGGGATCCTTGCATGACAAGGCAAGAAGGTCCAGAAACCATGGTTGTCTTCACCGTAATGGAGTGATCAGAGTTAGCATCACCAGTTGAGTCAGGAGGTAATGGAGGGTTCTCATGATTATCGTAATGGGGAAAGCCATAGGACCCGTGGACTGGCCAATTCAGCATTAAGGCAGCCCCCGCCTTGCTCTTCGGGTCTGGCAGCCAGCTGAAGAATTCCCCCATCTGATGTTGTTGTGGGAAGTGAATAGGACCAACCAGAGGAGGCCTTTCAGGGACACAATGCCATGGAACATCCCACTTCTGACATTACTGCTTTATTGCTCTACATAATTCATTTTCTGCACTTTCAGAGTGTAGTGGTGTCGTGGAGAGAGACACTGAGGCTAGTGGTGTTGTGCAAAGAGGCACTGAGGCTAGTGGTGTTGTGCAGAGAGGCACTGAGGCTAGTGGTGTTGTGCAGAGAGGCACTGAGGCTAGTGGTGTTGTGCAGAGAGGCACTGAGGCTAGTGGTGTTGTGCAGAGAGGCACCGAGGCTAGTGGTGTTGTGCAGAGAGGCACTGAGGCTAGTGGTGTTTTGCAGAGAGGCACTGAGGCTAGTGGTGTTGTTGAGAGAGGCATTGAGGCTAGTGGTGTTGTTGAGAGAGGCATTGAGGCTAGTGGAGTTGTGGAGAGAGGCATTGAGGCTAGTGGTGTTGTGCAGAGAGGCACTGAGGCTAGTGGTGTTGTGCAGAGAGGCTTGAAGACTATGGTGAGGCCTAATAGAAAGCAGTTGTTGTTGGGGGATTCCATCATAAGAGGTGTGGAGATGGACAATGGTGGTCTTGTGAGGTGTCTTCCCGGAGCTACTGCTCACAGAGACAGGAGACGTATCTGTAATATTGCTAAGCAAGCAAAGCAGGAAGGGGAATTTGATGTACTTGTCCATTTAGGGACAAATGACTTGGTTTGCAATGAGGTTTCAGAGGTTAAGGAAGTTTTTAGTGTTTTTGCCAATGATATACGGCAGGTTGCTTCCACACTGTCATTCTCTGAAGTTCTGCCTGTGCATAACACTCAGAACGACAGGCGGATGCGTATTAGGGACTTTAACTTGTGGCTTGGTGAATGGTGTCGGGAGCAAGGATTTGGCTTTATTGCTCATGGTAGCTCTGTTTGGAATGGAAATAAACTGTACAAAAAAGATGGTTTGCATCTTTCTCAAAAGGGAACAAATGTTCTCAGTGAGCAGTTCAGAGGTTTTGCTAGGATGTATTTAAACTAGGAGGGGGGGGCAAAAGGGTGATAAAACATCAATCCAATTGTCCCCCAAAACAAGGACAGAAGGTGCCTGTAGCAAGTGTGTTAAAAAATGATAAGCTTAGAGTCATGTCTACAAATGCTCGCAGTTTAGGGAATAAGATCCATGAACTTGTGGCAATAATGGCAACTGATAGTGTAGATTTAGTCGCTGTTACTGAGACATGGTATAATGAGAAAAATGACTGGGACATAGCAATACCAGGGTACTCTTTATATAGAAAAGACAGGGAAGGCAAGAAAGGGGGAGGGGTGGCCCTGTATGTAAAGGATAGCATAAAATCTAGCCTAATAAAGGTTAGTGAGGCGAACATAGAGTCCGTTTGGGTTACGTTAGAATTTGGTAACCACACAGTAACTCGTGTAGGTGTGATTTATAGGCCCCCAGGACAAATTGAAGAGTTAGATAATCTACTAGTTGAAGAAATAGCTAAAATGACAATGAAGGGGGAAGTTATCATCATGGGTGACTTTAATCTTCCTGATGTGAATTGGAAAACAAAAATAGCTACTTGTGCCAGGAGCACACATATTCTAAACTCCCTACTGGGATTGTCTCTACAACAAGTCGTTGAGGAGCCAACTCGTAAAGAGGCCATACTAGATTTAGTGTTAACAAATTGAGATTTGGTATCAGATATTACAGTAGGTGAAAGTTTAGGATCCAGTGATCATCAGTCAGTGTGGTTTAATATAAGAACAGTGACTGAGTCACACCACACAAAAACAAAAGTTTTAGACTTTAGAAAAACAGACTTTTCTAAAATTAGAATATGTGTAAAGGAGTCATTATCAGACTGGAGTCCAAAAGAAATGGGATTATTTAAAAGTTGCACTACTGAAGGCAACAGAAAATTGCATTAGACTTGTCAGTAAAAGCAAAAAATTCAAGAAACCACCGTGGTACTCCGCAGATATGGCCAAAATAGTAAAAAACAAAAAGTTAGCATTTAGTAATTATAAAAAAAAACAGAGTGAGGAAGACAGAATTACCTATAAGATTAGGCAGAAAGAGGCTAAGCAAGTTATAAGAGCTTCCAAATCACACACAGAAGAGAAAATAGCACAGTCAGTAAAAAAGGGGGACAAAACTTTTTTTAGATACATAAATGAGAAAAGAAAACTAAAACAAGGATTAGTTAGATTAAAAACAAAAGAAGGAAGGTATGTAGATGAGGATAAAGGTCTAGCTGACTGCCTCAATGAATATTTTTGTTCGGTATTTACAGATGAAAATGAAGGAAAGGGACCTCAGTTAAGAAAAAGGATAAATGAGTCATTTATTACACGTGAGTTTAAAGAGGAAGAGGTGTACCTCAGGGATCTGTACTTGGACCCATTCTCTTTAATATTTTTATTAGTGATATTGCAGAAGGTCTTGATGGTAAGGTGTGTCTTTTTGCGGATGATACTAAGATATGTAACAGGGTTGATGTTCCAGGAGGGATAAGCCAAATGGAAAATGATTTAGGTAAACTAGAAAAATGGTCAGAGTTGTGGCAACTGACATTTAATGTGGATAAGTGCAAGATAATGCATCTTGGAAGTAAAAACCCAAGGGCAGAGTACAGAATATTTGATAGAGTCCTAACCTCAACATCTGAGGAAAGGGATTTAGGGGTGATTATTTCTGATGACTTAAAGGTAGGCAGACAATGTAACAGAGCAGCAGGAAATGCTAGCAGAATGCTTGGTTGTATAGGGAGAGGTATTAGCGGTAGAAAGAGGGAAGTGCTCATGCCATTGTACAGAACACTGGTGAGACCTCACTTGGAGTACTGTACACAGTACTGGAGACCCTATCTTCAGAAGGATACTGGTAGCTTAGAGAGAGTTCAAAGAAGGGCTACTAAACTGGTTCATGGATTGCAGGATCAAACTTACCAGGAAAGGTTAAAGGATCTTCACATGTATAGCTTGGAGGAAAGACGAGACAGGGGGGATATGATAGAAACATTGAAATACATAAAGGGAATCAACACAGTAAAGGAGGAGACTATATTTAAAAGAAGAAAAACTACCACAACAAGAGGACATAGTCTTAAATTAGAGGGACAAAGGTTTAAAAATAATATCAGGAAGTATTACTTTACTGAGAGGGTAGTGGATGCATGGAATAGCCTTCCAGCTGAAGTGGTAGAGGTTAACACAGTAAAGGAGTTTAAGCATGCGTGGGATAGGCATAAGGCTATCCTAACTATAAGATAAGGCCAGGGACTAATGAAAGTATTTAGAAAACTGGGCAGACTAGATGGGCCGAATGGTTCTTATCTGCCGTCACATTCTATGTTTCTATGTTTCTATGTAACACTTGAGGATCTAGCATCCAGTTACTGCCGTCCCTCCATTGGCAAGAGAATCAGAGCGCTGTGCGGTTGGTGTCCAGCAGCAGATATTCTGGAAAATGTTGTGAGGAAGGCAAAAGTTCAATATCTCCTTCATAATGTTTGACAGTAGGTGAGAACGGACACTTCCCAGGCCATTGATATAATGATATAATGGACAGCGGACACGTTGTCCATCCTCAGCATCCATCCATGCCAGACTGTGTATTGCAAAGGATCCCGCAAGGAGTTCCAGACAATTTATGTGAAGGGAGTTCCTGAGCCATCCATACACCTCCTGTGGATACTCCATCGCTGGTCGCTCCCCAGACCCACAAGTTGGTGTCTGACTCCAGAACAAAATCTGGTCTGTTGCAGAATATAGCCTGAATGTTCCAGGCCTGCATGATGTCCAGCAGCCACTGTAGTTCTTCTTAGACTTCATCTGTCACCGGCACAGGTTGATTGTAGGTGGGGTTCTGAAGAAGGAACCTGGGTTTCAGGCACTGTATAACCCTGTAGTGCAGGGAACCCGCGAATATGGCCTTAATGGAAAAGGAGAGGAGCCCCACGACCATTGTGGGATGAGTTGCAATGCAGAACCTTGCGAATTTCCTTGCAAATAGACAATATCTTTGAGTGCATGAAGTATAGTCGAATCCTAGAAATTGGATTGTTTGGGAACTGACTACCAATTTCGGTCCATCTACTATGAAACCCAATGATTCCAGATGTTCCACAGTAAAACTAGTGGGTTGGACTCCTCTCGGAACAGAAGAGGAGGATATTACCCAGGTAGATTGCAGTCAAAAACTGTGAAAACTCTAAAATTAAATAGAAACAATGAACAAGGTAGAATAATGGGGAAAAGCCAAAAACTCTGACCTGTCTGCTAATGGAGCAGCAAAGAAAGAGGAGTTGGTTAGGTCACTATGCTTCATATACACCTTACTACTAATAAACCATTAGCAAAAGGTAACAGAGGTACAGCTATAGAATAGCACGTGGGCCCTAGAAGAAGAGTCATATGATAGATAAACATCTGGGGAGTAAAAGTGAGAGTTATATGCCAGTTTAAAATTTTCTCTAGATCAGTGGTTTTCAGACATTGACTTCAGGGCTGTAGTAGCTGGATGCAGTTTTTATACTTCTGTATTTTATTTATTTATTGTCAGTGTAATAAATTATATTTTAATCTTGCAATTAATAAAAATGGATATACTTTGTACTGAAGTATGCATTTCTTTCCATGACAGGTGTATAGTCGCCATTTTGGGCAGTCGGAATCCAGGACAAACCACACCCATATCCTAACCCAATAACACACAGACACTAAGAAATATGGGGAAATTTGTCCACAGCTTTATTAACCAATAATAATAATAATATTAATAATAATAATAATAATAACGATAATAAATTAGAAGATAAACATGGGTCATTGCCCCCCATACTCCACCCCCTCGCATCCTGTTCCTTCGGCTACCATACAAAAGGCAATGACACCCATATAATAACACATATACATATTTATAAGATACACCAACATTATTCCAAAGTGCCAACCATCCATTAACCACGGCAGGGGTATACCCGGATACCCCTGCCCCACCAGGTTCTGAGCCACCTCCAGGACTCGAAACCTCTCAACCACCGATGACCACAATTTGTTTATTCCACCTCACGTTCATCCAGGGGAGCCTATTTCCTCTCCTTCAGCTCCCCGTCCCGCCACAAGCTCAGACCTTGACCCCTTAAGCTGTCTGAGCTCCGCCACCCCGAAGAAACAGTGCCATCCGAATACCATCCTGCCAACCCAAGTTGAGCAGGTCCAAACCCACATCCGAGAGGTGAACACCATCCGAGCGGTAGTATCCTGGCAACCTTTCCTCCAGCTCAAGGTGCCTCACCACCACACCCCCTACCTTCCGGACAAAGCTTGCCATCAAGCTATTCACTTTCTTTCTGCACCTATCCATAGCCACTGGATCCCGTGTGTGCCGCCACCGGCGCCGCGGGACAATCTCCGACCAAACTAACATGATCCCCGGAAGCAGGCCTCTCAACTTGTTAATGTCCTGCTTCATCCACTTCACCAGCCGGCGTTGCGGCGTAAGGCCCAGGTCATTACCCCCCACATGCAGGACCAGCAAGTCCGGCGCGCACCCCGCCGCCAGCATCCTAAACAGCGCACCACAAACATCTCCCCAGCAAAATCCCCGATACCCAAACCAACGAACTGCCAACTGGCCTTCCGGAAAACCCAGCTGCTGGCCTCGTGCTCGAGCTGCGGCCCTCCTCTCGGCCCAGAAGACAAACGAATGGCCCATGATCCATGCCACACGCCCTGGGGAGGAGAAAACAAATGGTGAGGGAAGTCTAACAGAGACCCCTACCCCAGCCCAAAACATCGCAACGTTCCATTCCAATTTAATCAGCTAACCCCATATATTACTTTCACTTTTTTTTTATTTTTTTTTTAATATGGTCCCCCAAGTCCATCACTCCAATAAACCCAACCGGACATAGGAACGGAATCTTACCGATTCCCACCTCCCTATCCGCTTCACCACTTCGTCCCCCAATCCCAAAGGCGCTGCCTCCGTGGCCGCCCCAATACGGAACGAGTGTGTTCCAAACCGGTCAGCCCGAAGCCCCAACTTACCCAGGCCCAACCGAAAAACTTTTGTGAACTGGAACCGAGAAAGGGACGATCCGTCAGCATGTACCAACAAGGAACCCCCTATCGCTGGCCTCCGCGCCAGGTACTCCGCTGTAGCAGCCAACGGGCACAAAGCCGAGGCCGGCAAGGCCCACAGCGTTACCTCCCGGCCCACGCCGCGGACGTCCGTTTTGGAGCTGCCAAGGTGCACCACCACCTTCCTATCCAAAACACGAACCCCCGCAAATTGCAGACCCCCTTGCACCATCTTATTAGCACTCACCAATTCCCCTATTCGGAATGCCCCAAAAAACGCCAAAAGAAACGCCACCTTGAACAGCGAAGCCTCGAACCCATCGAAACAGACCTCAGACAATAGACCCACCAAATCCCCCAATAGCTTAACCGACACTGGACGCCTGGTATCTGGCGACCTGCGACCCCTGCGATAACCCTTCAGGGCTTGCCTGATGACGAAGGTCTTGGTAAAGTCCTCCTTCCCATGCCACCTAAACCAAAACGCCAACGCCGCCATGGACCTGTCCACCACAGCAGGGGACGGCCCTTTCGCCAGCAACTGACAGGTGTACCACAGGAAAGCATCCCGCAGGGCATCCCCGCCGTCTAAGGCCAACCCGTCCAGCGACCGCTCCCACAAGCCCCAAACCTTACTGTATGAGGCCCAAGTGGCTGGTGCCAGAGAAGCCTTCACAAGCCCTCCAAGCAGGATGCTCCCAGCTGCCAAATCTCGTCCGGGCAAGCCTGCCCTTCCTTCGATGCCCCCGGCGCCGCCAGCCAGAATCAGGACCACTGAAAACGAGACAGAGCATCAGCCACCTCATTCAAATAGTCGGGAACATGGCGCGCGCGAAAAACAACATTCCGAGACATACACAGCAACACAAGTCGTCTAAGCAGCTTAACCACCGGCTTCAAGGCCGCAGACTGACGATTCACCGCGTGAACCACTGCCATGTTGTCCGAGAAAAAGACCACCTTCCGATCGCGCAGCCCGTCGCCCCACAGTGCCATCGCGACGACCAACGGGAACAACTCAAGGAAAGCCAAGTTGCGCATAAGAGGGCTTGATCCCCAAGCTTCCGGCCACCTCTCAGCACACCAACAGCCACCAAAATATGCCCCAAAGCCCACACTGCCCGATGCATCCGTGAAAAGCTCCAGCTCGGCCGACGACTGGCCCTCCTGCCGGAACAACACTGTCCCATTAAAATCCCGCAAGAAGGCATCCCAGATGCCCAAGTCCGCTCTCATGGCCGCCGACACCCGGATGAAATGGTGCGGGGACCGAACCCCCGCGGTAGCAGCCGACAAACTGCGACTGAAGACCCTCCCCATTGGAATGACCCGACACGCAAAATTGAGCAGCCCGATCAAAGACTGTAGCTGCCGCAGGGTAACCTTGCGCGCCCCAGCCACTGCAGCCACTGCCCCTCGAAGCCTGTCCAGCTTATCCCGGGGCAGCCGACATTCGCCCAGCCCAGAGTCAATCTCCAGTCCCAAGAAACACAGACACGTGGTCGGGCCTTCCGTCTTATCCGCCGCCAGCGGCACCCCGAAGTGGCCCGCCACCCACTCAACCGTCCGCAGCAGGCGCAGGCATTCTAAGGAATCAGCCGGCCCCACACACAGAAAATCATCCAAATAATGCACAACAGAACAATTCCCTGCCTCCTCCCGTACCACCCATTCGAGAAAAGTGCTAAATTTCTCAAAATAGGAGCACGAAATGGAACAACCCATGGGCAGGCACAAGTCCACGAAGTAGTCCCCTTCGAAGAAACACCCCAGCAGGTGATGACAATCCGGGTGGACCGGCAGCAGCCGAAACGCTGCCTCAATGTCCACTTTAGCCATCAGAGCCCCATGCCCTGCCCGCCTGACCAGTTCGAAAGCCCGGTCGAAGGATGCATACGACACCGAGCATAAGTCCTTACTAATACCGTCATTCACCGACTCCCCCTTCGGGTATGAGAGATGGTGAATGAGTCGAAATTTACCCGGTTCCTTCTTGGGAACTACCCCAAGTGGGGAAATCCGCAGGCCCACCATTGGAGGCACTGCGAACGGGCCCGCCATGCGGCCCAGCCCGACTTCTTTGCCCAGCTTCTCCCTCACCACGTCCGGGAAGTCAGCCACAGACTTCAGGTTGCACAGCCTCCCCGATCCCCCCTCCCGCTCCTGAAACGGAATAAAAAACCCCTTCGCAAAACCCGCCAGGAGCACAGCAGCATCCGCCCTGTTACCGTAGCGGCTTAGCCACGGCTCCATCGCGCTTAGCCTCACTGGGGTTAAGCCCTGGGGAAGAGGATGCACCCCCTCCCCCGGCCGCGACAGCCGCACCGGCGCCTCCGGACTTACCCTTCTTGAAGCAGCGGTTGAGCCCATGAGCGCCCCCGCAGCCGGAGCACTCGTGCTTGAAACGACAAGTGGACCCCCATTTGCATTGGCCCACATTATAGAGCCAGCATTAGCCCTTTTGAAAGGTGGCCGGCGAGGCGGACTGCCCCCTTGCGCCGGCCGTGTTCTGAAAGGGCTGCGCCTTTTGCGCCATCATCAGCTTCATCCAGAGCGGCAGGTCCATTTGGTCCCACCGCATACCCGGATTAGCCGCCAGCCGTTGCCGAAACTGCTCGTCATACCGCCACCACGCCAACCCCCCGTAAGTCCGGTACGCTTCCCAAATGCCATCCAGATAGCAAAACAGAGACGAGCATAACCCCGGCGATTTCTCGCCAAGCACGCTAGCCAGCACGCAAAAGGCCCTCAACCAATTACCAAAGGACTTCGGGATCTTGCGATACCGCTTCCTCTTCTCCTCCTCCTCCTTTTTCTCATCCTTCTTATCCTCCTCTTCGAGGTCAATAAAGTCCTCTAACGGGAGGAGGGAGAAAATCTCACAGAACTCACCCTTCCATATCTTATCCTTTACGTCCTGTTTCAAGTGAACTCCCAGCGGGCCCGCAAAAGATACATACGCGTGCTGCCTAGCCGCGTCGGGGATACCCCCAGTCAACTCAGCCCGCTCACTCCCAGCCTCCCCTACTTCCTGCGGCACCACCATGTCCCCGGCCGAACTAGGCCCTGTGGAATTCCCGACCCACGAGCCCGTAGCCACAGCACCCGGAGCCCACACCTGACCAATGCCGCTAGTGTCACCCCCCGCCCCCAACGAGTGGAGTAGTGCCTGAAGTGTGGTGACTAAAGCGCTTGATTGTAGTGACCCACTGGACTCACCGGCCAAGCCCCCCGACACCGGAACGGTGGGGGCTGCAGTGCAGATCGCCCGACGTCCAGGAAGAGGAACTTCCGCCGCTGTCTCGCCGACCGGGGAGCCCACCCGGTGACCAGCCTGCGAGATCTAGGACAAGGAGAAGAAGTCCTGGGTAGGGTGTAACGGACATCAATACCCCTCCCGTCACGACCCCGGGAGCGCCTGCTCTGCACCGAAGCCTCCCGCTGACCTCTACCACCACGTGGCACCCGGGAACCCCTGGGGCTACGACTCCTCCCATCTCTACCAGCAGGCCGCCCCTGCCGACCAAACCTAGGGGCTGCCGCACCTTCCCCTGCCGAGCTGTCCGAGGGGGAGCAGTGCCTACCCGACCTCCCCTGAGCATCCCGGGACCCCAGAGATCTAACGGGCGAGGGGCTGCCACTACTACTCCCAGAACCCGGGCCCCCCCGCCGCCCAGCCACTACAGAGGATCCCAATCCCCCGCCTACCCCAATCCTCTGCCTATCCACCGCCGAAACCCCTTTCCCCGCACCCACCGCCACTGCCCCTTTACCTTTCCCCCCATGCTTACCAGACCCCGTCGGCTCAGACCTACCCCCCACCCCCTTGGGGGACCCGCTCACTGACCTGGCCGCACCCCGAGAACCCCCACCGCCCTTGGAACTCACCCCTTTTGAACCACATTTCCTCTTAGGGGCCCCAGGACCCTCCCCCCTTACGACTACGGCCCGGGCGCCCTCTACAGGCCTACTCCCGCCCCCCCCTGTGGCAGAGCTCCCCCTAGCGACCTTCCCGCCAAGAGGGCCCTGGCCGGAGCCCTCTGCACTTGCCTGTTGCCTCCCAGGCCGGCCATGCGGTCTCCCGGATCCAGACTCATCCTCATCATCACTCTCCGATGGGGGGAAGCCCTCCTAGACCTCCCCTCCGTGGGTCCCGAACCACCAGGGGGCCGCCCAGTCACCTCCGACCCGAAAGCATCAGCGCCCCCGTCCACGATATCCTTCTGCCGCCGAGTGCTCATCCGAGGCTCCGGCCGCACGCGGGGAGGCAAGGCCTCGACCACGCGGCTACCGGGCCTGCTGCCGGCCACAACCGAAACTCCACTGCTTCTGGGGATAACTTCACCGGGCCCCGCGCCCGGACTCAGCCTCCTCGGGGGCCTCCGGGCCCGAACCGGTCTACCGCCATCGCCGTCCCGATCCGCCGCCTCCGCCAGGGCAGGGCCTAGCTGTGCCCGTAGCCAGTCCGCACCCTGATGCCGTGCTGCCGACCTGATCCCCTCCAGCAAACGCTCCACGTCATCCATTGGCCCTGCAGAGGAGACAAAAGAAATCCGACCAAGCAAAGCCCGCGCACACCGAGGTGAACACAAACTCAACCAGGTAGAAAGTTAGAATGACTCACCTAAGATGGCTGCTCATTTAAATAGCCCATCCTACTTACCCATAATTCCAACCCTTGCTTACTTCCTCCTAAGCCCGTCTCCTAACCCCTGTCAAGGCCTTTTTCCGCTTAGCTGCGCTCTAGCTACATGGGGCTACAGGAAAGCTTCAATATAAGGCCCTGGGGAGATAGCGCAGCTAAGCGGACAAGGGCACATGTAGGAGTGTGGGGATAGATGCATGGGATTGGTTGGGAAGAGTCTGTGGGTGTGATTATGTTCTGTGTAAGACAGTGTGGGGGAGGTCTTACCTCAGTGCCACTTGGGATTCGGGCCAGCAAACAGCTTCCCTCCCGCCCACCCTATAGTATATTTCGTTGCAGCTAGCGGGGGATGTCCTTGCCAATTGAGTTTGAGGTTACGTTTAAGTATATGGAATGAGATGAACAAGTTTTTAAGGTCTCAAACCTCCCCTGCTCCAAAGGTTAAACTTTAGGTTGCCTGAGGTCTCGTGCCCATCGAGCGTGGATAAGGTCGGCTGATGGCAGGCATTGGAAGGATTTTTTATGACGAGGGGGGAGGTGAGAGGGAGTGGTGATTAGGAACCACTCCATGTTTTTATTGGCAAGGACGGTTGGGTCACTGTATAACACTATGGGTGGAGTTATATATGTATATATGTTAATTTTACCACATGACAGGAGGCTTCATATTTGCATATCTTTCTTTACTGAAAACTCCAGCAGCATAGAAACAGTAACAACCAATCAGAGAAAAGATATGGTGCCCATAAAAGGCCCTGTCTATGACATCACTTCCTCTTTCTTTGCTGCTGCAGCCAAGATCAGGTCAGAGTATTTTGCCTCTCTGGCAATTGCTTACTATACTTTGTTGTTTAATGAACTTTGTTTGTTTCACTGTACATTGATTTATTTTTCGATTGCCCCTACCTTGGTCCCCTTATCCCTGTCCCTGTATTCTGTGACTTTATGCTTATGCCCCCTGTTAGTTCCCACTTTTAGGCCGTTACCCGCGAGCACAACGGCTCTCAGTGCCGCACGCGCCACGCGGGACGGCCCCTTCTAATTTCGTGGGGGCCTGTATGGGGACGGGTGGAGGGAGACTGGGGTCAGCGGTTATTTCGTGTATCTAATTCCCTTTGTTTCGCGCGGCGCGAGCGACCGCGGCGCACCTTCACGCTGGCCATCTTGGATCTCGCGGCTTGCGAGATACCGGACGGCCGCCTTCCCCGCTCGCTTGGCGGATCGGAAACTTACCCGACCGCCGGGCTCCACATCTGTATACCCTCCCTAGTGTACACTAAGGGAGTGAATTAGAAAATTATAGTTATTTTGTTCCATGTTTTTCCCCCTGTGGGGATTTGCCTCAGTGCCTGCCAACTGTTCTGCCTCAATTACAATGCACGCACGCATTTAAAGAGACAAACTCATTATTTTCAACACAATGCAATGTCTGGCTTAATCCCACATGAAAGGTGTGCTATGGGAAATGACAGGCAGGACATGACATATTGTATGGTGGCTCAGGGATTACAGGCTTGCACTGGGAATTTTCCTCCATGAGTTCAACTCCCCTGTACAGCAAGAGTTCAATCTGCTGTGGAATTACACACTGGCTAGAGGATCATGTGTGCTGATTTTTCTTTAACATTCCCCTGTTGCTATTTTTTGCCACAATGCCTGCCAACAGTGTCTGCCAAACAAATACTTACAGGCAGGCATTAAAGGAGACACAATGTTTTTCCTATACCCCAGGATCTTTATGTCTTTGTACCTTACTCAGGGTCACTCTATATTACTATACCCTATCCAGGGTCATACTATATTACTATTCCCTACAGGAATCACCCGATCACCGCACCCTGCATCTGGGATTAACCCCTTCAGGGGTTCCCCTCTCTGGGCACATTCATTTATTGATACAATTATACATTTTATTCTCAGGGATATATCTCTCATGGTGCTTTACACTGGATGACTATATGTTGAGCACGCACACAATCTAGGTATTATTGTGAAGCCATACAACATCACAGTTGTTATACAAAACATATACTGTACCTATTACAAGATCAACTATATCACTGTACCCCACAAGGGCATTTTGTATTACTGTACCCTACAAAGGGCATATTCTATTATATTATTGTACCCTACAAAGGGTCATATTATATTACTGTACCTGACGGTGCAAATTTATGTGGGTGTCCTCTGGGTATTTTTTCATGGCACACCACCTGGGGTGACCCCCCAGATATGCATGCAAGGTTATTCATAGACCATTACGTTGATGTGGGTGTCCTCTGGATTACCATGGCACGCCACCCGGGGTGAACCCCGATGAAATGCACGAAGTCCTATGCCTCAACGTTATCACTGATTACTGCATACATATATGGATGTTTTAACACTGCCTGGCAGTTCTACATTAAAGCAACAGTACCACCTTGCTGGATACGATTTGCAGACAGGATCATGAGTGAACTGAGTGTATTGCGGAGTACCCTTCACAGGGATACATATCTGTACATTTACCTACCTGGCGTACATATTGAACGTGGGTGTCCTCTGAGTAGATTCTCATGGCATACCGCCTGGGGTGACCCCCAGACATACATGCAATGCTTGTAAAGTGCAAACAATTATAATGTGGGTGTCCTCTGGGTTTACCATGGCACACCACCTGGGATGACCCCAGTCGAATACACGTGGGCCCTGTTGCTGCAGACTTTATGGAAACAGGTCCCACGGGCTTCTATAATAAGCCTGTATAGTTACATCCGTGCATACAGCTCTGGCGTGCATTTATGGTGAACCCGGCTAACCGGACCAGCACTACCGGTCAATCGTGCCTACGCCACAGCTCCCAATAGCCGGATTAATTTAATGGAAGTGACCCCTCTACAATTGACACGAATATTTCATACACTCCGACAATCTGATGCAGGCGATTCAAGCTGCTTTACCTGGGTGATCCCCAGTGCTACCAGGAGTCTAGCACCCCTACGTGCGGACCCTCAAACTCTACTCCCACTGACGGGTCATGAAGAACACTCTCAACCCCCTAGGACTTCTGGGCATTGATAAACGACGCAGTAGCGGCCTCGTGGAGAAGGTTTTCTTGTTATGAGCTCTGCCCCAAACTGCTTGCTGGAGACCTCATCAACAAGGTAGCGTGGCTGAGCGGTCTAAGGCGCTGGTTTTAGGCTCCAGTCTCTCTGGAGGCGTGGGTTCGAATCCCAGCCCCACGAGCCTTCATGTAAAAACGGCAAGAGAAGGGCTCCAACCCCCCTGCCACTAGGGTCTAAGGCAAGTCGCCCATGGAACAGACCAAGTAGATGGAACACTGGGAATTCGTGACCCGGTCCACCACAATCTTCCGACAAAGAAGACTACTATCCACCATGCATGTTGTACAATAATAGATCACTCACACGAAGACAACTTGTAACGGATCACCTGGCACCCAGACTTGGTACCTCCGTTAATGGATGCTCCTAGTGCTTCCTGAGGACTCCAAGCACTCTGGCAGACACCACAATCACTGAATCCGAGAAACCTTTTAAATTCTCCCAAGCATATGAATGCTGTAGACCATTGAATAGGAACCATACGAATAGGCTTGTACTCCTAGCAGTCAACTGGAACAGCATGCAATAAATCCTTCCCCCCAATAATGAGACGACACATCACTTTGAGGGTAAAACAGGAACTCTGGACTGGCTCATCCAGCCTGGCTTTTATTACAATAATACACATACAGTCCACACCCAGGGGGAGGCATAAAATATCCAATCACATACATGGTTCAGCCCACACATCCCCTCCCCTCAGATAACATTAAACCCAATTATCCGGTACACCTTTTCAGCCAAGTTCTGGATGTACCCCAAAACCCGGGGGTACACCTTTAAATCCAGCATCGCTGGATAGCCCTTATTCAGGGGGACAACATATCCAAAATTCAAGTCATTCGGATGAATGGCTCGGGAGATATGGGTTCCAAAGATTTGACCGACCGCATGGGTAAAGTATCCGAAAACAGTTCCATGCATTTTGGCCCTGCGGTCGGTCACAAACAAGGGAATGAAAACAGGCGAATTGCCTGTGTTATAGAGCCTGGAGAGGGTTTGAATGAATTCCCTTGTTTGAGGGGTTCTTTCTACCGAATGGCGGGCCATTCGGTAGTTTTTATACGAATTTCTGGAAGTATGGAGGTCTCAGCGGTGTTTGCCTAGTCAAGTGTCCGATTTTAGTTCCAGACACTCGACGGCAAAACACCGCTGTTCGGTAGTTTAAGATGGCCGCCGCCACGTGTTTGTTTCCCGAATGGCGGCCACCCAGAGGACAAAGAATACATTACACTGATTGCCAATTACCCGTTTGCAACATTGTTGCAAACTGTAATTGGAGGCACACTTATTCCTGGGTGGTCTGGTTGTTCGGTAGTTTCACTCAATATAATGAATGGAGTGATTCTACCGAACAATCAGGTGAATGCTGCATACATATCCCAGGTTAAGCTTAACACACAAATACACATATAATATTACAGGCAGTACACTAGAATATGTAGCACAGTCTTAAAGGGACAGTAGTCCCAAAAGTCCCAATATGTCCATAGATGCTGTTAAAAGGGCCAGTAGCAGCAATATACAGTACAATATGCCCCAAATAACCCAGGGGCCATAGTCAGTAGGTAGGAGGCTAGCAAACAGGCTTCTCCAGGGCCCAGTGGCGAGGTTGGTTTCGCCACATTTCTCCCCTTTTCCAAACATACTAACAGGGTACCTGACCTCTTGCCGGTCAGTGCCCTTGTTAGTCCAGCAGCCCACCCACAAAACAGAAACAGCAGTACAGTCCACCCACAATGAATGGTTACTACACCTGAGTAATGGAAAAACTTGTCCAGGCCCAGGTGCCTCACCCCGGCTGTGTGGGGGACTGGTAGGCTGTTTTGGTGGGTTGCTGAGTGGGCAGAGACCAGCGGTACTCTGCCCTGGTGCCAGCACTACTACAGGAGTAGTCTGGTTGGAGCCTGGTTGCTGGAGACCGACTGTCTCCCCTTTAGCTGCGCAGCTCTGCTGCTGGAGACCGACTGTCTCCCCTTGAGTTACACCGCTCTGCTGCTGGAGACCGACTGTCTCCCCTTGAGTTACACAGCTCTGCTGCTGGAGACCGACTGTCTCCCCTTTAGTTACACAGCTCTGCTGCTGGAGACAGACTGTCTCCCCTTTGGCTAAACAGCCCTGTTGTGGGGGGGCAGGACCGACCGTCCCTACCCCCTGTGCTGGAAGTGCAGAGACCACGGTCCCATCTGCACAGGTGTGGGGCTTACAGTCTCCCCCTGGTACATTAAGCTGCCGCTGGGGAGAGGTGGTAACCAGCTCCTCTCCCATTAGAACATTCTGCCCATTGATGATCCGCCGCTGGGGAGAGGTGGTAACAATCTCCTCTCCCATTAGAACACTCTGCCCATTGATGATCTGCTGCTGGGGAGAGGAGGTAACAATCTCCTCTCCCATGCCTACTTTCAGTCTTTGTGGAGGGAGACCGACTGTCTCTCCTCCCAATTCAGTGTCCTGCTGCTGGGGAACGGAGACTGGGCTCTCTATTCCCAAAAAATCACGCTGCTGCTGGGGGGTAGGACCAACTACCTCTGCCCCCTGTAACTCAGCCTGCCGCTGGGGAGGGAGGACGCTGCTCTCCTCTCCCTGCACTTCACACTGCCTTCCCGGCATATCACTCTGCTGCTGGGGGGTAGGACCAACTACCTCTGTCCCCTGTAACTCAGCCTGCCGCTGGGGAATGGAGACTGGGCTCCCAATTCCCTGCAATTCACACTGCCGCTGGGGAATGGAGACTGGGCTCCCAATTCCCAACAAATCACACTGCCGCTGGGGAGGGAGGACGGCCCCTTCAGCTCCCTGTAACTTGGGCGCAGAGACCACGGTCCCATATGCGCTGGTGAGGGGTTTACTGTCTCCCCTTGGTGGGTTAGGTTGTCGGTGGGGAGAGGGGGTAACAAACTCCTCTCCCTTACACACCTTCAACCGCTGGGGAGAGGGGATAACAGGCTCCTCTCCCTGCACCGTAGACTGCCGCTGGGGAGCAAGAACGGCACTTTCAGCTCCCTGTAACGCACACTGCCGCTGGGGATCTGGGCCGACTGCCCAGCATCCCTGTAGGGCCGGTAGAGAGACCGCAGTCCCATCTCCACCTGCCATCTGTGGGTCTTCCCAGGACCAATCCGTGAGGCCCCTCAACATTTGTGAGTAAGGGCCACCTGCTTCCCCACCTGGCAACTATGGCTGCTGCTGGGGATCTGGGCCGGCTGCCCAGCATCCCGGTGGAGAGACCTTGGTCCCATCTCTACCTGCCTGTTGTGGTTCCTCACAGGACCAGTCTATGAGGACCCCCACTTCGGGTTCCTCCCGCCGCCTCAGGGAAAGACGGCTAACCTCCTCGGATGCAGCCTCTACTCGGCTGCTGTAACGCTCCTGCTGCTGAGCATACTTCCTCTCTTTCGCCAACCGGAATTCTCGGTCCAGCCTTGTGTTTCGCTCAGCCATGACCTGGTTCCAGATCACCCGGCGTGTCTCCATGGGTATATCATCCCCATACTCGGCCACTCGCTGCCTCACCTCGGCCAGCCAATCATCTCCAGAGCCAGAACCTTCCATACTTGTCTGCTCCCAGGGGCGCTGCACGACTGCTAGCGTTGCCCTCAATTTGTAAATCCAAACAGTGTCTCTGAGCTGCTTTACCTCACACTAGGACGCCATCCCACCGCTTGCCACCAATGTAACGGATCACCTGGCACCCAGACTTGGTACCTCCGTTAATGGATGCTCCTAGTGCTTCCTGAGGACTCCAAGCACTCTGACAGACACCACAATCACCGAATCCGAGAAACCTTTTAAATTCTCCCAAGCATATGAATGCTGTAGACCATTGAATAGGAACCATACGAATAGGCTTGTACTCCTAGCAGTCAACTGGAACAACATGCAATAAATCCTTCCCCCCAATAATGAGACGACACATCACTTTGAGGGTAAAACAGGAACTCTGGACTGGCTCATCCAGCCCGGCTTTTATTATAATAATACACATACAGTCCACACCCAGGGGGAGGCATAAAATATCCAATCACATACATGGTTCAGCCCACACATCCCCTCCCCTCAGATAACATTAAACCCAATTATCCGGTACACCTTTTCAGCCAAGTTCTGGATGTACCCCAAAACCCGGGGGTACACCTTTAAATCCTGGATAGCCCTTATTCAGGGGGACAACATATCCAAAATTCAAGTCATTCGGATGAATGGCTCGGGAGATATGGGGTTCCAAAGATTTGACCGACCGCATGGGTAAAGTATCCGAAAACAGTTCCATGCATTTTGGCCCTGCGGTCGGTCACAAACAAGGGAATGAAAACAGGCGAATTGCCTGTGTTATAGAGCCTGGAGAGGGTTTGAATGAATTCCCTTGTTTGAGGGGTTCTTTCTACCGAACGGCGGGCCATTCGGTAGTTTTTATACGAATTTCTGGAAGTATGGAGGTCTCAGCGGTGTTTGCCTAGTCAAGTGTCCGATTTTAGTTCCAGACACTCGACGGCAAAACACCGCTGTTCGGTAGTTTAAGATGGCCGCCGCCACGTGTTTGTTTCCCGAATGGCGGCCACCCAGAGGACAAAGAATACATTACACTGATTGCCAATTACCCATTTGCAACATTGTTGCAAACTGTAATTGGAGGCACACTTATTCCTGGGTGGTCTGGTTGTTCGGTAGTTTCACTCAATATAATGAATGGAGTGATTCTACCGAACAATCAGGTGAATGCTGCATACATATCCCAGGTTAAGCTTAACACACAAATACACATATAATATTACAGGCAGTACACTAGAATATGTAGCACAGTCTTAAAGGGACAGTAGTCCCAAAAGTCCCAATATGTCCATAGATGCTGTTAAAAGGGCCAGTAGCAGCAATATACAGTACAATATGCCCCAAATAACCCAGGGGCCATAGTCAGTAGGTAGGAGGCTAGCAAACAGGCTTCTCCAGGGCCCAGTGGCGAGGTTGGTTTCGCCACACAACTCGCCTTCTGAGGAAGTGGAATGTAAGAACGACTAATATTCGGCCCTGAAGCACAAGCTCTACTATTTGACAGCGGGAACTTACCCACCACACTAACTTTAGTCCAAACCTCGCTGAAGCAAATCCTCCACACCCCTTTGGGGAAAGGTGTTTTGGGAAGACTGGTTGGTAGCGGAACCGAACCACCAACCGCTTCATCTACTAGTGAGCCATCCTATCATCAAGGAAACGTGGTATACAAACGTTTCAGGATAGAGAAAATCAACCTTCTACTAGACCTCCTGAATGATAACGACTGGTTTACACATCTGGACCCCGAGGACACATACTTGTCAATATCCGCTACCCTACACTACCTAATTTTCCTCCGATCCCAGTGATGAGGACTAACACAGCAGTTTACGACTCTGTGGTACCCACAAAGCTACTGAAGACGGTGAGGGCTCACATCCGCGAATTTGTCTCGGGTACCTGGAAGACTTGCTGACCCTCTGCGAATCCAGGCTACGTTTGCAGTCAAAGTGGCGTTCACGTTCTGGACTCCATGGGTTTTTTGGTAGTACGCAGACTAATTGCTCCCCCATCTGTGTCGGGTCAGTTCCTCGTTTCGACATCGGCTTGGAAAACTACGTTCCGCGTCGGTCCCCGACAAGATAACCCCTATACGGATGGATGTCGGACACGCTCTAAGGTTGGATACGATTCATCTCAGAATACTCACCGGATGGTGGGATCCCTCTCCTCCTCTCCTCTTCCATACAATCGAGATTCCCTGGCCCACTACACTACGGGACCATGCAACGACTGCTGGCTAGATACATACACGCCGGTCACTCATGCGACCACTGGATCCCACTGTCGGCAGAAGTGAGGATGGAATTTCGATGGTGACTACTTCACTTGCAAACTTGGATCGGCAATCGATCTTTGACTCTTCCTCTGGATACCGCTCTCCACAATGGCAAGGGTGCTTTGATACACACACACACTGGTTATTGCTCATACTCATGACACCCCTCGGACAATGCCAACCGTGATTTCCCGGATCGCCTGGGGACATCTCGCGAAGACCCTCTACCACTCCCTACCTTCCCTCTGCTTTTGACGGGACCTCAGGGGAAGCCCACTCCTTTGTCAGGGAAGTATGACTGGCCCAAGTGGACTGGACGATTTCAGGGCCTCCAGAAATGTCCACGACCTATTGCATCAACTAAGACCTCTGATGGGACTCAGGTCCCCGGCACCAGGAAATGCTATGTTTCTGCCTGACCGGCCTGGAGTGTTTGTAGGGTGGAAAGGGATTCCGATCCCTTTACCGCACCTGCCCCACTGATCCTTAACTATCTGTTACACCTGGTCTCGTTGGGGCGGTCATATCGATTCCTCAACGTGATCGGATCCGCCATATCGGTGGCGCACGTTCCGGTACAGGACGGACCAGTAGGTCAAGATCCACGGGGTTGTCGACTACTATGGGGTGCCGAATTATCGAGACCCGGCACCCAAGTATTCACACCTCTGGCAGGTGGACGTGGTGCTGTGATTCCTTGAGGGAATAGCAGGACAATCCTTACTTGTCATGGATACCACTTTCAGCCAAACTAGCCCTCTTGTTATGCCTCGTCTTATTTAGACGGGTGACGGACGTTAGGGCTTTCGATATGAATGGTTTTCTCTATGACACTAGATGGGATTACCTTTACCATATCGAGACGAACTAAGTCCAGTTCATCTTCGGTGTCATACCCATACTTTGTGTCAGACACCAAACTAGGTGTGGTCGGAACGCTAATGGAGTATACCGAAATCATTCCCCCTTCGTATTCAACGGGTCTACTCCTGACTTCTTACGTGGAACCTCATGGAGAGGTGCCTACCGCTACACTGGCCAGATGGAGCCGCTGGCTATTGCAACTGGCGGGCGTGAACCTTTTTCGGAGCCCACTCGGTCAAGGGAGCGGTGGCCCCACAAGTCCTTTTCGGCCGACGCTTCCCTAACCGACACTACACGATGCGCAGTTTGAGCGCGAGAGGGTACGTTTAGAACGCTCTATTTCAGCAAACATCTCATACTTCCTTCACACTGGTCAATTCTAAGCTTTAAAAATGCAAATATGAAGCCTCCTGTCATGTGGTAAAATTGAAGATTATACTAGCTTTAGTGTACTAATAATCTTAATTTTAGTAATGACAGGAGGCGAATATTTCCCACCCTATAGGATCCCTCCCATGTTTTCTCGTGTTGAACAGAATATACACTTTATGTTCAGGAAGGTAAGTACGTTGTATGTTTGCTACTTAGATATGTGGCTTGAGAGACTTGTATAGGTTGAATAATTAGACATGTACCTTGAATTATGTTGTATTTATAGATTCTTAAATATCATTGCTTTAGAATTAATATATATGGATATGTTACTTATTCTAATATCCATTGGTATATCAGATTCTTAATGTTTATTGTATGCGGACAAGTTATCACGCCAGAGTCCTTTCACCTTTTTCTTATTCTTACAGCGTGAACGTCTTCTCCTCAAGACAAAGACTCACCTCCCATAACTCTACATCACGGAACTACTGGAGTTGATTATTCTACTATGTTGTGGAACTGTTGAAGTAATATGATTATGTTTATTGTTGCTATTTATTGTTTCGCTTCAAAGAAAGAGGAAGTGATGTCATAGACAGGGCCTTTTATGGGCACCATATCTTTTCTCTGATTGGTTGTTACTGTTTCTATGCTGCTGGAGTTTTCAGTAAAGAAAGATATGCAAATATTCGCCTCCTGTCATTACTAAAATTAAGATTATTAGTACACTAAAGCTAGTATAATCTTCAATTTATGCTTATTTATGTCTAATGTTTTGGTTACAGAAAAGAAGAGATTTAATAAATAAAGTTATGGATGTGTTATGCAGTAATTTAGTTGTGATAATAAATGCTGTGGCCTGTTTCATCCATACTAAGTGGTCTGTCGTTACTGGGGGGTTTAATGGGGTTAGATTTTGTTCTAGGCTGCATCGCGATTCCCCACTACGTACATACATGTGGTCAGGACCATTTAATGAATGCTAGACCAGAATCCACTGGTCTTTTTGACACATTCGATTCTTGTTAATATAAAGAAAACTGGCTGATTAATATTTGTCATTTTCTTCTTGGAGGGCTGAGTCACTGGTAGATGTGAGGGCAGAATATGTTTTTGGCTGTCTTTTAATTTCCCATGAATATAGCTAATGCTGACATATTGATGGCTATGTCAGATAGCACTAACCAAATCAATAAAATCTCTATAACACACAGGTGATAAGCCTGATGCATGGAACTCCCCATTAATGGGAAGGTTAAATGCAATTATACATTTTCTAATCCCAATCACCATTAATTATTATTTTATTGGTATAGGATAGCCATAGGATGTTTCATATGTGTAGCCAAATCTATTTCTGACTACTATTATGCAGAAATAATTGCTGTCATATAAGATAACAATAATTGAATATTATGCTAGCTTTAGTGTACAGATAATCTTAATTTTAATAATGACAGGAGGCGAGTATTTTGCATAATCTTTCTTTACTAACTTCATAGCAGCAAAGAAAAGAGTGACATAACTGAGAACCAATCACAATGCAGTATAGAGTATAAGAGGTGTGACGTATTACATCATTTCCTCTTTAAAACATGCGACATCACAAGGTTACAATGCAGAATAACATTAACGATAACTCAAAACATGAACAATCGAACATAAGCAGACTCCAAGTGAAGATTGATTGCAGTAGAGAGACGATCTTCCTTGGCAAGGCGATGATGACACCTTGAATGAAGTCTGTAATGTCCTGTTTCATCTGTTTAAACTGAAACGAGAATGTAAATATGTATTAGCTTCCAATATTGGTTGGGTAAAAACAATGAACTGTTTACCCCTTAAGATAAGATAAACTAGTATTAAATATAGTGAATGCATTTCTCCTATCTATCGAT
Organism: Pelobates fuscus; assembly: GCF_036172605.1. Taxonomy (NCBI): domain Eukaryota; kingdom Metazoa; phylum Chordata; class Amphibia; order Anura; family Pelobatidae; genus Pelobates; species Pelobates fuscus. Next base: position 243,775,726 of record NC_086317.1, read on the forward strand.
GCTAACTAACATCCCACCCACATGGCATATATTAAATGTACAACAAACTCATCATAGATAACATAGCAATCATAAAATAAAGAAAGAGATAGAATATGCATGAAACAGAGGGAGGGAAGAGCGAGAGAGAGAGTAGGGAGGGAAAATACTCGCCTCCTGTCATTATTAAAATTAAGATTATCTGTACACTAAAGCTAGCATAATCTTCAATTTTATCACATGACAGGAGGCTTCGTATTTTGCAATTTTAACGCTGAGAAAGTAGAGCAAAAGCCAGATTAGATGGAGGACGGAAATAGAACGTCCGAAAGGTGGATTCCCTAGTCCAGTCCGCCGCTCGCAAGATATCTGGAAGGGAGGCCCCCACCGGGTAGGCGGAAGAGGCTGCGGCTCCTCGAACCGAGTGTGCTCCAAAACCCTGGTGTAACGGAGCTCCGTGTACTCCGACCGAGTACCCTCCGTTGATGGATGCTCCTAGCGCTTCCTGAGGACTCCCAGCACTGCAGACGACACCACAACCAGGGCCGTCTTTAAGGAGGGGCAAAAGGGGCAGCTGCCCCGGGCCCAGTTACTCCTGGGGGCCCTAAGGCAGCTGCCCCATGGGCCCCGTGCAGTGGCAATCAGGGGTCCCCAGCCCTTAAATACTGCTCCGGACCGGGGCCCTGTAATATGGGGGTGGCTGACTACATACTCACAGCTAGCCCCCTTACACACTGCCCTGTGAGTTTCTTTGTTTCCCGGGCATGCTGGGAGGAAGTGAGGTCAGAACCAGTAAGAACAGATCACTTCCTTCTCAGTGCCGCTGGGGAGGGGGCACACACCACACAGGGAATGCAAGCATTGTGGAGGAGAGGGACTGGGGCAGCTGAATGCAGACTCCCATCAGCCAGGGCCAGCAAGCTCCCACTGGACCCCAGGAAAGCCACCACACTGTACCCAAAATGTAAGGAGACAGGAGGGGGGCTAAATATGTTTTGTTTTTATTCATCAGACATTACTAACACCCATGTGTTGGTGTTTGTAATGAAACACACAGGGGATAACTACATGTTACAAATCCTAGAATAATCTGACAGTTCCCTAGTAAATATAAATAAATAAAACATTGACAAATATTTATTTTAACTATGTAAGAACAGAGTTGAGACATTATATTGGCCAAGGGTGTTGGGAGTTGCTATCCAGAAGCTGCTAGAGGGCAGAGATTAAAATATGTACATTGACACTTATATATGTGTGTGTACATGGGTCTCAGTAAGTGTGCGTATCTAGTTGTGTGTGTGTGTGTGTGTGTGTGTGTATCTGGCTGTGTTTGTGTCAGTGTGTGTGTGTATCTGGCTGTGTGTCAGTGTGTATGTATACCTGTGTATGTGTGCTTGTGGGTCAGTGTGTATGTTTACCTGTGTGTATGTATGTGTCGGTGTGTAAGTATCCATCTGAGTGTGTGGTAATGCATACATCCCAGCATTTTAATACCAACACTGTACACAAATACACCCCTGCATGTGTACCTCTGTGCAAATGCAAATAATACATGCAAACACACCCCTTGTATTAAATCTATGTTTCTATCTATTTAAAACGCTAAAATTATATTAAAACATCAACTCTACAGACAAAAGCATGCCTGCATTTAAACGCAAACACTTCACACAAGTACACCTCTGCATTCCAATGGTAACAGCACATACAAATATACCCCTACATGCACACATACACTCTATACAAAAACATGCTTACCTTCAAATGCACAAACACTGCTCACAAATACAACCCTGCAAGGATTGTAGATCCCCAGCTGTCATAGCATTGCTTGACTTATATGAAAGATGGGGATTTCTCTTTTCTTCCCTCTTGCAATACAGGGAAAAATATTCTTGGGCACTTAGTTGGAGTTGAGGTTGTGATTGCATGCCCGGGAGGTGGCGGGCCAGAGTCCAAGGGGCCCAGGCAAATGTTTGCCCTGGGTCCAATCAATATTAAAGACGGCCCTGACCACAACCACCGCAGGCTCCACAACCGCCGTAGCTTAACTGGAGCATCGCCGTCTAACTTCCACCCTGGATCGGATTCTGTCCTCCAGGACCGTTTGGAGAAGACCTCTCCTCCAGGAGAGCGTATCTGGAACAAGCTCTTAACAGAGCTAAGTGATTAAGCTCAGGGGAACATGCAGAGCATAGCAATCCCCAGTGTAATACAGCAATTCCCTCCAATAACGAGACGAGGCTACGTTTTGAAGGGTCAAGAAGAACTCTGAGGTCTGGAACACCCAGCCTTCTTTTTATTACAGTCAGGTACAAACAGACCACACCCAGGGGGAGGTATAAAACAACCAATAACAGCATAGTACAGCCCACAGGTTCCCTCCCCTCTGCTTGGGAGATAATTGAGTTTCCTACTATATCTCCAAGCTAAAACTTACACATTTTTATACATTTTTATAACTTTCCCATTTTACATAGTACATTAATAAAACTTACATTTTTATGAACAACATAAATTATGGAACAACATATTCAAAATTCGTGAGAATCCGTCCAGTGGTTCCAGAAATATTAAAAAGTCTCTGTGGACCGACCGCACGCCTGTTTGCATGCCCAAAAACAGTTCCACAGATTCAGGCTGTTGGTCGGTCTATTTCTGTCCTGAAAATCGGTAAAGTCCCATCCGAAGGCTGTGTTCGAATAGTCGAACGCACTTTGACTTTTGTCGAAGTGTCGAAGTAAAACGCGGTTAAAACTTCCGCGGTGGTCGCTAGTCGAGTGGCGATCTATTTCCCATGAAAAGATGACAAAGTCCCATTCGAACGGGTGTTCGAACGTTCGAACGGGTGTTCGAACGTTCGAACGGGACTTAGTCTCCAGCTATGGTGTCGAAGGAAAGGGGAAGGTACAGGTCACCGCTGACCGCGTTCGACTGCATTAAAATGGCCGCCGCCACGTGTTCGACTGTAATGGCGGCCACTTCAACGGCTTCGGCACTTCGACGGCTTCGGCACTTCGACTGCATTCGAAGTGCCAGTTAAAAAGTTGGAACACTGCTCCCAAGTATTTAAAGGGCCAGGAGCAGTATACACAAATCCATTATGCCCAAATGTAGGTTTTACAGGGCAATACAGTCCAGGGCCATAGTCGCAGGGGAGGAGGCAGGCACGCAGGCCTCTCCAGGACAAAGTGGCGAAGGGCACTTTGTCACACCTGGTCTATCCCGGCAAGGGCCAATAGCCATCTAACCCATCTGGCCAACGTAGTGACCGAGACTGGAGCGTAGGGGCGGACGTAGGAGATAAGAAGTTGACGATTGGAAGTATTCCGCAACGTCGCGGTAGCTTCCACGTATTGACGGAGAGTAGAGACCACACAGAGTTGGGGTTCTGAGGGGAAAAAAGGATAGAAAACGGAGGAAGAGTCCAACTTCGTGCGCCGAAAGCGTGTACATCAGAGACCCGACGAAAGGAGACTAGACAGAGAAGGAAAGTGAATTTTGCCATAAGTTGGCGAAGTGATACATTTTCATTAGGAGGCCAGTCCCTTAAAAATTGCAGAACTATGCCAACATCCCAGAGTCTAGAGTATTTGGGTTCCGGGGAGCGCCGGAGGCGCATGCCGCGGAGGAGTCTACAGATGAGCGGGTTCTGGCCTACTGGTGTTCCTTGAGTCGGCGTATGGGCAGCCGAGATGGCTGAACGTACCACGTTGATGGATCGGTACGATTTCTCCATTGTGAATAGGGATGTGAGGAAATTCATGATGCAGGGAATAGGTGCCGTAAAGGGATTGAGATTCCGTCCCAGACACCAAGTTGTCCAACAGTGCCATGCCGATAAATAGCACCTCCTTGTTCCTGGTGCCCATGAATCCCATAGGAGATCCCTAGTTTCCTGTGATAAATCTTCGGTTCGCCAGGAACTCCTGAAAGAGTCCAGGCCACTAAAGGAAGCTGATCTTCCTTGACCAGTGGATGGGGATGTCCCATCGGGTTCCTGAGAATGGTCGGAGTATCTGGCAGGAGGAGGGGATCCTTCTTCGACAGTTCCAGGAGCTCCGGGAACCACGACTGGCTCTGCCACAGTGGTGTGATGAGGGTCTTTGTCCGGATTCGGTGTAGAACCCTTGTTATCATCGAGAATGGCGGGAATGTGTAGGCTCCGTGTTGTGGCCATTGTTGCAGGAAAGCGTCCGTCGCTAGACTCTCTGGGTCTGGGAGCCAGCTGAAGAAGTCTTTCGTTTGACGGTTGTTGCGGGAGGTGAATAAATCCAGGGAGAAAGGACCCCTTTGTGCGTCCAGTATCTCGAAAACCTGAGGGTCTAATTGCCAATCGCTGGCGTCCCTCCAGTGGCGTGAGTACCAGTCTGCTGTCATGTTGGATTCCCCTGAAAGATGTTCCATCAACAATGTGATGTTGCGGGGAAGGCAGTAATCGAAGATTTCCTTCGTGAGTTCTACTAGTGCCTGAGAGCGGGTGCCTCCGAGTCGGTTGATGTATCTTACCGCTGAGACATTGTCCATCCGGAGCAGGATGCAACAGTTGGATCGTTCCTTCGCTAGGCTGCGAATGGCGAACGATCCTGCCAAGAGCTCCAGACAGTTGATGTGCATGGAGAGTTCTTGGGGATTCCACACTCCTCCCGTGGAGGAGGTGCCATCCATTGCTCCCCAGCCTGAGCGTCTGGTGTCTGACTCCAGTATGAAGTCTGGTTGGTTGCCGAATATGGCCCGGCCGTTCCAAGCCTGCATGCAGTTCAGCCACCATTGCAATTCTTCCCGGACCTCGTCCAACATAGGGATCGGTTGGTCGTAAGTCGGATTTCTGCGAAGGAACTTCGTCTTGAGGCGTTGCATGGCTCTGTAATGTAGGGGTCCGGGAAATATGGCTTGGATGGAGGAGGAGAGAAGGCTCACAATCCGTGCCAATAGTCGTTAAGGTATGGACGTCATTAGAAGTACTTTCGAATTTCTCTGCGGATGGTGGCAATCTTTGCGGCCGGAAGGCGTAGAGTACACAATGTTGAGTCTATCTCGAACCCTAGGAATTCGATCACCTGAGCGGGGATCAGAGATGATTTGGGGCCATTGATAACGAAGCCCAAAGATTTGAGTAGTTGTATAGTGTAGGTTGTGTGATTCGTTAGGATCCTTGCATCCTCGTCGAATATCAAGATGTCGTCGAGGTAGACGATGCATCTTATGCATTGGGCTCTCAGCTTTGCCATTACCGGTTTCATAATTTTGGTGAAACACCATGGGGCCGAACTGAGACCAAACGGGAGACAAGTGAATTGCCAAGGCGTCCCGTGCCAGTAGAAACGGAGATATGATTGGCTCCTTTCGGGCACGGGGATGGTAAGGTATGCGTCCTTGAGGTCTAGACGCGTGAACCAGTCTCAAAGTAGGTCCCGTAGGAGATGGATACCTTCCATCTTGAAGTGGCGATATACCACGTAGGAATTCAGCTCCCTGAGGTTGATGACGGGTCGGAATTCTCCTGTCTTTTTCCTGACCAGGAAAATATTGCTGTAAAATCCGGAGGGATCCGGAGTCGATTTGATGGCACCCTTGGAATGTAAGTCCTGAAGTTCCGCGTCTGTCACGCCAGCGTCTGCCTGAGATAGTTGAATCGGGCGAGGTGGAGTCTGTTGGAGCGCCGTCATCTCAAATTCTATTTGATAGCCCCGTACCATCCGCAGTATCCATGTGTCTGAGGATAGGTCTGCCCAATTCTGGAAAAAAAGAGAAACACGTCCTGCGATACGACAGGGGGTTAGAGATAGGATAGAATGGTGACTTACCATTGGAGAATCTCGCTCTGGAGCGTCCTCAACCGCCACAGCCACGGTCCAATCCCCTAAACTGGTGGAATCGATGGCAGACAGATGAGTCCGTGTAGAATGGCTGTGTCCTGGTAGTGCGAGGCCCAGATGGCCAAAAATGGCTGGCGGCATGGCCCCTCTGCCGACCAGCCCTCCCAAAAACACCTCGAGTGTTGGATCCACGGAATACTTTCCGCATGGACGTTTGTGCCTTGTTGAGGGATGTAAAGATATTCACCCTCTTATTGAGCTCAGTAAGGAAGGTCTCTCCAAACAGTTTGCCCTGTGCCAAAGGGCCTAATTCCTTATCCCCCAGTTCGACAAGCTTGTCATCAATTCTGAATAGTGCTGCTCGGCGCCTCTCCGAAGAGAGGGCCACATTGGTGTTCCCGAGGAAGCAGAAGCACCTCTATGCCCACTCTCGGGTATCTCGTGCCCACTCACGCACCATATTTGGTGCCCTTTCATAGGCATCATCTGCCATATCCATAATTCTTGCCAATGGACCGATAGCATCCAATAGTTTATCTTGGGCTCCCTTGAAGCCACATTCCACTCCCTTGCATGGGTCCCGACCCCCGCGGGACATAAACGTGGTCATAAGTGGATCGAACTCGGGAGTATGTGCTACCTTGTCCGGTAGGCTTGGGCGAGGACATTCCGATCTTATGCGTTTTCTCACTTCCTTATTGAGAGACTTCCGGAGCCAGTAGTGCATGAATCTGGTCAAGTGTTCGGGTGGTGTCCATTCTTCCGAACGGGGATGGCGAATGTTCCTTGGGTCAAACATTCGGTGGCCAGAGTTGTCCAGGAATATTTCTGAACCCTCTAAAGATGTGGCCACAGAATCCTGGGGCTCACCCAAGGTCTGTTCCCTTACCAGTTAAGGGTCAGAATTGGCAGCGGAGTCCCAGTCGGATTCCTCCTGGTCGGAGGCAGCCGCCTGCCATTCGTCCACCACCGCTAGTGTGCGTGACGGTCCTTCATCCTCTTCTTCTGAGGAGGCCTGAGCAGGTTTTTGAGATGACCTGCTCATATCTGTACTGCGTTTAGCAGGGGCATTTCCTTTGGACTTACGAGGTCCCATGGCTTCACCTTTCCAATGGCACTTAGGGGAGCGGGAGCGCTCCCTGAAGGAATCGGAGTCCTCAGAATCTGCCCCATAGCATGCCCATCTTGGAGTGGGCTTAGCTGCCTCTTGTTCCATTTGGAACGACTTAGCAAAGGCTTTTTCCATGGACGCAGCTACTGCTGCTGCAATCATGGCCTGGAGGTCTGAGGGATTTTGTGATTCTTCCATGATCACTTGCACTCGGGGCTCACCCGGTAATTATGCGTGAGGGCACTTGTGGCACAAAAAACTTGGAGAGGCCTGGGGTGGTATAAATTTAGGTATTATTAACCTGAAAGCATTAAGCGACAGGTAGGTCAAATGAGATGATGAGGGCTGTCACTGGGGCTCACCCAGGAATTCAGAATCCTGCATAAACAGGTCCGTTCAGCAGCACATAAATGGGGGCTCACCCCTGCCAGAATAAGGATACACCAACTGGCTTAAACTGACCCCAAGTGCAAAGCACTAACCTTATACTGGTCCCACAATGAGCGGAGAAATAAAACCTGGCTTCAGGATAATATTCCAGAGCAGAATGAGCAGGAGTCTGCAACAGAGCAGTATCAGCCGTTTTAAAATGGCCACCGGACTAGTGACAGGTGAAATGGGAGGTTTTAGTACCTCCACCAGGTGATAGGCGGCAAAAAGAGATTTACAGGAATTCTGTGCGTTTGTGCTCTAGAAACGAACGCGAGCACCTAATACAAGGCGTTCGCGGGAAATTTGCCGAACGCTAGGCGTTCAGCAAAAGAAACAAATTGAAACTGAATGCGCGTCAATAGATGGAGCGAGCATTCGGTTCCTGAAACGTACGCGAGCGCCCAATACAAGGCGTTCACGGGAAATTTGCTGAACGCTAGGCGTTCGGCAAAAGAAACAAATTGAACTAATGAACTGTCAAAATGCCGTTCGAAAAACGAAAACAACAAGCGAATGCAAATAAAGAGCGGGAAATACCGTGAGGACTAACTGACACTGGGAATTAGAGGTGAAGACGGCGAAAAAGCCGGTAAGACCTTTAATAAAGGGAAAGGGATATAATAAGTTCCCAGAGCCAGGGGAAGAACCCCAGAATAGAGGGGAAAGTCCTCAAAAGGAATATAGGACATACTCAGCAATATAATAATAGTAACAGTAGTTTATAAAATGAAAATGAAATACAGTAATAATAAAAGGACAGAGAGGATAAACCAAATCTGTACTTATCTTGTGATTGAGCAGCAAAGAAAGAGGAAATGATGTCATACGTTACACCTCTTATACTCTATACTGCATTGTGATTGGTTCTCAGTTATGTCACTCTTTTCTTTGCTGCTATGGAGTTAGTAAAGAAAGATTATGCAAAATACGAAGCCTCCTGTCATGTGATAAAATTATGTGTTAGTCTGCATTAAGTCTGCATTAATGGGATCTGGGTGAAAAAATGGAAAAGAAAAGATAAATAAATACATAAATAATAATCATAATATACTGACTTTTTGTTCTGATTGTCAGCAAATTACCTAGTTTGCATATGAGAACTGTACTATTGTATGCTACTGACCCAAGTAATATGAAGGCAATTAAAGTATTTATTGATGTGTAGTCTTGTGCACTTACCTATATGCAGATGCACAGTGCCAGCTCTAGTGCATGTGTGGCAAGTGCAGGTTAAGGGCCCCAGCCAGAGCAAGGCCATAGAAGGCCTAACACCGGGTCCACACATTAAAATGAATGTGATTGTGTGTGCGGGCTGTCTGTCTGTGGTTTGTGTGAGGGCTGGCTGACTGTGACTGTGAGGCAGGTCCCGGAAGGGAGACTTCGACACAGAAAGAAGGAATGCCAGAAAGAGCTAGGGAGGAAGAAAAAGAGAGGTTAAGTGAGAGACAGAGAGGGAAGGAGAAAGACAGAGAGATACACAAAGAAAGAAAGAGAGCAATAGATGGGGAGCCAGAAAAGATATAGGTGGGGAAAGAGAGGCAGAGGTAAAGAAAGAGAGAGAGAAAGACAACGGAAGAGAGCTCGACAAGTAACTTAAGAGAGAGACAGAGAGGAAGAGAGAGAGAGAAAGAGAGACAATAGAAGGAAGAGAGACAGAGAGAGTCACCCAGAGAGCAGAGCCAGATACATCATATAACTACAAAAAGACAGAGAGGAAGAGAGACTCACAGAAAGAAGTAAAGCCAAAAAGAGACCATGGGCGGATCCAGAACCCAATCTCAGGAGGGGCACATGGTTATTTATAGAAAAAATCCAGGCACAATAACCACTATAGCTCACTGTAGTGGTTATGGTGCCAGGAGTACTGTAGCACCCTCCCAGAGTAAGTAGTCAAACCATTTAAGAACAGTTTGACAACTTACCTGGGGGTCTGTTGGGGTAGGTATTATGGCCTATAGTAGGGGACAGGGGCAGACGTGTGAGTGGAGCAATGTGTGAGGGGTGTAGTATGTGTGCATGAGAGGTACAGTGTGTGGGAGGGATACAGTGTGTGTGTATGTGGGGTGTATTGTGTGTGAGGAATACAGTTTGTTTGTGTCTATGAGTGATGTAGTGTGTGAGAGGTGCAGTGTGTGCATGTTTGGGTTAGTGTGTGTGTGTGTGTGTGTGTGAGGGGTGCAGTATGTGTGTGAGGGGTGCAGTGTGTGTGAGTGTGAGGGGTGCACTGAGTGTATGGGGCAGTGTATATTAGTGAGGGGTGCAGTGTGTGTGTGTGTGTGTGAGGGGTGCAGTGAGTGTATGGGAGGGCAGTTTGTGTAAGTGAGGGGTACAGAGTGTGGGGGAGTGCTGTGTGTGTGTGTGTGTGTGTGTGTGTGTGTGTGTGTGTGTGTGTGTGTGTGAAGGGTGCAGTGAGTGTATGGGAGGGCAGTGTGTGGGGGTGCAGTGTGTGTTTGGGGGGCAGTGTATGTGTGTGTCTGAGGGGGCTGTCTGTGAGTGGGCATTGTGTTTTAGTAGGGAGGACATTTCTCAATCCCTGGTGGTCAGGTGGGAGTGAACTCTAGTCTGCAGATCCTGCAGCTAGAGTTTACTATTGTGAGATTCGGAGTGTTGCCATGGTAACCATGGCGATGCTCCGACCTCGCGGGAAGAGAACCGGCGGAGCTCTAGGCTGAGCTCCCCCGGGTCCTCTCTCTCTCCCCTGCCTGCTGCCATCAATTTGCCTGTGGGCCGGAGGGATAATCTCTGTTTGCAATTGTGATGAAACCAATCTCGCCACATTGCATTGGAGGAGCCTGGTTGCCTGCCTGCTGCCTTTGGACTATGGACCAGACTTTAAAATACTTATTTTCCCTGCAGAAAGGCTGATTCGTGCCTTTTCTGCCGGGGTGTTCGGTAGACTTTATCTACCGAACAAACTACCGATTGCACGACCACCTAGGAGCTGGAGTGTGCCGCCAATTGACCACCCTGAAGTTGCGGTTAACCGCAGCTTAATTGACGAAGGCAGGGTGGTCTTTGTTCGTCGACCGAACACGTGGCGGCGGCCATTTTACAAGTACCGTACGGCCAGCGGTGTTCGGCACCTAATCTATGGAACTATAAACGGACACTTATTTGCATGAACACCGCTGAGCCGTCCGTCTCCTGGTTCCTATTCGTGGGGATGTAGCCGAACAGCCGTTCCTACGGTAGTTATTTTTATGTGAACTGTGGTAACCCAGATAGCTATGCCATGGAGCCTCTTCGTGTGATTAAAGACTTTGGCTCCATGGCGATTAAACTGTATTCATGTGGTCTAGGTGCCATTCACCTAATAATGTGCACCCAGACCTGAGCTATCTGGGGATATGTAACATGTCAGTGTGTAATGTAATAAAAGTGACTTTATATATTTTAAAGCATAATACTGTATTTAGGTCCCCACATGTGTAATGGAGTTTTGCCTTTGTCCTTGGGAGATAATTGGATTACTTCTCCAATTATCTCCAGGGCAGAAGGGAGGAAGCCAGGATGCATTGTGGGGATGTTTTGCTTCTGTGAGTCTGAAATGTGATACATGTCTGTCTGTGTTACAGTCTTCCATTTGGTCCCCAAGGGGAGTGTCCACCAGGTGGGAGACCTGCATAAATACTGGGGCAGGTAGCCCTCAATAAACAGACCACTGCTTGACCCTCAACACGGAGCCTTGTCTCGTTCTTGGGGGGATTCACTGTATGCTGTTGGAGGCTGATTGCTAGGAGTGTAAGCTGATGTATGCTTTTCCTGTTCGTCTGCTAGCAGCTATTCGTGAGGTTCCAGTTTGGAGTGCTACCTTATTCCCTTGTATGCAGTTCGGGAGTTTGGTGCATTCATTTATATCCAAATTTGTGAGTTTTGGTGCTTTTACAGTAGCTGTGCCTGTCTGTGAAAAGGGGATTATCGCCTAAACAGATTTTTACCCTTTTCTGCTGAAACGGTCCGTTACAGCAATGAACAAATCAAACAAAAGTAATTGAAATAGCTCAACACAACGAATGCTTGAAGTGGTTTCCCCAAATTCAAACTGAAAATGCAACTTATCATAACTTCTCAGCAAAACCAACAAAACCTGACTTCTCAGAAATCTGGTTGCAGCCATTAATAGCTTCATTGTACTGCTCCGTCCAGGTAGTGTAACCACTCTTCATTCAACTTTAAACTTGTGAACTATGCTTCCAACGTGTCTCTAGGAACATTCAGTGTCTTTGCTATCTTTAGGTATCCCTTCCTTGTTTTTGAAGGCAATGATCTCTTCTCTTAACTTTGTTGACCATTCTTTTGAATTATCCATATTTCTAACATGCAGTCAAAAGTGACAAGCAACAAACCCTAGCCAGTTCAGGCATATCAAGCATCCCAGCTCAAGCACACCTGGTACATCTAATGAAGCCCTTGATTAGTTGCATCAAGTGTGCTTGAGGCAACACCTGGTTTGCATATTTGTGCTGTTGTGAGGGATTCTATTAAGGGGGTTGAATATTTTACCAGTCTCGAGTAAATAAGAAGATTGAAAATCTAAGCCCCTTATCCAACTAAGGAAGCCAGTACATGGTGAAACGCGTTTTGGACTAATTGAACACTATTGTATGGACTTCATGTTTGTACTACAATTTTTTTTTTCTTATTTAATTGTTTTAATAAATGTTTGCACATTTGAACATTGTGGAATCTGCTTCCGTCCATGGTGATATTGCCAAATGATATTGGGGACCACGTGAGTGCAATCTATATTATTGCTATATTGTTTTTGCAATACAGCATTACACTGTAGAAGATTTTCTGATTTTCCAGCCATAGCTACCCACTTAAAGATACAGAAGAGGGCTGTGGATCTCCATAAAGATCCAAAAGTGCCACTCACTAGAGCCAAGTGAAATCATATGACTCTTTTCTTGTGAGTGTAAATTACTTATTCTGGGCACTATTTTACTCATATTAAGAAACAATCTGCACTATTACCGGTATTGTATTTCTACTCTTCCTACACATTCTTGATTTCTTGCATTTGTTTCTGTCTATGCATATTATGTTTATTTAAAAATGTGAAATAATTCTAGAATGAAATGAACCATTCTTCTACCATGTGTCAAGGTGAAAGATGGATATTTCATTATGTTCATCTAGTGTATGGTACAGCCATAACCCACTCATTTTCAACTGTATTATATCGGGGGACACCTACTTTCTCTGTGACTCATGAAAAATTCTCCATGTCATAATACTTATATTATGTCACATGTGATATGATTCAATGCTATCACCAATAAGATATCAAGCACACTATGATGTTTATACTGCCAAGTGTGCCCTGGTACCCACCCAATGTAAATAGTCAAGCCATTTGGAAGATATTTCTAAACACCTACTCAGTTGGAAGGAAAGCAGTAAACGTCTGTTAGTTCTCCTGGTTATGACTTCTAGGTTATGTTATCGAGGTTATGATGACAGAGGTAGTGCACTGGCACACCCCCAATGTAAATAATATAGACATTGGTAACGGTTTGAAATCTTTCCTGGTGTTCAATCCCACTACCAGGGCCGGATTAAGAGCCCAGTGGGCCTGGTGCTGACAATTTATGATGGGGCCTAATTACAGAATCTTATCAACAAAAAACACTAAAACAGGCATACCTCCCAAGCGTCATGTATCTGATGGAGTTGGTGTTGGAGGGAAACTCAAAGAATGCAGCTATAAGAAAACACATACTCTATGCTAATCTCTTTATCTAATTTATGCTTTCATCTTTCAAGTAAATCCATACCAACAGCAGTGTCCAGTGAAGCAGGCAGCCAATGGGTGGGGTAAAAGAGTAGGCCACTGAAGGGAATCACATGACCAGAACTGCCAGAAGGGGTGAACATGCCCAAAAAGGGGGTATGTCTGTCCAAAGAATTGGAAGGCCAGCCTGGCATCAGTGTCCCTATGAATCAGTGTCAGTGTCCCCATATCACCCAGTCCTTATTTCTCCCAGTGTCCCCATGTCTCAGTGTGTCCCATGTCACTAGGATAGATAGGGACACTGAGACACTTGGAGACACGGGGACACTGAGACACTTGGAGACATCGGGGCACTGAGACACTTGTGGACACTGTGAGACATGGGGGCACTTGTGGATACAGACATGGGGACACTGGGAGACATGGGGACACAGACATTTGGGGACACTGGGAGAAATGGGGTCACAGACACTAGGGACACAGACATGGGGATGCAGACACTGGGAGACATGGGGACACAGAGACATGGGGACGCAGACACTGGGAGACATGGGGACACAGAGATATGGGGACACAGACACTGGGAGACATGGGGACACAGACACTAGGGACACTGGCTGGGAGACATGGGGACAAAGACACTGGCTGGGAGACATGTGGACACAGACATATGGGGACACTGGGAGCCATGGGGACACTGGCTGGGAGGCATGGGGATACTGGGAGCCATGGGGACACTGAGACACTAGGGAAACTGGCTGGGAGGCATGGGGACACTGGGAGACATGTGTCTACCTATGTCTCACAGCGTCCCCATGTGTCTGTGTCCCCATGTGTCTGTGTCCCAATGTGTCTGTGTCCCCACGTCTCCCAGTGTCCCCTAGTGTCCCTGATGCCTTTCCCCTCATCCCTCACTTCCGTGAGCTGTAGTCTGTCTCTGCAGGCTTGGAGCTGCTGTCTGAACTCTGACTGTGCTGTGTAGCTGCTCCCCTGTGTATCAGTGAGTAGAGAGAGGCAGGGAGGGATATGCTGTAACTTCCTATCCCTGCCTCTTTCCATACACAGTGACACCTACTGGCCGGTGCTGGTATTGCAGAGTAATCTCAGTTTATACTGAGAAACATATTTGTATTGCCGGTAATACTGCAATACCAGCATGGCCAGGCAGCCTCAAATACAGGCTGTGCCTTAAAATACCAGTCAGGAGGAAAACCTAAGAGTATTGTGTAAAAAAAAAAAAAATATTTATTTATTTTTTAAATGGGCCTATTCCATGGACCTGGGCCTGGAGCTACAGCTCCATCAGCCCACTATAATCCTTTGTTGGATGCTCAGTACATTAAGCTAACCCTTGCAGTGTGGGGGGTAGCTCCAGGTAATTATTGATCAGGTGACTCTCAACCAATGATCTGGCCCTGCGTTTCAGGGCTTAGCTCAGAATAGCTAACAGAAGATCCTAGCAGGAGTGCTTGAAGTATTCTTTTAAGGTAAACAAGTGTGCATTCCTAACGCTATAGAGCCCCACTCATGGTTTAGGTGACCAGGCCCCTCGCTGGCAAGGTTAAAATGGTGAGTTTTGATTACATTCTCTCCCTCTCTTTGGCTGAGGTCATCAAGATCAAGGGACACTAGTGCACATGCGCAAAATAAAATACACTGCGCCAATCACTTTCTCTGAGACCACTGTGATTAAAATAGTGGAGTTTTTTGAGTGGCTCTCTGCATGACAGAATGAAGTATCATGGGTACCTATAAACTCTTTAAAGGTCCCACTTATTGACTCATCTACTAAGCAACTAAAATAGCAACATTACGAAAAGTGATTTTCTTAATTTTTCTATTTCATCTGCTTATTAGATGCCTCCCTAATTAAGTATTCTTATGTGGGATTGCCATAAATAAGGATACAAAATAGAGACTTATTTACTCAGCAATTGAAAGAGCAAAATAATGAAAATAATGTTTATTTTTGGTCTTTCAGCTGTTTGGAGATAGCTACCTAAAATTGGTACACTTCCATAGGATTAAATTGTTTAAGGATACCAAATTAAGGAGCTATCTATTTAACACAACAGCTCCCTAATGTGGTACCCACCCGTGGGATTGCAATATTTAAGGCAATTTAAATTAGGATGTTGTCTAACAGATAGCTTCCTTAAAATGGCATTCTTACACAAGGATAGCAAATTAGGAAGTTATCTACTAAACAGTTGAAAGATCAACATTACACATAATAAAAGTTTTTCTTAATTTTGATCTATCTGCTATGTTTAGTAGATTGTTCCGTAATTTGGTATTCTTATGTGGGATTACCATTTTTAAGGGTATCAAATTATGAAGCTATCTGCTTAACAGCCCCCTAATTTTGTATCCTTTAGAATTATGGGAATAACCAAAATTAGTTTTGCTTTCAAATTTTTCATTTAATTTCTCTGTTTACATTAGACTGTTGATGTACATGTTCACATGAACATGTATAGACGGTATACTGAATGGTGATTTCATACTATGTCAGGTGCATACCTGTGTGATGTTCCTGAGGAACCAAATTGCTGCCTTAATTTTTGGGGTTAATATCTGTTATGAGACTTGATGCTATGAATGGCATAAGGATTTATTTAATTTTGAACTTGTGTGTCTGACTTTTTGCTTTCTGTTTATTAATTTCTCATCTGCTATAACTTGCTAAGCTATAATTACACCACAGTACACCACTGAATATTTGCCCTGCTTGAATGTTTTACTGTTTATAAACTAACTAATAAAGTAAATTCAGTTTTATTTTCTGAATTATTTATTTTTGCAAAATTATTACTGACCTACCACTTCTGGTACATTAGACACTTAATGGATAATACAGTGTGACATTTATTTGATTAATTCAGTAGTGCATCATGACATGATAGTAACTTTATTAAATAACATAAATAGCGTTCTCACTATAGTCACCTGAACAACTTCAGCTTAATGAGGTTGTTTAGGTGAGTGCTAAAGCTACCCGGAGCCTTTTTCTTGTAAGCACTGTATTTTCTGAGAAAATGCAGTGTTTACATTGGAAGCTTGGAACACCTCTTGTTGCAGTCAATCAGACGGCCACCAGAGGGACTTCCGAGTTCAGAGGCCCTAAAAAGGCCTCTCGTCCGATGCATTCTGGGTGAATGCATCAGACGGGCTATCAGCACACAAAGCACTGTGAACGCGCTTTGTGTGCTGACAGCCTGTCAGCACTGCTGTGGGCGTGGCTTCAGCTGACAGCTGAAGCCCGAACCCACAGGGATGCTGTCTGGCCACAATAGTGGTTGAAGGGGGGGGGGGGGGACCTACTCTCCTCCCCCCCCCTGGCCCCCACCCCTGAGCGGTGGGTGGGGGCCCTAAAATTAAAAATAAGGGGGGCACATACTGCCCCCCGGCCCCCACCCCTGTGCAGCGGGTGGGGGCCCTAAAATTATCAATAAGGGGGGACATACTGCCCCCCCCCCGGCCCCCACCCCTGTGCGGCGGGTGGGGGCCCTAAAATTAAAAATAAGGGGGGCACATACTGCCCCCCCGGCCCCCACCCCTGTGCGGCGGGTGGGGGCCCTAAAATTATCAATAAGGGGGGACCTATTGTCCCCCCCGGCCCCCACCCCTGAGCGGCGGGTGGGGGCCCTAAAATTATCAATAAGGGGGGACCTATTGTCCCCCCCGGCCCCCACCCCTGAGCGGTGGGTGGGGGGACCCTAGTTAACCCTCCCCCCCCCCAAAAAAAAAACTTATCTCCCTACCTACCCCCC
Source organism: Pelobates fuscus (assembly GCF_036172605.1). Lineage (NCBI taxonomy): Eukaryota > Metazoa > Chordata > Amphibia > Anura > Pelobatidae > Pelobates > Pelobates fuscus. The sequence continues at coordinate 243,792,580 of NC_086317.1, forward strand.
TCACCCTAAAAATAATGAGGGGGGACCCTTTAACTAAAAACCTGTAAAGAAAAAAAAATAAGATAAAAACAACTTACCATTCGATGTTTTCTTTCTTCTAAAATCTTCTTTCTTCAGCCCCAAAAAGGGGCAAATAAAAAGCCATAATAACCGACGCAATAAAAAAAAAAAAAAAACCCGAGCGCAAAAAAAATAATCCATCTTCACCCATGGAGGGCTCCGCGCAGACTGAGCTCCGCAGGGCGGGGGAAGGCTTATAAAGCCTTGCCCCAACCTGCAATTAGGCTAAGAACACTCTGATTGGTGGGTTTAAGCCAATCAGAGTGCTCTTTGTCATTTTACAAGCGTGGGAAAGTTCTTTGGAATTTTCCCACGCTTGTAAAATGACACAGAGCACTGTGATTGGATGGATTTCAAGCCATCCAATCACAGTGCTCTTTGTCATTTTACAAGCGTGGGAAAGTTCTTTTGAATTTTCCCACGCTTGTAAAATGACACAGAGCAATGTGATTGGATGGCTTGAAATCCATCCAATCACAGTGCTCTGTGTCATTTTACAAGCATGGAAAAATTCCAAAGAACTTTCCCACGCTTGTAAAATGACAAAGAGCACTGTGATTGGATGGATTTCAAGCCATCCAATCACATTGCTCTTTGTCATATTACAAGCGTGGGAAAGTTCTTTGGAATTTTCCCACGCTTGTAAAATGACAAAGAGCACTCTGATTGGCTTAAACCCACCAATCAGAGTGTTCTTAGCCTAATTGCAGGGCGGGGCAAGGCTTTATAAGCCTTCCCCCGCCCTGCGGAGCTCAGTCTGCGCGGAGCCCTCCATGGGTGAAGATGGATTATTTTTTTTGCGCTCGGGTTTTTTTTTTTTTATTGCGTCGGTTATTATGGCTTTTTATTTGCCCTTTTTTGGGGCTGAAGAAAGAAGATTTTAGAAGAAAGAAAACATCAAATGGTAAGTTGTTTTTATCTTATTTTTTTTCTTTACAGGTTTTTAGTTAAAGGGTCCCCACTCATTATTTTTAGGGTGAGGGGGGTAGGTAGGGAGATATTTTTTTTTTTGGGGGGGGGGAGGGTTAACTAGGGTCCCCCCCCCTTTGTATTTAGGGCCCCCACCCACCGCTCAGGGGTGGGGGCCAGGGGGGGGACAATAGGTCCCCCCCCTATTGATAATTTTAGGGCCCCCACCCACCGCTCAGGGGTGGGGTCCGGGGGGGGCAGTAGGTCTCCCCCCTTATTGTGAATTTTAGGGCCCCCACCCGCCGCACAGGGGTGGGGGCCGGGGGGACAATAGGTCCCCCCCTATTGATAATTTTAGGGCCCCCACCCACCGCTCAGGGGTGGGGGCCGGGGGGGGCAGTAGGTCCCCCCCTATTGTGAATTTTAGGGCCCCCACCCACCGCTCAGGGGTGGGGGCCGGGGGGGGACAGTAGGCTCAGCTCGCGAACGCGCATTCCGCGCACATGCGCGGTAAAGCGCTCAGGTTCTTCATAGGGCGGCTGTCAATGCCGCTCTATGAAGAACGCGATTGGTGCAGCGCGAAGCCGCGCATGCGCACCACATCGCCCTGACGCTTCTCTCAGAGAAGCGTCCTATTGGGCCCCGCGATTTCGTCATTTTGACGAAAAAGGGGGCGCGGCATGGCTGGGAGCTCGGCTCTGGAACGGAGGTAAGTTTTTAATATAAAAACACCTCGAATTTTTTTTTAATTAAATGTAAGTTCTCATAAAAGCAAGAAGGAAGGCTGGGGGACCTGTCTTTCTTGCTTTTATATGTAGACTATAGAGTCCCTTTAACAAAACTTCCACAAAGCATCTCCTAACTAGTAACCACTGCCATTACCTACCCTTGCTAATTTAACTATGCAAACCATGCAATTTATCCCAATATTGTGTGTGCCAACTCTGTCTTCACGCTTACCTAGCTCCTAGCTATCTTAATGTTATACTCAGTGATAAAATTGAAAAGTACATTTCAATAAATAAACTAGCAAATGTACAGAAAGTAATGCTTACTATACATATATGGTAGTGATTACTAAGATGATAGCTGTTTGGCTGCCATATCTCAACATGTTTCTACTTAGCTGCTGAAATACATTTATTCTTGAAAAAGGTTTCACTGACATCATAGTTTGGCTGTGAACTTAACTGTAGAACATACCTCTTGCTTCAAGAAGTTGTCTGCTACACAATGTTTAGAATGACAGTAGATTTATATCTGACAAATGATGTTGAATTAAGCTGTGTATCACAAAAACACACATTGTTTTCTTTCAAAATGTATTTTACAGTTATTGTTTGTGGATGAGCTTTATGTCTATGTGCACTCATTACTATGCACAGCCTCTTGAATCTATATGTTACTCTACAGCAAGCATGTCAAACTCAAAGTCTAGCACGGGCCACATAAACAAAGCTTAAGTTTATGTGGGCCACAAAAAAAAATACTTAAATTTTCAGAGAAACGTAGGTTTATTTTTATACTGCACCCCCTCTACTAAATCCCAGTCCCCCATATACTAAATCCCAGTCCCCCCCATATACAAAATCCCAGTCCTCCCCCTATACTAAATCCCAGCACCCCCCTCTAGCCAACAAGCAGATTCCACTTACATTGCCGCTGCCAGTATGCGACTCCGGAGTCCGGCCTCTGGTATTCCCCAAAAGGTACCGCCCGCACCCTGTGCCCGCTACTTCTTGAAACCCTGTGAAGGTGAAGCATGTCGACTTCATGTCGGAATGTGATGTGGCGTGCCTCCGTGCACCTCCAGGTACTCCGTGGCCATCAAAACACTGACCGACACACACTCACTGACAGAGACACACACACACAGACACACTCACTGACAGACACACTCACTGACAGTCATACACAGACATACACTCACTGACAGACACACTCACTGACAGACACACACAGACATACACACTCACTGACAGACACACCCACAGACAGACACACTCACAGACAGACACAGACATACACACTCACTGACAGACACACTCACTGACAGACACACTCACTGACTAACAGACATACACACAGACTTACAGACATACACACACACTGACAGACATGACATACACACACCCTGACAGACACACACACACTGACAGAAATTACATACACACACACTGACAGACACACACACACACTGACAGACACACACACACAAGGATTTACATTGCAGGGTTACAAGGACAGGACCACTGAACCTAGGCCACTTCACCTGAAGTTCAATTTACTTTTTTCACTTTAGTAAATAATAATGCTGGTGTGTGAGTCCCATAGGTGCCTGTCTATATATTATATCTACCCAAACTACACAGTCACCTGAATGCACAGGTTTATTAGTGGCTTTAAAAAAATAAAAAAATGAAAATCAGAACTAATTGGGCATGATCCTGTGAGTTACTGGTTTGGTATAATGGGATCATTGGCCCATATTTACTTTGTACATGTATCAAGATTCATAGATGATTGATTTAACTTGAATTATAATTATTCAATTTTCCAAAAACAAGTACGGCAAAAATAGGCCTAGAAATATAAAAACTTGGCACATATTCCATGCTATATACCTCACAAGAATTGTTGTTTTGAGGGTTCCAGCAGGTGGTACATTTTATATCATATAGCACTAACCAAAAATTATTACTCACTCATTTGGGAAAAGATACCAGAGACTGTGTGGTGAGAGCATCTGAGTGTTAGAGAAACTGCAAGCAAAATTGGACAGATATATAGCATAATAAAACCTGGTTTGTTGATTGGAATGCTGTGTGCAGATGTTTTGCTTTTTTGGGTACAACTATTAATACAGACAATTAAGCTGCTGCTCTTTTTTCAGAAATGGAAACACATTGAATATTGCAATCAGAATCAGTAGTCATCTACAATTAACTGTCAGAAAGACAGAAAGCAGCCGCCTATCCTAAACTTCCTGAACAGAATAAAGTATGTACAAATAAACTGAAAATGGGACCTCAGGGTAAAAATGTACCTGCAGAAAAGTACACTGCATCTTTGTGCAACATGATAAAACTAAATGAAAATGTACACATATGATAAAGTATTGTTGCAAAATATTGAACATCCTTTGTTAGAAAGACTGGATTACTGGAGATGTAAGAAGATCATTTTTTTTTGTTATGCCTGGTCTTTGCAAACTTTCAGATACACAAGGCATTTGCAAGTGAGTAGCCAGTAGTGCCCATAAATATACAATAGATAAAAGGTGAGATTCATTTGATCAAGCCCCCCCCCCCCCAAAAAAAAATAAAAAAAAATCTCTCCATTACTAATTAACATAGGGACTAATAAAGCAGGGACTCTAAGTCAATACTCAGAGATTAGGCCCAAAAAGCCCATTCATGTTTATAATTAATTATTCTATTATTTATTGTATAATTTATTATTATTGTAATATTGGAACTGGTGTTACCCGCCAGCTCATACAGTGTTGTGGAACAAGTGATATGGACTGACATTTATGGAGTTAATAATCTAAACTAGCTAGTGCATGTGCTAACATACTCAGCCATTCTCGTCTTCATTACAAGAAGACAGGAAAACATTTTAGTTGATCCCATTTGCAAAGCTGTTGCAGCATAGCCCATACAGGAAATGACAGTAGGCATAGTATGTAGCTGTCCACAGGCACCTGTCCTCACCTGTATATGCAACACATACCCTGTCTACATATGTGAATTGTTTTCCTTTTTAGATATATATGTTCATATATTTTTAGTTTTGCTCAGGGAGTGCTTTTGGGAGTGAATGATAAATAGACTTCAAGACACTTCATAGACTTTTTTATACTCCAAATTTTACAGCAAGACAGGAGGCTTCATATTTGCTTTACCTTTTATACTGAAATCTCCAGCAGAAAATAAATAGTTAACATAACTTGTAAAGAAACAACCAATCAGCAAAACGACGAGCATATATTGCCCTCAGCAAGACTCCCCCATTTCCTCTTTCTTTGCTGTTGCCTCCAGGTCTTTTATTTACTGTAATTTTCTGGTATTTATGGTGCTTATTGCAATTTTTTGTGCATCTTTTGTGATTGCCTTATGTTGTGGGCTTTTTTGGGGACTGTGTGCTGTGTTTGCTGGGTTTCCTTGAAGTCTTCTGTTCCACTTGCTCCACTTGAGTCAGTGGCGGATCCAGAACCTGATCTCGGGAGGGGCACTTGTAGATTATTTAAAGAAATAATCTAGACACAATAACCACTACAGCTCAGTGTAGTAGTTATGGCGCCAGTAGTGCCAGGATCCCATCCCAGAGTAAGTAGTCAAACCGTTTAAGAACAGTTTGACAACTAACCTAGGGTCTGGAGGGATATTGGGCATAGGAGCAGTGGTATGTGTTAGGGGAGAAGTGTGTGTGAAAGGTGAAGTGTGTGTGTGAGTGGTGAAGTGCGAGTGCGTGAGGGCGGCAGTGTATGTCAGGGTTGCAGTGTGTGTGTTAGGGGGCAGTGTATGTGTGAGAGAGCTGCAGTGTGTGTTTGTGAGGGTGGCAGTGTGTGTGAGAGTTGCAGTGTGTGTGTGTTTGGGGCGGTGTGTGTATGGCAGGCATTTTTTGTGGGGAAGTGTGTGTAGTGTGTGTATGGGGGCAGTGTGTGCAGTGTGTGTATGGGGGCAGTGTTGTGAGGCAGTGTGTGTAGTGTGTGTATGGGGGCAGTGTTTGTGGGGCAGTGTGTGCAGTGTGTGTATGGGGGCAGTGTTTGTGGGGCAGTGTGTGTAGTGTGTGTATGGGGGCAGTGTTGTGGGGCAGTGTGTGTAGTGTGTGTATGGGGGAAGTGTTTGTGGGGCAGTGTGTGCAGTGTGTGTATGGGGGCAGTGTTTGTGGGGCAGTGTGTGTATGGGGGCAGTGTTTGTGGGGCAGTGTGTGTATGGGGGCAGTGTTTGTGGGGCAGTGTGTGTATGGGGGCAGTGTTTGTGGGGCAGTGTGTGTAGTGTGTGTATGGGGCAGTGTTTGTGGGGCAGTGTGTGTAGTGTGTGTATTGGGGGCAGTGTTTGTAGTGTGTGTATGGGGGCCAGTGTTTCTGGTGCAGTGTGTGTAGTGTGTGTATGGGGGCAGTGTGTGTAGTGTGTATGGGGCTAATGTGTGCATGGGGGCAGTGTGTGCATGGGGGCAGTGTGTGTATGGGGGCAGTGTTTGTGGGGCAGTGTGTGTAGTGTGTGTATGGGGGCAGTGTTTGTGGGGCAGTGTGTGTAGTGTGTGTATGGGGGCAGTGTTTGTGGGCAATGTGTGTAGTGTGTATATGGGGGGGCAGTGTCTGTAGTGTGTGTATGGGGGCAGTGTTTGTGGGCCAGTGTGTGTAGTGTGTGTATGGGGGCAGTGTTTGTGGGCCAGTGTGTGTAGTGTGTATATGGGGGGCAGTGTTTGTAGTGTGTGTATGGGAGCCAGTGTTTGTGGGGAAGTGTGTGTATGGGGGCAGTGTTTGTGGGCCAGTGTGTGTAGTGTGTGTATGGGGGCCAGTGTTTCTGGGGCAGTGTTTGTAGTTTATGTATGGGGGCAGTGTTTCTGTGGCAGTGTGTGTAGTGAGTGTATGGGGGGCAGTGTTTGTGGGGCAGCGTGTGTATTGTGTGTATGGGGCAGTGTTTGTGGGGCAATGTGTGTAGTGTGTGTATGGGGGCAGTGTTTGTGGGGCAATGTGTGTAGTGTGTATATGGGGGCAGTGTTTGTAGTGTGTGTATGGGGCCCAGTGTTTGTGGGGCAGTGTGTGTATGGGGGCAGTGTTTGTGGGCCAGTGTGTAGTGTGTGTATGGGGGGCAGTGTTTGTAGTGTATGTATGGGGGGCAGTGTTTGTAGTGTATGTATGGGGGGCAGTGTTTGTAGTATATGTACCGGGGGCAGTGTTTGTAGTGTGTGTATGGGGACAGTGTTTGTAGTGTATGTATGGGGGGCAGTGTTTCTGGGGCAGTGTGTGTATGGGGGGCAGTGTTTGTAGTGTGTGTATTGGGGCAGTGTTTGTAGTGTGTGTATGGGGGCAGTGTTTGTAGTATATGTATGGGGGGCAGTGTGTGTGGGGCAGTGTGTGTATGGGGGCAGTGTTTGTGGGGCAGTGTGTGTATGGGGGCAGTGTTTGTGGGCCAGTGTGTGTAGTGTGTGCAGGGCCGGCCTTAGGGGTGTGCGAGCTGTGCGGCCGCACAGGGCGCCATGGAGCAGGGGGCGCCGTGCGGCCGCACAGGATTTAAAAAAAAAAATAAATATATATATATTTTTTTTTTTTTTTTTTTTAATTTGCAGCTGGGGCGGAGCTTACCGTGCGGCGGGGGCGGAGCTAATAGCGCCGGAAAACTGCTGCAGGGGAAGCAGGAAGGAGTCCCTGCTTCCCCACCAAACAGTCACCAGGAGCTGCACTGCCTCCACAATGAACTCCACAGGTAACTGTGGGATTGTCAGGTGAGTGTGACTCTCTGCCTGTGTGTGTGTATTACTGTCTCTGTGTGTGTATGACTCTCTGCCTGTGTGTATTACTGTCTGTGTGTATGACTGTCTGCCTCTGTGTGTGTCTGTGTGTATTACTGTCTGTGTCTGTGTGTATGACTGACTGTCTGCCTGTGTGTGTGTGTGTCTGTGTGTGTGTGTGAGACTGTCTGCCTGTGTGTGTGTGTGTGTGTATGACTGTCTGCCACTGTGTGTCTGTGTGTATTACTGTCTGCCTCTGTGTGTGTGTCTGTGTGTATTACTGTCTGCCTCTGTGTGTGTGATTGTGTGTATGACTGCTTCTGTGTGTATGACTGCCTGTGTGTATGGCTGTCTGCCTCTGTGTGTATGGCTGTCTGCCTCTGTGTGTCTGTGTGTATGACTGTCTGCCTGTGTGTGTCTGTGTGTATGACTGTCTGCGTGTGTGTGTGTGTGTATGACTGTCTGCCTCTGTGTGCGTCTGTGTGCATGCCTCTGTGTGTGTCTGTTTGTATTACTGTCTGTGTGTGTGTGTGAGACTGTCTGCCTTTGTGTGTCTGTGTGTGTGTGTATGACTGTCTGCCTGTGTGTGTGTGTGTGTGGATGTCTTCCTGTGTGTGTGTATGGCCGTCTGACTCTGTGTGTGTGTGTGTGTCACATACAACCAATACACGCATATCACACACTGTTAATACACCCATTACAAATATCACACATAGCATACATATCACACACAGTCATCACACCTACTATCACATACACAGACAACACAAACATTACAGCATACATGGATGACGGGGGGGGGGAGGGGGCGCTGTGAAGATTTTTCGCACAGGGCGTCTAAATGCCTAAGGCCGGCCCTGAGTGTGTGTATGGGGGGCAGTGTTTGTAGTGTGTGTATGGGGGCAGTGTTTGTAGTATATGTATGGGGGGCAGTGTGTGTGGGGCAGTGTGTGTATGGGGGCAGTGTTTGTGGGGCAGTGTGTGTATGGGGGGCAGTGTTTGTAGTGTGTGTATGGGGGCAGTGTTTGTAGTGTGTGTATGGGGGGCAGTGTCTGTAGTGTATGTATGGGGGCAGTGTTTGTAGTGTATGTATGGGGGCAGTGTTTGTAGTGTGTGTATGGGGCAGTGTTTGTAGTGTATGTATGGGGCAGTGTTTCTGGGGCAGTGTGTGTAGTGTGTGTTATGGGGGCAGTGTTTGTAGTGTGTGTATGGGGGGCAGTGTTTGTAGTGTGTGTTTGGGGGGCAGTGTTTGTAGTGTGTGTATGGGGGCAGTGTTTGTAGTGTGTGTTTGGGGGGCAGTGTTTGTCGTGTGTGTATGGGGGGCAGTGTTTGTAGTGTGTGTATGGGGGCAGTGTTTGTAGTGTGTTTATGGGGGGCAGTGTTTGTAGTGTGTGTATGGGGCAGTGTTTGCAGTGTGTGTATGGGGGGCAGTGTTTGCAGTGTGTGTATGGGGGGCAGTGTTTGTAGTGTGTGTATGGGGGCAGTGTTTGTAGTGTGTGTATGGGGGCAGTGTTTGTAGTGTATGTATGGGGGGCAGTGTGTGTAGTGTGTGTATGGGGGGCAGTGTGTGGTAGTGTGTGTATGGGGGGTAAGGAGGGTAGGGAGGCTTTAAAAAAAAAAATTAAAATTAATATATTTATGTCCCCCCCTCCCTTCTTACCTTTATTGATGAGGAGGGGGGACATATTTCGTTCCCTGGTGGTCCAGTGGGATTCCCTGGTGGTCCGGTGGTGGTGAGGTGAACTCTAGCCCAGCTACAGGGCTAGAGTTCACTCTCGCGAGATTTGGAGCGTTGCCGTGGTTACCGTGGCAACGCTCCAAATCTCGCTAGAGGAGGACCCGGAGGAGCTGCAGGTAAGAGCTCCTGGGTCCTCTTTCACTCCCTCCCCTGCCGGCTGTCAGCAATGTGCCTGCGGACCGGGGAGGGAGATAGAAATCTCCCTCCCCGGTCCGCAGGCACATTGCAGGGCTGGCACTTGGGCAATGCCAGCCCTGCATTAGCCGGCAGGGGAGAATCTCGGGGGGGGCAATTGCCCCGTTGCCCCCCCCCCCTGGATCCGCCACTGACTCAAGACGGCAATGCGATAGTTGCTTGCTGTAACGGCACCCCCAGGCATAAAAGGGGTTAAACCGCCGTTTAGAAGATCTTCACCTTCCAGAGATACAGGCACAGCTACTGTAGAACACCAACCTCCCGAACTGAATACAAGGGAATGCTTCAAACTCCCGAACTGCATACAAAATAGCACTCCAAACTCCCGAACCGGAACCTCACGAATAGCTGCTAGCAGACGAACAGGAAAAGCACCCAAGCTTACACTCCTGGCAATCAGTCTCTAACAGCATACAGTAAATCCCCCCGAAGACGAGACAGAGCTCCGTGTTGAAGGTCAAGCAGTGGTCTGGTTTAATGTGGGCTACCTGCCTGGTATTTATGCAGGTCTTCCACCTGGTGGACACTCCCCTAGGGGACCAGATGGAAGACTGGGACTCAAATGGTAAAATTACCAATCACAGGCATACAGGGTTAAAACACTCCCACAGTACATTACAATCCCAAGGACAGTAATCCAATTATCTCCAAGGACAGAGGCAAAACTCCATAAACCACATGGTTACAGTAAAACACTAAAATACAATAAAATACATAATGTTACATTTGTCACATAAAATAGATATATGTAACCCATCCCCAGATAGCTGGGATCTGAGCGCACAAAAGTACCGAATAGCGCTCAGATCCTATGCACACAGTCCAATCGCCGTGGAGTTAAAGTGTTCACAAAGTCTGTTCTCCATACGAATAGACTCCACAGGATGGCTATCTGGGGAAATGCTGTTCATACGGTTTAAACTACTGAATGAACAGGCATCCGGTTAAATGACCGACTGTAGAAGCAAGGAGGCTGACGGCTCAGCGGTGTTCGCGCAAATAAGTGTCCGTTTCCAGTTCCATCGTTTGGGCGCTGAACACCGGTGGCTGTTCGGGACTTTAAAATGGCTGCTGCCACGTGTTTGGCAAACGAACAAAGGCCTTTGGCATTTGTCAATTAAGCTGTGGTTAACCGCAGCTTCTGGGAGGTAAATTGCCGACACACTCCCAATACAGGTGGTCCAGTCAATCGGTTGTTTGTTCGGTATATTGAATCTACCGAACGCCAGGTAGAAAGGCACGAACAAGCCTTTTCTGCAGGGGAAAAGAAGGCTTTTTAACATGGGGCCATAGTCCAGAGGCAACAGGCGAGCAACCAGGCTTTTCCAATGCAATGTGGTGAGATTGGTCTCGTCACACTTGCCATCTGTGCGCTCCCACAGCAGGGGCTGCTGTTTGCGCACTTTGGCGTCTGGGTTTTCCGTTACCTCTGCTCTTTGTCACTCATCAGATCTTTTCTGCCATCCACACTCTCGAGCCAGCGCTAGCGGGGTAGGCCATAGTCTGTATGCCTCCGTTCCTCCTTCTGTATACCTCATTCTTTCATCATTGCCTTGCCCCTTACTCTTGAATACAGACAGGGTGACCATCTATCCTGCCCGGCCTATTTTGAGGGTGACCCCCTCTATTACATATTTGGTATTGCATTGTATGCTATTTACTGCTGGGTGACCCCCACTTGCCCACGCTCTTCTGAATGGGCCCTGCCTGTAAACATAGCAGAATTCCTCAGGTACTAGCTCTATCAACCGCTGGATAAGGACGTAAGGGACTAGCTTGGGGTTAAATGTCCCAGACCCACACTGCCGAACCAGGTGGCCCTCACTCCTGACTTTGATCCAGTGTTTGCCACCTTTATGACTAGTCTGTGAAGGACCCCCGCAAGGGCCTGGAATAGGGGCTTCAGTCCATGCAAGACAAGTTGCTAGATGTAAGCGGGTTACTGATGTAAATATTCCTTAAGTTTGATAAATCGCTGAATGGCAGGGGTCCATTTGACATGCACCTCCCTTTCAAAATGGGTGCAACCGCCATTTGTCTCTTGGGCAATGCAAATATGACCATGTCCACTTAACGCTGCAGAGCAGCCCTTAATAATATAGACAGCAAACTGGCAATGGGGATCTTTAACTTATCTTTGAGGATAAGTTAAAAAGAGGAATAGGCATGTCTCCATATACACTTCTCACAACAAGGTACAGCTATCCCACAGGAAGGTCTTTTAGTCAGCTAACCATTTTTTCCATCAGGGCTGGTAGTCAGCATGGCCGTGCTGCCAGCAGAGCAACCTTCTCAGGCATGAAGTCCTGCCTCTCGGAGTCATTCTCTTCAGCCTCTTACCGCTACCAGCCCTACCCGCTCTTCCCCCAAGGTTCCTACAGGGGCTGTGGGGTGTTCTTCACCAGGGCAAAGCCTGCCACAGGTAAGAGTTGTTCACTCTTTCCCACATATAACTATTTTGAGCCCAATGCACCTGTTTTCTACAATTTCTGTGGCAGGATCAACCCTGGCAGTACATCTTCCTCCCATTTGACCTCAGCTTTGTTCCATGGTGCTTCACCAAGCTGTTGAAAATGGTTATGGTGGCTCTGAAGGCTAGAAGGATCAGATTGATTGTCTATCTGGATGACATTTTGCTGATGATGCAGGATCCAGCCGTCCTGTGGGAGAATACATTCTTCACTGTTGATTTCAGGACCTGGGTTTTGTCTGCTGGGAGTGTATTTTGGGCTCTTTTGCTATTTGCAGCTTCACGAAGAACAGTAGTTACTGCTCTCTGCTTCTCGACATGAACAACATGTCAGTTGTTTGCTACATAAATCATTTGAATGGCTTCCATTTAAACTCCTGTCTGACCTCTCTTGGGATCTCTACCAGTATTGCCTGGTCAAACATCTTTCGATCAGGGTGGAACCTCAGGACAACCTAGTGGTGAGTTGGTTCTCGCATCACTCGAGAGACACCATTGACTGGAAGCTTCATCCATGCGTCTTTTGCATGCTGGATGAACTTCAGGGTCCTTTTCATCTGGATCTGTTTGTATCCAGGGCGAACTGTCAGATGGAACTTTTTTGGGTACTGGATCCTCTCAGCTTGGCAGTGGACACATTCCTGCAACCTTGGCCTTTGTGACTTATGCGTTCCTGACGTTCTGCATGATTCTTCGAACCCTTCATTGCCTGAAGCATCTGGTGGAAGTGGTACTTCCAATACCTCTAATACGTGAAGCAAATGGTTTTGGTGGTAGGAGAGGGGGCAGGACTGCAAGCACTATAAAAACTTTAATTAAGTGTTTTTTCTTTAAATTTTTTTAATCGTTTATTTCTCACTTTAGTAAGTAACCCTGTTAGTATTCCAGAGATGTGCATGTTTATTCACTAAAGAGAGAATTCAAAGTGAATTTCTAATGTAAGGCCAAAGTAGGCAAACTGGAAGCATAGCTGACATAGCTGAGAATGTTTCCACTTCATCTATTTTGGCCTTGAATTTGAAATTCACTTTCAATTCACTTTGATTTCTCATGTTAGTGAATAACCCAGTTAGAGCTTTAGGTGCAATTCAGCTGGTCTGTATCAGGGCAATTGGAACAACTAATTGAAAGCAATCCAGTTACACACTTGGCTGTTTGTGATTGCTTTATTCACCCCACTTTCTGTAAATAGAGATTATTTCAACTAACAGCCGAACTGCAGCAGAAGTGCAAGTTGAAGTAATCAAACTTGTTCTGTGGGGGGGCATGGTTTCGGCTCCGTCTAAGATGGCCGCGTGAGGAGAGAGCTCTGCTCCGCCGAACCCCCGTTACAGCAATTATAAGCGGCACACTAGCATTAATGGGGCGCACAAAACGCTCGGAACACCCCCAGACCCCGGGGAACCCCCAGCAGGGACCTATAGACGGCTTCTTTCAGCCGCAGCCCGGAGCAAGCGGCGAACCCGCGAGCCCCAAGATGGGGCTTTCCACTCCGCACTACTTTCCTTGCTAACGCATTGGAACTCACCGATAATGAGACTCTGGGAAAATGTTGGGCCTGTTCTTGGGGTGTGGGCCGGAGGGAGTTCTGTGGGGGTGTGGGGGGGGACCGTAGGAGGAGGTCTAGTGGTACTCATTTTTATCGTATGTCTTTACTTGATGTCATGTATTGATCTGCACATTACGTTAAATGCAATTGACCGTTGCAACTGTTTGTTACTGTAGGTGCACCTATGGCTACCAGTAAATATATCCACCTGACATCTGTAACTCACACTCTTGACAATTGCACTCACGGAAGCACACCATGAAGGGCCCATTCTCTATTGCTAACTAGCGCCAACCCCCCCCCCACCCCCTCACCCCTTCCCCCCCTTGAGACATGACATCCCACACTATGATGACCAGAACAAACGTTGCACAACCCTGCAGTGGGTGGACCTGGGGAAGTGATTACGGAGGGACACCCCGAGACGAATGGGGATACCATGACAACGGGTTCCCCTACACGCTAACGCTCTAGGGGACTTGATGCATGTCACCTGACCATCATTACATGATGGAGACGCTGAAGTGGCAAGGCTGCGGAGAGAGGCTTCTAACGTGGATTTCTGCCCTATACACAGACCCCAGAGCGACAGTACGGATTAATGGAGCCACAACCGCCGACTTCACGATTCGCAACGGCACCAGGCAAGGATGCCCGCTCTCCCTACTGCTGTTCGCGCTCCAATTGGAACCCCTCCTGCAGGCGATCAGGCAAAACCCGAACATGATGGGTTATGCATGGCAGGGTGTACAGCACAAGGTAGCTGCTTACGCAGACGATCTTCTCTTTTTTGTCCACAACCCTCGAGTCACACTGCCTTGCCTCCTCTCGGAATTCAGCCGATTCGGGCGGATGTCCGGCTTCAAGCTTAACATTTCGAAATGTGAAACGCTCAACATCTCGCTCCCTGCAGAGGAATTCCACTCCCTGGAGTCACAATTCGCGTTCCATTGGTGCTATGGCAAGATGAAGTATTTAGGCATCTGGGTGACCACGGAACCAAAGGATATGTATGACCATAACTTTACACCTCTCCTAAAGAAAATCCTGATGGATATGGCTAGCTTTTCCTACACGCATATCACGTGGCATGGCAGGGTGGCTGTGATTAAAATGAATATCCTTCCGAGGGTTTTATATCTCATGCAAACTATACCCCTTGCCATACCAGCGACTTTATTCTCGGCCCTAAAAACGGGGGTGATTAAATATGTCTGGCGCGGGGGTCGATCCCGAATACGACATGACATCCTCTGCCGACCTAGGACACAAGGCGGACTGGCACTACCCGATTTTAAAAGGTACCATCAGGCAGCGGTACTGCAACGCATACTGGACTGGCACCTAACACCACCGACCAAACAATGGGTGACCCTGGACAAGGGCCTCATGGGCCGGGCAATGGAAGTGAAGATCTGGGGAACGCCTGGGAGACGGATCACCTCGGCGACTGACGAGGGATTGACTACAAACCTTGATTAGCTGGCAAGCACTGAGGGGGATGGAGCACGTATCCCCAATACCCAACCCTATGTTGCCAATCACGCATAATGAAGAGTTGGCTGGAGGGCTCCCAGTGGGAGTATGGCCCATTGAAAGTACGCGCGACTATATACCTATATATACGGTTCTTGCCGATGGAAAATTGCGGGATTTCTCCTCACTGCTGGCAGACAGGCCGCGGACACCTCTTTTACAACTCCGATACCTACAATTAAAACACTACCACGCCTCAATACCACACAACGAACGTTTACGTAGAGACCTTACGTGGTTCGAAAGACTCTGTGACCAAGGGACCACACTCGATCACGCACTCTCGACGCTGTATCAACACCTGCTGACCTGAGGCACACCTGCCCAGATGGTGTTTAAACGGCAATGGGAAGGACAGCTGGGGAGAACCATCACCACTCGACAATGGGACTTAGCGTTGCTATGGCAACATAAGAGCTCTATGAGCTCCTACTACCAGGAGATGAACTACAAACTCATATCCCTATGGTATAGGACGCCGGTGTTTTTACACCGCATTTGTTCATCCCACCCCCCAGATTGCTGGAGATGCCAAGAAGACCGAGGCACGGTATCCCATATCTGGTGGGAGTGCAGAGTTATCGCTCCCTACTGGGACCTGATCAAAACCACGGTGAAGCTTATCTTGGGAGACATACCGGACTGGAATGCGGAATTGGCCTTGCTACACATCTCCACGCAGCTCATTTCAGTATACAAGAAATCGATCTTACGACACTTGCTTAATGCCGCCAAAGCGAACATCCCGGCCCACTGGAAGACGACCACGGTACCGACTAAACATGAATGGATACGCAGGGTGGAAGAGATCCAGGGGGCAGAGGAAGCCCATGCCACCATCACAGGCAGGGGAACCAAGCACGCCGAAATGTGGGCCCCGTGGTTCTTATACATTGCCAGATACCGACAGGAGACGGATGCTCGAGGGAGTGCTGCTCAGATTACAATGCCCCCCCCCCTTCTTAATTCCCTCCTTTCTCCTTCTGTTATGGGTCATCGGGGGATCGGCTCGCCCGGGAACGGTACTGGTTGAACCATATACAGTACAGGTAGAAGACGACGTACGAATTATGACAGACAATGACACCAACAGATAGTAATTCTCGGACAGGGACCTGATGTAGGACACTGGACCCTGGATGCTAGCCCTGTCTCCAGGGATGTGTACCACCATGGCTGTTACATAGACAGGACATAATATACCCCTTGACGCCCCGATTGACAGGTGCTTATTATAGGCACGCGTGACACAGTAAATCACCGCCGACAGGACGCAAATATTGATGCGCTCTTATGGCACGGGGTAGATCTGATGGCATGGGGGCAGAAAAGCTTAATGTACAACTCTCGAGCTCCGCTATAGGTGATGGACGCGGGGGATGGGTGGGTTCCCGCTACTGACACGGTTCCTACGATGAGGGTACTCACTAATGGGGACTGCGGGTGGAGGAGAAGGGGTCGAGGAGTGATGAGGAATGGGCGGATAATCTCAACAGAAAAAGATACTTAAGCACCATAACACTGATAGACGCCCATTTAATACACACCCCAGACGCTGAAGAAGCTCCAATCCCGATACAAGGGCATGCACACCCGACTCGACCCAACGGACTCCCCGACCATACACAGTTACCACTCTATTTTTCCTAACTCAAGTCGGCAGTCCCTCATTACAAGAGCAACTGGCCCTCCTTCTTATGACATGATATTGTACGATTTACCCTATGTTTCCCACAGCGGTGACTGTACATATGTTAAGTTAGCCATGCGTAAAACACTTGGGTTACGAATACAAGCAATGTCCGACACCTGAGTGACAGTACGTCGAAAATACGCACACGTACATATATTCTCTGAACTGGTATGTGGTTTGATATACATTCTCTTATATTATTGCTTAAAACATGTGTAACTTCATTGACTGTTGTGAACGAAACGAGTGCTATGACTTGCTACGAATACTCACTTAAATAGCCTAGTAATCGGATCCTTGAACCATGATGTAACATGTTAAGTTTAATTGTACTTTATTGACCTATGAACCTTATTGTTTATCTTGTTACCCTCTGGAAATAATGCGTTCTTTTCTGGCCTGCGAGCCGACCTGAAACTACTGTTACACTTCAATAAACAGATTTACAAAAAAAAAAAAAAAAACTTGTTCTGTGAATAGCTGAATTCTGATGCTGTTCATTTGCTACTCATAAGTTAGTGAATAGGCCCCACAGTGTAGTGAATACTCTTAGAGTATGTTTTATATGTACTGTGCACAAATTAAAAGGCCCTTGATTGCATTCCTATTTCAGAGCAATAGGAAATTTCTTGGTGTATAACAAATGATGGCAATCACACCTATAAACTAATGTGCAAGTGTCATGGTTGTGCAACTCCATTGAATAAACCCCATAACTATCATTTGTTCTTTAATTCCATACTTGCTATTGGAATGTGTGCTTGTGTAAATGCATCACCAACGCTACACACAGGCCAAAGAAAGGGGTAAATGCAGTTTGCTGTCCTATTTTATTCCCACAGGGCCCAAGGTCCTCTCTATGTCATATATTTATTATTTAATCTACCCATCATCTGGCTGAGAAAGCAGTTCATCTCTCTGTTATATACTGGGGTGTCAAAGAAGTGTTTATAGTAAATTAATTTATGTCAGTGCTATAGTCGCGAACAGCAAACCCGTTATTTTCCTCTGTATTTCGTCACTTCTGCCATAGTTAAAAAAAAAAAAAAAAAATTTGCCATCATGAAAACACAGGACTTACGCCAGGAAAAACAAATGCTGGAAATAATGTGTTTTATATGCCAAACAGAGAGATTTTGTACTATTTTTATGAACTTGTGACATCTAGCTGTGTGTCATTTGACTATCCTGTACGGTTTAAACCTGTATCGTTAAATATAACTGGATTATGCCTGCAATTCTGCATTGAGTAATGGTTGTTCTATATTTATATATTTCCGATGAATATGCATAATATTTAGTGGGGGGTTCCCTAAACTGAGGGTACTGAGAGTGTCTTCTGTGCATTGCTCAAGGAACTCTCCCATTCTACATTAAACCATAGCCTCGGGCTCAGGTGATTAACTTTAGAGCAGAGACGTGTTGTGATAACTAAAAGCATTCTGCACGGCAGGCTGAATTAACACCGCAAATCCTGTTAATTATTTAATACATTAGCATCTGTATCAAATGTCACAACTTTGTTTCTGTTTGATTTATTTGACACAAGGCCCTTAGTCAGGTTAATGGAAGCTCAGATACAGTGCAGTGATGTGTGAAAAGTGCAGTAATGATGAAGCGCAGACTAATTTCACTGCATCCTTAACTATGCAAGGGAACAAGGGAACTACCACTAAACTACCCTGTAGCATCTTATATAGCGCAGTGAAGAGCTAAATCAACAGGGAATTAAGAATCTTATAAGAAAATGCTCTTGATGACATAAATGTAATTGTTAGACAGGTCTTGGCAGTTTTTCTGATTATTATGTTCATATTTGTGTGTTCCTTCTGAATGATAAAAAATACAATACTGCTAAACACACGCAGACTTTCAATGGATACCATAGTGATCAGGGCCTGACTGACCCACCATAAACCTGGGAAATTTCTCAGTAGGCCGCCGTAGTCTGGTGCTGACTGGTGACCAGGAGCGTTGCTATCAGGATCTGAGTGGGCTTCTGACAAGCTCAAAGTTGCAGATGCAACTTGCAGATGTCCAGTATATAAATGAGCTAAGACCAGGGCAGGTCTGCTATTGGGGAGGCATAACTAAGAAGGCATAAGAAGCTTGGAAGAAGGCCTATGTAGCTTGGGGCTAGAATATAAGGAATGATGGGCTGCAGAGGACAGAATATGTGGAATCAGAGGCTTTAGGTAACGAATATGTGCCATGAGGAGCTTATTGGCAGAGTATGAGGGGCTTGATGGGGTAGGCTATGTGACATAAGATGCTTGAAGGAATGCATATGTGGTATGAACAACTTAGGGGGAAGAATATGTGGTATAATGGGCCTGGGTGAAGCATACATGGAAGGTCCTTGAGGATATGAGGCAAAAAGGAAACACAGAAACACACACTAATACATACAGATTCACATACACACAGTCACACACAATGACACACATGCAGATAGAGATACAGATACAGACAATTACACTTATACAAATACTGACACAAATACAGATACACACATATACACAGTGGCACCCATTTACACACATATATCCATACAGACACATACACATACAGAAACACAGATAAATACAATGATGCACAGATACAGATACAGACACACACACTTACAGACATACATAAAGACTGACACACATACAGATACACATACACACAGATAAACAAACATATATACTCACAGACACAGAGATATGCATAGACATACACATACACAGATAGATACACTGATACAGACACATATAGATACACTGACACACATAAAGACACACAGATAGATACACATACATGCAAACATACACATACAATCAGGTACAAAAGATACACACAGAATGATATATAGGCACACAGAAAGACACACATGCAAAGTGTAATATTTTTTGCCACCCTCCTGTTTCCTACCTTTTGAATTCAAGAGGGTGGCTTCCCTGGGGTCCAATCAGCTAGCTGAGGATGTTGGGAGTAAGAGGTTCTCCCACCCCACTCCTCTCTGTTTCCCCCCTTACGTGGTCTGTGTTCCTCCCATGCTGCCTAGATTATTGGGGCCCAATCGCACAGTTAAAGGACCACATCACTGACCAGGCCCCTGAAAACACTTTTGCCATCGGATTGCCCTAAGCGCATGAACGACCCAATGGGCCCCTTGAGTGTACGGGCCGCAGTGCAGCCGCACCCAGGGCCATATTAAGAGCCAATTGGGCCTCATGCTGACAATTCTGATGGGCCTAATTACAAAATCTTATCAACAGAAAAAGCAAAAACAGTTATACCTCCCATGTATCTGGTGGAGGTGGTGCTTAAGGGATACTCACAGGATATAGCTATAATAAAATACATACCCTATGCTAATCTCTCTTTCATCTTTCAAGTAATTCCATGCCCCCTAACATGAGTGTCCAGTGAAGCAAAATGTCGATGGGCGGGGTAAAAGGGTGGGTCACTGACGCAAATCACCTAGAAACGTAGAATGTGACGGCAGATAAGAACCATTCGCCCATCTAGTCTGCCCAATTTTCAAAATACTTTAATTAGTCCCTGGCCTTATCTTAATTCTAAGATATTCTTGTAACGGACCGTTTCAGCATAAAAGGGAATAAAATATTGTTTAGGCGATAATCCCCTTTTTGAGAGACAGGCACAGCTACTGCAGAACACCAAACTCCCGAACTGGATACAAGATAACACTCCGAACTGGAACAGCTGAACAAGAAAAGCATACAATCCGCTTACACTCCTGGCAGTCAGCTTACAATCCAATTCCCCCCAAGAACGAGAAGACACTTCATTTTGAGGGTTAAACAGGAACTGAGGACTGGCTCATCCAGCCTGGCTTTTATTTCCAACTCACACATACAGGCCACACCCAGGGGGAGGCATAAAAGAACCAATGACATAGATGTTACCTCCCACACATCCCCTCCCCTTAGTGTGACACATAATCCCATTATGCATACAGTTTAAAATATACTTTTACACAACTTTCCTAACTCTAAAACCATACATCATGTTCACATAAAAATACATATCCACAATCAATCCATTACGGGGAACAACATATTAAAAAATGGCATGGATCAGACCAGGGGTTCAAAAGTTAGTAAAGTATCTATTAAAACCCCTAGCTTTCCAGCTCAGACTGTTTTTTACAGAGCCTTCTCTGTGCTGGAGAAGTAATCTAATTATCTCCAGCACAGAGACAGACTCCATTAACCACATGGTTACAGAAAGACATAAAACACTTTAAAATACAGAAAGTTACTTTTTATCCATAACACACAGACATTTCACATATCCCCAGATAGCTGGGATCTGAGCGCACAAAACTACCGAATAGCGTGCAGATCCTATTCACACAGTACAATTGCCATGGAGCTAAAGTCTTTCCCATAGTCTTTCATTATATGAATAGGCTCCATGGTATAGCTATCTGGGGTATCACATTCCCATAAAGTCTGGTCCATAGTCCAAAGGCAGCAGGCGGGCAACCAGGCTTCTCCAGTTCACAGTGGCGAAGTTGGTTTCGCCACAATTCTTATGCCAATCCCACGCATGCTTAAACTCCTTCACTGTGTTAACCTCTACCACCTTAGCTGTGTTGATTTCCTTTATGTATTTAAATGTTTCTATCATATCCCCCGTCTCGTCTTTCTTCCAAACTATACATGTTAAGATCCTTTAACCTTTCCTTGTAAGTTTTATCCTCTAATCCATGAACCAGTTTAGTAGCCCTTCTCTGAACTTTCTCCAAAGTATCAATATCCTTCTGGAGATACGATCTCCAGTACTGTGTACAATACTCCAAGTGAGGTATCACCAGTGTTCTATACAAGGACATGAGCACTTCCATCTTTCTACTGCTAATAATTCTCCCTATACAACCAAACATTCTGCTAGCATTTCCTGCTGCTCTATTACATTGTCTGCCTACTTTTAAGTCATCAGAAATAATTACCCCTAAATCCCTTTTCTCAGATTTGAGGTTAGGACTCTATCAAAGTCCAAGATGCATTATCTTACACTTATCCACATTAAATGTCAGTTGCCACAACTCTGACCATTTTTTATAGTTTACCTAAATCATTTGCAATCACATAACCAGAACCACCAAAAAGGGCGAACATGCACAAAAAGGGGGAGTGTCTGCATTAAGAATTGGAAGGCCAGCCTGGCATATATGCATGTCAGGCTGCCTGCCAATAATGCAGGCTGGCCAACTAAGGGCATACTGTGCAGACAGCACACTGAGCTTGGCATAAAGTAATCTAAAGATGTGCTCACTCCATGCTTTCTAAGGACTGTCCCCTAGCACTAACTTGTCCACTCCTCTCCTAACCTTCTTACTAGCAGACAGAAGCTCCTGGTATGCAGTCTGGGATAGTGAAAAGCTGTATGTAGTGAGTGTAGAAGAAAGGGAACATGCCCCAGTGTTAGAAAGACTGAAGCAACAAGAGCATTTGCATAGTGCTCAAAGTCAGCTTTACCTTAACTAATTTCATTGCCAGCCAGTCCACTTAAGCTGGTAGTTCTGCCATTGCTGTCAATTGTTTGTTACTTCTTATGGATTAAAGCATACACTAGGGCCACATCTTTTTTGTACACCAGTGCAGAACTTTTTCATTAGCAATTACGATACATGCAATTATGCATATATTTATTGACTGCAAAATAAAAATACAGACATCTTTTAAATAAGTGGTAACAACACGATCTTACCAACAAGGAATGGTTCCTGATTAAATGTTCTGTTAAGGATCTGCAGTGGGCAAAATGTAATGTATCTTCTGCGTTATTAAAACACTTACTGGGGAAAATAACACAGTCCCTTAAGTGCCAGAGAATGCCACGGATTAATTATTTTGATGAGTGCACTGTGATATTTTGGGTCTGTGTCCATTGCTATGTTATTAAGTCTGCCCAGCTGGGCCATCTCCCTGGCACTTAATTATTTATCACAGTTATTGTCAGCATGTGGGCAGCATGAAGATCAATGTGAGTCTGGGAAAACAGAATGTGCTGGAGAGAAATGACATCCAAGACAAAACAGTGTGACAGCACAGAGTGTGCCACCCATTATAACATTATTCCGGTGATAATCTAGAGCACGGTGACCAGTGGAGAAGAGATCAATGACACCGTGACAGAAGAATCATAGCCAAAGGGTAAGGCAGGACATCAAAACAATCTTACAAGAAAGGGACGAAGGAGCACATTCATAGAGAGTTTGTGCCTAAGAGCGTTGCGATCAATAGCGGCCTAACAAAAGCTGAGCTAATATAGCAACCTGAGAGATGAGCATGGGATAATCAAGCTCACTACACAGAAAAAAGGTAACTGAAATCACACACTGCTGGAACAACTGAAACCTGTCTGAGAAATATTATCGCAACAATTGATTAAATGCTGCAAAGTTTACAGTAAACAACAGAATAAAAATCCTATCTAACTCACTGCTATCATAGGAGCTTTCCATCTTGTTATATTAAGTATAGTGATGTCCCGAACGGTTCGCTGGCGAACATAGCTTGTTCGCATTCGCCACGGCAGGCGAACATATGCGATGTTCGGTCAGCCCCCTATTCGTCATCATTGAGGACACTTTGACCCTGTACCTCACAGTCAGCAGACACATTCCAGCCAATCAGAAGCAGACCCTCCCTCCCAGACCCTCCCACCTCCTGGACAGCATCCATTTTAGATTCATTCTGAAGCTGCATTCTTAGTGAGAGGAGGGGCAGGGTAGCTGCTTATTTAATAGGGAAATTGATAGCTAGGCTAGTGTATTCAGTGTCCACTGCAGTCCTGAAGGACTCATCTGATCTCTGCTGTAAGGACAGCACCCCAAAAAGCCCTTTTTAGGGCTAGAACATCAGTCTGCTTTTTTTTTTTCCTGTGTAATCTAATTGCAGTTGCCTGCCTGCCAGCGTGTGTGTCAGGCTCAAAGCGTATACTGTGCCCACTTGCCCATTGCCACCACTCACTCACTGGTGTCACAATAGCTTGCATTTAAAAAAACAACACTTTTTTGACTGTAATATAATAGCAGTCAGTTTCCTTCACACGTGTGAGTTTCAGGGCCTGCAAGGGCACAGTGTCAAACCAGTGCAACTCATATCTGGTGTAACAGTAGTGTACATTTAAAAAATATATATACAATTTTGACTGTAATAGATTGAATAGCAGTTAATTGTCTGCCAGCGTGTGTGTCAGGCTCACAGCGTATACTGTGCCCACTTGCCCAGTGCCACCACTCATATCTGGTGTCACAATAGCTTGCATTTAACAAAAAAAATACTTTTGGACTGTAATATAAGAGCAGTCAGTTTCTTTCACACGTGTGCGTTTCAGGGCCTGCCAGGGCACAGTGTCACACTAGTGCAACTCATATCTGGTGTAACAGTAGTGTACATTTAAAAAAACAAAAAATTTGACTGAATCAGATTGAATAGCAGTTAATTGTCTGCAAGCGTGTGTGTCAGGCTCACAGCGTATACTGTGCCCACTTGCCCAGTGCCACCACTCATATCTGGTGTCACAATAGCTTGCATTTAAAAAAAAAACAAAAACTTTTTTGACTGTAATATAATAGCAGTCAGTTTCCTTCACACGTGTGCGTTTCAGGGCCTGCCCAGTGCCACCACTCACTCACTGGTGTCACAATAGCTTGCATTTAAAAAAAACAACACGTTTTTGACTGTAGTATAATAGCAGTCAGTTTCCTTCACACGTGTGCGTTTCAGGGCCTGCCCAGTGCCACCACTCACTCACTGGTGTCACAATAGCTTCCATTTAAAAGAAACAAAGCTTTTTTGAATTTTAATATAATAGCACTCAGTTTCCTTCACACGTGTGCGTTTCAGGGCCTGCCGAGTGCCACCACTCACTCACTGGTGTCACAATAGCTTGCATTTAAAAAAAACAAAACTTTTTTGACTGTAATATAATAGCAGTCAGTTTCCTTCACACGTGTGCATTTCAGGGCCTGCCCAGTGCCACCACTCACTCACTGGTGTCACAATAGCTTGCATTTAAAAAAAAAACTTTTTTGACTTTAATATAATAGCAGTCACTTTCCTTCATACGTGTGCATTTCAGGGCCTGCCTGGGCCCAGTGTCACACCAGTGCAACTCATATCTGGTGTAACAGTAGTGTACATTTAAAAAAATTTTTTTTTTACTGTAATAGATTGAATAGCAGTTAGTTGACTGCAAGCGTGTGTGTCAGGCCTACAGCGTCTACTCTGCCAACTTCTGCCAGTGCACAGTTAATTGTCTGCCAGCGTGTGTGTCAGGCTCACAGCGTATACTGTGCCCACTTGCCCAGTGCCACGACTCATATCTGGTGTCACAATAGCTTGCATTTAAAAAAACCAAAAACTTTTTTGACTGTAATATAATAGCAGTCAGTTTCCTTCACACGTGTGCGTTTCAGGGCCTGCCCAGTGCCACCACTCACTCACTGGTGTCACAATAGCTTCCATTTAAAAAAAACAACACTTTTTTGACTGTAATATAATAGCGGTCAGTTTCCTTCACACGTGTGCGTTGCAGGGCCTGTCCAGTGCCACCACGCACTCAGTGGTGTCACAATAGCTTGCACTTAAAAAAAAACAACACGTTTTTGACTGTAATATAATAGCGGTCAGTTTCCTTCACACGTGTGCGTTGCAGGGCCTGCCCAGTGCCACCACGCACTCACTGGTGTCACAATAGCTTGCATTTAAAAAAAAAAAAAAGCTTTTTTGACTGTAATATAATAGCAGTCAGTTTCCTTCACACGTGTGCGTTTCAGGGCCTGCCCAGTGCCACCACTCACTCACTGGTGTCACAATAGCTTGCATTTAAAAAAAAACTTTTTTGACTTTAATATAATAGCAGTCACTTTCCTTCATACATGTGCATTTCAGGGCCTGCCTGGGCACAGTGTCACACCAGTGCAACTCATATCTGGTGTAACAGTAGTGTACATTTAAAAAAAAAATTGACTGTAATAGATTGAATAGCAGTTAGTTGTCTGCCAGCGTGTGTGTCAGGCCTACAGCGTCTACTCTGCCAACTTCTGCCAGTGCACAGTTAATTGTCTGCCAGCGTGTGTGTCAGGCTCACAGCTTATACTGTGCCCACTTGCCCAGTGCCACCACTCATATCTGGTGTCACAATTGCTTGCATTTAACAAAAAAATTACTTTTTGGACTAATATAAGAGCAGTCAGTTTCTTTCACACGTGTGCGTTTCAGGGCCTGCCAGGGCACCGTGTCACACCAGTGCAACTCATATCTGGTGTAACAGTAGTGTACATTTTAAAAAAAATAAAAAAATAAATTTTGACTGAATCAGATTGAATAGCAGTTAATTGTCTGCAAGCGTGTGTGTCAGGCTCACAGCGTATACTGTGCCCACTTGCCCAGTGCCACCACTCATATCTGGTGTCACAATAGCTTGCATTTAAAAAAACCAAAAACTTTTTTGACTGTAATATAATAGCAGTCAGTTTCCTTCACACGTGTGCGTTTCAGGGCCTGCCCAGTGCCACCACTCACTCACTGGTGTCACAATAGCTTCCATTTAAAAAAAACAACACTTTTTTGACTGTAATATAATAGCGGTCAGTTTCCTTCACATGTGTGCGTTGCAGGGCCTGCCCAGTGCCACCACGCACTCAGTGGTGTCACAATAGCTTGCATTTAAAAGAAACAAAGCTTTTTTGAATTTTAATATAATAGCACTCAGTTTCCTTCACACGTGTGCGTTTCAGGGCCTGCCGAGTGCCACCACTCACTCACTGGTGTCACAATAGCTTGCATTTAAAAAAAACAAAACTTTTTTGACTGTAATATAATAGCAGTCAGTTTCCTTCACACGTGTGCATTTCAGGGCCTGCCCAGTGCCACCACTCACTCACTGGTGTCACAATAGCTTGCATTTAAAAAAAACTAAGCTTTTTTGACTGTAATATAATAGCAGTCAGTTTCCTTCACACGTGTGCGTTTCAGGGCCTGCCCAGTGCCACCACGCACTCACTGGTGTCACAATATCTTCCATTTAAAAGAAAGAAAAGCTTTTTTGAATGTAATATAATAGTCAGTTTCCTTCACACGTGTGCGTTTCAGGGCCTGCCCAGTGCCACCACTCACTCACTGGTGTCACAATAGCTTGCATTTAAAAAGAACAAAACTTTTTTGACTGTAATATAATAGCAGTCAGTTTCCTTCACACGTGTGCGTGTCAGGGCCTGCCAGGGCACAGTGTCACACCAGTGCAACTCATAACTGGTGTAACAGTAGTGTACATTTAAAAAAAAAAATTGACTGTAATAGATTGAATAGCAGTTAGTTGTCTGCCAGCGTGTGTGTCAGGCTCACAGCGTCTACTCTGCCAACTTATTCCAGTGCACAGTGCCACTCATATCTGTTGTCACAGTAGCTTGCACGCATAGTACCACTAATAAAAAAAAAATGGCGGGCAGAGGCAGGCCACCCCGCAGGGGCCGTCGTGGTCATGGTGCTGTGATTCCCTTTGGCCCTAGAATAATGCCCAGTGTTCAGAGGCCACGTACCCTGAACTCGAAAAGTTCTGAGGACATAGTTGACTGGCTAACACAGGACACCCAATCTTCTACAGCTTCTGCTCGGACACCATCCTCCTCCAGTTTAGCTTCGGGCACCTCTCAAGTTACCACTCGCCCGCCTGCCGCCACCACCAACACTAGCACCACAGCCGC
This sequence comes from Pelobates fuscus, assembly GCF_036172605.1. Taxonomy (NCBI): domain Eukaryota; kingdom Metazoa; phylum Chordata; class Amphibia; order Anura; family Pelobatidae; genus Pelobates; species Pelobates fuscus. The sequence continues at coordinate 243,819,921 of NC_086317.1, forward strand.
TTCACTTGGTATATCAGAGGAGTTATTTACACATCAGTTGGTAGAAAATGAGTGATGCGCAAGCATTATTGCCAGAGGATGTAGATAACAGGGATATGTCTCAGTCAGGCAGCATTACACACATGGACGTACGGTTTGATGATGATGATGTTGTAACTGCTGCTGCTTCCTTTGCTGAGTTGTCAGATACAAGTGAAGCGGTTGATGATGACGATGCATCCGTGGATGTCACGTGGGTGCCCGCTAGAACAGAAGAAGAAAAGGGGGAAAGTTCAGATGGGGAGACAGAGAGGAGGAGGAGGAGGCGAGTTGGAAGCAGGGGGAGGTCGTCGCAAGGAGCTAGTGGCACAGTCAGACAGCATGCATCGGCACCCGGGGTCAGCCAGACAGCACACCAATCAACGCATGCTGTTGCCACCAGAGTAGCTAAGGAGATAGCGACTAAGGAGCTGAAAGCTCAACATTAACACATTAACGCCATTACGGCGTTCTATGCCATCCCGCATTAAGTGGGCTTAGAACACCATAGCGGTGTGCAGCCCCTGAGCCTTGGTGGACTTACATACCTCAGCGATCTGGTTCAGAAGGGACTGCCTAACAATTCAGTATGTGTGTATATATGTATATATATATATATATATATATATATATATATACACACACACATACATATATATAAAATATATATTTAAATTCTACATGTATATGTATGTAATTATATGATTTTATTAATTACAATTTGAGGGACTTGCCTGACAACCCAGGTAAAAAGTCCAGAGAATTTAACTTGCAAGCCCTATATTTAACTCTGTAACTTTCAAAAATACCATAAAACCTGTACATAGGGGGTACTGTTGTACTCATGAGACTTCTCTGAACACAAAATTGAGTGTTTTAAAACAGTAGCACTTTCACTGTCAATTAAAAATGAAACAAAAAAAAGTTGAAAAATGCAAAAAAACTAATATGAACGATAACTTTAGCCAGGGTTTGTGACTAAGTGGCTACTAGAAAAGACTGGACATTCCCCATTTTGAATACTTTGGGTTGTCTACATTTGCTAATGGTATGCCATGATGGGGGTGTTTTTCATTCTGAATCCTGAGCTGCCTCTCAATGGCAACATAGGCCCAGCAAACCAACCTGGCAAATTTCAATGTGTAAAAACTGAAAAGGGAGAAAGTCCTGTACTAGTGAGACCTAACAGAACACAACTATTTATGTTTTATTAAAGTAAAAGCTAACAGTGATATGACATTCACAGTTAAAATGCCATGCAGAACTAAGAGAATAACAAAATTTCTCAAACTTTTTTGTTTTATTCCTATAAAATTATGTTTCATTTATAAATATTAGATGTGAAATTAAAATCCTGTTTCTTTTGAACATACTGACATATAATAAGTGTGGATGTAGTTGAAGGACCACTATAGGCACCCAGACCACTTTAGCTTAATGGGTGCCTGGTCCAGCTAGGTTTAACCCTTTTTGCTGTAAACATAGCAGTTTCAGAGAAACTGCTATGTTTACATTTGGGTTAATCCAGCCTCTAGTGGCTGTCTCATTGACAGCCACTAGAGCCGCTTCCGCGCTTCTCACTGTGATGTTCACAGTGAGAAGACGCCAGCGTCCATAGGAAAGCATTGAGAATGCTTTCCTATGACACTGGCTGAATGCGCATGCGGCTCTTTCCACGCATGCGCATTCAGCCGGTGACGTCAGAAGAGGGAGGAGATTCCCAGTGCTGGAGAAAAGGTAAGGGATTAACCCTCCCCCTTCAGCGCCACGGGAATGGGACCCTGAGGGTGGGGGCAATATAGTGGTCCTTTAATATGAAGAGGTAAATTATGGTTGAACAAACATATAGTGCATAAAAATTCAAGATTATGTTTTGATTAGAACTTGTACAACTCCCCCCATCCTTACAGGCTTGTGAAAAGCCCCTTTTCTTAAGTTGAACCTTCAGCAATTTAATAGTCAGCTTCCCAATTTGGGAGTAAATTGCCAATTTGTTTCTTTCAAAATGAAGTACAGACCAGACAAAGCAATTTTGAGATCTATCTTTGTTATCCAATCAGATTCTAAAAGAAGATCTGGCATCTTGAAATCTTGATAAACAACAAAAGACACAAGATACACAATATAGAAAAAACTGAGCGAACATTGAGGTATTGAGTTGAGGGAACAACACAGAAAGAGGTCACTAGCATTGTCATTTATAGCCTATACTGGCAGATGATTGGTTGTAAGTGAGTGATGTCACAAACTATATATGTGCTTTCCTTATTGATATTCTATGGTTTTGATGTCTTGTACTATTTTGTCTCGTTGTTGCTATTGTGAGTAAAAGCAAAACACGATAAGCATAATAATATATGCCTGTATCTAAAACTAAAATCAATGCTCATGTAAGCCAGTCATAAATACTGATATGAAGGCATGTCATGTTCCATGGATTAATGTCTACAGGTTACTGTACAAATGATACATTTTGTGCACATGTGCTTTGTGATGTTAATATTCTTATGAATATGCGTATGTAGACTTCATTTAGTCAGCCAGCTGGCACAAAAACATAACGTGATGATCCGTAGAATCCTTAAAAAAGCTTTTTAGCTGTAAGATACTGTTTTTTAAAGACACAAATTTGTCACCATTTCATGTAGTGTGTCCTCGATCTTATCCTTTACCCTCCTTAATTAATTAATTAATTAATTACAAATCTTCCACACATTCTACCAGAGTTCTATGTAATAACTTTATTTAGCATGTAAAATTACAAGGCATTCAGTCTGACCTCAGTGGCCATAAAAAATGTTGATGAGATAATTGGAATGTGATTTTGTCAAAAGTTCCTTATATAATATAGAATGCACACTATAGCAACTTCAATCATTAAGTACAATATGACTTTAATCAGAAGAAAAAAAATCACAATAATAAACAAAGTAATAGAAATAGAGGCAAATAGTAATACAATATTATTATCCCAAAAAATCTTTCAAGCCCCAAGGCAGAAACACAAGTCACCAACTCTCCCAACGTTTTGGCACCAACTGGTTGCCTTTATCAAAGTCAAAAGTTCTAATGTGCATATCACTGACAAACAAGAATAACAAACAAGAATAAATGGCCATTCATCTTTTGTTTTATGAAAACACATTTAATTGAAAAAAAGTTCTATTATGTTAACGTGAGAATGGTCATATCTCTTTAAGGAGACAGTGAATTCATTGTTTATATCTTTGATGTGCCTTAGGAAGGGCACATGAGTTTACAAGGATTGTATCATATTGGAAGGGAAGGCATGTATCCTACTGATAAAGAGCATTATAGATTTTATCTGGATTGTTAAATGCAGACATTTAAAGTGCCGTGATGGCCCATTCATCCTACTTTATGTCCTTTTAGTTAGTTTATGGGTATGATCAGATGCCATTAAACGTCTCCTGTTCTGCATCTGATTCAGAATATCCAATTACTTTGAGGTGTGTATGAATGTCTTCTCCAGCAAGTCAAAAACCATAGATGCAAAAAAACGAAAAACGTGCCCAGATCTCCCAGGGGGGAATTTATTCAAACCGATGTCAGATGTTGCGCTTGTACCATCTGATGAGAAATTCTGATTTGTATATCCCCAATCATAGCCATGGCTACTTTCATATGCTGTACATTCCCTCCCATCATTCTCACGCTGATCCTGCACAGCTGGGACTCTCATCGTGTAAACACAATTGCTTGTGAATGGCTTAGAAGAACAGCCTGGAAGGGGAAGAGGTGTGATGCTCACATTATGAAGATATTCTTACGCAGTTTTGTACATAGGTATCTGATAAATAATGTCCTGTCACACACAACATATATTTCAAGCAGGAGTGATACATGATTTGAATAAATATTGCAGGTCTAAGTGTTACATGAATAAAGGAGAATTAGTGCCTTGAGAAATGCAGTGAGGAGAATCTATGCATAATTGTATGGTATGTATTTAAGCCTTATTTACATTCAGGCTTACGTTCTTTATCATATCCTTCTGACCCCCTTTTCTATTTGTACTATTTTTGTATTTTGTTTGTTAACTCTTGTCTTGCTTTATCGCTTTTTACTATTTCTTTCATAATCTTAATTTATTGCTCTTTTTCACATAATTTCACTGACATATCTTACTCTCTTCCCTTCTCTTCTTTTTATCCCTTTGTACTCTCTTCCTCACCTCAACACTTATCATTAACTTAATCTTCTCCCTTTGTTTGTTTTGCTGACCTCGATACTCCTCTTTTCTTCTTGATATCATCACCTGCTCTTTCCTGCCTCTTCCTTTTCCCATGTTCCTTTTTTACCTCTTCCTAGCTCATCATTTTCTTGCATTCCGATCCCCCTATTCTTATATTTTTCTGACACTGTTTATTAATTTGCCATAAGAATATACACATCTATTCACATTTAAAGGTCAACAAAATTATATCATACAGTATAATACATCAGCCATGTAAGCACACTGTTCTTCAAACCACATGATGTAGCAAACCTGAGATGCTCTCAGTGTTTCTAATCTATTGCTACAATGTAAGACATAATAAATAATACAAGCAAAATACAATGCCTGGAAACAAAGTACAAAGAAATGTTCTTGTGTCTATGTGATAGCTTGGCTAATATTCTTTTATACGTAAGGGTGGTTGTCCCTCTAAAACACAGTTACAGATGGTATTTGCCACAAATTTTAAAGGCGAACATTTTTTTTCCATCTGGTTTTGTCAATGTATTAGTGCTAAACCAATTGATTTTAAAATAAACCGGGTCATACACTAACAGGAGAATTTCTGGAAATTCAAAATTAATTCAAAGTGAATTCCAAATTTAAAGAGAATCTCCAGTGGCAGGAAAACATATCCGTTTTCCTGGCACTGCAGGTTCCTGCAGTTCCCCTCTCCCTCCCACCCGTCATCCCAAGTCCCTTCAGTGACTTACCTGAATCTAGCGCCGATGTCAGACTCCACCCATGCTCCTCCCCTGCCGACATCAGCCGGCGGAGGAGACCTAATGCGCATGCGCGACAATGGCTGCGTGTGCACATTAGACCTCACCATAGGAAAGCATTATTCAATGATTTCCTATGGGGATTCCGGCGACGCTGGAGGTCCTCATTCATAATGTGAGTACGTCCAGCGTCGTTTAAAACACTTTGTCGGGTTTTAAGAACACCGAGGTCCCTCTAGTGGCTGTCTGTAAAAAACAGCCTCTAGAGGACTTAACCCTGCAAGGTAATTATTGCAGTTTATAAAAATTGCAATAGCTACACTTGCAGGCTTAAGGGTGCTGGGAGTTGACACCCAGACCACTCCAATAGGCAGAAATGGTCTGGGCACCTGGATTGTCCCTTTAAGACCTACATAGCCAAGCTAAAAACAAAATTGACTTGGCTTTTTAGGCCTAAATTTGGCAATTCGTTTTGAATTCCTGGCAATTCTTATTTAAAGGGACACTATAGTCACCTGAATAACTTTAGCTTAATGAAGCAGTTTTGGTGTATAGAACATGCCCCTGCAGCCTCACTGCTCAATCCTCTGCCATTTAGGAGTTAAATCCCTTTGTTTATGAACACTAGTCACACCTCCCTGCATGTGACTTGCACAGCCTTCCATAAACACTTCCTGTAAAGAGAGCCCTATTTAGGCTTTCTTTATTGCAAGTTCTGTTTAATTAAGATTTTCTTATCCCCTGCTATGTTAATAGCTTGCTAGACCCTGCAAGAGCCTCCTGTTTGTGATTAAAGTTCAATTTAGAGATTGAGATGCAATTATTTAAGGGAAATTACATCTGCTTGAAAGTGAAACCAGTTTTTTTTCATGCAGGCTCTGTCAATCATAGCCAGGGGAGGTGTGGTTGGGCTGCATAAACAGAAACAAAGTGATTTAACTCCTAAATGACAGTGAATTGAGCAGTGAAAATGCAGGGGAATGATCTATACACTAAAACTGCTTTATTTAGCTAAAGTAATTTAGGTGACTATAGAGTTCCTTTAAGGATTATTTAGTGAAGTGAAAATCAAAGTGGATTCAAAGTGTATTTCAAATTTAAGGTCATGGTATCTGCATTGAAACATAGCTGACTTTGAGAATTTTTCTATTTCAGCTATTTTGACTTATATTTGAATTTCACTTTGAAGTCACCATCACTTTTAACTTTAGAGAACCCTATGAGAGTCGGAACTACGTAGTGATAAAGGTTAAAAAAAAGGACCACACTCAGTCAAATCAAACCTTCCTACAACAAGATGAGGAAACAAATTACTTAATTACTCTCAAAGAGCAAAGAGACTTCATGGATCAACAAGTTTTTTTTTTTCCTGCATGGTAACTTGTGAATGTTTACATGGTGTGTTCAATAAAAACATGGCAACATTTCATTCTTTGTGTGTTATTAGTTTAAGCAGACTGTGATTGTCTATTGTTGTGACTTAGATGATGATCAGATCACATTGTATGACCAATTTGTGCAGAAATCCATATCATTCCAAAGGGTTCACATACTTTTTCCTGAAACTGTACAATCTTGTCATGCGCAAACATCAACACATGACTTTCAATTGCAAGATCTTGCAAGATCATTAATAAACAAATAAAATAATACACAAGCCACTGACAACAACCTCAGCCAGGAGTGTAGAAAATATAAAGTGTTCAATTGAACAGTTCTCCATTTTAGCTCTGCCCATATTATCTGAAATATCCTTGCACTGTTTTGGTTCTTCTCAATGTTATTTTTCTATTACACTTTTCGTTTAACACCTTTTTTGTACTATGAGAGGTATATTCTAACCAGCAGCAAATAAAAACTAATATAGAAAATAACTGTGTCTGAAAATTGTGATAATGATCGCTCTGTCTTAGTTTTGTTATTTGACCTTTAACTGCTGAGAAATCAAACAATTAATATAACTGTGCTGCCCTGAAAAAAAAGAGTCCATAGAGAATATTACTTGTAGAAAACAACATGTTAAAAGAAAACATTAGTCAGTATTAGTGATGTCCCGAACTGTTCGCTGGCGAATAGTTCCTGGCGAACATCGTTTGTTCGCGTTCGCCACGGATGGCGAACACATGCGCTGTATTTGTCATCATTGAGTAAACTTTGACCCTGTACCTCACAGTCAGCAGACACATTCCAGTCAATCAGCAGCAGACCATCCCTCCCAGACCCTCCCACCTCCTGGGCAGCATCCATTTTACATTCATTGTGAAGCTGCATTCTTAGTGAGAGGAGGGACAGTGTAGTTGCTGATGATTTGATAGGGAAATTCATAGCTAGGCTAGTGTATTCAGTGTCCACTACAGTCCTGAAGGACTCATCTGATCTCTGCTGTAAGGACAGCACCCCAAAAAGCCCTTTTTAGGGCTAGAACATCAGTCTGCTTTTTTTTTTTCTGTGTAATGTAATTTCAGTTGCCTGCCTGCCAGACTGTGTGTCAGGCTCACAGCATATACTGTGCCCACTTTCCCAGTGCCACCACTCACTTACTGGTGTCACAATAGCTTGCATTTAAACAAAACAAAACTTTTTTGACTGTAATATAATAGCAGTCAGTGTCCTTCACTAGTGTGCGTTTCAGGGCATGCCCAATGCCACCACTCACTCACTGGTGTCACAATAGCTTGCATTTAAAAAAACAAAAAACTTTTTTGACTGTAATATAATAGCAGTCAGTTTCCTTCACACGTGTGCGTTTCAGGGCCTGCCAGGGCACAGTGCCACACCAGTGAAACTCATATCTGGTGTAACAGTAGTGTACATTTAAAAATTGTGACTGTAATAGATTGAATAGCAGTTAGTTCTCTGCCAGCGTGGGTGTCAGGCTCACAGCGTATACTGTGCCCACTTGCCCAGTGCCACCACTCATATCTGGTGTCACAATAGCTTTCATTTAAAAAAAAAAACTTTTTGGACTGTAATATAATAGCAGTCAGTTTCCTTCACTAGTGTGCGTTTCAGGGCATGCCCAGTGCCACCACTCACTCACTGGTGTTGCAATAGCTTGCATTTAAAAAAAACAAAACTTTTTTGACTGTAATATAATAGCAGTCAGTTTCCTTCACTAGTGTGCATTTCAGGGCCTGCCCAGTGCCACCACTCACTCACTGGTGTCACAATAGCTTGCATTTAAAAAAACAAAACTTTTTTGACTGTAATTTAATAGCAGTCAGTTTCCTTCACGCGTGTGCGTTTCAGGCCTGCCAGGGCACAGTGCCACACTAGTGCAACTCATATCTGGTGTTACAGTAGCTTGCACGCATAGTACCACTAATCTAAAAAAAAATGACAGGCAGAGGCAGGCCACCCCGCAGGTGCCGTCGTGGTGGTGGTGCTGTGATTCCCTTTGTCCCTAGAATAATGCCCAGTGTTCAGAGGCCACTTACCCTGAACTCGAAAAGTTCTGAGGACATAGTTGACTGGCTAACACAGGGCTAACACAGGGCACCCAATCTTCTACAGCACGCGATTGCCACCACCAGAATTCCGTCATTGCAGAGCTCAGCAGTGTGGCGTTTTTTTTGTGTGTCTGCCTCTGACAACAGCGATGCCATTTGCAACCTGTGCCAAAATAAACTGAGTCGTGGGAAGTCCAACACCCACCTAGGTACAACTGCTTTGCAAAGGCACATGATCGCACATCACAAATACCTATGGGATCAACACATGAGTACAAGCAGCACACAAACTCAAAGCCACCATCCTCCTCCTGGTCCAGCATCTTCAGCCACGTTAACCACTGCTGTCCTCCTTGCCCCCTCTCAACCATCCGCCCCTCCGTCTCTCGCCTTGAGCAGTTCCTGTCAGGTCAGGTGTCCACAGTCAGGTGTCTGTCAAGGACATGTTTGAGCGTAAGAAGCCAATGTCACAAAGTCACCCCCTTGCCCGGCGTCTGACAGCTGGCTTGACTGAACTCTTAGCCCGCCAGCTTTTACTATACAAGCTCGTGGAGTCTGAGGCGTTCAAAAAATTTGTAGCTATTGGGACACCGCAGTGGAAGGTACCTGGCCGAAATTTCTTTGCACAAAAGGCAATCCCCAACCTGTACTCGATTGTGCAAAAGGAAGTAATGGCATGTCTGGCACACAGTGGTGGGGCAAGGGTCCATCTGACCACTGATCAGGTCTGCAAAGCATGGTCTGCAAAGCATGGTCAGGGAAGGTATATCACCTACACTGCACATTGGGTAAACCTGCTGACGGCTGCCAAGCATGGAATGCGTGGCTCTGCAGAGGAGTTGGTGACACTGCCACGACTTGCAGGCAGGCCTGCTGCCACCTCCTCTACTCCTCCTACTCCATCCTCTACCATAACCTCCTCGGCTGAGTCCTCTTCTGCTGCTGCGTCTTGCTCCACATCAACAGCACCCCCCCAGCTCCCCAGGTACTGTTCCACATCCCGGATACGTCAGTGTCACGCCGTCTTGGGGTTGACTTGCCTGAAAGCAGATAGGAATAGTACTACTGATAGGAATAGTACTACTTAACACACCACTCCTATCTGGTGGCACATTAGATTGCACGCGCAGTGCCCCAAATTTGAAGTAGGAGGACCGACCAAGCATCTTTTTCCATCTCCCGGTTCCTAAAATCGATGCCTTATATGTACGTCCCCTGATAGGGGACGTAACAGGGATTAAACTGATAAGAATAGTACTACTTAACACACCACTCCTATCTGGTGGCACATTAGATTGCACGCGCAGTGCCCCAAATTTGAAGTAGGAGGACCAACCAAGCATCTTTTTCCATCTCCCGGTTCCTAAAATCTATGCCTTATATACACGTCCCCTGACAGGGGACATAACAGGGATTAAACTGATAGGAATAGTACTACTTAACACACCTTATAATAACGCAGAGAGAGGAGTCTGAAGAAGAGGAGTCAGAGGAGGAAGGTGGCTTTGAGGAGGTGGAAGACCAAACACAGCAGGCGTCCCAGGGGGCTTGTTGTCACCTTTCGGGGACCCTTGGTGTTGTACGTGGCTGGGTGGAGGAAGAGAGATCTTCAATGACATCAGTGAGGACAAGGAACGGAACATGGCTAGCTTTGTATCCAACCTTGTGCAAATGAGGAGTTTGCGGTTGTGCAAATGGACTGTTTGCGGTTGTTTGCGGTGCGTTAAACGGGGAGTTTGGTCTGTCAATGTGAAGCGGGCATAACCCTTACACTACCTGATCGATACAACATCATACCTGATGTTTTAAAGCACATTATTCCAAACAATTTAGGAATGTTAGGTGATTTATGCCCTTTATGGATTAACACCAGACTCTGCATCAACTATGTAATTTTCCATGGGAGTTTTGCCATGGATCCCCCTCCGGCATGCCACAGTCCAGGTGTTAGTCCACTTGAAACAACTTTTCCATCACTATTGTGGCCAGAAAGAGTCCCTGTGGGTTTTAAAATTCGCCTGCCTATTGAAGGCTATGGCGGTTCGCCCGGTTTGCCCGTTCGCGAACATTTGCGGAAGTTCGCGTTCGCCGTTCGCGAATTGAAAATGTTATGTTCGCGACATCACTAGTCAGTATTTTTGTAACTTCAGAACAACCAGCGTGCTAAAAATTAAATGCCAAATTGTTTGTTAATATCCATGTTTGGGGGGAAATTTAAAAGAACATGCCTCTCTCTCAGCATAATGTTTGCTTCATCCTTATATTTTCTCTTTATTCAGCATTAACTTTCCAATATAGATTATCTTTTCTCTAAGTTCCACATCTTTGGTTTGCACCCTATTTTTCTGCTGTGTCCCAACTGGACAGCCCATCAGTGGTGGAATAATAAATGGTGATCACAGAATTGATACCAGTCAAACGCTTTACCAACATTGAAAATATTTTAGTGGGATCAAATAACTATCACTAAGATTAAACTGATTTATATTCCATCTTTAAATAACTAATTGTGATGTTTTTGTTATTGTAATAGGCTTTGCTGTCCAACCTAATGTAGGATGTTTTTGGAGACTTGACCCAAGTGACATAAAATGTGAAAACAGAGAAGAACAAATAAATCAATCTTTGTAGTCGGAAATAGATCATCACAAGCGATGGAGTAAAACAAACAGGTAAGACAAGAATTTCCACATGTCTGATAGAGATTAATCACGGAGCCTGTGTCTCTGGGGTACCTTCTCCATTTCAAATCCCAAACAAGGTTTTCATATTTCTGTGCTCCAGGGTAGAATAGAAAGATTGAAGAGATACATAGCTTGTGCCCCATCAGATATTAAAATATTTCAGAATTCTGTGGCAGGAAGGCAGGTGATATGTGTTGCAGAAAATCTCCAAGGGATGTGCCAGATTGAGATCTCTTTAATGAGGAGAAATTCAAGGCACTACATTGAATTACACTATCTTTTGATAAATGACGCCTGAAATCGAGGATCGGGAAATCAACGCCCTAGAGATATGGAATGCTCAGCTGTACCTACATAATCCAGAGTGTGCTTTTAAATATCCCACAAAAGTCATAGTGCACTGTGACGCACGTAGTATTTTTAGAAAATATATATTTTTTTCTTTCTTTGCGGGATTACTTTGGATAGAGGCATCTTTGCTCATACTCTCCCTCCGGCAGGGCACTGAGGTCATTGACCGATGATTTCGATACCATCATAATTGTATTTATGCTCACAATACAGATTAACACCTCTGGCAAGGAAACGTGGTGAATGGAGGACGGAGCTTTAAGAAAAAGGGATGACAGAATGCTCATTTGACTGATAAAATGGTCAAATAATCTTTAAGTAAACACAAGGTCACCACTCTTTCCATCAAACATATCGCATCAACTACAGGTAATTTCAAGGTTCATCAGAGGAGAGCCGGGTCACTGGCAATCCAGCTTATCCGCAAATAACACATGGGTAGCAATACATGGATATTACCCATTATTCACACATGAGCCATTCTAAACATACACTGTTTTCTATGTGTGTGTTATGTTTCAATGCATGCAGAGAGAGCTGTAGCAGTGTGAGTTGGGCTGCTTTTGTGCTGAAGGGCAGCAAAAGGAAAGCTTCTAATTTCTCTGTGCAGCGTGAAGCCCACAATAATTCTTTTACCCAGCTCCTGTAAAATTACCCGAGTGCTAGATTACTGGCCACAGCCCTAGGACATAACTGTATGGTAAGAAATCCTGATGGATTTGGGAGGGGGATGATGAGGAAAATTATGAATCATGTTCTGATAAATGGTTGATAATATCAGACCCCAGAGGAGAGCAATGTGTGAGGGAATCTGGAATCTTAACAAGCTTGAAGGACTGGTAGCAGAAAGTCTGCAGAGGGTTTCGTTAGCTAATGAGTTCCCCTTGTTCGGCTCTGAGAAACTGTTTGATGACAGCTGGCATAACACAGAAAAAGAGGCCCAGTGTAGCTATGCTGCACAGACATTATCCAACGACTTGTCTTCCTACAGTGATGTACTAACAAGAATTTTTAGGAGAACCATATTGAAATTTAACAGGACAGATGCACGAAGAGGAAATAAAAAATTAGAAGCTGCTAGGAAGGATCGAATATACTATAATGTTGAAATGAAACCTAAAGCAAAGTTTTCATTAAACTATAGAAACTCAGCATTGGGCATCAGAAAGAAAGCTTCTTGGTCAATTTTTCTACTTGTTGTAAACCTTGGATATACTATCAAGGAAAGCTCTGTGCCTGTCCTGTGAATATTTAAATGCTCCTACTGAAATGTAATCCACATATTCTGCTAGAAAGATATTACATGTAATCACTGCTTACAAGCACTTCTCAAATTACATTTGTCCGTAGAATAACATCCTTTTTTTTTTAATATATCGCAACCAATAGCACCGGCATGAACTATAGAATATGTGTGGTGCCATTGCGATTGAACTGAGTCATTAGGTTTACTCCATTACCCTAAGTTACCCTCTTCTTAGTTCCCCCCTTGACAACTTGGGAAGGGGGAGCATGACTGATGCCCATGCCTATTGGGCTGGTTTAAAATGGATACTAATGTTGCAAAATGGATGGTTTTGAAAGATGCTAGGGGAGGAGACTTACCAGTCAGCAGAGGCAGGGAACAGAAGCAGACTGACTTTCCCGCCCTCCCATCATGTTTTGTGCTTTTGTGGTTTGGTGTCTTGTTGTATGTTTCTGTTTTGTTACAGCTTAGCGGTATCCTGGACAGAGGGAAAAAAGGATAAGACGAAGAGCCGCTTTGTGGAGAGGACAGCCTTCACGGGAGCTGATGGCAAGTGTCGGCTGTTTAGGCTCTTGGAAAAAAGGTTAGAGAACTTTCTGTTGGGCATCTGCTCAACACCTGACAGGGTTTTGGATAATGTTAAATATTAATATTTAATAAAGCTGTGGCCATTGCCCTTATCCACTAAGAAGGTGTCCGGTGTATTATTGGGGGGCATATATGTGTGATGGGTCAGCATTCATGTGTGCAAGCAGGGGGCTGTCCACCAGGTTACACAAAGCTTTGACCTGTCACTCTTGTGCATGCTGTGTTACAGATGAGATAAAATTAGGGATATATAGATATATGTACTCTGTTTTAAAAAGCTGTCTAAAGTACTAAATGTTTGGCACTCGCCTTAGAAACCAGTGGAATCAGCAGGCACATCCCATTGTTGACTCTAGAACAGAACCTTTTGATAAATATCTCCAATTGTCTTTTCACAGAAACTTCTGCAGGTCATTGTGTAATGATGAGAGAGTGCAGGAAGGGTGTGTGTCCTGCTCACACATGACACCAGTGTCTCCACAACAACTGACTAATGGTAGGAGACAGTGGCGGATCCACGGGGGGCAACGGGGCAATTGCCCCCCCCCCCCCCCCCCGAACAAAATAGTGCAGCTGCCATCTGTGGAGCTATCTCATTAGGGGCCCGGTCGGGTGATGCAGCCCTTTGGCAGACCGGGCCCCTTTAAAGTTGCAGGGAGTGCTGGGAGGAAGTAACTGTTACTTCCTCCCAGCATACAGACCTCACAGGCTGAGAAGATGCAGGCAGCTAAGAGAGAAGGAGGAGGGAGGAGAGAGAGCTCTGCAGCTTAATACTCCAGCTTCAGACTCCCAAGTCCCATCTGGATCAGCCAGCACCAGGAAGTCACCTCCCTGCAACCAAAAGGTATTGAAGGGGGGGGGGGGGGTACTTAACATTATGGAAGCTGCAATTTGTGTGAGTGCCAGTGTACATCTGTGAGTGTCAGTGCTTGTATCTGTGAGTGTCTGTGTGTATCTGTGAGTGTCGGTGCTTGTATCTGTGAGTGTCTGTGTGTATGTTTAGGTATGTGTACATCTGTGTGTGTATCTGTGAGTGTCTGTGTGTATCTGTGAGTGTCAGTGCGTGTATCTGTGTGTGCCAGCATGTATCTGTGAGTGTCTGTGTGTATGTTTAGGTATGTGTACATCTGTGAGTGTCAGTGTGTATCTGTGAGTGTATGTGTGTATCTGTGAGTGTCAGTGTGTATCTGTGAGTGTCTGTGTGTATCTGTGATTGTCAGTGCTTGCATCTGTGAGTGTCAGTGCTTGTGTCTGTGAGTGTCTGTGTGTATCTGTGAGTGTCAGTGCTTGTATCTGTGTGTGCCAGTATGTATCTGTGAGTGTCTGTGTGTATGTTTAAGTATGTGTACATCTGTGTGTGTATCTGTGAGTTTCTGTGTGTATCTGTGAGTGTCAGTGCTTGTATCTGTGTGTGCCAGTATGTATCTGTGAGTGTCTGTGTGTATGTTTAGGTATGTGTACATCTGTGAGTGTCAGTGTGTATCTGTGAGTGTCAGTGTGTATCTGTGAGTGTATGTGTGTATCTGTGAGTGTCAGTGCTTGTATCTGTGTGTGCCAGTATGTATCTGTGAGTGTCTGTGTGTATGTTTAGGTATGTGTACATCTGTGTGTATATGTAAGTGTCAGTGTGTATCTGTGAGTGTCTGTGTGTATCTGTGAGTGTCTGTGTGTATCTGTGAGTGTCTGTGCTGTGTGTGCCAGTATGTATCTGTGAGTGTCTGTGTGTATCTTTAGTTATATGTACATCTGTGTGTGTATCTGTGATGGCTATGTGTATCTGTGAGTGTCAGTGCTTGTATTTGTGTGTGCCAGTATTATATCTGTGAGTGTCTGTGTGTATGTTTAGGTATGTGTACATCTGTGAGTGTCAGTGTGTATCTGTGAGTGTCAGTGTGTATCTGTGAGTGTATGTGTGTATCTGTGAGTGTCAGTGCTTGTATATGTGTGTGCCAGTATGTATCTGTGAGTGTCTGTGTGTATGTTTAGGTATGTGTACATCTGTGTGTGTATCTGTGAGTGTCAGTGTGTATCTGTGAGTGTCTGTGTGTATCTGTGAGTGTCAGTGCTTGTTTCTGTGAGTGTCTGTGTGTATCTGTGAGTGTCTGTGTGTATCTGTGAGTGTCCGTGCTTGTATCTGTGTGTGCCAGTATGTATCTGTGAGTGTCTGTGTTTATCTGTGTGTCTGTGTGTATGTTTAGGTATGAGTACATCTGTGAGTGTCAGTGTGTATCTGTGAGTGTCAGTGTGTATCTATGAGTGTCAGTATGTGTCTGTGTGTATCTGTGAGTATGTGTGTGCATCTGTGAGTGTCACTGTGTATCTGTGTGTATGTGTAGGTATCTGAGTGTCAGTGTGTGCATCTGTGAGTGTTAGTGTGTATCTGTGAGTATGTATGTTTGTGTATCTGTGTGTACCACAGACAACGTAGTCCACCGCACTCAGGTTTACATTGTCATAATACAGACAATGGGGCTAGCTGCGAGCGCTTACCTCTCCTACAACTCCTGTCAACTCTCTCCTCCTCCGCGCCAGTCCTTTCAGCACCTCGGTCAGCTCCCAGTGTAAGTCTCGCGAGAGCCGCGGGGTCATAGTGTGGCTCTCGCGAGTCTTACAGTGTGAGCTGACAGAAGAGCTGCACGGACCGGCGCGGAGGAGAAGGGAGCTGACAGGAGCTGCAGGAGAGGTAAGTGCTTCCTGCCAGCCCCTCTCTTCCCCCCACTGAACTGCCAATGCCACTGGACCACCAGGGAAGGAGAGCCCCCCTCCCTGCCATGTATCAAGCAGGGAGGGGTGACGAAAAAAAATTAAATAATAAAATAATAATATTAAAAAAAAATAATAATAATGAAAAAAATAATAATATAACAAAAATAAAAATAAAATAATAATAATAAAAAAAATATTAGAAATTCCCACCCCCCACCAAGGCTCTGCATCACACACATACACACTGCACTCATACACATACACACTGCATTCACACACACACACACACACTGCACTCATACACACACACACGCTGCATTCATACACACACTGCATTCATACACACATTGCACTCACACACACACACTGCAGTCATACACACACACACACTGCATTCATACACACACTGCACTCACACACACACTGCATTCATACACACTGCATTCATACACACACTGCACTCATACACACACACTGCACTCATACACACACTGCCCTCATACACACACACACACACACTGCATTCGTACACACACACAGCACTCATACATACACACTGCATACACTGCACTCATACACACACACTGCATTCATACATACACACTACACTCATACACACTGCACTCATACACACACTGCACTCATACACACACTGCAGTCATACACACTGCACTCATACACACACTGCATTCATACACACACACTGCACTCATACACACTCTGCACTCATACACGCACACTGCACTCATACACACACACTGCATTCATACATACACACTGCACTCATACACACTGCACTCATACACACACACTGCACTCATACACACACTGCACTCATACACACACACTGCACTCATACACACACTGCACTCATACACACACTGCACTCATATACACACACACTGCATTCATTATATACACACACTGTAAATAAATATTCAATTAATATAATTTTTTTAGGATTTAATTTTATTTAGAAATTTACCAGTAGCTGCTGCATTTCCCACCCTAGTCTTATACTCGAGTCAATAAGTTTTCCCAGTTTTTTTGGGTAAAATTAGGGGCTTTGGCTTATATTCGGGTTGGCTTATACTCGAGTATATACGGTATATATTTTGTGTTAAAATAATGTACATTATTTAAAATAGAATTACTGCTTTGGACTTTATTAGGCTTTAGGCCAGGGGTAGGCAACCTTCAGCACTCCAGATGTTGTGGACTACATCTCCCATAATGCTCATACAGCTATAATGCTGGCAAAGAATCAGGGGAGATGTAGTCCACAACACCTGAAGTGCCAAAGGTTGCTTACCTCTGCATTAGGCACTGACGGCATTCGTGTAGCTAGTTTCACATTATCTCTTTTCTGCACCAATAAGTAAAACAAAATCAAGCTAGAAAAAAAAATAGTAGCTTAAAAATAGGTTGGTTAATATCAAGCTTGGCAGAGACCGGTAATTTAAGTGCAATGTGTTTTAAATACACTGCTCAAAAAAATAAAGGGAACACAAAAATAACACATCCTAGATCTGAATGAATTAAATATTCTTCTGAAATACTTTGTTCTTTACATAGTTGAATGTGCTGACAACAAAATCACACAAAAATAAAAAAATGTAAAATATTTCAACCCATGGAGGTCTGGATTTGGAGTCACACTCAAAATTAAAGTGGAAAAACACACTACAGGCTGATCTAACTTTGATGTAATGTCCTTAAAACAAGTCAAAATGAGGCTCAGTAGTGTGTGTGGCCTCCACGTGCCTGTATGACCGCCCTACAATGCCTGTGCGTGCTCCTGATAAGGTGGTGGATGGTCTCCTGAGGGATCTCCTCCCAGACCTGGAGTGCTGAAGGTTGCCTACCCATGGCCTAAAGCCTAATAAAGTCCAAAGCAGTAATTCTATTTTAAATAATGTACATTAGTTTAACACAAAATATATAATAATCCTAATGCCTAAAGCATCTGCCAACTCCTGGACAGTCTGTGGTGCAACGTGACGTTGGTGGATGGAGCGGGACATGATGTCCCAGATGTGCTCAATTGGATTCAGGTCTGGGGAACGGGCGGGCCAGTCCATAGCATCAATGCCTTCATCTTGCAGGAACTGCTGACACACTCCAGCCACATGAGGTCTAGCATTGTCTTGCATTAGGAGGAACCCAGGGCCAACCGCACCAGCATATGGTCTCACAAGGGGTCTGAGGATCTCATCTCTGTACCTAATGGCAGTCAGGCTACCTCTGGTAAACACATGGAAGGCTGTGCGGTCCCCCAAAGAAAAACCATCCCACACCATTACTGACCCACTGCCAAACCGGTCATGTTGGAGGATGTTGCAGGCAGCAGAATGTTCTCCACGGCGTCTCCAGACTCTGTCACGTCTGTCACATGTGCTCAGTGTGAACCTGCTTTCATCTGTGAAAAGCACAGGGCACCAGTGGCGAATTTGCCAATCTTGTAGTTCTCTGGCAAATGCCAAATGTCCTGCATGGTGTTGGGCTGTAAGCACAACCCCCACCTGTGGACGTCGGGCCCTCACACCACCCTCATGGAGTCTGTTTCTGACCGTTTGAGCAGACACATGCACATTTGTGGCCTGCTGGAAGTCATTTTGCAGGGCTCTGGCAGTGCTCCTCCTGTTCCTCCTTGCACAAAGGCGGAGGTAGCGGTCCTGCTGCTGGGTTGTTGCCCTCCTACGGCCTCCTCCATGTCAACTGATGTACTGGCCTGTCTCCTGGTAGCGCCTCCATGCTCAGGACACTACGCTGACAGACACAGCAAACCTTCTTGCCACAGCTCGCATTGATGTGCCATCCTGGATGAGCTGCATTACCTGAGCCCCTTGTGTGGGTTGTAGACTCCGTCTCATGCTACCACTAGAGTGAAAGCACCGCCAGCATTCAAAGGGACCAAAACATCAGCCAGGAAGCATAGGAACTGAGAAGTCGTCTGTGGTCATCACCTGCAGAACCACTCCTTTGGGGGTGTCTTGCTAATTGCCTATAATTTCCACCTGTTGTCTATCCCATTTGCACAACAGCATGTGAAATTGTCACTCAGTGTTGCTTCCTAAGCGGACAGTTTGATTTCACAGAAGTGTGATTGACTTGGAGTTACATTGTGTTGTTTAAATGTCCCCTTTATTTTTTTTGAGCAGTGTATATATATATATTTTTAAAATATTAAAGATTTATTTTTGAGTGATAGGTCTGTATTATGATATATCTCATTCGTGGTCTGCACTAAATAATGATGGTGATAGATTTGTAGTTTTATTTCAGTGGATCTAATTTCATTAAGCTTACATATTGAAATAATGAGATATTACATTTAACTTGATTAGTATCTGGCTCTTATTTGTGGTGTAATGCTAAATCTCTGATCCTTCAAACACATTTTAGAGGAAAGGTAGATTAGACACAGTGAGATTAACAGATGGTTTTCCAATACTGTAACATGGAAAGTAATCAGCAGAGGCCTGCAGTGACTCACAAACTTGTGTTCTTATAACCACATTCTAGCTCAAATTTTATCGAGTATCAGCTGTGTGAACAAAATTATCTTTATGTTTTGCATGGAGCACACCGACATAATATCTGATTTTTATAAAAAACAGAAAAATATAATATGCTACTGGTGTATTCAATTAAAAAATAATTTCAGTGTAACTGAAATTTGATGTGGTCATAAATATCACCCGTTTTCATTTCTGGTGTCTTATAAATTTTCTCTTGTTTTTGTTTTCTTTCTGATTTTTCTACGTTGTTGGTAGTATGACCTTGAGTACTTAATTTAGTATTGCTAACAGTTGCATGCTCTTTTTCACACTACTAAAATATGTTTTTTATTATTATTATTATTATTATTATTATTATTATTATTCCTTATATATTCCAATATGTGTTTCTAGGGGTGTATAGGTATTGCAAGTATCTTCCTTAAGTCTTGATAAATTTTTCTCGAATTAATTATGCTTTATTTATTTTATTACAATTCATACATGCATTCCTTTTGTATTTGTTCCAGTAGCCAGAGTTCTCCTGGGCTCTGTAAATGGAACTACTGTGACTCTTCCCCTCTAGATGCCTGTATAATAAATTAAACTATACCTGCTTCATCTTTTATTGGAGATGCTCATGCCGGCTTATATTCATGATCCTGACCCTCTGGATTCTTCCTTGCTTCGGGTTTCTGTATGTTCCTGTACTGATTGTCTAGTGCCACATTGGACTTGGATTTAGACAACAACTCAGAGCATCTAGCAATAGAACCAGGAAGTCAAACCTCTGGTAGCAGATGGTTGTACTACAGCATGCGTGCCTGTGATGAAATAATGTTCAATAATTTCCTTGAAGTCTGCAGGAGCAACACGACTGCTAGAGGCTAAGTTGTATGGTGACTTACACAATGAAGACCCAGAAGAATGACAACTGCAAAACTGGAATATGACTATAGCATTTGGGTTGCCTTTCAAGTAGCGGTGGTTTGTGGAGAAGGTTACTACTTATACTGGTATTCCTTGCGTATATTTGTTCAGACTTCCCTTGTTTCTTTATTTTTTATTTCTAATTGTGACACTCCATTATATTTCATGCTCATGTTCTTTTTATTCAAGGTAAATATCCTAGAACCATGACATAGTGCATCCAACATAAGTAATACCCAGGTCAAAACCAGCAACCAGTTATGGGAAATTTCTGTGATTATACTCTTAGAAAGGTAAAAAAAATTTTTATTGTATGTGTTGGTTTTTTTTTTTTTTTTTTTTATAGATCTTTATTAGACAAAAATTTTTTCATTTTTTTTGACATACAACAAATATGCGGGAATTAATACTTAGCAGCATATATGCACATCAATCAAATAAATACATAGTTCTTTTATATTTAAAATGCATAACACGTATTCACAAATAGTAGTCGCGTATTCACTTATAATCCAGCATATCAATACTAACATACATAGAAAAACAACAATAGGACACAACAAAAAGCACAAAAAAAAAAAAAGAGAAAAAAAAAATCCACCAACTCAGAGCGCATAGTCAAAATATGTTCTCTTCCACCTGTACTGGGGTTATTAACTTCTATTTTCAGTTTAAGAGGTCTTTCTCTATTTATACAGATGTCTATATGTCTTGTATAAATTAGATTGGGAGATAACCATCTATAGGATAGTTATCCAAATAGTAAGCTGTATTTATCTAACCATTCACAATACCAATTATTTTTCCTAGAAGTAAAAGTCGAATTATTGATCATCTCATGTTCCATTGATATTTGGTATCTTACTTGTTCTATCAGTAGTCGTTTATTAAACGACTTGGATATTTTCCAATTTCTCGCAATAATAATTTTAGCAGCGACTAAACAATGAATGGCAAAACAGATCTCTTTTTGAGAATCAAAAGGCAAATTCAGATGTAAAAGAGCCGAAGCAGCATTCTCCGGAATTCTATCTACAGTCATAGATGCAAAAATATTAAAGGCCCAGGACCAAAGAGCTTTAACAACTGGACATGACCACCAAATATGTATGTAGGTGCCTAGATGACTTCCACATCTCCAACAAGTTGGATCGGCAGAGTGAAACATTTTAGCTAATCTAACAGGAGTATAATACCATCTATAGAGGACTTTGAAGTGGCATTCTGACAGATTCAGGCAATGGATATGTTTATTCACCCAGGTTAAAGAGGAGTTCCAGTCATCTAACGAAATTTGCAATTTCAAATCTAATTCCCACGTCTTAATCAAACTATAAGGCGACTCCTTAAGGGGTTCCAACATTGATGAGGCAACAGACATGCTCTTTTTAATAGATTGAGACTTAAACATTACTTCCAGGTTTTTAGCAAAAATAGAAGTCGATTTGAGCACGTTTTTGTGTATAAAGTTTTTTATCCGCAAATAAGTGAAAATTTCTCTAGATGGAATATGAAAAATATCAATTAAGGTCTGAAATGACAAAATATTGTCGCCTTGCATAATTTGTAATAACTTAATTTTATCTGCATTAGCCCAGTTCTTTAGAGAAAAATCTTTTATAAGGATTTGCAGTATATCTAGTGTACATGTCTTGGGTATCTTATTAATTAGGCCTAATTTTTTCTTAATTGTTATCCACTCTTCCAAAATTTGAAATAATATCGTGGAATTCTTAAACGTGTTGATTAAAGAATTGTTTGTGACTGTCCACATCGAAAGTTGCAATGTGTCTGTTTGAGCCATTTCAGACTCTAAAATATACCATGGTTCAGGGACCTGCACAGGGTCCTGAAGGAGATAGATATGTCTAATAATATTTGAATAATAACTGTAAGTAATACTAGGGTAATTTAATCCACCATTGGACAGTTTTTTAGTTAAGATCTTTTGGGCAATTCTGGGTTTTTTATTATTCCAGATAAAATTATTGAAGCTGGATTGGATCATAGCCAACCAAGGCCCCGGGACTTTGAGTGGAATCATAGAGAACATATATAGCCATTTAGGCAAAATATACGAATTAATAATATTTATTTTACCTTGCCAGGAGGTTTCTAAATATTTCCATCTTTTAAGTTTGAGATTCATATTTCTCATGAAAAACATTGTATTCCTCTCCATTATGCCTGTCACATTGGCGGTTATAAATAGTCCTAGATAGTTTAATTCTGAGTCTGTCCATATAAATTTATAGGAGTGGGTTAAGGTATTTACCAGATCTTTGTTCAAGTTCAAAAACATTACTGTGGTTTTAGTTATATTTAATTTAAAGTTCGAAATATTGGAGTACCTTTTAATTTCAATCATTAGAGCTTTTAAAGAGGACTCTGGAGATGTAAGAGTAAGTAATGCGTCGTCCGCGTATAGTGATATCTTGATATCCATCAAGTTCGTTTGGACACCTTGGATTAGGGGATTATTCCTAATATTGATTGCCAAAGGCTCAATAGACAATATATACAGCAGGGGGGAAAGAGGACAACCTTGTCGTGTACCATTTTTGAGTGCAAACCACCCTGCTGTAATATTTGGACCCACCGTTCTAGCAGTGGGGGAGGAATATAGGGCCATAATGGCGTCATGTATCCAGCCAGTGAACCCAAAAGCAATAAGAAGTTCGCTGAGGTAGCCCCACCCGACCCTGTCGAAAGCTTTTTCAGCATCTAATGACAGGGCCAGGAAGGGCTTCCTATTTCTATTAGCCCAGTCCAAAGTATCAATTATTCTCCTAATGTTATTGGACGCTTGCCTACCCGGCACAAACCCTATCTGATCTGGATGGATCAGCGTCGCGACAATAGTCTTAATTCTATCAGCGATAATGGCCGCATAGATCTTCATGTCCACGTTAATCAAGGCTATAGGTCTATAGTTACTAGGGTTATGGCTGGTTTTATCAGGTTTCAATATCGGAATAATATTGGCCTGTAGTAATTCAGTTGGGAAAGATTTATTTAAAGCTATTTGATTAAACATATCTGTTAAAGGATTAATTAATAGGGACTGCATTTGTTTATAATATATATTCGTGAAGCCGCCAGGGCCCGGAGTTTTATTAGTAGGAAGTCTATTAATTTGAGATTTAACTTCATCAACCGAGATGATCCTATTTAAGGTTAGTAGATCCTGAGGTGTGACTTTTGGGATCTGGATATCGGCTAGATAGTTTTGAATATCTTTTAAATTAGGCGACAGTTTAAGATTATACAGATCTTCATAAAATTGAGTGAATCTGTCCCCTATTGCAGCAGGTGTCGAATAGATCTTTTGACCATCAATCAATTGTTCCACCCTGTTTTTTGCATAATGATTTAGAAGTCTTTTAGATAAGTTCTTATTGGCTCTATTACCAGTATAGTAATTTTTTAGTCTTAGTTTATGAATATTTAATTGAATTTTTTGTTCCACTTTGAAATTAATTTGTTTTTGTAACACATTTAACTTAGTTTTTATTTCTGCAGATGGATTTTGTTTATTTAATTTAGATAAATTATAGAACTCAATATACAAATCGGTTAGGGTCTTCCCATTTATAGACCTCATTATATGGGCTAATTTAATTAGGTAGCCACGCATAACTGATTTGTGTGTACACCAATTGTTTGCCGGCGAAGTATCAGCGGGACTATTTTCTAACCAAAAAAATTTTAATAATTGGGTTAATTCTTCCTTATTCTTCGGGTCATTTATGAGAGCGTCATTCAGTCTCCAAGTATTGTACGCCCATGGAGATTTATTACCAAAGTCTACTAAAATAAGGCTATGGTCGGACCATAGACTCTCTTTGATTTCAATTGAGTTGCATAAGGGTATCGCTTTAGCCTCTAATAAACAAAAATCAATACGAGCGTATGAACCATGCACGCACGATTGATGGGAATAGTCTTTATCGGTTGGATATAATAATCTCCATATGTCGTGAAGGTTATATTGTTTACAGATATTGTTTAGTTTCTTAGATTGTTTGACAGTTCTTTTATCATTTGTAGTAGCAGAGATATAGGTCTTATCCATTTTGGGGTCTCCCACACAATTAAAATCGCCCGCTATTATTAAATACCCCTTAGATACTTTGTCCACTCTGTCCATTATTGATAAGAATTTTGTCATAGGGTCGACATTCGGTAAATAAACATTTACTAAGGTATAGGTCTTTTTATCCATTACGCATACAATAATTATATATCTAGCTTCTGGGTCTAATTCAATATATTCGATTACCAATTCAATATTACTATTGAAGACGACTGCAACTCCTCTTTTTTTCTTGTCTTTTAAAGAAGCATGGACAATATTGGTAAATATTGTATGTGTTGTTTAATGATCATTTATGCATTTCTGTTGACAAAAAGGGGTCCAGCAAAATATGCTCACCTAGAGCCTTACAAAATCAAGATTTGGCCCTGGCATCTTGGGGCTCCCACCTTAAACCTCATTTTGCTGTTGACCGACTACCAGATCCTTATGCGTTATTATGTTAAATTATTTATTTGACCCCACAGAATGCTACTTAGGTTTCCAGTCCGGCTCTATTATTGAACTTTACGATTGGGCATTCACTCCCTGGCTACTCTGGTTTACTACTTAGATAACCGGTCTTGAGATTTTACTTTTAGATTACTAGCTAGTGTAGCAGTCTCTAGAATGGATTTTAGGTGCCCTTGAAGGCACAGGCAAGAACTCTTACGATAGGTGCCCTTGAAGGCACATAAGTAGTTATTGAATGTACTAGCTAGTATATGCTGTTTATTCTCTCTGTGTTACCTTGTTAATTGGCTTGCTTCAGTGGCTTCTGTAATTACTTAATCTAGGCTCTCTCGGTTCCTACCCTGAAGTGCCGTCTACTAGCCTGAATTACACTGTTGGCAACCTCCCAATTCAGACATCTGACTGCAATATACTCGGATTTCTGAGGCTCTCAGTCAAGTATCGGTTGGGTGATACTTTGTTTCTACATTAGTATTACTGTAGGGATATTGCTACACCTTATATTCTATCCAGGCTATTCTCTACCTCACACATTTGAGGAGAGATATGTTGCAGTTTTAAACTGCTTGCTAAAATAATCACTTGAGTTATAATCAGCTTATCGTTTGTATATATATTTCTCTCTCTATTATTCATTAAGTGTTGGCAATTACCCTAGCCTGTTTTATTAATATAAGAAAAGTTATTTTTAATATTACGTTTGGCCACTGGACAGAGCATTTCTCTTTTGTCCCTGGCATCTTCATAAATTTACTTCAGCAAACCTCACCATATTGCAGACTTGGTTTTTGGCCAAACATGATTTTGTCCGAATGTTCAGAAATTAGTCCATTCGTCCGAAAGACCAATGAACAAATACAAAGTACAATGTGTGAAATGAAGCACACATTGCTTGTTGGATGAAATGTCATCCTACAATTTGTTCTTTCGTTTTAGTTTATTACAAGTAGGGTGCTACCGGCTCCTTGTATTCCCACCACCTCATATATCCCCCCCATCCACCCTTCACCATATAAGGGTCAATATGACCCTTATATTAGCGCAAGGGAGTTTAAATCCTCCTTTCGGCTAACTTCTCTTTGTTATTTAATTCTTATTACAATCACCTATTCTCCTACCACAACATACAGTTTTGGTCTAACTAAACACTTAGTCAAACAAGCATCTTTCACTGGGGGTTACATTTCTTTTTTTTTTTCAACATGAAGAGTTATATAAGATTATTTTTAAAGCGATCTATTTTAGTGAGTGTTTCTATTTTAGTAATAACTAATGGTAAATAAACATCTTCTAAAGGTAAATGTTAAGGAAGCTGTCCCATATCCACATTTTCTTTAACTTCAAAGGCATTGAAACTATCGGTTTCTCTACTAAAATAAATGACGACTGTTTATAGAGCACTTAAAAAAAAAAAAGAAAGAAAAGCGCATTTTTTATTTAAATATTGCATTAATATACTGATTCATTTGGTTAAAGAAGTTAGTAACCCACATGGTGATTTTGAGTGTGGACAAAATGTTTTTATTAGATTTTTTTCTTGTCTTTCTTCCTTCCTTCCCTAAAAAAACTTGGACATGGGAATAATTGGACATGGTTAAAAAGTTATATCAAGCTCAAAGAATACATAACAATGAGAGAGTAAATAAATCATTAACGACAAAAGCCTTTACATGTTACAATCAAAGGAATTCATTTGTCACATGATGTGGTCCTTTGGTTTAACAGATTGTCTTAAGGAGCATGGATGCTAACATCAGATCAAAATAACCAAGATGCAGAATTTTTCCAAGTGGGCTTGATAGAACTAAGTATTACAGTTCGCCAATTAGTGAAATAACCACACGATCATGTTATGTCATTATAAGCAAAATCCATTACAAAAGTATTTTTTGCTTTGATTTTCTTTGAATAAATGAACACATGCAATTTGCTTTGTAAACATACATAAACAAACCTCACTATATTGCAAACTTGGGCATTCGTTTTTGGACAAACATGATTTTGTGCAAATTTTCTGCAATTTGTCCATTTGTCCGAAAGATGGATGAACAAATACAAAGAACAATGTATGAAATAAAGAAAAAATTGTTTGTTGGATGAAATGTAATTTTAAATTTTAGCTTATTACAAGCAGGAAGCTACCTGCTCCTACCTCTCCCATTCACCCGTCACCATATAGGGCTCAGTATGAATTTCACATTTTAGTGCAAAGGAGTTTTAATCCTCACTCCTATCAGAACACTCTAATTAGTTGGCTTAAGTCTAAGTCCAATTGCAGTGTGGAGGAGCATATACAAGGTTTTCCCTACGCTGCAAACTCAGTCTGTGCAAGCACTCATATGGCAAAGATGGATTATGTTTTTTTTATTGGGAAATTGTTTTTTTCAATGTGTTTTTTGTGATCGAGCCATTTTTTATTTTAATAGTTGCAACACGATTTTATGGCTTTTTATTTGTTTTTTTTGTAGCTGAAGAAAAGATAATGGAAGAAGAAAGAAGACATTTAATATTAAGTTCAACGCAATTACAAATAAGTGTGATAGTGAGGGCCGGCCTTAGGGGTGTGCGAGCTGTGCGGCCTCACAGGGCACCATGTAGCAGGAGGCGCCATGTGGCCGACACAGCTCGCACATGGCCGGCATTTAAAAAAAAAAAAAAATTTGGGGCAGGGGGCAGAGCTTCCCGTTTGATGGGGCGGAGTTAAAGGTGCCGGATAACTGCTGCAGGGGAAGCAGGAAGGAGTCCCTGCCTCTCCAACAAACAGTCTCCAGGAGCTGCACTGCCTTCACAATGAACAGAGGTAACTATGTGTGATTGTCAGTGTGAGTGTGACTGTCTGTGGGTGTGTATGTCTGTCTGTGTGTGTGTGTGTGTCTGCCTGTGTGTGTGTGTTACTGTCTGCCTGTGTATGACTGTTTGCCTGTGTGTATGACTGTCTGCCTGTGTGTGTGTGTGTGTGTATGTATGACTGTCTGCCTGTGTGTGTGTGTGTGTGTATGTCTGTATGTCTGTGTGTGTGTGTGTCCGTGTGTGTGTGTATGACTGTCTGCCTGTGTGTCTGTTTGTATGACTGTTTGCCTATGTGTCTGTGTGTATGACGGCCTGCCTGTGTGTGTGTCTGTGTGTGTGTGTGTATGACTGTCTGCCTGTGTGTGTGTGTGTGTGTGACTGTCTGCCTGTGTGTGTGTCTGTGTATGACTGTCTGCCTGTGTGTCTGTGTGTATGACTGTCTGTCTGTGTGAGTGTGACTGCCTGTGTTTGTGTGTGTGTGTGACTTTCTGCCTGTGTGTGTGTGTGTGCGTGCGTAACTGCCTGCATGTGTGTGTGTGACTGTCTGCCTGTGTGTTTGTGACTGCCTGCCTCTGTGTGTGGATGTCTTCCTATGTGTGTGTATGGCAGTCTGCCTCTGTGTGTGTGTGTGGCTGTCTGCCTGTGTGTATGTGTGTGGCTGTCTGTGTGTGTGTGGCTGTCTGCCTGTGTGTATGTGTGTGTGTCTGTCTGTCTGTCTGCCTG
This sequence comes from Pelobates fuscus, assembly GCF_036172605.1. Classification (NCBI taxonomy): domain Eukaryota; kingdom Metazoa; phylum Chordata; class Amphibia; order Anura; family Pelobatidae; genus Pelobates; species Pelobates fuscus. Next base: position 243,848,417 of record NC_086317.1, read on the forward strand.
TGTGTGTGTGTGTGACTGTCTGCTTGTAAGTATGTGTGTGTAAGACTGTATGTGTGGCTGTGTGTGTGTGTGTAAAACTGTATGTGTGGCTGTGTGTGTGGCTGTCTGCCTGTGTGTGCGTGGCTGTCTGCCTGTAATGATGTGTGTTTATCTACCTGTAACTGTGTATGTGTGTTACTGCCTGTACCTGTGTGTTTCTGACTATCTGCCTGCGACTATGTGCATGTGGTGGATTTGACAGTGTATATGTATAACCGTGTGAATCTGACTGTGGGACTGTGTGCATAACTCTGCAAAAATATACACCAGCATTCACACATAGGCCTAAATGCATGTTTTTATCTGAATTAAATAACCATCACACACAGGCAATAAACCCAGCAAAAATATCACATACAACTAATACACGCATATCTTTCACTGTTAATACACCCATTACAAGTATCACACACAGCCAACACATAGCATACATATCACACACAGTCATCACACCGATCATATACACAGACAACACAAACATTGCATCATACATGGATGATGGGGGGGAGGGGGGAAGGGGCGCTGTGAAGATTTTTCGCACAGGGCGCCTAAAGGCCTAATGCCGGCCCTGGTGATAGTTGACACTTAATGTGCCACCTCAAGGGCACAGAAATCTGTACGTTTAGAGATTTTATCTCTTTAAAAGTCTCCTTTAAATGTGAGTTTGTATTCACTCACTTTTAATATTAATTTGTATTTACCACACAGAATTGCACTTTTTTTTGTTTTGTATTACCTTTTATCAGTCTACATGCTGCCCCGGTACATGCTTTAGGGGGTAAGTGTTATCCTACACAATTTTTAGAGCTGCACTCGCACTTTGTGTTTTTGGTGGGGCTCATCACCTAAACACTGAGTTTTGTTTTTGATATTTAAGATCTCTTATTAAGTGTTCATTCTTTTATTTTATTTTTGTGACTATCTTTTTACTAGGTATTCCGCAGGATATAATAAAATGGTGTAAGAATCAGCAAAACTTACAGGTCTTGGTATGAGAGTACAGGGTGTGCTAGGTGAATGGGAGGTAGTAAAAGGACAAGTCTCTGAAAATACACAAGGGGGTCTTGGGTAGGTCTTCTTTGGTTCTTGATGAGGTCAATCAGTAGAGCTATGCCCAGCTCTAGGTAAAACAGCATACAGTGGTATTTGAAACTCCCCACATGTAGGATATAGCTGGACAATAGGTGATTCTTCAATACTTTGTACAACGACTCAAATGCGTGTCAGCATATAAAAAACATAAGGGAAAAGGCCGGACCAATGGTACAATAACGTATGGCACCTGCAGCTACAGACAAACACTGAAGTCCTGAGAGTGCTAACTTACAATAATAAGAGCTATAACCAGCTCTAAGTAAAACAGCATACAGTGGTATTTAAACTCCCCACATGTAGGATATCCTTCTGGTGATGTATGGAGTGCAGGATTTATGAAAGACAAAAGCACAAAAAATGGCCCATAGTGTTCTCAGTGAATAAAATAGTGCAAAAGGTAAAAATGAAATGTACTTACAATAAATAGAGCAGCCACACTGCTCTATGAACCAGGCGTGAGTGGAATAATCCCCACCTAGGGATTTCTTTGTAGTACTGGATCTTTAAAACAGTAGGAAACAGCCAGGATAAAAGTAGCAAAAAAAGAAAAATAAAAAGACTGACCATAAGAATATAGGTAAGAATACTTTAAGAATACATAAGAATACATAAGAATACATAAGAATACTTTAATAATAACAAATTTATAAAAACACAACGCGTTTCGCCCAAAATAGGCTTTTTCAAGTGTAGACAGATACTCCTGGCTGGTTACATTATATAGGCAGCAGTAATGGCTTGAATTTGAAAATTGGCGCCATAATGACGTCATTAGCATGTGATCGCGATCACATGTCATGTACATATATTTAAAATAAACATAAAAATGCAAATGATCATTTTACATAAAAGAATACTTAAAATGGTTGCAAACCCTTGTTTGCAGATAGGAAGAAATGAAGAACAGATCCTGGGAGAGAAGTGGAAGCAATTAAGGAAAGGTAAGTTTGGCATGACAGTGCCGCTTTAAGCCCGTGGACACTGGTGTGTCCTATTGTCTTATTGGTTTTGTAGTTTCTTCAAATCCAATAGTTGCTTTTTCTGGTTATCTTTTAACCCTTTGCTAATAGATATAATGTCAGAACCAGTGGCGTACATACCAGGGTCGCAGGGGTTGCGGCTGCGACCGGGCCCGGCCCACCAGGGGGCCCGGCCGCCCCTGCGACCCGGTATGTATGTCACTTGGCCAGCCTCTTCTCCTGGGGGGCCCAGGAGCCGGCCACCTCCGGGCCCCCCGAGGCTGGCCCTGCTGTCACCCGGCTGGCCGGTCCTGCGGGCGCGCGAGGGAGCACTCTCCCCTCAGTGCTTCCTCTTCAGCTCCCTCGCGCACCGCAATGATACCGGTGCCGGAAGATGACGTCATCTTCCGGCGCCGGTATCAGTACGCGGCGCGCGAGGGAGCTGAAGAGGAAGCACTGAGGGGAGAGTGCTCCCTCGCGCGCCCACCTGCCTGCCCGCCCGCCGGGTGACCGGCCCCCCACGAGCCCAGCAGCACCACTGGACCCCAGGGAATCCCCTCAGCACTCCAAAAGGTAAGGAGGCTGGGGGGGTTAAATTAAAAAAAAAAGTGTTAGTGTGTGTGTATGTTAGTGTGACTGTGAGTGTGACTGTGAGTGTTACTGTGAGTGTTACTGTGAGTGTTAGTCTGTGTGTTAGTGTGTTTTACTGTGAGTGTTACTGTGTGTGTTAGTGTGTGTTTTACTGTGAGTGTTAGTGTGTGTGTTAGTGTTACTGTGAGCGTTAGTGTGTGTGTTAGTGTTACTGTGAGCGTTAGTGTGTGTGTTAGTGTGTGTGTTACTGTGAGTGTTAGCGTGTGTTAGTGTTACTGTGAGTGTTCGTGTGTGTGTTAGTGTTACTGTGAGTGTTCGTGTGTGTGCTAGTGTTACTGTGAGTGTTAGTGTGTGTGTTAGTGTTACTGTGAGTGTTAGTGTGTGTGTTAGTGTTACTGTGAGTGTTACTGTGTGTTAGTGTGAGTGTCAGTGAGTGTGTCTGCTAGTGAGTGTCAGTGAGTGTGTTACTGTGTGTCTGTTACTGAGTGTGTTTGTATTAGTGAGTCTGTTTGATGTCTGTTAGTGAGTGTTTTGTAAGTGAGTGTGTATGTATGTCTGTCGCTGAGTGTGTCTCTGTCAGTAAATGTGTGTGTCTGTTAGCTAGTGTGTATGCGTGTGTTAGCTAGTGTGTATGCGTCTGTTCGTGAGAGTGTGTATGTGTGTGTCTTCAGCACTTACCTTTCTCCAGCGCCGGACTCCTTTGGCGCTGGGGATCCCTCCGCCTCTCAGGTCCGAATGCGCATGCACAGCAAGAGCCATGCGCGCATTCAAACTGCCCATAGGAAAGCATTACTCAATGCTTTTCTATGGACGTTCAGTGTCTGAGAATCGCGGAAGCTCCTCTAGCGAGCCAGCCACTAGAGGCTGGATTAACCCTCAGTGAAACATAGCAGTTTCTCTGAAACTGCTATGCTTTCAGCTGCAGGGTTAAAACTAGAGGGACCTGACACCCAGACCACATCATTGAGCTGATGTGATCTGGGTGTCTGTAGTGGTCCTTTAAGTGTGTGTGCATCTGCATGCACTGGTGTACATACCGCGGTCGCAGGGGTCGCAGCCCTGCAACCCCTGCGACCAGGTGTCGCCGCCATGTGTTGCGACCCCGGCCCGCGCAGAGAAAGCGTGTGGGGGTGGGGGCCACGGATCAATTTTCGCACCGGGGCCCCATAGGTCATGTGTACGCCACTGGTCAGAACTGTCAAAATATCAGAGGAGTTTTTCTAGCTCTTTTTCTTGAAGAATTTCAATGAGGAATGCATTGCAATCTGAAACCTATTGCAACAGTTGTGTTACAAGACGAGGATGAAATTGGCTGCTGTAAACATAATAGCATAGGAAATGCCTTACATTGTCCTGCAAAATTGCTCTTCAACAGAATACCTGAAGGCTCCTATACAAGTGATAAAATAAATCAGAAACAAAGTATATATCATTTTAAAAGCTATAAATTGATCACCAATGATTTTTGATCCTGCCCCATAATCTCTCTTCTGATTGTTTAAGCAATTTAAAAATAAAACTTTCTTGCGTATTTTATGGTTTCACTGGCGCTATTCAAACACTGTGTGCAATTTTACTATTTTCCAGTAATGCACGTATGTATATATGAATAAATGCATTTTTATATTTGGCCTGACATGGATGAAGGATTGGTCCTGATAGTGGAAAACCCCTTCTGCAGTATGGATGGGAATCCCTGAAGCTGTGTTTGTTAGAGAGAGTGGGGTGGGTCTATGGTTCTATAGAACATAATCTATGCTCAAAGCTACAGTGGAGCCTCACAATATATACAATATATGTGATATATACTTTATGTGTTAGTCATACAACAATGACAATATATACAATAGTTACTATTAATACACTGTTATATAGGTTGTCTTCTCTATAGAAACTACTGCAACTAGCACAAAGTCCAATGATAAATATTATTCTGCAAATGATACAAAGGTGTCCTAAACTGGTAATATAGCCAGTCCCTATGTAGAATAGTTAATGCACATGTTGATATATGCAGTCATGGAAATGATAGAATCTTGACATTGGGTGAACCCAATGTTATACAGAGATTCAAGATTCTCTTCAGAATCCTCTCGACCCAAATTCTCTCTAGAATCCTCTCCACTATAATCATCTGCATTCACATTTATGGGTCTTCTGAAATTTGAATAGTGTGTTCAATTCTATCTAGATCAATGACTACGAGTGTTTCTCCATTAGTAAAAACTACTAATGTGAAATTATTCTAAGATTGATTTGAACTTATATTAACCCCTTAAGGACACATGACATGTGTGACATATCATGATTCCCTTTTATTCCGGAAGTTTGGTCCTTAAGGGGTTAAAGGACCACTATAGGCACCCAGACCACTTCAGCTTAATGAAGTGGTCTGGGTGCCTGCTCCATCTAGGATTAACCCTTTTTTTCATAAACATAGCAGTTTCAGAGAAACTGCTATGTTTATACTGAGGGTTAATCCAGCCTCTAGACTCTAGAGCCTCTAGTGGCTGTCTCATTGACAGCCGCTAGAGGCGCTTGCGTGCTTCTCACTGTGAAAATCACTAGTGATGTCGCGAACATAAAATTTTCCGTTCGCGAACGGCGAACGCAAACTTCCGCAAATGTTTGCAAACGGGCGAACCCGGTGAACCGCCATAGACTTCAGTAGGCAGGCGGATTTTAAAACCCACAGGGACTCTTTCTGGCCTCAATAGTGATGGAAAAGTTGTTTTAAGGGGATTAACACCTGGACTGTGGCATGTCGGAGTGGGATCCATGGCAAAACTCCCATGGAAAATTACATAGTTGATGCAGAGTCTGGTTTTAATCCATAAAGGGCATAAATCACCTAACATTCCTAAATTGTTTGGATTAACATGCTTTAAAACATCAGGTATGATCAGGTAGTGTAAGGGTTACGCCCGCTTTACAGTGACAGACCAAACTCCCCGTTTAACGCACCGCAAACAACTGCAAACAGTCCATTTGCACAACCGCAAACTGCCCATTTGCACAAGGTTGGATACCAAGCTAGCCATGTCCCGTTCCTTGTGCTCACTGATGTCATTGAAGGTCTCTTCCTCCGCCCAGCCACGTACAACACCAAGGGTCCCCGAAAGGTGACAACAAGCCCCCTGTATTTTTTTTTTTAAATGTACACTACTGTTACACCAGGTATGAGTTGCACTGGTGTGACACTGTGCCCTGGCAGACCCTGAAACGCACACGTGTGAAGGAAACTGACTGCTATTATTTCACAGTAAAATTTCTAACTGACTGCTATTATATTACAGTCAAAAAATTTGTTTTTTTGTTGTTTTTTTTTTTTAAATGCAAGCTATTGTGCCCCCAAAACGTTTGTGTGTGGAGGTGCTAGAATGACGTGGGCCAATGGAAGCCTGAATCAACTTTTGGCTCCCACTGCCCCTTTAAGAGCGAGCTCATGACTCGAGCCGTGCTCCTAGTGCCAGGCGGGCCACGTGACCGATCACGTCCTATCCCATTAAAAGCATATTACCGCGGATTTAATAAACAGATAGACCCCCTGTGGCGAAACCAGCTTCGCCACTGTGAACTGGAGAGGCCTGGCTGCTAGCCTCCTGCCTTTGGACTATGGCCCTGGGAGATTGGGCCCTTTACAAACAGTATTCGGCCCTAACAGAGTGCATGTCACTCATTCTGGCCCTTTAAATACAGTGGGGCCATTCGGTACTTGCCCTGTGTGAGCAGTGATACCCCCCAGATAGCTATGCCATGGAGCCTATTCATATAATGAAAGACTATGGGAAAGACTTTGGCTCCATGGCAATTAAACTGTATTTGTGTGGTCTGTGTGCCATTCACCTAATAATGTGCACGCAGACCTGAGCTATCTGGGGATATGTTAAATGTCTGTGTTTAATGTATAAAATGTGACTTTATGTATTTTAAAGAGTTTTATGTTGTTTTGCAACCATGTGGTTAATGGAGTCTGCCTCTAGTCCTGGATAATTAGATTTCTTCTCCAATTATCTCCAGGGCAGAAGGGAGGAAGCCAGGATGCATTGTGGGGATGTTTTACTTTTACTGTTTGAGCCAGGGGGAATAAAAGATAGTTTTACTAACTGTTGAACCCCTGGTCTGATTCATGCCATTTTTTAATATGTTGTTCCCCTGAATGGATTGATTGTGGATATGTATTTTTATGTGAATGTGATGTATGGTTTTAAAGTTATGAAAGTTGTGTAAAAGTATATTTTACTCTGTATGCATAATGGGATTATGTGTCACACTAAGGGGAGGGGATGTGTGGGAGGTAACATCTATGTCATTGGTTCTTTTATGCCTCCCCCTGGGTGTGGCCTGTATGTGTGAGTTGGAAATAAAAGCCAGACTGGGTGTCCCAGTCTTGAGTTCCTGCTTAACCCTCAAAATGAAGTGTCGTCTCGTTCTTGGGGGGGATTGGATTGTAAGCTGACTGCCAAGAGTGTAAGCCGATTGTATGCTTTTCTTGTTCAGCTGTTCCAGTTCGGAGTGTTATTTCGTATCCAGATCGGGAGTGTGGTGTTCTGCAGTAGCTGTGCCTGTATCCAGAAAAGGGGATTATCGCCTAAACTGATTTTTCCCCTTTTATGCTGAAATGGTCCGTTACAATTGGTGGCAAGCGGCGGGATCGTTCCTACAACCAGAGGGACAGCTACAGACAACACCATTTCTGGATTACAAATTGAGGGCAACGCTAGTATCCGTACAGTGACCCTATCTACAAAGGAACTCAGAAAATGGAGGAGAAGTTGCAGGCTAGATTGTACGGTTCCATATTCCGGAGGTCTAGAGCAATGTCAGAAGAGGACAGGTTGATGTACAGAGAGACTGTCAGAGCCGAATTGTGGGACGAAGCCCTAGAGGAAGTACAGTATTCACGAGGGGATCAACGCCGCAGCAGAAGGCAGCGAATTCTGGCTAGAATGGCAGAGCGGATGCCCCTCCTGAGAAAACAGACCACAGAAAAGTGGGTGACTAGACTCGAGATTCTAGTATACGCAGAACTGGTGCTCGACGACGCATACCAGGCGCTACAGTGGTACGCGGCTCAGTGTGTCCCCAGGATGGCAGAGTATGAGTTCCCAGAAGGCGGAGATTACACTGGCCCCGGTCTATTTTGGAATAATAGTGGCGACGAGGACTTTGGGGAAGATACCGACTATCGTTTTTGGGACCTGTACGGCATCCGAGAGAACATGCTGGGTCTCTTTGGCGCTATTGACCTCGAGGCAGACCTACGATATTTAGTTACCCAGGAATGGAACCTGGAGGGGGATTACCGGCGACTCATCAATGAGGCCTGGGAAGAGACAACCGGTCCTCCCGCCCAACAGCAACCAGCAGTACCCGAGGTAGCAGAGTTCCTAGACTGGTCCTGTGAGCAACCCCAGGGAGATGAAGGTGTCGTCCTTCCTCCCCAGCGGCAGTGTGTAACCCAGGGAGCCGAAGGTGCAGTCCTTCCTCCCCAGCGGCAGGCTGTGTTACAGGGGGCAGAGGTTGTTGTTCCTGCCCCCCAGCAGCAAAGTGATGTGCCAAGAAGGCAGTGTGAAGTGAAGGGAGAGGAGAGCAGCGTCCTCCCTCCCCAGCGGCAATGTGTGCCCCAGGGAGCTGATGGTGTCGTCCATCCTCCCCAGCAGCCGTGTGTGTCCAAAGGAGCCGAAGGTGCAGTCCTTCCTCCCCAGCGGCAGGCTGAGTTACAGGGGGCAGAGGTTGTTGTTCCTGCCCCCCAGCAGCAAAATGATATGCCAAGAAGGCAGTGTGAAGGGAAGGGAGAGGAGAGCAGCGTCCTCCCTCCCCAGCGGCAATGTGTGCCCCAGGGAGCTGATGGTGTCGTCCATCCTCCCCAGCAGCCGTGTGTGTCCAAGGGAGCCGAAGGTGCAGTCCTTCCTCCCCAGCGGCAGGCTGAGTTACAGGGGGCAGAGGTTGTTGTTCCTGCCCCCCAGCAGCAAAGTGAGATGCCAGGACGGCAGTGTGAAGCAAAGGGAGAGGAGAGCAGCGTCCTCCCTCCCCAGCGGCAGTGTGTGCCCCAGGGAGCTGATGGTGTCGTCCATCCTCCCCAGCGGCAGTGTGTCCTGCAGGGAGCAGAGACAATCAGTCTCGCACCCCAGCAGCCGGACAAGAGAATGAAAGGGGAGACAGCTGGTCCCCCTTTCCACCAGCAGAGAGAGTGGCAGGGAGAGGAGCCTGCTAACCCCCCTCCCCAGCGGCAGTTTACCGTCCAGAGAGAGGAGCTTGTTACACCCTCTCTCCAGCGGCAGCCTAACTCACCAAGGGGAGACGTTAAGCCCCACAACTGTGCAGATGGGACCGTAGTCTCTGCACTTACAGCACAAGGGATAGGGACGGTCGGTCCTGCTCCCCAGCCTCAGTGTGATGGATCCAAAGGGGAGACGGTCGGTCTCCCCCTCCGGCAGTCGAGCTGTGCACCTAAAGGGGAGACAGCCAGTCTCCAGCAACCAGGCGCCCACCAGACTACTCCCGTGGTAGTACTGGCAACAGGACAGAGTACCGCTGGTCTCTGCCCCCTCAGCAACCCACCAAGGCAGCCTACCCGTCTCCCACCCAGCAGTGGTGAAACACCAGAACTTGGACAAAATCCTTCCTCACCCAGATGTAGTAACCGGTTAGTGTGGGTGGGCTGCTCTGTTATTTCTGTTTCGTGGGTGGGTTGCTGGACTAACCAGGGCACTGACCGGCAGAAAGTCAGGTACCCTGTTAGTCTAATTGGCAAAGGGGAGAAATGTGGCGAAACCAGCTTCGCCACTGTGAACTGGAGAGGCCTGGCTGCTAGCCTCCTGCCTTTGGACTATGGCCCTGGGAGATTGGGCCCTTTACAAACAGTATTCGGCCCTAACAGAGTGCATGTCACTCATTCTGGCCCTTTAAATACAGTGGGGCCATTCGGTACTTGCCCTGTGTGAGCAGTGATACCCCCCAGATAGCTATGCCATGGAGCCTATTCATATAATGAAAGACTATGGGAAAGACTTTGGCTCCATGGCAATTAAACTGTATTTGTGTGGTCTGTGTGCCATTCACCTAATAATGTGCACGCAGACCTGAGCTATCTGGGGATATGTTAAATGTCTGTGTTTAATGTATAAAATGTGACTTTATGTATTTTAAAGAGTTTTATGTTGTTTTGCAACCATGTGGTTAATGGAGTCTGCCTCTAGTCCTGGATAATTAGATTTCTTCTCCAATTATCTCCAGGGCAGAAGGGAGGAAGCCAGGATGCATTGTGGGGATGTTTTACTTTTACTGTTTGAGCCAGGGGGAATAAAAGATAGTTTTACTAACTGTTGAACCCCTGGTCTGATTCATGCCATTTTTTAATATGTTGTTCCCCTGAATGGATTGATTGTGGATATGTATTTTTATGTGAATGTGATGTATGGTTTTAAAGTTATGAAAGTTGTGTAAAAGTATATTTTACTCTGTATGCATAATGGGATTATGTGTCACACTAAGGGGAGGGGATGTGTGGGAGGTAACATCTATGTCATTGGTTCTTTTATGCCTCCCCCTGGGTGTGGCCTGTATGTGTGAGTTGGAAATAAAAGCCAGACTGGGTGTCCCAGTCTTGAGTTCCTGCTTAACCCTCAAAATGAAGTGTCGTCTCGTTCTTGGGGGGGATTGGATTGTAAGCTGACTGCCAAGAGTGTAAGCCGATTGTATGCTTTTCTTGTTCAGCTGTTCCAGTTCGGAGTGTTATTTCGTATCCAGATCGGGAGTGTGGTGTTCTGCAGTAGCTGTGCCTGTATCCAGAAAAGGGGATTATCGCCTAAACTGATTTTTCCCCTTTTATGCTGAAACGGTCCGTTACACCCCCCTACTTCATCCAGGTTACCGATCGATGGTTCGATATTCTGAGCCCTCTCTGATTTACTGTACACGACTACTCGATATTCCCACAAATTTTATATAGCATTTTATGTTTGTTTGAGATAACCTTAAAAATATTGGATATCGCTAAAAATCATGATCACTATATACTTTCTCTACAAACCTCTAAAACAAACCAAACTACTCATCCATCCGCTATACCACTTTATCCCACCTAGAACTAGTGCCCAGTTAAAATACTTGACTCTTACTTACCCCCACTCAGTCATGCCACACACATTTCACCACTACTCTCACTGAATCCCTCTGACTACGGCTAAATTCATCTTCTACATCAGAACACTACTCCTAAGATTGGGTTGTATCCATGTCTCGGGTCTTTCATTTAGAATAGGGGCAGCTTTGTTTTCCTTCAACACTGACACTCCAGTGCATATTATTAAAAGATTGGGCAGATGGAAATCCTCAGTCTACAACCGATATATTCCTCATCCCGAGAAAGAAATGAGGAAAGCTTTTAAAAGTTTGGCTTTGTAAATTTGATGCAATAAGTGTGTTTTTCTTTAATACCTTTTCACCCTCTTTGCATGAACCCGATTTACATATATTACTAATATGTTTCTGAACATATATATTATATTATTCACTCACTCACTCTCTGGGCTGGCCTAAGACATCATGCTGCCTAGGTCCAACGATAAATGACTATGGGGGATAATGTATAATAAACACAGGTTACTGGCAATGGGGGGGATAATGTATAATAAACACAGGTTACTGGCTATGGGACGGATAATGTATAATAAACACAGGTTACTGGCAATGGGGGGGATAATGTATAATAAACACAGGTTACTGGCTATGGGGAGGGATAATGTATAATAGACACAGGTTACTGGCTATGGGGGAGATAATGTATAATAAACACAGGTTACTGGCTATGGGGGGATACTGTATAATAAGCACAGGTTACTGGATATGGGAGGATAATGTATAATAAACACAGGTTACTGGCTATGGGGGAGATACTGTATAATAAGCACAGGTTACTGGATATGGGAGGATGATGTATAATAAACACAGGTTACTGGCTATGGGAGGGATAATGTGTAATAAACACAGGTTACTGGCTATGGGAGGGATAATGTATAATAAACACAGGTTACTGGCTATAGGGGGGCTAATGTATATTAAACACAGGTTACTGGCTATGGGAGGATAATGTATAATAAACACAGGTTACTGGCTATGGGAGGGATAATGTGTAATAAACACAGGTTACTGGCTATGGGAGGGATAATGTATAATGAACACAGGTTACTGGCTATAGGGGGGCTAATGTATATTAAACACAGGTTACTGGTTGTGGGGGATAATGTATAATAAAGTATATAGTATGTTTTCTGCAATGTGAAACCTGCTGTGAGACAGAAGAGGGAAAAAAGGTTAACATTTAACATATATGAGGTGGAAGCAAGTTCCCTTTTGAGTTCAAGTACTTGGGGCAGTTCGCGGTACAGTTACTGATAATGGCAAAAGTTAGGCAAATTAGAGATTTGTAGGTCATGATGGTTTTAGGCCCTGGGCTGCTGCTGTCTTTGACCTGTGTAAAATACAGATCCAGTTTGTATGTACTGTGTGGTACAGAATAATGTATATGGTATAGTTCACTGCTCTTCATATGGCTGTCAGCTACATTGATTTCTGCTTTCCCAATAAAAATATATTTACACAGATCAGTTGTTTTTCTCCTGCTAACTCCATTACAGTTATTCAACCAGAATTTTTCTTTGAGACTCTGACAATGAAAACATGGAGTGTAGGTTATTAGAAAAATGTGTATGCTACAGAACCACAGATATATTTCAGATACTATTCCTTTAGTTTTATGGTTCTATCTCTGTTATGATTACCTCTGTGTAATTAACTGAGGTTTGTTCTCAAGGCGCACATTTGGACATGGGGCATTAGGCAAAAAAAACAAAAAACCCTGTCAATAACAAAATCTTTTCGATATATGCAATTTAGCATTCTACACAAACACATGTTTGCATGTTTTAAAGCACTCACTAACTCCTATCCATAAAATCCTATCCATCAAACCATGTAGGATGGAATTAAGTTAGGGCAATTTTATGTGGTGGGTAGGCTCATGTGCTTGCAAGAGCACTCCCCCAAATTTCCCACAGATCATCTAAACCCTTATTAAAGCTTTTGCACAAATTCACAGGTTATAAAGACAAATTAGGACTGTAGATGCTGACAGATATGTATTCTCCATTTGAAACATCTGCCCCACTTGGAATCTTGGCACAGATGCGGTTGGATAGGCTGGCATGTACACACACACACACACTCTCACTCTCACTCTCATGCTTGTCTAAGAAGGAGATTAGCTATCTATACATATTGTTCTTTGGTAAACTCTGTACGTAGGAGAGCATTGATAATATTGAGCCAATATGATTAAGGAATTACCCCATCACAAGGAAGATCGAGATGCTGGTTTCCATAAAACGTATTGCATCTGGATCAGTCCAGTCATCTGAAAGAATGTTAACTGGTATGCCATATTCCATTTAGCCATTCTGTCTCGACGTTTTTTGCTCCATGTTGTGAATAAATCTGACTTAATCCAGCAGTATTTGGAAAAAAAAAACATTTAACATATTAGATACTAACAATTCTAATGTAATTTGACTCCTAGCAATCATGTCCTTTTCTGTGGAGTGAAATGAGATATATTTTATTTATTTTCTACTCTAAAATGTAAGATTGCAATCTATTATTAAAATTGTTCACTTTCTGGTAAATTTGATTTCTGCTTATCTAAAGCAAAATGCTGTATTTCATTCTTCAAGCTCCATTCTAAGGAGACTTGGGTATGTCATTCATTTAATGTATTTAACAAAACAAAACACTGTATTTTCTTCTTGAATTTGGTCCAAAGGATATCAATAAAAGGGATAAATTTAATTAATCCACCCCTCCCCAGACCAACACATATTTTATCCATTAATCCATCCAAGAACCAAAGCGTTTTAATGACAATGACAAGATTAACAGGCGAGTACAGAAAGGCATATCAGTGACATGCTAATATTAAGCCAGTCCTGTTAAGAGCAAGATTTTACAACTGCCATTGGCATGTTACATGTGCACTTCTAGGGCTCAAAGTTGTAGTATTGATAGTAAAATGATTAACATGTATTACCGAGGCTCAAATGTAGTGACTCATTCCATTGGTCAAAAGCAGGGAAAAGTGAAAGGGGAGGAGATTGCTATCAAATAATTTTGCTGATGAGGTGAAGAGTCCATCTGATTTAACTGCAAACAATGGAAAAAACAAAAAAACAAAAACACAAAACCAAACAAAAAAAAGAAAGGGGGGGGGGGGGAGGGGGGACACAGCTTTCTTGTAATAATAAAAAAATCGTATCCACCAAAAAAGAATATTCAAATATTACAAAAGCAAGGCTAACATTTTGAACACCTTTTTTTTTTTTTTTTTTTTTTTTACTACCCAGGCCTTAAAATTTACTCACAACTGTAGACAATAGCATACTCACCTGGAGTAAGTTTCTACTCACCATGGCTAAATATGAGTTGGTCAAAAAGTATCATGATGACAGAAAAGAAAGTGAAGAGAGAAGAGAATAAAAAAAAAAAAAAAACTGTAATGCACATGTGGGCTCTGAGAGACATAGATGCCATGGATGCAAGATCCTGTTTTGGAAATCACTGCTAACAATGGCCTCTATTACGTGTCAGCTGATCACGTTGATCGGCAGTTATTCTGCTCCATGAAGCCATTTAACGGTTTTGATCAATTTAATTCCATCAGTTAAATGATGATCAGGAGCAAAAAATATTGTTTCAAATATCGGTTTCAAAGCTTATATATTACAATGAATTTATAGGTTTCAGCGATTAATTTCCCTTTAATAGGCCAATCAGATTTAACAGCTAAAAGCTGTTGATCTTCTTTTTATTTACCTGCTGAAAGGGCTTGCAACAGGCAAATAGTAAAATAAAAAAACACCTATGTGGGTCAATATGATCACACATATTAGTACAAGGGAGGTTATACACCAACCTCATGCCCCCACTCGCCTTCCACTAAACAGCGAGTAGTTAGTGGCTGCTTGCTGTAATAATATAATTGTGACTAACAGCTTCTGCTGGCAAATCTCTTGTAACATACTGGGGGGTCCCTTCATGCCCACACCTGTGGGCTTTGTGTCAGGACAAATGAATGAATGGGACAGTAGAAAGGTCACTGTTCATGCCCCATGCCCCCACCTGCAGTCAGTGGGTTAAGCTCTAATTAAAATGAATGAGGAGGACTTAGTGTTCCTCTACTCTTCCGACACATGCTGCTTCAAAATCTTTTTTTCCCATTTGGATCCTGAAGAAGCAGAGCAGGGCTATAATTTCATGTCAGCCATCGCCTTTGAAGGTAACCGATTCAGAGCCATGTCAATTGTCATGACTGTCAGAGTCCTCCACCTGGGGTAGGTTTTCTTGCTTTGGCTCTAGAAATTTGAGGTGGCTTTGCTGTAAATGGAGTCCCCTGGTAAAATATGGGGTACGTTTTTGTAAGTTAACCGCTTCTATACTTTAGACAGCCAGGCAAACCTTGTTGAGTGTTTAACTACCACCCAAAGCCAGCAGTCATTTTTTTAAAACATTTTATCGATGTTATCAATACCTTTGCTATGGAGGTAAAACTCGGGAGATAGATGATGCCCTGCTGTTAGATTGGCAGCTCTGTGTGGTGTGCGGTGGATAAATCATCCGGATCATTTAATTATACACAAGCATTATCTTGATCAATACAAACTCCAACAAGCCATAATCCCTATCTTCGGTACACATGTTTGTTATCTTTTTCATCACATAATATCAGTTACAGTCTTTGGACTTACTTAGTGTTCTTATAAAGAAAGGGAAAAAATACAACAAAACAACATGTAATTTCCCAATATAATTATATCACCCAGGCAGAGAGAGAGAGAGAGAGAGAGAGAGAGAGAGAGAGGGGAAAAGAGAGACAAAGACCTAACAAGAAATAGATCAAGGCAGGAAGAAAGAATATTTTTTTTTTTTTTACAGACAGAATTAGCTAGAGAGACTGATAACTATTGTTCTTCTTGCTCCCACTGTCAATCTATAATTGACATTACAGACATATAAATGTGTGGTTCTCAATTGCAAGGATCTGTAGTGATGATTACTCTCCATCCACAGCTCAGGGTTTACTGTCAGTTTGTGACTTATGCTGAATGATTGAATTATAAAACTGAAACTGAAATAGTTAAATTGGCAAAACAGCTGAATATAAGAATACTCAATTATTTTGGTTTAACTTTGCAATCTTCTGTAATGTGTATATATATATATATATAAAACCAAGAGGGCTGCACTCACCTGAACATGCATACTTGCAAGGGTGCTACTGGGGCCAATTTATACAATATACAAAATACAGAATCCAGGCCCAAGGTTTGCTCTTATAATATTAATCCACTTACTTGGGAAATGGTTCCTCCCCCATTAGTTTTTGCCTATGTGAGGTGTTTTTAAATTAAACTATTACATTCTGGGAGACATGAAATCGCTGTTTAATGAATGAGTGAGTGCAGTGGATTAATTATTTATAACATACGGTTCTTTTTCCTACACCTAATTAACTAGTAACCCACATTTTAATATCCATTTTATTAATTCTTATAGACTTCTTATGTCACCAATATAAATAAACAAGTTTTTCTAAACTATACACTAACCCTATTCAAACCCTACATACAAATATTAATTTATTAAACACGATCTTCTAGGATAGGCCTCCACCGGTTTCTACACATTAAACCAGTTACGCTCATCACAGGTTTCGTACTTCATTCAAGGTATAGTTCCCCACTCTTTCAAGACCTTCTATACAAGACCTTACGCGGTCTCGGTTTCATTACGATTGACTCACGGTCTTACACCCACAGTATGTTAATTCTTTACAATTTCTCTACCCAGGCCTACGGTCATACTGCCATCAGGCTAAGGAAAACATCCAACCTACCTGATCCGGTACTCAGACATACCACCAGGTACTTACGTCCTTACCCACGTACGGCAATCACTACCCCAAGGCCTCATTCAGCCTTTTCTCTTTAACGCAAACTCGTCCCAATCCTATACTAAACCTTTCAGATCCCTCAATTCAGGATCTCACGTTGCGCTCCTAACAGCCAATCCTCACTACAAACCATACGTCACCACGATACGCATAAATACATCAACATCTATCTTAATCCTCAGGCTTCTTCTTCAAGAACAGCAGCAGACAAGACTTGACACATTAAAAACACTAGAAGGTTCCAGTTATCATTTACAACCTTTCAAGGTTAGTATCCACACATTACACCAGAATTTTCCAGTCAACCTTAAGTATACTATTCAACTGGCTACCGCCTTAGCTCACCCTATTAGGAAATCCAGTCCCGCGAGGCCATCTCCCACCTCAACACGGAGGAACGGCCCAATGCCCAAATCATAGTTATACGCCTCGCCCGCCCTACTACAGGGCTTTAGTCAGGGCCTCACCTGTCACGGCCACACGTTTTGAATTCTCTTTACAGTCACCGAGAGGCCAACACCCTGCCACCACATCTGTGGCCTCAATTTCCTAAGCCAAATCATAGGTAGAGCCTCTCACCGCCACTTGGCATTAGCAGGGCCTCACCTACCAAAAATCTCACAGATACGTTTTTCGCTTCGGCACTAGCATTACAGCCCAGTTCTTCCAATAAATACATCTCTCATACCCCCCCCACGTTTCCTCACTCCCCTTCTAATACCTCATTCACAAAATCATTTCTTTTAGAATGTCCCAAGAACCAATCCCCATAGAAGAACTGCCAGAAGAGATACCGTTCACGCCAACCAGACCAGAGTCTCTAGGCGAATCTCTCACCCCTTCAACTCCCACGTCCTTGAGAGCATGGACTATTCCTAAAATTACGGCCGAACTTAGGCTCAGGGGAATCCCCTTTCCAGCCACAGCTAGAAAGGCAGAACTTTACAGGCTACTTACCTACCACGCCCCTGAGCCTAGGCCAAGCACTAGCTCTCAAGGACATCCACCAAGCACTGGCACGGCCACCCAGGATACCCTGGCAGCAATCTTGGTCAACCTACAGACCCTTAACAGTAGGCTATCTAAGGTGGAGAGCACCATCGCCTCCCCAGGTAATTCCCCGGGCCTCCCCAGCTGTCCCCGCTGTACCAGCATGCCCCCCCATACTCCCCTCGCCTACACCAGTCACAGCTATAGCTCCTTTTGAGTCACCAGCTCACTCCGTCCCAGACTCTATCAGGAAAGAAATCCTAGACGGGAAGGACGTGTGTCTGGTGTCTCTGCTTATAGCTTCACAGGACATACTGGAGAACAAGGCTTACAACTACGGGGATATTTCAGTAGTGCTCAAGACAAGAGATCCTAGGCTTAATAAAAAACTCTCAATTCCCCAGTTCGTGATAGCTTTCGGGATATACCGTGACGTCATCTGCACGGTGTATCCCCACAGAAGAGAGGAGTTAGACCTCTACCTTCACAAGGTGGTGGATCTAGGCATCAAGTAACGGGGGCTCTTCTTTCTACGACTACCATAAGTCAGTATCAGCGAAGGCGGCGGCCCATCTGAAACAGTTAACGTTAGAATTAACTGGTGTCAGATGGATACAGAATTATTCTGTCGCCACTTCGCTGGTCTAAGGTCCCCGTCTTGTGCTATATGTAATTCCACTTCCCACATGGCGGACTTGTGTCCCTCTGAAGCAGATCCCACCACCTCCACTCCCACCCCTCATCCCTCTTTCACCCCTCACAACAAACCAGCGGGTGGTCTACGTGACAAGCTGGGTAGGCCCATCTCCTTTTTAGGCAAGGCGCAGGTGTGCAATAATTTCAACGCAGGCTCCTGCAGTTTCAGCGCATGTAGATTATTGCACATCTGCTCCATTTGCTTCAGGGCACATACCAAGACCATGTGTCCGGCCAGGTTGTCCCCTAACAAATGACTAACCGACATTAATGTCGACAACCTGTTTTTTTACTTAAGGTCACACCCTAGCAGGCACCTGGTGGAATATCTGACCACGGGGCTCACACAAGGGTTTCTCACGGGTATAGTAGCCATCCCCTCAGTGTCAGGGTACCTGTAGTCTCTACCCCTGAGACGGGTAGAGACTTAGACGTTTTTCCATCCAGACGGCATGATTCTCCCGTTCCTCGCGGTCCTCTCGCGCATGTAAACGCCGGCCGCGAGAGAGCTATGCCTTTTTGTAACGTGACGCTCTATAGTCGACGTCATGACGCTATTCTAGCCCGACCTGTCAGTCAATCCCGGACACGAATCAGGTCTCGGCGGAGGCGTGATTAGTCTCTAGAACCAGGGTATTTAAGGGAGCTCTCCGCATTTGCTCATTGCCATGTCGTGGTTCTAGCCAGCCTAGTCACACAGTGCTCTTGTATTCTCTTATCTTTTGGTTCTGACCCGGCTTTGTTATTACTTACCTGTCTTCTCTGTTATCCTTGACCCGGCTTGTCTCTCGCTTACCTGTCTTCTCGTTCCCTCGACCTCGGCCTGTCCCTGACCATTCTATACGTAGTATTACGTTAGTCCGGCCATTCTAAGGTCCGGTATACGTATCTGCTACTCTTTGTACTCTGCGTGTTGGATCCCTGTCCCGATCCTGACATTACGACAGGGCCAATGGATCCTGCAGGTACAAACTGTCAGCTTGGTTCTCCTGATCCTAGGTTTGACGCCATGGAGCATAGAATGGATCAGATGGCACTAGCACTACAGGCGTTACTATCACGACCTAATAATCCACCTGAGGAGATGCGTAATACTTCTATTCCTCCTGTGAGTTCAGGGCTAGAGGTAGCCACTGTAGGTGCTTCTTCCCGAGTTACCCCACCTGTACGTTATGCTGGTTCTCCTGAAAGGTGTCGTGGCTTTTTGAACCAGATCAGTATCCATTTCGAGCTACAACCCCGTTCCTACCCTACTGATAGGGCAAAGATGGGATTTATTATCACCTTACTCATTGAGAAGGCTCTGAGATGGGCTAATCCGTTGTGGGAGAATGATAATCCATTAGTCTATAACTATAATGCCTTTGTAGCTGCTTTTAAAAGAACTTTTGACCCCCCTGGCAGAAAGGTCAATGCAGCTAGATCACTGTTGCGCCTTAGACAAGAGAACCGAACACTTGTGGATTACGCACTAGAGTTCAGGTCTTTGGCGGCAGAGGTTAAATGGAATGAACAGGCTTATATAGACGTATTTTTAAACGGATTATCCGATGTAATACTTGACGAGGTAGCCACGAGAGAGCTTCCCGAGAATTTGGAGGACTTAATTTCCTTTATCTCTCGCATTGACGAACGTCTAAGAGAGAGGCAGAACACTCGAGATAGAACCGGTAGACCTTCCTTTAGACTAGCTCCATCATTTCAAAGCCCTGAAACCAAAACTCCACAGTTTCCAGAACCTATGCAGATAGGCCTTACTCGCCTCTCAGAAGAGGAGAGACAGTACAGGAGAAGGGAGGGACTGTGTATGTATTGTGGAGTCAGAGGTCATTTACGTTTGAATAATCCCAATCGCCCGGGAAACGCTCGCACCTAAGTTTCTCTAGAGGACAGGCCTTGGGTGTTTCTATTTTGTCCTCTACTCATAACTACAAAGAACACAGGCTTCTTTTACCCGTCTCTTTAACTTGGGAGAGGGGAACTTTAGAGACTATGGCATTGATAGACTCCGGAGCTGCTGAGAGCTTTATCGACCAAGTTTTTCTCACCAAACACGCTATCCCATGCCAGTTAAGGAAGACACCCTTGGCTGTTGAGGCCATAGATGGTAGACCTTTAGTTGAGCCTGTGATTTTCCGGGAAACCACACCTCTTAACTTAACTACTGGTATTCTACACAAGGAGGAGATATCTCTACTACTCATTTCATCTCCTTCTGTTCCCATAGTCCTGGGATACTCCTGGCTGAAGAGACATAAGCCCATTATAGATTGGAAATCAGGGGAAATAGTCTCGTGGGGTCAGGGTTGTCAAGAGAGATGTTTAAAGAGAGTGTCACCCCTTTGTATTGTTAACACACTTAATAACTCTACCGACTCTACTAAAGTACAGATACCGTCCTTGTATCTAGATTTAAAGGCGGTATTTGACAAAGGAAAGGCTGATACCTTACCACCACACAGGCCTTTTGATTGCAAAATTAATTTACTTCCTGGTACTATGCCTCCCAGGGGCCATGTATACCCTTTGTCTACGAATGAGAACTTAGTCTTAGAGGAGTATATTCGTGAAAACCTAGACAAAGGGTTCATTAGGAGATCCTCCTCCCCTGCTGGGGCGGGATTTTTTTTTGTTAAAAAGAAGGATGCTTCTTTAAGACCTTGCATTGACTACCGAGGTTTGAACAAGATAACCATTAGAAATGCCTATCCGATTCCCTTGATCACCGAGCTTTTTGATCGATTAAAGGGTTCCAAGATTTTCACTAAGTTAGACCTCAGAGGTGCTTATAACTTGGTGAGAATTCAGCAGGGACACGAGTGGAAGACTGCGTTCAATACTCGATATGGGCACTATGAGTATACAGTAATGCCTTTTGGTCTCTGTAATGCCCCGGCAGTATTTCAGGATCTAATTAATGAAGTTCTTAGGGAGTTTCAACATGACTGTGTTATTGTATACCTCGATGATATACTTATACATTCCAGGGATATTGAGACTCACCACGGACAGGTCAGAAGGGTTTTGCACAAACTTCTTCAACATGGCTTGTACTGCAAATTAGAAAAATGTAGCTTTGACCAATCCCAGACTGTCTTTCATGGTTACGTGATTTTTGGAGAGGGGTTTGAAATGGATCCGGAGAAACTCCAATCCATTTTAGATTGGCCTTTACCTAATGGTCTCAAGGCCATTCAGAGATTTATTGGTGTCTCTAATTATTACAGACGTTTCATTAAGGGCTACTCCTCTATTATTGCTCCTATCACCAATATGACCAGACAAGGGGCTGATACTAAGAATTGGTCTACTGAAGCACTTCTGGCTTTTAAGACTCTCAAGGAGCTGTTTGCTTCCGCACCAATTTTAGTTCACCCTGATACTACTCTGCCTTTCCTACTCGAAGTTGACGCTTCTGAGACGGGTATAGGTGCCATTCTGTCCCAAAGGTTGGGTGTGGATAAACCATTACATCCATGTGGGTATTTTTCCAAAAAATTATCGGGTACTGAGAGCAGATATGACATTGGTGACAGGGAACTCCTAGCGGTTATCATGGCTTTGAAGGAGTGGAGACATCTATTGGAGGGGACCTTGCATCCTGTTACCATTTTGACGGATCATAAAAACTTATCCTATATTCGGGAGGCTAAACGATTATCATCGAGACAGGCCCGTTGGTCTATATTCCTCACTCACTTCAATTACATACTCACATATAGGCCTGGTTCTAAGAATTCTAAAGCTGATGCCTTGTCTCGCCAATATGAACCTTCTGCCATATCTGAGCCGGTTTTATCCTCTATAGTACCTAAGTGTAATATTATTGCTAACACAACTCTCAAAATCCATTCTCCACTTCTTGATCGGATCAGGAGCTTGCAGTATCTGGCACCTAGACTGACTCCTGCGTCTAGACACTTCGTTCCTCCTGAACTCCAACTGGAGCTCTTACAGTGTCTTCACGAGAGCAAGGTGGCTGGTCATCCGGGCGTTCGCAAAACATATTCCTTGATCTCTAAGGATTTCTGGTGGCCTTCCTTGCGGAGGGATATTAAGGATTTTATCGGAGCCTGTGAGATCTGTACTAAGACTAAACTGCCTCATTCGCTTCCTTGTGGTCTCTTACATCCCCTGGAAGTTCCAGAAAAACCTTGGTCCTGTTTGGCGATGGATTTTATTGTGGATTTGCCTGTTTCGAAAAAGCACACTGTTATCCTCACAGTGGTGGATAGGTTTACCAAGATGGCTCATTTTGTGCCTTTACCTAAACTTCCGACTTCACCTGAATTAGCGGAGATTTTTGCTAAAGAGATCTTTCGCTTACATGGGATACCTTCCGAGATTACTTCTGATAGAGGTTCCCAGTTTGTTTCACGTTTCTGGAGATCATTCTGTTCTCAACTAGGCATTAAATTGAATTTTTCTTCTGCTTATCACCCTCAGTCTAACGGAGCCGCTGAACGTACCAATCAAAGGATTGAACAATATCTGCGTTGTTTTGTTTCTGAACACCAGGACGATTGGGTCGGTCTGATTCCTTGGGCAGAGTTCGCACACAATAATCTTGTTTGCGATTCAACTCGCTCTAGCCCCTTTTTCATGAATTATGGTTTTCATCCTTCCATTCTTCCCTCGGTTCCTTCTTCCCAGGGGGTACCGTCGGTTGATACTCATGTTGCCAATCTGAAGAAGTTGTGGGATCAGACTCGACAAATTCTCCTACATAATTCTATACTGTATAAAAAACACGCTGACAAACGCAGAAGGCCGGCTCCTAGTTTTGTACCTGGTGATAGGGTATGGTTGAGTACTAGAAACATTCATTTGAAAGTACCTTCTATGAAATTCGCTCCTCGCTACATTGGACCCTATAGGATTCTGAATCGAATTAATCCTGTTGCGTATCGCCTAGCGCTCCCCTCTGCCTTACGTATTCCTAATTCCTTTCATGTTTCCTTGCTAAAACCCCTGATCTGTAACAGATTCTCCTCCAAGGTCTCCTCTCCTCACTCTGTTCAGGTTAAGGGTCAGGAGGAGTACGAAATCAACTCCATCATCGATTCTCGAATCTCCCGGGGGAAGATCCAATACCTGGTTGACTGGAAGGGATATGGTCCAGAAGAGAGGACCTGGGTACCACAGGAGGATGTCCATGCTCCTCGTCTTCGCAGGGCTTTTCATTCCCGCTTTCCATCTCGTCCCGGTTCCTTCCGCCCGGTGGGCGTTTCTGAGAGGGGGGGTACTGTCAGGGTACCTGTAGTCTCTACCCCTGAGACGGGTAGAGACTTAGACGTTTTTCCATCCAGACGGCATGATTCTCCCGTTCCTCGCGGTCCTCTCGCGCATGTAAACGCCGGCCGCGAGAGAGCTATGCCTTTTTGTAACGTGACGCTCTATAGTCGACGTCATGACGCTATTCTAGCCCGACCTGTCAGTCAATCCCGGACACGAATCAGGTCTCGGCGGAGGCGTGATTAGTCTCTAGAACCAGGGTATTTAAGGGAGCTCTCAGCATTTGCTCATTGCCCTGTCGTGGTTCTAGCCAGCCTAGTCACACAGTGCTCTTGTATTCTCTTATCTTTTGGTTCTGACCCGGCTTTGTTATTACTTACCTGTCTTCTCTGTTATCCTTGACCCGGCTTGTCTCTTGCTTGCCTGTCTTCTCGTTCCCTCGACCTCGGCCTGTCCCTGACCATTCTACACGTAGTATTACGTTAGTCCGGCCATTCTAAGGTCCGGTATACGTATCTGCTACTCTTTGTACTCTTTGTACTCTGCGTGTTGGATCCCTGTCCCGATCCTGACACTCAGGTACACTTGAATGTCCTAATCTCCTGTCAGCACGTCTAGACCCAGTCTCCACAGACACTATCCTTTCCTCAGAAATTACCAATGGTTTCATGATCGGGCCTTTCACCTCCTCACCTTTTTCCTCCTGGCGCACTAACCCAATCGTTGTCGCAGTTCACAAATATTCTAATAAAAAACGTCTAATTATCGATTTATCAGCACCGCACTCTTTTGTTCCCAGCATAAACGCACTCATTCCAGCAGACTAATTCTCATTCCAGTACGTAACTATTGACGATGCTATACAGGCCATCATCTCTTCTGGTAATCGCCCCTGGCTCAGCAAAACAGACATCACAAATGCGTTTAAGTTATTACCCATGCACCCTTCACTCTGGCACTTGCACGGTGTTAAATGGCGAGGAAAGTACTACTTCTCCACACGACTCACTTTCAGTTCTCGAAGCAGCCCCAAACTTTTCGATATCTTCGCTGAGACACTATGCTGGCTGCTTCTGAACGTCCTCAGGTGTCACTCAGTTATTCACTAGACGACTTCCTACTGATAGAGCCAGGGGCACAAACACCCACCGCTATCAGCCGCACTACAGCCCTTTTTTCCACACTTGGAGTACCTTTGTCCCCAGCTAAAACAATTGGCCCCACAACTAAATTAACCTTTTTGGGGATAGAGCTAGATTCTGTTACCCTCAGAGCTAGCCTTCCCCATGACAAACTGACCCGCTTGAGAGGGGAGATAGACATGTTCCTGCGGAATGATGTTTGCACCAGGAAGGAACTCCAGTCCCTTCTGGGATCCCTGAACTTCGCCATGCGCATCATCCCGCAGGGAAGATCTTTTATATCCAGGCTCCTTTGCCTGCTCCACGGGGTACCGGACTCTTGCCCAATTTCATTGGACCCCCACGCCAAGGTTGACTTAGCTATGTGGGGGAAGTTTTTGGCAGATTGGAACGGTATCTCCATGTTTATCCCCCCTCTCTCCACTTCTTCACCCATCATTTACACAGACGCTGCAGCCAACACTGGTTTCGCAGCTATCTTTGGCAACCACTGGTTTAGGGGTCACTGGCCCGCTGAGACGGATGCCTTGCCAGGATTCAGGGAGACCTCAGCCCTATTTGAAATATATCCCATTGTGGCGGCCGCACACAACTTGGGTCATCTCTGGTCTGGCAAGGCAGTAAAATGCTACTCTGACAACTCGGCAGCTTGCAAAATCATTAACAAGGGGCGCTCATCATCCCTGACCATCATGCGGCTGATTTGCAAGCTGACCTAGCTAGCAGCAACCTGTCAGTTTCACTTAGTTTGTTGTCACATCCCGGGTATCCACAACACTGCAGCTGACGCTCTTTCTCGCTCTCAATTCCAGGTATTCTCTCAGGCACTCCCTACGGCTCTCCACCAGCCATCCAGGACACCACGGTTTCACAAACTAATCCTGGATTGAGCACACTAATGCATCACGCTAGGACTCTCACTCACCAAGCACTATCACCTAACACAGCTATCTCTTATAATAGGGCACTTACCATAGTTAACAAATTCACTGCAGAATTTGGTTTACAAGGCGACCTTTCTATACAAACCATGGTGGCTTTTGCCTCTTTTTGCCACTTACATCTTAAACTTTCCCACAACACCATAAAACTTTATCTCACTGGGGTGCAGCACCATAGCCTCACAAATTTCCCTAACAACACCCCCTTCTTGTCATCATATCCCATTAAAAAGGTATTGAAAGGTATGTTAAAGGTTTCAGCTCCTCTCACTATCACAAGACTACCTATAGATGGGCCTATCTTCAGATCACTTAGCAATCTCCTTGACGAATCCCCGTTTGATCCCGACACTAACATGGTGATCAAAGCAGCTATCTATCTTGCTTTCTATGGTTTTCTCAGACCTAGAGAGTTCACTGTTGTTCGTCAAGGGGCTATGCCGCACAGCCTAAAAACATCGCACCATACAAAGTTGGAGGATCACTATCTACTTTCGATCCCATCAACTAAAACCAACCATTCACTACACCCCACTGTAATTCCTCTCTTCCCTACTGATAATGCCTGGTGTCCGGTCAAGGCGCTAGACCACCTACGGTCAACCCTTCGCGCACACTTACCAGACTCTGTGCTCTTATCAATACAAGGGCACCCGCTTACCACTGCTAAATTCATGTCTCACGTCAGAACGCTATTATTTAAACTGGGTTTCAATCCGACTTCATTCTCCGGGCACTCCTTTCGCATAGGAGCCGCCTCTTCAGCCTCCAGCACTAATACACCGGTTCACATCATCAAGAGACTGGGGCGATGGAAATCCTCCATATACCATACTTGTATTCCACGACCAAAGAAAGAGCTTCGTCAAGCTTTCAGGAACTTGGTTATGTAAAAAGGCAATAAAGTGTGTATTTTCATGAACTTCTCTTTTGCCCTCTTTTATTTACAGGCCCACTCGTACGTTGGTTTCGGCACACCACAACCAACTTTGCCCTTACAGATACTATCCATTACGGATTAAATTCCGAGCACAAGTAGAAAGGCCATTAGGCCTGAATTTGTGGGAGGAGTAAGTCCCCTACTTAAACTCCCAGCCCCTACTCACCTCTGCCGTTCAGCTGATTGTCCCCACCCACCTACACCCTGTTATAATTACATTCTCCTTGGTGGGCCCTCTTTTATTTACAGGCCCACTCGTACGTTGGTTTCGGCTCACCACAACCAACTTTGCCCTTACAGATACTATCCATTACGTATTAAATTCCGAGCACAAATATATATATATATATATATATATATATATATATATATATATATATATATCACATATTATAACAAAAAATATAAAATTATTTATGTGTTTATCATTTGGGTTTATTTAGTAGACAATAATAATCATTGCTGTAAAAAATTGCTGAATGTTCCAAGCTCAGCCATTGTTTTGGTACATATTCTTACAAACAGGTCAGTTCCCCACAATACATTGTTTAGCGCTGATTATAAAATCCTTTTGTGTCTTGGTTATGTGTGCATACTGTAAATAGCAGTTTAACACAAACCATCTGCTAGCATTTGTAAATATATCAATGTGTACCAAGAAGGGTCCTGGGAATTAAGTGTTGCTAACGCAAAACAAAGAAAGCCATGCTATATATACAACAAACAGAGCAAAGATGTTATGTGGCACTTATTTGTAATAAACAGCTGCAAACAAAAACAATACAAATGCAATACGGCAAAGTATTGCTTCCTTTTCACTAATGCCAATCTTTATTATGTGCATTGCCAAGACCACATGAGTCCAAAGACCGTGACAATCTAGGTACTATATTGGAGGAGATTAAATAAAGAGCATAATAGCTGGAAGAAATGTAAGTACTCTTTTCTTTTCGTGACATTTTTTTCAAAGTGCTATATAGTATGTGCATACTGTATAAATGCCTGTTCTATTTGAAAAACCAACAACAACAACCCAAATCATGTATGGAGAAGAGATGCTCAGTATCCTTGCAGCTCCCAGCATGCCTAGGAAGGTTTCCCTCTCAGTCTATGGACGAAATTGACATTGATCATTTTTAAGTGTTAATTATGGTTTATAAATGCAGCAGAAAAGGCAGTGAATGCTGAGTGTCAAGGAGACACATTTTCATTAATCACCTCCAAAACATTGTATCCAGATTCAAGCAGCATTAGGTTACTACACTGAATTGTAATGACTATGTTACTTAGAATGTCTCATATCTATGCGTGGACTCAATGGGAACAAGGGATATTCAATTATGAAATGACCTATGTTTCAAAGTGTATAAGGGTAGTAATATCCAACACAATACATTGTAACATAAAACTTGAAAGATCTTTTCAGTCATGGTGTCTGTGGTCAGTCAGTTTATCTGTCTGTGTGTCTAGCTATTGTGGTGGAATCTCGGTAAAAATAAATTTAGTAGGCCGAGATTACCACGCGGCATGTGTACGTGCATATGCTGACGTATCGGTCGGTTGGTTGCACGTGGCAAGATACGATCAGTAGTGTACGGAGCATGTGCGAGAATACAGGATGTAGTATTCCCCTCCTCCATTGTGCTGGACAAGCCATGCGGTCAAGCAGGAAGTTAATTCTTATTTGTTTTGATTGGTCAAGAGAATGTGCGGGTGGAGCTTAATATGGGAGGAGTTATGTGCCTATATAAGGAGCCTGCACTATTGTCCGGGGCTCAGAACTTGTTGTATTTTGGTGACATTAGTCCCTCTGAGTCCCGATCGGTGAACCGAATAAAGAATCTCTTCCTTCCTGAAGAAACCTGTGTCCATCTCTCTGTGCTTGGCTTCCGTCAGTTTCTCCGGTATCATTTGGTGCATTGGCCGGGAAGCTCATCGTTCAACGGTAGCTGAGAAGCAGAGGCGTGAGACGGTCTATCTTTGCCCACGTTCTCTACGGCTGCACCCCTGAACTTCTGCGTGGACCTCCCTTCGTCTCGGCGCCACTGGTCTGTTGTCCAGGAGATCATCGGCCTCTACGTAGTAAGTGCTGGGGTGTCCCCGTCGATGAGTGTGAACTCAGGTTCAGGAACGAGGAGGTAAGACGACCGCAGTTTTAGACGGCGGACCCACTAGGGGTATACCGATTGTGCGGTAGGCCCATAAGGGGTTAATCTGTGTATGGAATCTGCCCCCTCTGTCGGAGGGAAGGAGCAAAGGCGCACCGCTCAATTGAACGCTCTTTAGTAAGACCGTTTGATTTGGTTTGGAGTCAGGCGGGGTTCTGTGTAAATAGCCCTAGCCGGACACCGGTGTCTTGTCTAGACTAGCGTTCTAGGGTGTACAATTTGTTCGCTAGGTCGGAGGGACCGGGAGACTAAGCGGCGTCTGTGTAATTTGGTCCGCTAGCTCTCAACCTATCTTGGCTAAGTGGGAAGGCGTGTACATTTGGAACCCACTAGACTATTGATGGAGTAGAAAGACTAAAAGGGTTCTGTTGTAAATTCCGCCCTCTAGTTCGCTATATGTGGTGCTTGGGCAGTGTGGCTAACCAAAACGGATGTAGATAGTTTTAGGTAGTCCATCAAGGTACTGGCCAATAGATTAGTTGGGATTGTATATGTGATAAAGATTGTTTAGTAACGTGTATATCTTGTTAGATAGCGTGAGCTCTGCCGTCTAGCGAGAGTGTTAATAGTGTATTGCTGTATTATAGTGCACGGTACCATAACCCTGTATATTTACTGATACTGTATATAAGTACTAATAATTGTCGTCTATTGCATGTCTAACACCATAACCACTAATAATTGTATTGTGACCTTAAATTGTACTTTGACCTGTGCTAACCGTACTGTAACTGCTGTTTGTAAAATACGATGTTACTGGGGTGAGTTGTAGACGGGTAATTCATATATAGAGAATTATAGCATGGGTGACGGTATAGTTTCGCCAAAGGGCATAATATTGATTACTTAGTGACTGGTGTAACAGCTGTGTGTGTACGGGAATTCCCTGAGTGTTTTTATTGTGTTACTGTGTACGTTTCACTTGGTAACTGTGCCACGTGGTGCTGTTGCCGAAGGAACGGGTGTGACTGTTGCATAGAGTGTGTGTATAGCATTCGTTGTCAACGACGCTCCATTGATAAGTATGGGCGCGTCGGAGTCGACGATTTTGGATCCCTTAGGATGTATGGTAAAGAATTTTAAAAAGGGATTCACAGTATGTGATTTTGGGGTTAAAATGTCTCCTGCACGTTTGATCACTTTGTGCACTAGGGAATGGCCTACTTTGGTTGCGGCATGGCCGCCACGTGGCAGTTTAGATCCAAATCTGGTACAGCGTGTACACGTGGCTGTATCAGGTAGGCCTGAACTTTACGGACAGTTTCCATACATTGATTGTTGGAGGCAGGCCGTAAACGACTTGCCAAGATGGGTCCGAATATGCCACGAGGTGCAATGTCGCCTCATGGTGGCCAGGACTTGTTTGTCCACTAGGACCACGGTTAAGCCCTTATTGGACACGCCCCCTGAGTCCGAGATCCCTATGCCGCCCCCTTATTTCTCTGCAACGGGAGGTGATACAAGTACAGGAAGTTCCACACCCCCCTCCCCCATTGTCCCCATCCACTTCCACTTCCTCCTCTAGCTCATAATCCACCCCACGCCATAATAAACCTCCCCTTCCGACACCAGCCCCCGTTAAGTCCATCTATTCCGATTTGGCGCCATTTCAAGCTTCCGGTCAGGCTTCCTCTAGCCCGGCCCGCAATATTTTATTCATGGGCCTTCCCCATGATAAAGCCTCTCTATCCGCACGTCTTATTACCCCCCGACCGGAACCTCTAACCGACGCCCCTCCACGAAGCCCTATACTAACCCGACAACTGACTGGAACCCAAAAACCTAAACATTACCAGATGACTCTTCGTTTGAATCCTGGGTCAGCCTACCTTAATGATTTTGGTCAAATGGTGTATGCTGACCCAGTCTTCGTATATGTCCCGTTCACGACTACCGATCTCTTGAATTGGAAGACCCACAATTCCTCGTATACTGAAAAGCCACAAGCCATGACCAACCTGTTCACCTCGATAGTCCAGACGCATAATCCAACTTGGGCTGATTGCCAGCAATTATTAATGACATTGTTTAACAACGAGGAGAGGACTAAGATAAATCAAGCGGCTATTAAAGCACTGGAGGAAGAAGCCCGTACTTTAAACCAAGCAAATCCAGCAGCATGGGCCGCAACTCATTATCCTAATGCTGATCCCGAATGGGATGTTAATGGCGCAGATATGGCTCAACTAAAAGCCTATAGAGACGCTATAATTGCTGGCATGAAAGTCGGAGGGAAGAAAGCCGTAAATATGTCGAAGACGGTTGGGGTGATTCAGAAAAGTGATGAAGCGCCTAGTGTCTTTTATGACCGATTATTGGAGGCATACCGTTTGTATACCCCCTTTAATCCGGAAGACACTGAGAATTCCCGAATGGTAAACTCTGCCTTTGTCAGCCAAGCTTACGGAGATATTAAGCGCAAGCTACAGAAGTTAGAAGGGTTTGTAGGAATGTCCATCACCCAACTAATGGAGGTAGCAAATAAGGTGTACATGAATAGGGAATCAGAAAGTAAGAAGGAGGAAGAGCGCAAGATGCGTAAAAAGGCGGATATGCTAGCGGTAGCGATCGCAGGAGTAGATAGACGGGGCCCAGATAGAGGCGATAGTAGGTGGAATAGGGAACCCCTGAGTAGGAATCAGTGCGCGTATTGTAGAGAAGAAGGGCATTGGAGAAGCGAGTGTCCAAAAAGAGAGCAATACGAGAGAGACCCACCCAGGGCAGGTTATGGAAACTTTAGAGGCAGAGCGAGAGGTAGAGGAGGTCCCGGAGGGAGTAATAGTAATAACAGAGGAAGTGTAAGAGAAGATAGATACTATCCCGCAGCACAAAGGTCCCGCGATAGAGAAGATAGGGACTTTGTAGGATTGGCTGACACGGTCATGGAGAGCTATTGATACCGACCGGGCTCCATCCCCCTTGGTCGAGCGGAGCCTATGGTCGATGTATCAATAGGGGGAAAAAGGAGTGCATTCATGATCGACACTGGTGCTGAACATTCGGTGGTGACTGACCTAGTTGCTCCTCCATCTGGAAGAACTATTACCGTAATAGGAGCAACTGGAAGGAGTGCTGCAAAACCGGTTCTTAAAAGTCGACTCTGTACATTGGGAGGCCACGTAGTAAAACATCAATTCCTTTACATGCCTGAATGTCCAGTCCAATTGCTGGGACGTGATATGCTATCCAAATTGCAAGCGCAGATTACGTTCCTACCAAACGGAACAACATCCTTAGTTTAATGGACCTTCAGGTATTATGACATTATCCGTACCAAAGGAAGAAGAGTGGCGACTTTATACAGCATTGACTAGCCAAAACCCTAAGTGATGAATCCTTATTCAACATACCAGGAGTTTGGGCAGAGAACAACCCACCAGGACTGGCCCGCAATATTCCACCCATTCGAATCGAACTAAAGCTTGGGGTTTATCCAGTGAGCCTACGGCAATATCACATCCCGCAGAAGGCTAAGAAAAATATTCAATCTTACCTGGATAAGTTCATACGGTATGGTATCCTAAAATTCTGTACTTCCCCCTGGAACACCCCATTGCTGCCTGTTCAAAAGCCCGGTACAGATGAGTATCGTCCTGTGCAGGACTTGAGAGCAGTCAATGATGCGGTTGTTAGTATACACCCAGTTGTGCCCAATCCTTATAACCTGCTTGCTTTAATTCCGGGTGGGGCTACCTATTTTACAGTCTTAGACCTCAAAGATGCCTTCTTTTGCCTTAGAATTGCCACAGAAAGCCAATGTATCTTCGCTTTCCAATGGGAAAATGCTGTAACGGGCTCGAAATGACAGATGACTTGGACAAGACTGCCCCAAGGGTTTAAAAACTCACCGACCCTATTTGGTTCAGCTCTGAGTCAAGATCTACTGGATTTCAAGTCCATCCCAGGAGAGTGTGTATTATTACAATATGTAGATGACTTGTTGATAGCAGCAGTTACAAGAGAAATATGTCAGCAAGCAACACACGCTCTACTACACATTCTCTGGAAGGCAGGATACAAGGTGTCTAGGAAGAAGGCTCAGTTGTGTCTGCCAACTGTCAAATATCTGGGATTCCATATCTCTGAAGGTCAAAGAATAATGGGGCCAGAGAGAAAAGAAGCTGTGTGCCAAATACCAACACCCAAGAATAGAAGACAAGTTCTTGGGTTCTTGGGGGCAGCAGGCTTCTGTAGGATATGGATTCCCAGTTATGCGATATTGGCGAAACCTCTGTATGCAGCTATCAAGGGTACAGAACACGACCCCTTCCTATGGACTCAAGAACAGCAAACGGCATTTGAAGATGTGAAAAGGACTTTGATGAGTGCCCCAGCATTAGGTCTACCTGATCACACACGACCATTCTACCTGTATGTACACGAGCAAAGAAGAATGGCTGTGGGAGTATTGACACAGTACTTGGGATCATGGCAAAGACCTGTTGCCTACATGTCTAAGCAACTGGATGCAGTGGCCAGCGGTCTTCCACCTTGTCTAAGAGCCGTAGCTGCAGCCGCCCTGCTGGTAGCTGAAGCCGATAAACTCACTCTGGGTCAAGAACTTTATGTACGAGTTCCACATGCAGTACAGACGTTGTTGGATTACAAAGGAAATCATTGGTTTAGTAACAGCCGTATGACCAAGTATCAAGCAATGTTGTGTGAAAACCCAAGAGTGCATTTAGAGACTGTAAATACCTTAAATTCAGCTACCCTTCTGCCGCAACCTACTGAAAGTCAACACGATTGTTTGGAAGTGATGGATGAAGTATTTTCAAGTAGACCAGATCTTCGTGATTTTCCCATCCAGAACCCCGATGTCCAATATTATACAGATGGCAGTAGTTATGTGAAAGAAGGGATTCGCTATGCAGGATATGCAGTAACAACGATAGATAAGGTGATAGAAGCTCGGCCACTGTCAAAAGGAACATCAGCACAAAAGGCAGAATTGATAGCACTAACACGAGCGTTACAATTGGCTGAAGGTTTAAGAGTGAACATCTACACGGACTCCAAGTATGCGTTTTTAACCACTCATGCCCACGGAGCTTTGTATAAAGAAAGAGGACTATTGAATTCAGAGGGCAAAGAAATCAAGTACGCAGCTGAAATACTACAACTATTGGAAGCAGTATGGGAACCGAAAGAAGTCGGTATTATACATTGTCGAGCGCATCTGAGAGGAGATGGTGATGTAACCAAAGGAAATCGGATGGCAGATAGTGCAGCTAAGCGTGCCGCTGAATCAGGAAGACAGGAATATGCGGAACATATAGCTGCTCTTATTCCAACACCACTGTCTCAATGGACTCCGGTTTATACAGCTCAAGAAGAGGAGTGGTTAAAGACTGAACCTGGAAAGTATTTGGAGAACAAATGGTATCAGTTAGAAGATGGGAGAATAGTTATTCCAGCATCACTAGCGGTAGAAATCGTCCAAAACTATCATAACGGGACGCATTCTGGAAGAGATAGTACAGAAGAATCTCTCAGAAAACATTTCTACATACTAAGATTGTCCAACTTAACTCAAGCCATTGTACGAAGATG
Organism: Pelobates fuscus; assembly: GCF_036172605.1. Classification (NCBI taxonomy): domain Eukaryota; kingdom Metazoa; phylum Chordata; class Amphibia; order Anura; family Pelobatidae; genus Pelobates; species Pelobates fuscus. The sequence continues at coordinate 243,882,771 of NC_086317.1, forward strand.
TGTAACGTGTGCTAAAAATAATGCAAGGCAAGGACCAGTAAAGCCACCAGGAGTTCAGTATATGGGGGGGCTCCCTATGTCCGATCTACAAATTGACTATACAGTAATGCCTAAATCTGGTGGACATCGCTACCTACTAGTAGTTGTGTGCACCTATTCAGGCTGGGTAGAAGCATGTCCTACTCGTACAGAGAAAGCAGGAGAAGTTGTGAGATTCCTGCTACGAGAAATAATACCCCGATATGGACTACCCTGCTCTATAGGATCGGACAATGGTCCAGCTTTTGTTCATCAGTGCCTACAACAACTGACTCATATGCTTGGTATAAAGTGGAGACTTCATACGGCATATAGACCTCAGAGTTCTGGTAAAGTAGAGAGAATGAATAGAACTATTAAGAATCAGTTGGCAAAAATGTGTCAGGAAACCCAACTTAAGTGGAACGTTCTTTTGCCCATAGCTCTGTTGCGAATTCGCAGTACACCTACCAGAAGGATGGGTCTCTCTCCTTTTGAAATCATGTATGGGCGTCCACCTCCCGTACTTGGTAACTTAAGGGGGGATTTGAGTCAGTTGGGAGAAGGAATTACCCGGCAGCAGGTTGTAGAGTTGGGTAAGACTATGGAGGAGGTACAGAAATGGGTACAAGATAGATTACCTGTGAATATTTATCCCCCTGTTCATAGTTACCACCCAGGAGACCAAGTGTGGATTAAAGAGTGGAATAATGTACCGTTAGGGCCCAAGTGGAGAGGTCCTTATGTTGTTCTTTTGTCTACCCCTACAGCGATAAAAGTGTCTGAAGTGACTCCGTGGATTCATCACTCCAGGGTTAAACCAGCAGCGGTAGATTCTTGGCAAGTTACATCAGATCCAGAGAATCCCTGCAAGATCCGGTTAAAGCGCACGACTCAGTCGGAGTGACGAGGAAACTTGTGGATTACAAATTTTATTGTTTCAGAGATTGGTAAGTGAGTGAATAGACGGCCATAATAAAGCCTGTCCGCTCACCAACGTGTAATTAAAAAGCCAGGAAAGTCTCGAAGGGACCCCTGTGAAGACGAGCAGAACTCCATTCCCTGCAGCCCTTACATCCTGGAAGCTGAGCTGCCATCGCACGGACGAAGACTGAGGATGCAGCCGACGAAAGATGTATTTGTGATAATGTTTATTTATATGTATTTTTATATTCAGGAAGGTAGAGGTACCGACACTCCTAGCTGTGAGGTATGCATTAAGACTACAAGAACAGGTAATCATATTTCCCAGACCCTAATTTGGCATTCGCAATATGAGTGTAAAGGTGATGTGTCTAGGTGTAGATACTTAAATGTAGAGTATAGTGTAGGCCATTTAGGGATAGGAGAACCTAAGTGCTTCAATCCAGAGTATCAACCCCGTACAATTTGGTTGACTCTCAGGAATGGAGATCCTCAGGGGACCCTACTAAATAAAACAGTGTTAGAATCCGTACATTCTTCGGGTGTTCTGCTATTTGATGCATGTAAAGCAATATCAAGTGGTAGAAAGCCATGGAATGTATGTGGGGATCTTAGATGGGAGAGAACATATGGGTCTAATGATAAATATATATGTCCCAGTAGTATCAATAAGTATGTGAGCCCTAGATGCCCAAATAGGGATTATAATTTTTGCCCATATTGGTCTTGTGTGGGGTGGGCAACTTGGGGACAGACAGCAGACAAGGACATGATTGTGACTAAGTTGCCTACCAATCCATACTGTAAGTCTATGGAATGCAATCAAGTCCATATTCTTATAAATAATCCTGACCAATTCTTAGATAGATATGGTAATTTATTTGGGTTTCAAATATACGGGACGGGTTTAGACCCTGGGACAGTATTGTTTATAGGGATAGAGACCGATACGGTAACCTCCCAAACTCATCAGGTATTCTATTCGTTTTATGAAGAGATGAGTATAGATAATAAGATCCCCCATAACGCTAAAAACCTGTTCATAGATTTAGCTGAAAGTATTGCCTGTAGTCTTAATGTAACCAACTGCTATGTGTGTGGAGGTACTAACATGGGAGACCAATGGCCTTGGGAAGCAAAGGAGGTAATGTCCGGTTCTGAGGCAGTTGAACAATTAATATCCTCACAAGACGATTATCAGATGAGTGTTAGAGGTAAATCTGAGTGGAGATTAAAGACCTCCATCATAGGTTATGTTTGCATAGCAAGGAAAGGAATGATGTTTAATACTTCTGTAGGAGAGTTAACTTGTCTAGGGCAAAAAGCTTATGAAGATGATACAAAGAATACAACTTGGTGGTCGGCTTCAAATGTCTCAGAACCATCTAACCCGTTTGCAAGATATGCCAATTTAAAGGACGTATGGTTTGATTTATCTATCACATCTAGTTGGAAAGCCCCAGCAAATTTGTACTGGATCTGTGGTAAGAAGGCCTATTCGGAGTTGCCACAGGACTGGGAAGGGGCATGTGTGTTGGGTATGCTCAAACCATCCTTCTTCTTGTTACCTATTGAAACAGGTGAAACTTTGGGTGTTAAAGTGTATGATGTGAATCATAGGAAGAAAAGGGGACCCATAGAGATAGGCGCCTGGGAAGATGATGAATGGCCTCCCCAGCGTATTATAGATTACTATGGGCCAGCCACATGGGCAGAGGATGGTACTTTCGGATATAGAACCCCAATTTATATGCTCAACCGCATTATAAGGTTACAGGCGGTGGTTGAGATAATTACTAATGAGACCTCACAAGCGCTCAATCTTCTAGCGAAGCATAATACCAGGATGAGGACAGCAGTGTACCAAAATAGATTAGCCTTGGATTACCTATTGGCAGTAGAGGGAGGTGTATGTGGGAAGTTTAACCTGAGCAATTGCTGTCTTCAAATAGATGACGAAGGGCAAGCAATAGCTGAGCTTACTAGCCATATGGTTAAACTAGCGCATGTGCCTACTCAGGTATGGAAAGGGTACAATCCAAGTAGTTGGTTTGGTAACTGGTATGAGCAGTTTGGAGGGCTTAAGGCATTGGTAGGCGGAGTCATACTGATTTTAATGTTGTGTCTGCTCCTGCCATGTCTTATCCCCTTAGTAGTTAGGTCTGTGCAAAGCCTGATAGAAAATATAGCAGAAAGGAAGGCTGCAGCACAGATAATGGCCATATATAAATATGAGACTCTAAATCAGGGAGAACCAATGCAGGTAGAGGAGTGTTGAGGGATTCACATCATAAGAAAAGTCTGGTCTGGTTCATGGTAACCTGAGGTGTATGCAAACCAAGGTTAAGTGATGCCTCAAGTAATTGTGAAATATCAAGAGGCATCAAAGGGGGGAATGTGGTGGAATCTCGGTAAAAATACATTTAGTAGGCCGAGATTACCACGCGGCATGTGTACGTGCATATGCTGACGTATCGGTCGGTTGCTTGCACGTGGCAAGATACGATCAGTAGTGTACGGAGCATGTGCGAGAATACAGGATGTAGTATTCCCCTCCTCCATTGTGCTTGACAAGCCATGCGGTCAAGCAGGAAGTTAATTCTTATTTGTTTTGATTGGTCAAGAGAATGTGCGGGTGGAGCTTAATATGGGAGGAGTTATGTGCCTATATAAGGAGCCTGCACTATTGTCCGGGGCTCAGAACTTGTATTTTGGTGACATTAGTCCCTCTGAGTCCCGATCGGTGAACCGAATAAAGAATCTCTTCCTTCCTGAAGAAACCTGTGTCCATCTCTCTGTGCTTGGCTTCCGTCAGTTTCTCCGGTATCACTATCTGTAGCAGAGCAAGTCGTGCTTCAACAATCTATCTCCCAGGGGCTCCTGTTCTGCTCTGAGGTTTAACACTATATAATTGAAGTCTATCACTGACATGGCTTTTTGACTCAGCATATTGTCATTCTGCTCCTATTTATCTGGGCATTATTGTGTATTGTCCTGTCACTGAATGTCCAGATATATCAGTGATGAGCATGAGTACATACACTTTATGGTGCAGCAAGTGTACAGTCTGTTCTTGCATTTCATGTGTTGGAAGCAAGAAAAATGGACAAGTGAAAAGATCTGAGTGACTTTAACAAGGGCTAAATACTGTTGGCTAGATGACTGGGTCAAAGCAACTCCCAAACAGCAAGTCTTGTGTGGGGTGTTCGGTATGCAGTTGTTAGTACCTACCAAAAGTGGTGCAAGGAAGGACAAGTTGTGAACCAGCATCAGGTAAAGGGTGCCCAAGGCTCATTGATGCCCGTGCTGAGCGAAGGCCAGCCCATCTGGTCTGACCACAGAGAAGAGCTGCATATAGGAAGGTAAAGTAGAAGGAGCAGAAATTAGCAGGAAGGGGCAGCAAGGAGCAGTAGGGGTCAGCCAGGAGTAGGAAGGGGCAGCAAGAAGGGGTAGGGATGGTCTGCAAGGAGCAGGAGGGGTCACTGTTACGGATCACCTTGCACCCCGACTGGGTACCTCCTTTGAAGGATGCTCCTAGCGCTACCTGAGGGCTCCAAGCACTCCAGCTGACACCATAACCACTGTGGACTCCTTCAGAGAGTAGGACAGGAACAAGCTCTTACAAGAGCTTAGTAGTGATTTAGCAAGGGAATATGACAAGCATAGCAATCCCTTGTAACAGATTCCCCCAATAAGAGACGGCACTCCAAATTGAGGGTGAAGTAGAACTTTTTAAGTTTTTAATCAAACACTCTGCTTTTATGCACATTTTACACACATAGTACTTCCCACAGGGTTTTGCAGAACAACCAATCAATACATACAATACACTCAGACACTCCCACACAAAATCCTCCCCTCTGCCTGTGATATAATTACTGAACACAATGGTCTAATGTAATTATCACAGGCAGGAAAATACACAGTTTTACACAATATTCATAACTCTAAAAGTACACATCACATTCACATAAATAAATTTTCAGAATCAGCATAGTCCAAATACAAACATACGTCAAAATCATACAAATTGGTCCAGTGGGTCAAAATTTAGTTGGAATTCCCTTTGTGACTGCCTGGAAGGGGCAGCAAGGAGTAGACAGGGTCTGCAAGGGGCAGGAGGGGCCAGCAATGAGTAGAATGGGTCTGCAAGGGGCAGGAGGGGTCAGCAAGGAGTAGGAAGGGGCAGCAGGTGTCACGATTCCAGGAACCAAACACGCTAACACACACACAGAAAAGGTGCAGTACCAGACCTTAGAGTGACCGGGCTAAGCACACAAAGAATAGTCATGAGACAAGCCGAGTAAGGGGAACCAGAAGACAGAATAACGAGGTCAAAGGGTAGGAGAAAGTCACGAAGTCAGATAAACAAGCCAGAGAGTACGTAACCAGAAACACAAGTTCACTAGCAATACTAGCAAGCAAAGACCACCACAGGGCAGAGAGGAACAGGAAAGGTAAGTATTTAAATGCATAGGTTAATTCTGATTGGATAATTTCCAATCAGAATTAACAATCACACGTGGGAGATATCTAGACCTCCCACTGTGATTGAGGCACTGTGCCTTTAACTCCGGGTCAGGTGGCTGACCCCGGCGTTTATTAAAATGGGCGGTCTCCCAGCGTGCAGCATCATGCATGCTGCCGCTGGGGGACGTAGAGGAAGATGCGGGCGGCATCCGTGGCTGGGAGGATGCCGCCCGCCGAGCGCACGCCAGGAAGGGGACCGCGGACGGCTGGAGGGTGAGTGCCGCGAGCGGACTGCAGCCTCCCTTCGCAGCCGCCCGCGGGATCCTGACATTACCCCCCCCCTCGAAAACCGCCCGGAGGGCGGGAATCAGAAGGCTTCAAAAGAAACCAGGCATGAAAGGGGCGGACCAAAGAGGGAGCATACAAATCAGAGCTCGAAACCCAAGACCGCTCCTCAGGACCGTAACCCTTCCAATCCACCAGATATTGCAGCCCACCCCTAGAAACACGAGAGTCGAGAAGGGCAGCCACTTCGTACACGTCACTAGAGACAGTGCAAGGGGAAACGGGCCGTCCGAGGGGACGAGAGAACCGGTTACACAGCAAGGGCTTCAAAAGCGAGACGTGAAACGTGTTCGGAATACGCATGGAAGGAGGCAAGTCCAGGGAGTAGGAAACGGGGTTAATCCCACGTAACACCTTGTAGGGACCAAAAATTCTGGGAGCAAACTTCATCGAGGGAATCTTGAGACGGAGGTTCCTGGAGGACAACCATACCCTATCACCCGGAGCATAAGAAGGGGCCGCACCCCTACGGCGATCACTAAACTTCTTCTGAGCAGCTGCTGAACGAGACAGCGCAATATGGACCTGATCCCACATCTTCCGCAAAGAGGCGAGGTGCTGGTCCAAGGTGGGAATTTCCTTGTCGGAGAATGCACCGGGAAGGACAGAAGACTTAAACCCATAAGCAACCTCAAAAGGACTTAAGCCAGTAGACAAATGAGACACCGTATTCCTGGCAAATTCAGCCCACGGAAGGAGGCGAGACCAGTCGTCCTGGTGCGCATTAGTGAAGCAGCGCAAATACAATTCCACAGACTGATTAGCACGTTCGGCTGCACCATTAGATTGCGGGTGATAGGAGGAAGTGAACGACAAGGAGACCCCCATCTCAGCACAAAAGCCCCTCCAAAACCGAGAGACAAATTGAGGGCCCCTGTCAGATACGATATCCTGAGGTACCCCATGCAAGCGGAACACTTCCTTGGCAAACACCTGAGCAAGCTGAATCGCAGAAGGCAGTTTCTTAAGCGGAATAAAGTGCGCCATTTTTCGAGAACCTATCCGTCACAGTCAATATCACTGTCTGACCATCAGAAGGAGGAAGGTCTACAATAAAATCCATGGATAAGTGGGTCCATGGTTTCTTGGGTACAGAGAGAGGCATCAGTAGACCCTGGGGTCTCACATTAGGAGACTTACACTGCGTACAGACCCGACAAGCCTGTACAAAATCCACTACGTCTCACTTAAGTGAAGGCCACCAGAACTGTTGAAGGAGGCCCTTATAAGTCTTGGTAACTCCCGGATGACCAGCAGTTTTGGCGGTGTGAAATAAAGTTAACAACTTTTTTCTGTCATTTACTTTAACGTATAGTTTACCAACAGGCGTCTCAGGAGGTGCTTGGGTTTGGTATGTCTTAATATTATCAAGGAAAGGAGACGAAACAACCAAACGGGTAGCAGCTATTATCTGAGACACAGGTACAATAGGTTCATGAGTGGGGTTAACAAATTCTAAAGGTTCATACTGTCGAGAGATAGCGTCAGCTTTGGCATTACGGCAACCAGGTCTATAGGTAATAACGTATTGGGAGCGTGAAAGAAATAGAGACCATCTAGCCTGCCGGGCGGACAACCTTCTTGCATCAGCTATATAGGAGAGGTTCTTATGATCTGTTATAACCATAATTTTGTGTCTAGAACCCTCTAATAAGTACCTCCATTCCTTAAAAGCTAACACAATAGCTAATAGTTCCCTGTTCCCAACATCGTAATTATTTTCTGGAGCATACAACCTTTTTGAAAAGTAACAACAGGGATGGAGGGGTTCGTCATACGATAACCTATGTGACAGTACTGCTCCCACACCCGATTCAGAAGCGTCTACTTCCATAACAAAGGGAAGAGAAGGATTAGGGTGGTGTAGCACTGGAGCAGAGGCAAATGCCTTCTTGAGAGTTTCGAAGGCCTTAAGGGCTTCAGGAGTCCAAACCCTAGGGTGTAGACCTTTTTTAGTCAGCTTTGTTATAGGGGAGATAAGCGGTGAAAAGTTTTTTATAAATTTCCTATAATAGTTAGCAAATCCTATAAAACGCTGGATAGCCTTAAGTCCTTGGGGAAGTGGCCAGGACAATATGACTTCCAATTTAGCAGGATCCATACTAAAACCCTGTTCAGAAATTATATATCCTAGGAATTGCACAGAGGTCTGATCGAACAAAAATTTTTCTAACTTACAATAAAGTCCGTTCTGTAATAACTTTTTAAGCACCATCCTAACATGATTATGATGTGACTTCAAATCAGGAGAATATACAAGTATGTCGTCAAGGTACACCACGGCACAGACATGCAATAGATCCCTAAGGACATAATTTATGAGGTCCTGAAACCCAGCAGGAGCATTACACAGTCCAAAAGGCATGACCAGATATTCGTAATGCCCACTACGCGTATTGAACCCTGTCTTCTACTCGTCATTCTCCTTTATACGGACAAGGTTATAAGCCCAATAAGAAATACAAGTACAGAGTCTAAGCGTGTAACCCAAATAAATTCCAAACCACTCAAAAAACACCCGTGTGGTAACCTCTCTATCCACACAACAAATCACATAAAATCATATACATACAATGGGTGGAATGGTTCGGTTCAGGGTAAAAGATGATGATATGTAGGCAAATGGAACCACGACATAATGACGGATAACCACTATAACGCTGTGGTGGCGTCATATGCACTACATGAGCAGGAGCGGGTATTGGCTCGGGAACAGGTTCTGGCATCGTAGCAACTGCTTCTTGGACACCAGGCTGCAAGTGAGCGGTACGAGCCAGTATGGTTTGTAAAGCCTGAGCAAATTGGTCCATACTGTGGTCTAAACCATCCATTCTAGCTTCCTGATTAACCAATAACTGTGGAATGTCAGCAGGTTCCATTATGGCCCTGTTGTAATGTCACGATTCCGGGAACCAAACACGCTAACACACACACAGAAAAGGTGCAGTACCGGACCTTAGAGTGGCCGGGCTAAGCACACAAAGAATAGTCAGGAGACAAGCCGAATAAGGGGAACCAGAAGACAGAAGAACTCCTTTCTGACCCCTCTTGCTCCTTGCAGACCCTTCCTATTCCTTGGTAACCCCTCCTGCTCCTTGCAGACCGTCCCTACCCCTTCCTGCTGTCAAGATCCCGAGGGGAGGCTACAGTCCGCTCACGGCACTCACCCTCCAGCCGTCCGCGGTCCCCTTCCTGGCGTGCGCTCAGCGGGCGGCATCCTCCCAGCCACGGATGCCGCCCGCGTCTTCCTCTACGTCTTCCTCTACGTCCCCCAGCGGCAGCATGCATGACGCTGCACGCTGGGAGACCGACCATTTTAATAAACGCCGGGCGTTAAAGGCACAGTGCCTCAATCACGTGTGATTGTTAATTCTGATTGGAAATTATCCAATCAGAATTAACCTATGGATTTAAATACTTACCATTCCTGTTCCTCTCTGCCCTGTTGTGGTCTTTGCTTGCTAGTATTGCTACTGAACTTGTGTTTCTGGTTATGTACTCTCTGGCTTGTTTATCTGACTTTGTGACTTTCTCCTACCCTTTGACCTCGGCTTGGGTAGGAGCTGACCACTCTAGCCAATCAGCGGCACCCATGCCTGACGTCAATCTGCACTTCCTGACCCTCCGTTTAAGAAGCCGAATACCACTGAGCGACCTGGAGATCTGGAGCTGGAGGAAGCCTTTGGGGGTAAACCATTTGAGAGCGGTTTCACCCCTTAAAGGAAAAAGAGCACCCAGGGGCCTCCTTGCATCATAGCATTTTTATTTAGATGAAGTTATTATGGTGACCAGAATGTTCCTTTAATTTGAGTAAAGGAACACTATAGTGTCAGGAATACAAACATATATTCCTGACACCATAGTTGTGAAAACACTATTCACCCTGGCTTTATGTGAAAATGACTATGCTCCTTCCCTTTCATGACACTGTTAAAAAGGGGCCAAGCATGGATGTCATTACAATTATGCCTCCCCTTCCCCCCGGAAAAATTCCTGCGGACGCCCATGGTCTCTTTCTGCAGGATAATGCACCCTTCCAACCTGCACAAATTGTTCAGGAATAGTTTGAGGAACATGACAAAGAGTACAAGGTTTTCCTTGACCTCCAAATTCCCCATATTTCAATATGATTGAGCATTTGTGGAATATGCTGGAACAACAAATCCGACCCATGGAGGCTCCACCTCTCAACTTGCAGATCTTAAAAGATATGCTGCTAATGTATTGATCCCAAATATCACTGGATATGTTCAGAAGTCTTGTGAAGTGCCTTGATACATCAGAGCACAAGAGAAAAAGGGGGACTTACATGATATTAAGCAGGTGGTTTTTGTGTTGTGGCTGATCAGTGTATACATATATATATATATAACAGGAAATCCTTGCACTCAGGCTATAATGTCCTATACTTGCCGCGTGCTCAGCCTGGGAACTTTGGTTATCCAAAGAACGAGTGGAATGGCAGCACTTACGGTCTTCAATAAAATAACTTCTTTGTTGTAGCCAGATTAAAAAGTGGGATCAACATTTTAGTCCTTTTCCAGGACTTTTATCATGATCAATAAAATACATATACATAAACTTACTATATATAGGAGATATAGGTTAGATAATAGACTCACTTGCAGTGCATGTCCTTCAGCGTTCCGCCGGAAACTTTGTGCATGAGTGAATAAGCTCCAACCCTAGAACTGACGTGCAGCGTGAATGCATGATGAATGAGTGCGCGTTGGCATAGAAACGCGGCAAACTGTGACTGGTAACTATAGTTAGCTGAAATAACAATAATAAAGTGCAGTGCAAGTTATAGGAGGGAAAAGTGTCTTCACTCTGATACCCGTACATTCTAAAGTGTGTACCAGTGAAAGGGTTAAAAATGAAGCATGTGACTACTGTAAATGGACAAGACTATATTATTAGAAATAACAATTGTTAAATGTCAGATTAAAAGTAAAACCTGTTGCAGATCATCAAAGAAATACCCTTTTAACCTCTGGTTACAGAAATACATGTTGTTGGTTGCTGAATAAGCAATATCGTGTTTAGCTGATGTAATCTTGTCATGTTACTTTTGCTGTAACTTCTGTCTATAAATATGTTTGCCTGACCCTTAATACACTGGTAGTAGCCCAATTTGAAACACGTTGTCTGTGTATCACTGAAAGGCTCTCCCCGAACGTTCGGTCCAAAAGTGAGATGCATGGAACGCTTTGCCCAGCAGTGTATAATGACCCCAATAACCAGTAAACTGAGATCATAAAGGGTGTTACAGTGATGGATGAATATGGTGGAGATGCCATAAAGCAAAAAAGCAAATAGAAAACATGTTAAAGATTTATACTTAATCAGAAGGAACTTGCTTAAGGTGCTTGGTATGGTAGCTAATAAAGCTATCATGTGTAATTATATTTGATGTAATATGACTGTACCTATAACTCTGGTGATATGCCATTAAAGTGCTTGTTTCAAAAAAGTGCTTATAGTTAATAAAGTGCTTAGTGTTAAAAAAGTGCTATCAAAGATGAAGTGCTACGGTAAGTGAATTGCAAAGTGACTTAGATATATCACTACTGTGCGTTCTCCTAAATAAAAACATTACAATATATCAAAATATACACATCATATATATCCAAGCCTTCTGGAGTTTAATCTTATTTATGCTAAAATGGCTGAAATTAGGGACATAGCCCCCTTTATGTGGAACATTCTCCATTCAATGCCTATTACAGACTACCTAAATTTGTCGAAATATTATATTGTGAAGACTCATATAGCTTGGACATGTATGTTACTATACACCAATAGCAGAAATCTATTCAATAAATATATTGCAATAGGTTAATACAAATATGATTATACACAACCCACGAAATACAAAATCTAACAAACAAATCTACAAAAAAATGCAAGCAGAAATACAAATACTCATATTATCAAATTATAAGAAGTAGTGGTAAGGTAATGTTTCATTAAGTCCCTTTGGGGATGTAGTGTCAAGTTCACGTATCCAAAAGGCTTCTTTTTAATAACATTCTACCACAGTCTCCACTTCTCCATGGTGCTGGAATGTGATCAATGCCCACGAAGATGACAGCAGATGATTATGTTCCACAAAATGTTTTGCAGCAGGCTTATCTAAAGCTGAATCTCTATGAGCCACTCTGATACTGGAACGGTGCCCACTGATGCGCTCACAGAGGACTGTCTCCATCTTGCAGAAATACAAATACTCATATTATCAAATTATAAGAAGTAGTAAGGTAATGTTTCATTAAGTCCCTTTGGGGATGTAGTGTCAAGTTCACGTATCCAAAAGGCTTCTTTTTAATAACATTCTACCACAGTCTCCACTTCTCCATGGTGCTGGAATGTGATCAATGCCCACGAAGATGACAGCAGATGATTATGTTCCACAAAATGTTTTGCATCAGGCTTATCTAAAGCTGAATCTCTATGAGCCACTCTGATACTGGAACGGTGCCCACTGATGCGCTCACAGAGGACTGTCTCCATCTTGCCAATGTACATTAAACCACAGGGGCACATGAGTTTATAAATCATGAAAGAGGTTCTACAGGTGACAGTGTACTTTATTTGGTATTTTCTGTTGGTATGAGGATGGTCGAAGTAACGAGCTGGCACCATGTGATCACATGTTACACATCCCAAGCAACGAACTGACCCTCGATTCTGAACTCCTGAGCTTTGAGTATAGCTCTTAACAGAATCCATACACACCAATAGATCTTTCAGGTTTCTATTCCTTTTGTAACATTTTAGTGGGGGTTCTTTGAACACCTTAGGGAGTGTATCATCACTTGATATCATTCTTCAGCTTTTCCTGATTGTAAAGGAGATAAGTGGGGTAGTTTGATGAAATACCATAGGGAATATCAGTCTTGTTGGGCTAATTACCTTCTTACATGCGCGAGCATTCCTTACTTTTGTAGAATCTGGTATGGATAGCCCCTCTCCAAGAATCTCTCGTTTGTCCCCGTTTTTTTCTGTTCTTTGTTTCGTTAGAGTTATTTCTAATAACTTGTAAAAATTGTGCTTTGGGTAGTGAGTTCTTTAGTGCTCTGGGGTGTGCACTATGATAGTGCAAAAGTGTATTGCACTCTGTAGGCTTTGTAAATAAACTTAGAGATGGATAGATCCAGAAATTTTACTTTTTCTAAATTAATATTGGCAGTCATTCTACTCTGTGTGGGCAGTTGATTAAATTGTGTTACCATTTGTTGTGCTCTTTCGATGGTACCTCTCCATATTATGAGCAAGTTGTCAATATATCTGTAGTAGCCTTGGATATATTGGCTATATTTGGATAAAATTTACTTCTCATCATATACGTACATGTACGCATTAGCGTACATAGGTGCCATTGCTGTTCCCATCGAGGTACCCGCTGTTTGTAGGTACCATAGATCCTCAAAGCGTACCTATGTACGCTAATGAAGAGAAGTACATCTCCTATGTATAGTAAGTTTATGTATATGTATTTTATTGATCCTGATGAAAGTCCTTGAAAAGGACTGAAATGTTGATCCCACTTTTTAATCTTGCTACAATCAAGAAGTTATTTTATTGAAGACCGTGAGTGGGGACAATAGCTCAAGAATGCAGCCAGTCACACACACACACACACACACACAGTCACATGCAGCCAGTAACACACACCTGCACACAGTCACATGCAGCCAGTCACACACACACACACACACACACAGTCACATGCAGCCAGTAACACACACACACAGTCACACGCAGCTAGTCACACACACACAGTCACATGCAGTCAGTCACACACACTCTCTCTCACTCACTGAAGTCCCTCCCTATGGTCTAAGCAGGGATTCCTTCTTCCTTCCTCTACTGGCAGCGAGTGGGGGCTGTGTTAAGCCCGGCCCCTGCTGTCGATTTGGTTCCACCCCCACATTTTATTAGATTCGCCCCCATTTTCCTACTGTGCGGCCGCAGTGGTTTTGAAGTAATTCGGCTCCCTGTCCCAGCTCACACATCCAAAAGCCGGCCCTGGTCATTATGGCTCCCCCCCAGTAAGTGGCACGCTGGGCGGACCTCTTGTCCTCCCTCCCCTGGCCCTCCCTTTAGTACGCCACTGCTGTACCAGACTGAGAATAAAACAAATCTTGACAAAAGGTGATGTCTAACAGTAATTTTTCTATCTGTACTGTAGGGAGATTTATGAAATTTAGTCTTACTACAATTTTATTAAAGACACGGAGGCTCATATTATGCATAACTCTTTCTTTATTTCCTCAGCAGCAAAGATAGAGGAATATAAATATTGTCAAAATGAAAGAAAAAACTGAACAGGCATAACAGGCAGCCAATCACATAACAGAGGAAGTAGCTATATAAGTCCTGTGTCTCCCACAATCCCCCTCTTTCTTTGCTGCTTCCTCAGACAGCTAAGTATTCATGTTTAGCTCTCTTACTTGTTGTACTTTGATTGTGGTATTTCTTGTTATTATTGCCATTTACTGATTTTACTTTGGTGTTGTTTTTATTGATGCATCCCTTGTTTAAATGTATATGCATCGTTTTTATTTGTTGTGCTCCGCTTAGTGTGCCTTGGGGATCCCTGGGGGCTTTTCCCCTTTACCGGGAGATTTTTTCTCTCCATGCCTTTCCCTTGCTCCCTCTCGCGGGTGCAAACAGTGATTTTTGCCGCGGCCGGTCCTTGCTTCACGACCGCGGCTACGTGCACTTCCCTGCCCGCCCACGGTCTTACCGCGCGGGCAGAGTGCACGCGCCCCTTCCCCCGACGGGTGCACGGCCGCGAGCACTTCCCTCGCGTGCGGCGGCCATTTTGGACGAACCTCCATGCGGTCTGCCTCCTAGTTGCCGTGCAGTCGGTCGCCTCGATCCCTCCCGGGCACACTAACGGTCTGACTATTTCTTATTGCTTTTTCTCTGTGGGTTACTCAACCCTTTTACTTCTCTCCTGCCCCATTTCGTTAGTTTAAAAGTTTGCTCTTACAAACTATTGCCAGCATGCAGGATAGGGATGATGGGCCTGCAGATCCCTCTGGGGACTTTACCATGGAGACTACTGAGAGTGCTATGGCCTCTCAGGAATTTCAAGCATTGCTTGAAGCCACTATGGCTTCCTCCCTGCAGAAGGCTATTGCCTCGGCCATGGGGGCTGTCTCCTCCTCATTTACCCACTCCCTGCACTCTATGGTTGTACCTGCAGTAACCACCCCAACTTCCCAGGGTGGGGGGTCCCCTTCCCCTGCCCAGACAGTGCCTGGGGCACGTAAGGCTAAGGCCAAATCCAAAAATGTCGGCTCCCACTCCTCGATGCAGGTGCTACCTGCCATGAATGACACGCTGGAAGCGGTCACTGATAGCGCGCACCCCACGCTCAAAAGAGCCCCTGGCCGGGCTAAAAAGGCTAGACTATGGAAAAGGGCCAGAGCCCTAGATGATGGGTCGGATACCGACCGGAGTGTGGAGGATGAGTCCGACCATATGGGATATGACTCCTTTGACGAAGGTGAATCTGGCGAGGATTTGCCCCTTACGGGCGTGACCCCCTCGGGCTCCTCTGCCAAGGCCAGTGGCCACTTATTAGACGCCTCTGGGGATACCAGGGCGATTCTTGACCCGCAGGGTAACCCCCTGTTCGACCCTGACGACTTGCGGCACCCCAGGTCCGCTGAGTGGGTTCCCCCAGACCATATTGCCCAATACGTGGCTAAGCGTATTCGCACCCCGCTCTCTAAAGAAGGCCGCAATAAACTGCGCGCCGAATGCCCGAGGCCTTCCCTCCCCGGCGCCGCCGGCAAAACCCCGGATATTGACCCCCAAATTGCCCAATTCCTCAATAAGTTGGGCTGGAAGCCCAAGAAGGGCCTTGACCATTCCCTGAAAGGGTGCCAGGACAAGATCCTGGATACTCTGGGGCCCCTATCGAAGTTATACGAGCTTCTTGAAGCTGCCAAATCTGGAGACTCAGTTTTGGATATGGATGTGGCCATCGGGTGGGTCCAGCGAGCTATATGCCTGCTGGGCAATGCTAATACGGCTATGTCCTCTGAGAGGCGTAAGGCGATCCTCCTAAAGATCGACCCTAAGCTGGCCGCTATGACGGTGACAGAACCTGACCCGACTGAGGAGGGCTTGCTGTTCGGCTCCTCCTTTGTCAAAGACATGGGCTCCTATGTGAAGACCTTTACCGCAATTGATAAGGCGCAAGCGAACATGAAACGCATGTTCGCGCCCAAGGTTTTTGGAGGGGCCGGGCGTAGCAGGAACCGTCCGCCTGGCCGCGGTTACAGAGGCTCGTTCCGAGCACCCAGAGGTTCCTTTTTTCCATCACGAGGCTTCCAAGACCCGAGAGCACCCACCTTCTTCCCAGCCAGAGGCAGAGCTTGGGGCTCCAGATACCCCCGCAGTGGCGCTCCTAACAGACGTCCTTACGGTGAGTACCCCTTCTTCCCCTCCCGCTCAGGTTCAGGTAGCGGGGAGGTTGGCCTTGTTTTACCACAGGTGGGTGGCACTGACCTCAGATGCTTGGGTACTAGTGTGTAAGGGGATATCGCCTAGAGTTCGTTTCTATGCCTGTCCAGTTTTATCCCCCCAGAGAACTGTCTCTTCCACCAGATCAGGACGAGATGATTTCCGCGGAAGTCGTGGAAATGTTGTCCAAGGGCGCAATAGAGGAACTGCCGTTCGCCGCACGAGGCTTTACGAGCAACTTGTTCCTTGTACCAAAGAAAGGGGGCGGAGTTCGCCCCGTGATAAATCTTCGCCCTCTCAATGCTTTCCTACGTTACCAACATTTCCAGATGGAGGGCATACACTGCCTCAGAGACCTTCTACGCCAAGCGGACTGGCTGGCCAAACTGGACCTGAAGGACACTTACTTCACGGTTCCCATTGCCGCAGACTGCAGGGATTACCTGCATTTCACTTGGCATGGCCGACGATGGCGCTTCACCTGCCTGCCTTTCGGTCTCTCTTCGGCTCCTTGGTGCTTCACCAAGCTCCTGAAGCCGGTGGTGGCATTCCTCCGAACCCGAGGGGTCCGCCTCATTATTTACCTGGACGACATTCTGATCTTATCCCAGTCGAGGGCGGACCTCCTACTACACTTGGACTGGACGATTTCTGATCAATTGGGACAAATCGGTCCTGACCCCCGCCCAGTCGATAGAATTCCTGGGCTTCAAAGTGGATTCCGTCCAACAGTTTTTGTTTCTACCGGATTCCAAGATGAAAGCCATTCGGAAGGAAATCCGGAGGGCTCTTCGTGTCTCAGACTTGTCAGTAAGACAATTGGCGAGAATTATTGGCCTCCTCGCAGCCTCTATTCAGGCGATCTTCCCGGGCCCACTACATTACAGAGCCCTTCAACGGCTCAAAGGGTCGCACCTTCGACTGGGCCACTCCTACGAATCTCGGATACGCTTGGACGCGGAGTCCAGAGACGAGTTAGAATGGTGGTTGGCACACATGGAGGCATGGAACGGGAGAGCCATTTTCGGCTCCGTCCCAGACGTAGTGATAGAGTCCGATGCCAGCTTGCACGGCTGGGGTGCTCGTTGTGGAGACGTTTCCACAGGAGGCAGATGGTCCGACATGGAGAAGTCGTTACACATCAACTGCTTGGAACTTTTGGCGGGGGCATTCGCGATCCGCAGCCTTACCCCAGGGCGGGCGACTTGCTGCGTTCTGCTCAAGATGGACAACGTGTCGGCGGTCCGTTACATAAATCACCTGGGCGGCACGAAGTCCAAAATGTTGGCGATTCTAGCGAAGGATTTCTGGCAGTTCTGCCTCTACAACAACGTCTCGGTGACGGCGGAACACATTCCGGGTCTGGACAATTCGGGAGCGGATTGGAATTCCAGACACTTACGAGACTCTGGCGACTGGCATTTGCACGCCTCGGTGTTCCAGGGCCTGGACATGTTATGGGGAAAGTTCCAGATGGATCTGTTCGCATCACGGCTGAACACTCAGCTGCCGAGGTTCTACAGTTGGAGGCCGGACCCGGCAGCGGTGGCGACGGATGCCTTTCTCCAAGACTGGCCGCAGGGTCACCTGTACGCTTTTCCCCCGTTCAACATGATCGCACGCACGATCTCGAAACTGGTTCGCCACGACTGTTGTGTGGCGTTGGTCACCCCTCTCTGGAGATCTCGACCATGGTTCCCTCGCTTGATGGAGTTGTCAATAGATTTTCCCCGGTTGATACCAGTCTTCCAGGACCTCCTTCTGGATCCGGATGGGAACTTGCACGACCTGGTGATTCAACACCAGTTGCCCCTGATAGCATGGTTCCTTTCAGGGGACCTTGGGTTGTTTCAGACGTTCCGCAAACAACTCTCCTGCTCCTCGATAACGCCTGGGCCCCAGGCACACGAACGGCTTATCGAGCTTCATGGAGATCGTGGTCTGGTTGGTGCATGGAACGGGCAGTGGATCCCGTATCTGCCCCTCTACATCTGATCCTGGAGTTCCTCACGTTCCTGTTTGACTCGGGCAAGGCGTACCGCACGATCAACCTATCCCGCTCGGCTATTTCGGCCGGACACAGGGGTTTGGATGGTTCCCCTGTCGGCAGACATCCTTTCGTATGTCGCCTTCTCAAGGGTATTCGCCTTGCCCGTCCTCCTCGGCCTCGTTTCTCTGCCTTTTGGGATGTCAACGTGATGTTGCAGTTCCTCTCATCGTGGTACCCTAACCATGAATTGACTTTGAAACGGTTGTCATCCAAGCTGGTGATGTTACTCTGTTTGATCTCTTGCAAGAGGGTCTCTGACGTCAGGGCCCTGGATTGGGACGCCGTTGCATTCACCCCAGAAGGTGTTACTTTTGACATATCCAGGAGGACGAAGTCTGCATCCAAGTCGTTTACTTACCCGAGGTTTTCTGGTTGTCCGGCACTCTGCCCAGTGGATTGCGTCAAAGTTTATCTGGATGCTACACATTCCCTTCGCTCCGCTGATCTACATGATTTGTTCTTATCTTTTAAGTCACCTCACCGGCCAGTTTCGACACCTACTCTGGCACGTTGGGTGCGTTGGCTACTATCTTCTGCAGGTATAGACACCTCTGTTTTTACGCCTCATTCTGTGCGGGGCGCAATGGCTTCGAAAGCATCCTCAGTCGGATGTCGTCTAGAAGACATTATGCGAGCGGCGGACTGGTCCAGGGAATCGACCTTTCGAGATTTCTATTTCAGACCAATTGAACACATCGCATCTCGAGTAGTGGCACAGCTTTGAACTTGCATAATATGAGCCTCCGTGTCTTTAATAAAATTCCCAGATTTTACTAGTAACATGACGTAAAGTCATGATTTTATTAAAGACACGGAGGCGAGTATTATTCCCGCCCACCCTCCCGGTGTGGATTCTGGGAAAGGAGATGCTTCGGTGCTATTCAGGTATGCTTTTCAATTAGGTCTGTATTTATATCATGTATTTATATCATGTATTTGCATCATGTTTTGGATGATCTTGACCATTTTATGCTGGGTCCTAATTTTATATATTTTCTATTTCAGAATACAGTTTTTTGTATGGCTCCTCACGGTTATGTTTGGTAAGTCTACAGTTTTGAGTTTGGAAATTACCATATTTTTCTATCTTTTTTAGCTTGAAGTTTTCGTATTGTTTCCCGTTTCCTGTTTGGATCAAGTGGGACATCGTTATCTTACCTGGTCTTCGGTTTTCGCACGAAAGAGGGGGATTGTGGGAGACACAGGACTTATATAGCTACTTCCTCTGTTATGTGATTGGCTGACTGTTATGCCTGTTCAGTTTTTTCTTTCATTTTGACAATATTTATATTCCTCTATCTTTGCTGCTGAGGAAATAAAGAAAGAGTTATGCATAATAATACTCGCCTCCGTGTCTTTAATAAAATCATGACTTTACGTCATGTTACTAGTAAAATCTGGGAATTGTGTTCGCAATGGTATGTACTTATGCACATTCAGTTCTGAATGATTCTTTCTCAGACCTGGTTTGAAAAGAGACTTATTGACAGTGGAAGCATTAACTTGCTTTTGTGGAAATAAATCTCTAAAAGAATAAACCTGTAATACCTCGTCTTCTGTTTGCATTACTACTTTAGATGGGCCGAATGGTTCTTATCTGTTGTCACATTCTATGTTTCTATGTTTCTTTAAGGATGTATTACAGGCATCAGGCACCTGGTTTCAGTCCATCACATTTGATGAATGCTCACCTTATCTGTGCATACTGTCTGTTATCTTTTAACCTCAGCTTGTTCCCTGACCACACTTAAATTTTTTAGTTAACCCCTTAAGGACAGAGCTTCAGGAGCTTGTCTTTCACTTAATGACAACGGCATTTTTTGCTGTTTGCGTTCAACTGCAATTTGCATTTTACTAATTTATTGCACCGACGCATATTATATATTGTTTTTTAAAGGACAGAAAGGGCTTTAATTTGATGTAACATATATATACATAAATGCTTATTTATTATAAAAAAATACAGAAAAATGCAAAAAAAATGAAATATTTTGATTTTTGTTTACAGTTTTTGCAATAATAATGTGTGCACAATTAGTGCAGGTTAAGGAAAGTAATTAAAAATAAATTCATTTAGTTGTTCTGATTTACAGAATATATAATGTGTCTGGGATTTTAAGTTTTTTTTGGTAGTTACAGGTCACAAAGCACAAGGAGTAAAATAAACTTTTAATGTGGAGCGATTTAAGAATTTGGTATGTTTGTCTTGTAAGCCTAATAGCCATAAAAGAAAACAAAATTGCCACACAAAAGTATATATTTATATAAAGTAGACACCACAGGCTATTTACCTAAGGTTGTTTTGACACTTTCTACATAGCCATTTCACCGCCAACCTCTGGTAAATATTGGAGTAAAATTTTATTTTTTGGGGGTTTTGGCACACAAACGTATAACAAAGAACTTCTCATGTGTATTTTGTAAAGTTGGTGTGTGCTATTCCTGTACAAAGTTTTATTTTGTATTCAGTTACATGTGCTGAGTAAAATGACACTCCCATTGTATGTCTTTGGCACTATTTTGTGAAGCTACAGTGCCATATAGGAGACCTGTCCTTTTCAGAATTCACAGTCGAATTTTGAGAGACGGATTTAATGAGCCTATGCTTCCATTTGGGGTATTATAGTAGTTTGACTGTTCAAATAAAAAACCACAAAGGCCTACCATTTGTAAAAGTAGACACTCCAGGGTATCTCATAAGGTGCATATTGTGCCTTAACATGCCCCCATTATTTCACCAATATAGGAGAAAGTATGTGGTAAAAAATAATTTTGTGCATTTTTTACATACGGATTGCATTTTTGCTGGGCATTTTGTATATTTCACATGTGCCACTAAGTTCAAACCCCCCAAATTATGTTCAGCTAAGTCTTCTGAGTAGAAGGACACCCCTATTGTATGTTTTTGGCACTATTTCGTGAAGCTACAGTGCCATACAGGAGACCTGCCCTTTTCAGTATTCACAGTAGAGTTTTGAGAGACGGATTTAATGAGCCTATGCTTCCATTTGGGGTATTTTTACAGTTTGACTGTTCATAAAAAACCCACAAAGGCCTACCATTTGTAAAAGTAGATACTCCAGGGTATCTCATAAAGTGCATATTGTGCCTTAGCATGCCCCCATTTTTCCACCAATATATGGCAAAGTAAGGGGTTAAAAAATTATTTTGGGCATTTTTTTACATACGGATTGCATTTTTGCTGGGCATTTTGTATATTTCATATGTGCCGCTAAGTTCAAAACCCCCAAATTATGCTCAACTAAGTCTTCTGAGTAAAAAGACACCCCCAATAAATGTATTTGGCACAATTTCGTGAAGCTACAGTGCCATATAGGAGACCAAGCTATATCAGTTTTTACCGAACTTTGAATTTTGACGCTGGGCCTATGTGCAATTTCCAAGCATATTTGCAGGTTTTAAATTCAAACTACCCCACAAAGGCCTACCATTTCTTAAAGTAGACACCCCAGGGTATTTCAAAAGGCATATTTTGAACCTTAGCGTGGGATCATTTTTCCGCTAGCGTGTACCGAGTGTAGTGGTAATAAGCATTTTTTTCTGCCTTTTTGACACACAAAGTGAGTTTGCACAGTATATTTTGCAAACCTTATGTGTACTACCACTGTATAATACTTCATATGTTGCTCAGCTATGTCTGCTGAGTACAAAAATACCGCCGTATGTACCTTTGCCAGGTATATGTGAACATCGAAGGGGCACATTTGGGACACAGCCATTCCATTTTTTTCAAACTTTACATTTTTACGCTGTACCCATGTCCCATTTTAGAGTATTTCACCAGGCCATATAATCCAAATACCCCATAAAGCCATACCATTTCTTAAAGAAGACATCCCAGGGTATTTCAAAAGGCATATTTTGAACCTTAGCGTGGGATCATTTTTCCGCTAGTTTGTACCAGGTGTAGTGGTAATGAGCGTTATTAAATGTATTTTGAAACTTTTTAAAACTTTTTTTACTTTTTAAAACTATTTTTTAAACTTTTGATTTGCTTATTAATTTTTTTAAAGTTTCCTAAACTTTCGCAAAACTTTTTTTTACAGATTTAACATTTTTCTAAGCTTTTTTTTTTACCGTTAACCCCTAACTAGCAGTAAGCAGCACTAACAGTAAATTCCCCATTTTCCCATAACTCCCACCCACCCCAGCTAGCAAAATATTTAATTATACAATATTTAAATTAGTTAATTAAATAAATTTAACCCCTGAGGGTTAAAAAATAAATAAAAGTTAATCGTCAGGGGTTAAAAAAAAATAGATCACAGTATAATACTGTGATCTGTATTTTGATCACTGTAGGCAGTGATCGACTGGCAGGGAAGGGGTTAATTTTTATTTGGACTGGGTAAAGGGTTTATTTTTTTAAATTTTTTTTACTTAAACATTATTAAAACGTTTTTTAAATTATTTTTTTTAACTTTTTAAAGCTTATTTTAAAACTTTTTTTAGCGTTAACCCCTAGTTAGCCTAACACTAAATCTCCCAATTCCCCACTAACATCCACCCTCCCCAGCTAGCTAAATTTATAATTTCAAAATATTTAAATTAATTAATAAAATAAATTTAACCCCTGAGGGTTAAAAAAAAAAAGAATTAACCCCCTGGGGTTAAAAAAAATAATCAGATCATAGTAAAATGTAATCCCTGCCAATTGATCACTGTAGTCAGTGATCAATTGGCAGGGAAGGGGTTAATTTTTTATTAAAATGGTAAAGGGGATTTTAAATAAACTTTATTTATTTTTTTACACAGGGAAGCAGATCAGCACTGATCCGTCTCCCTGCACTTCACAGTGAACCCGGAAGTGCAGGGAGGCGGAAGGTGAGTATACACAGCACATGTGCTCGCTCTGACATGCTGTCAGAGCGGGCACATATGCTGGGACAGCCCGATTCGGTGCTACGGTCTGCCTCTAATACAGAGGCAGACCGGAGCACCATTAACCCCGCGATCGCCACAATTGCGGCGATCTGGGGTTAATTTTAACGGGTGGCGGACGAGGTCCGTCACTCGTTGTTAAGGCAATCCCCTCAGTGACGGACCTCGTCCGTCACTCGTCGTTAAGGGGTTAATGACACCTGGCAAGATAACCTACCCATAATACCATTCACAATATTCAAACCTACAACTTTTACTGAATTGTATGGATTGAAAAAGGCCACAACAACTATTTACACAACATGAACAATATTTAAAGTGTAGTGTAGAAATACAGTTACACATCCAACCATAAAATACCATTCCACCACACGTACATAAATATATAACTTACACTTTAGACCTAGCAACAGAAATAGGTAAATTATGGTCGAAGAGACTGATAATTGTAGATTATACTAGCTTTAGTGTAACTATAATCTTAATTTTATTAATGACAGGAGGCGAATATTTGCTTAAGTCTCTCTTTACTAGAACTCAACAGCAGCACATTAACAGAGAGATAAACACCAAAGACAAAAACATAAGGTATCTATATAAGGCTCCTCCTAAACCACCATTTCCTCTTTCACGCTGCGACAACGTAACGTACACAACAATGACAATAACTAAATAAAGAAAAATTCACAACATAACGATGAATGTCATCTGGAAAAACTTCGGATAATGGATGAACTTGATCTTTAACCCGC
This sequence comes from Pelobates fuscus, assembly GCF_036172605.1. NCBI lineage: Eukaryota > Metazoa > Chordata > Amphibia > Anura > Pelobatidae > Pelobates > Pelobates fuscus. Next base: position 243,906,717 of record NC_086317.1, read on the forward strand.
CAAACGGCCGATCCTATGAACTGAAGTCGAACCATTAAACTGAAACGAAATAAACAGAATCGAAAACACTGATTATTGAACGAAATGTACTGATAAAACATAAATCCCACGATCCAGTACTGATAGAATAAAGACACAAAATCCATACTAATGACCGTCAATACAATATAACATGCACTTCCCACAACATCACCCCAGACTCACCAACCTAGCCCAGATAATCAGACAAATCAACAGAAATACAATCAATGCAATCCATCCAAAACAAGGGGGGGAAGAAATCAAATAGGGTGGGAAATATTCGCCTCCTGTCATTAATAAAATTAAGATTATAGTTACACTAAAGCTAGTATAATCTACAATTTTATAGCATGACAGGAGGCTTCATATTTGCTGTTTTAACGCTCCGACAGCAAAGCAAAAGAAGCATGTTCCGACGGTCCAAAATAAACTGACGCAAAAACTTCACACGGGCCCGGACCGCCACATACAGAAACGTCCCGAGGAGAAACGCTCATCAAGGAAAACCTTGGAAGCAGTAGCGCCGCTAACCGAATGCACTCCAAGAGTCGTATTCACCCTTGCCAGTGTCAAAAAATCATCTCATCCATCGAGATTGGACAGGGCGAAGGAACAGACGTCAGAAACACATCTGAACGAAAACCAGACACAACAAGAGGGCAAACACAGTAGAAAAACTGGCGAAGGGAAAAAACAAGGAACTCCGGCCGAATCCCGAAGTAAAAACGGTAAAACCATACTTACCTCCCAGAGGGAAGAGTATGTAGGCGCCGGAGGACGTGTCAGCCTCATCCCACGTAGAAATCTGCAGACCAGCGGGTCCTGACCGATGGGAAAAAACCTCCAAACGGAACACATGCCGTCTAAATAAAAGACTAATTACAAGAACCAGACGACACAACCGTCCCAAATCATCGAGGAGGGACAAGACACTCAGCAAGTTTGTCACGGCCGGAAAAAGGGGTCAGTATCCTGTCCTAAGCACCCACAACACTATGAAAATCCATGCTGAGAGGAAACTTCCCCTCGACCCGGGAGCTCAGGGGTCCCAGAGAAGGTCCCTGACCGATAGTGACGACGCCTCGACCTACAAGGCACTCCCGAAAGAGTCCAAGAGGAGAATTCGAGAGGACGGTAAGAGAAGAGGGTCCCGACAAGAAAAATCCAGAAGCTCCGTGAACCCGACCGATCTCGCCAAAGCGGAGTCAACAACACTAAGGACTCACGACGACCACAAACTAAAAGTAACACCCGGGGAAAAGAGGCAAAGGGAGGAAACACCTATGCTTCCTGAGAAAACGACCGCACCCGTCGAAGCGCGACCATCACTGCGCACGCCGGATCCGAGAGTCAACCAAAGCACGACCGAAACCGATGGCCGTCCCGGAGGCGAATAGAGAGCGACCAGTCGCTGGCATCCTTCCAATGTCCGGAGAACCAATCCGACGTCAGGTTTGACTCCCACGGCCGATACACCGCCTGTAATGCGACGTTGTGCTGGGGTAGAAGCTGAAAATCTCCTTCGTCACCTCCAGTGTGCGAAACCGAGCGCCCCGCAAGCGGTCGGTATATAGCACCGCTGAGACCTTGTCCCTCCGAAGGAGGACGCAGCAGTCTGACAGGTGACTTGCCAGTCTCCGAACTGTCAACGAACTCGCAATCAATCCAGGCACTTGATGGGGAATTCAGATTCCTTGTATTACCACGGGCCGCCCGTGGACCCGGTCACGCATGTGGCCCCCAACCCAAAAGCGTACAGTCGATTCCAGTACGAAATCTGGGGTTAGTCCGACTATTGCCTTGCCGTTCCATGCGGCCATGCGCAGGAGCCACCAGCGCAGTCCGGCCTTACGTCCGGAACAGAAAATCATCGGGTCTGAAGAAGGACACATGCGTAGAACAGGGGCCTTTAACCATTGCATGGTCCCCTAGTGTAGTGGGCCCGGACATATTGCCTGTATCGAGGCTGAGAGGAGGCCCACCACGCGAGTAGACATTTGAAAGGGAATCCGGACTTGCCGTAATATCCTTCTCATTACCTCCCGGGCGGTAGTCATCAGTGCCAGAGGCAGACGGGGAATGCATTCCGTCGCATTGACCACGACACCCAAGAACTCCACCGTCTGGGCAGGTTCCAAAGCTGATTTCTTCAGGTTAACCACGAATCCCAGGAGCTCCAATAAGGAGATCGCCGAACGCGTTCGAAATCCGAGCCAGGAGGGATCTTCGCAGAGGGCTAGGAAATCATCCAGAAATAACAGGAAACAAGCGCCCTCTGACCAGAATCGGGTGACCACAAGCGACAGCAGCTAGGTGAAGCACCAAGGGCCGACCTGAGGGCGAACGGGATGCATATGAATTGGCGAGGGGTGCTATTCCAGATGAAGCGAAGCAACCCGCGACCACTCTTGTCCACCAGGACGGAGAGGTAAGCATCCTTCAGGTCCAGTCACATGAACAAGTCTCCCGGCTGGGGAAGGTCCCGATGGAGGTGAATGTCCCCCAACTTGAAGTGGTGGTAGACAACGAAGGTGTTCGATTCCCGAAAAATTGACCACCGGGTGGAACTCCCCCGACTCCACCTTCACTAGAAATCGAGCCCATGGCGAGCAGAGTCCGAACCTCCGAATCCGTCAAGGAACCTTGAACCCTCTCGATGATCGAGACACTTGGAGGTCCAATCTGCGTCAGTGGGGAGTGGAAGTCCATGACCTAATCCCATACAGTCCGATGGACCCATGCATTTGAAGGCACTTCCTGACACCTGTCCCTGCAGCGAAACGATCTGTCTGTACGTAGTAAAGGGAAATAGAAAAGTGGCAGGAGTTGCACTCACCCGCAGGAGATCTCGCTCGTCCTCTGGCATGGTCTCCGCGACCTCAACCCGCCCTTCGAGTGTAGAGAGGTCTGGGCTGGTATGGTGTAAAAAGGGTGGGCCACGGGATCTGAGTGCCCGAAGACCAGCCGGGATAACCGTGAGCGAAACACCTTCTTTATAGAGGACTGAGCTCTATCCAGGGAAACAAAAAATCGATGCGTTTCTGTAGCTCCTAAATGAAAGGTTCCACGAACAGTAGGTATTATTGCCAGGGGGCCCAATTCTTCGAACCCTGGCCTTTGATAGCTCGGTGTCCATCCGAAACGGAGCCGTATACCTGCTTTCGGTGCAGGATAGTATTGCCTAGAAGGCAAATGGGGCGTAACGTCCAATCCCGCCTGACGGCCGGGTCCAAGCTCGTACCATCCATGTAGGCCACGTCCGTCAGGGTCAACAACCTGCACAAATGGGCCCAGCCAATCCAGCTGTCCATCTTGCGTTCAGCGGAGGTGACGCTCGACCCCTTTCATGGGGTCCCGACCCGTACGATTCAAGTACGAGGCCGCCAGGGGGTCAAAATCCGGGGCCGTTGCCACCTCGTCCGGCAGGACGGGACTGGGGCATTCCGCCCGCAGTTTCTTGCGGGCCTCCCCTTCAAGGGGTCTGCGGATCCAGTAGTGCACGAATTGTGCCGAGTGGTCGGGCAGTGACCTTTCCGAGGGTCAGTGGTGTCTGATAGACCGAGGGATAAACAGAGGCTCTCCTGTAGTGTCCAAAAGGGCATCGTCTCCCAGCATCGCCGTGGGGGCCTCTGTCGCCGGCGCGTCTTCATCCTCCCAGCGCCAACCGGGACCTTCCCCACGGTCCTCATCCCAATCGTCTCCTTATTCCGAGGGAGACAGGTCTGCCCGCCACTCCTCCAGCAGGCCAATGTAGGGGGGTAAGGGGGCCACCTTCCCTGCGCCCGAAAGACGGCGGCGCCTGGCCGGTGAGGGTCGATAACCTCGAACCGTGTCGTTTCGCCGGAGCCTTGTCCTTCCGGGAGCATGGTTCAGGCCCTTAACCCTTCCAATAGCGCATTTGCGCACTTGCCTGCTCTCTTACATGAGAGTCTGACTCAGTCGAGTCGTCTGCCAAGCAGGGGGATCCTCTCGCACCCCTTTCCGGTCGTGATTGCGGGAGGGCCCTAGCCCGGGCTTTCTCCACATTGGCGGGCACCGCCGCATTAATCAATGCCTGCAACCTCTGCTCCTATGCAGAGGCCTCCATAATACCCGAGATGATGATACGTGCTACCTAAGGAGATAGAAAACAGGTAACACTAGCAGGCAGTAGGGGCAGCACCCCTATAGTTGGCAGAGGCAAGTAGTAAACGCATGCCGGCTCCACAAACATGGGTCCAGGTAAAGGAGCCGCTGGCCCAGTAGCATGCGTAATATGGCACTGACAGCACAGGCCAAATCATGGGGCACAGACAAAGCTGGCCAATCAAGGGGCACTGACACACAGGCCAATCATAGGGGCACGGACGAAGCCGGCCAATATATTGGTACGGGTAGCACCGGCCCAGTGGTATATGGAGGTAGGGCGTAATCCGTAGAGGTGACAGGCAGGCAAATTCTCGGCACAGAGGCATGTAGGGAAGATGCACCAATGTCCCCAGGTAAGGTCCAGGGTAGCGTAAGGGGTAGCTTCACCAAGCAGGGTCCCACGCGGGAGACATGCAGATGTAACGCAGTAACCAATCTTTAATTAGTCCAGGCAGCATGTATAGCGTAGGCAGTAAGGGCACAGAACCCCTGCACAGAGCGTAACTGCAAACAGCAGTGTACCACGCAAACATGCAATGCACAGTTACATGTAGTGAGACAGGGGGGAACATGCCCCTATGAGAAAACCTCAAATTACCTCTGAGAGGTATATATGTACCTAGGGGGGCAGAACATAGAAAATACGGGACATAAAAACCGAAGTGCAAACCCCAAATTATATAGGAGGTCTGCCAGAAAAAACAGACGTTCAGAAAAATAGCAAAACGGTAATGAAGCATAGCAATGGGCACAGGCCCAGATATAGGACACAGCCGACATACCAGGTACAAATCCAATAGGATATAGGTGATACAGTTATGAGACACAGAAAAGCATCTGAATTTATAGTAAAAACCAAAAGTGTCCTGCGCCCTTAAATGAAGGGCGCACCCGCGGCAAGCACATAGAAAGCCGCGCGCCCCCAGACCCGGCCCCGTGGCCACGGGGGAGAGGGCAGATGGAAGCCGCAACCCACGGCAATAGAGAGGCTCCCAGCACCCTCCCCACGCTGCCCGAGCATAGCCGGAGAGTGGGCGAAGCGTGGAGGGGGGGCCGGGGAGCAGGCAGGGGATTCCCGCTCGGCGGACGAAGCCGGCGGGCGGGAATCAATACACGCGCTCGAGGGACCGCCGGAGTCTTTCTCCGCGGTCCCGACGGTCGGCACGGGAGGCGGTCGGAAGACCGCTTCTCGGCGACCGTAAAAGCAACAGGTATACGCAAAAGGCAGCAAAAGCAGAAAGCATAAAAACGGAAAGAAAAAACAGTCGAAGCACGACTGGGAAGAAAGAAAGTAATAACACAAATTATCAATCAGCAGGATGAGAGAATAAAATAATATTTGAACAGCTTACAGAGTCAAAAGGGTATAAATATAATAAATACACAGCCACCCAGGAAAAAAACAGGAGGCAGTGGTACTCTGACCTGTACTGTGCGGAGCAGCAAAGAAAGAGGAAATGGTGGTTTAGGAGGAGCCTTATATAGATACCTTATGTTTTTGTCTTTGGTGTTTATCTCTCTGTTAATGTGCTGCTGTGGAGTTCTAGTAAAGAGAGACTTAAGCAAATATGAAGCCTCCTGTCATGCTATAAAATTCAAATTCTAGGTTTTGTTTTGGTCAGAACTTGTACAATTGCCTCGTCCTAAAGGGGTATATACTTTTGAAAAACATTTTTTTTTAATGATTTAATATTTATGGATATATGTTTAACATGATTTACTTACGTAAGTTAGCAATATAGTCTGTTGGCAATTTTGTAGATAAATATTTTAAAAGGCTTATTAAATTGAGATCAATACAAGTGTGTGCAGTATCCCATGACATCGGACTTGTTTGTAATTCTTTACCTTTGCCTCTCTTGAGTTAGCACATTAAGTTCAGTCTTTCTAAGAACCAGTAATATATGTATCAATCAGTTTCCTTCCTGCTTTACCTTTTGATTATGCTTTCGCATAAACTATGAGATGAGGGTTACTCAATACCCTGACATTTTCTATGTGATTTAACAGTAAACAATTATTCCTGTGTTTGAATGCTAGCATAGGATTAATCAGAGACACGCTTGGCATGATTAATTTCTATTTTAACTTTTAGACCTTGAAATTAAGATGAGAAAAATAAAATATAATTTAACATATGCTTCAACAAAAATAATGCATATATTGATTATCAATCTTTAGATAATCATGTGTTAACATAATGCTATGCTATCCTGGTTTTTAAGGGAACTAGATTCATGAATGAAGTTAGAATAGAACATGGGTCAGAACTGTCAGCTCTGCAGATGTTGTGCATTACATCTCCCACGATGCTTTGCCAGCATTATGTCTGTAAAAGCATTATGAGAGATATAGTTCACAACATCTGGAGTGTTGAAGGTTGCCTATGACTGGACGACTGGTATGTTGGCATGGGATGGATAAAGAGGACAGTGTTGCCTTCACAGATTAAAGCCTCATTTTATGAGAGAGATTCTTCATTAAATTATATTTATTGGGATGATCCAACATACGTGTACAGATGTCTTTGGTATGTTGAGTAATATTGAGAAAACATGTTACCATGACAGTCGAATTGTCACTAGAGTTGTTGATGCAGCCTATTTTCAGTTATGTACAAATGATATACAGTGTCCCTGAATGAATCAGAATATTTGAATATCTCATTGCTCACTTACACTACATTGATCCCAGTATTATAAAATGCTGTAAATATTTCTGAATACAATAAATGGGATTTGGGGGTCCATTCAGGGAGTCACACTGAATGTTATCATTGGGTTTGTAGTGATGGGAAAAGAAGTCCTGCTTAATGGTCCCTTGTCCAAAATTACACAGGTGAAGAGTTTATAAGGGAGTGTTAAAGAATTTAGCAAAATGCATTCAGATTTTTTTTTAATTCTGTATTCTACCTCACAGTTCCTTTTTGTAATTTTTTTTAATTTTTATAAATAAAGCATAAACTAGAACAAAGTCATTCTGGGAAGTATAGTTTTTTTTTTGTTTTTTTAAAGAAGATTAGAAGTGGGAAAGTAAATTCAGTATATTTCTCAGGACTAACCGACGTTCCCCTATCGACTTTGCAAGATAGTTTTATTTTTAATATGCTTGCTTTCAAAACATTTCCGTATTAAAACCTTGATTTAATAAGCATTAATAAGTGATTTTATAAACTTTCCAAATAATTCAATACTTTCCAAACGATGTATCTGCAAAAATTCCAATAGACTTTAGTTGTGGCGTCCATAAATAAATCATATGGAAAGTTATTCTAACAATGAGAAATTATTTGAAAAGTTTATTAAATCAAGGCAGAGATGGTTACAAGAGGAAGGGCTACTAGAGTTGCGCATGGGGGAAATTATTTTTTTTATTTAGTTTGCATTTATTACATATCAACTTATGGTTTGTCAGAAATTCAGAAAATATTGATTCAGATGAAAAATATAGTTATGTAGGGAATACATGATGGTGGTAGTCAAAAGGTTACTAAGTACCAATTTAGGGAGAAGTCGACTAAACAGCTAAAAGATCAAAATTAAGAAAAGCACTTTTCCCCTTCTATATGCTTACCTCTGCTCAGAAACGAAGGATTGGGGCTCCTTAACGCTTATTGAATAATGTGAAAAATACCTAGGGGTACAACTAGAGGGCATTGACTGGGTGGCAAGATGTATGGGAGGCTAATAATGCCGTATTAAGACTCGTGACTTATTGTTACGGATTTTCCAAAGAGCGCCACACGTAAACCGTTGGGTATACTTATTAATAGGCCCATAGAGGGATGGACTAATAGTGAACAAAAATGAATACATAAGGTTACACTAGCAGCTAGTGATACTGTTCCTTACCCTAAGATTCCCCCCCCCCCCCGCCTCCTCTACCATCCCCCTCTACTCTTGCTTTTCTACATCTGTCATTTCTCTTCATCCTTACATCTTCAAAGTGGGAAGATCCTTCAGATGATGCGTATTATGTATATGGCTAACAGAGATAAGCTATAATAAGCTATATAGAGCTATGAACGCTATATCCTAACTTATTACCAGCTTATTTCGGTTTTACGGTTATAGTATTCTCATATAAAATTTGTGACATGTCTTGACTGAGTGGATACTCAAAAGATCTACAAGTGATTCTTGTTATTTTTGCATGTATTCATACACAATTCACATGTACTGCGATCCAATTGTGATTTAATTTGATACCAATGTCAATTATGTCATTCAAAAATAAAGTATTAAAACTTTTATGTGGCATTGGTGCAGTAAAGGCTTCTTTCTGGCAACCCGACTATGTAGTTAATTTTTTGTTTAAGTATTGTCTTATCATTTTCCAGAGCAGCTTGTATTTCTCCGTAGGTTACCTGTGGGTTTGTCTTTGTTACCTGAACAATTCTTCTGGCAGTTGTGGCTGAAATCTTTCTTGATCTACCTGACCTTGGCTTGGTATCAAGAGATCCCTGCATTCTCCACTTCTTAATAAGTGGTGGAACAGTACTGACTGGAATTTTCAAAGCTTTGGATATCATTTACATCCTTTTCCAACTTTATAAAGTTCCATTACCTTGTTATGCATGTCTTTTGACAGTTCTTTTCTACTCCCCATGGCTCAGTCTCTAGCCTGCTCAGTGCATCCACGTGAGAGCTAACAAACTCATTGACTATTTATACACAGTCACTAATTGCAATTTGAAAAGCCACAGTTGTGGGAAATTAAACTTTAGGTGCCATATTAACCTGTGTGTCACCTTGTGTGTCTGTAACAAGGCCAAACATTCAAGGGTAGGAAACTTTTGATCAGGGCCATTTGGGTGATTTCTGTTATCATTATGATTTAAAAAGGAGCCAAACAACTATGTGACAATAAATGGTTTCATATGATTACTATGCTTCAATAAAAATTTTTTTTTTTTTTTTGCATGATCACTCATATTTTCAAAATCAATGCCAAATTTTCACAATTTATGCCAGGGTAAGCAAACTTTTATGCACAACTGTAACATCTTAATTTGGTTTCCTTACCAAAATAAATGGTCGAAAAAGGATTTGTTTCAATTAATTACAGATGCATTAGTTTTAGTTTCTTTTCCTGTCAATTAGGAAATTCATACACTTTAAGTTTCCAAATGAATTGTTCATGTCTAATGGCCACCCAATTTATTGAATGACATGTTATAAAGAATCCAATAGTGCCTACCTACTTTTGCTGATGTCCATACTGTACTATATAGATACAGCCAAAAGTACAAGATAGCACTCCAGGGACTTCCAAGTCGAATGAATAAAGCTTTTATTACCTCAAAATAAAAATCCACGTTTCAGTCTGTATCACAGACTTCCATCCTGATGAAAGTCTGTGATACAGACTGAAACGTTAATTTTTATTTTGAGCTAATAAAAGCTAAGTTTTATTCATTCGACTTGGAAGTCCCTGGAGTGCTATCTTGTAATTTTGGCTGTATCTGTTTGCTGATAAGCACCGGGCAAGTACATCAAGGAAGGTGGAGTGCATTACTATTTTTGTTTTGTACTATATAGATATGTATGTCCCATGAAAATGCATTAGGCATTATACACCCAGATAAGCAAGCATTAAGTTAATTTAAAAAAAATAAAATATTGGTCACAAATATATGGTGCCAAGTTACTGGATGAGTTTCATGGATTTTAATATAATTGCAAACAACACACATTGCAAAATCCATGTTTCCCACAGCACAAATAGCCCTCCATCTTTCAGAATCTAAGGCATTTAAAATACCTGCACATTCTATGATGAATTTGTGATTTGAGGCTATGGAAAGTAAGCATGAACTTTTATAATTTCTTAAGGTGCTGAAAATGTGCTCTGTGAAGTGTATGCATAATATTCTTCTCGCTTTTTTTTTAAAATTCTTTATTTTATTCGTGCATATGAGTAACAGTAGGATGTGCACTGCCACAACAGCTGGTGCCACCAGGTTGATATTCACATATGATCACATGGCATTATTAAAACATTGCACTTTTTTTTTATAGGTACATAAGTAAACAGGATTCATTCTTAAGTTTCATTACAACAAAACAGAAAAAAAGCTAAATAAAAAGAATAAAACAGCATGAAGGTAATACTATCTTGGCTTGTGGTATGATAGAGGAAGAACGTGGCTGGTCTCCACAAACTAGCTAATATGCAGTGTACAGGCTGTGTGGTTGCTGAGAGTAGTGTGCTGCATAGCCAGGAAATAAGCCAGGCTGAATAAGTTACAGAAAAATACGCTGGGTTGTATCCCGCACAGTTTTAAGCATAGAGATGAACCACAAAGTTTCCACAATAGCCACAGCAGCTTGTATCAACCTATATCAACATATAGTTTAACAGAGTTTAACAGTGGCATGCATAGTCACACGAGTTCCTCCCTATACTTATGCAGGGTTCAACAGTTATCAGTAATTGTCTAGCTAAACAAGACATCCAACTTAACTTATACGATAAGGTACTGTAATATTGTAACACGCTTGGTATGTTCCAGGTTTTATATTTGAGGTACCAACAGAGTAGTATGTTTGGCTCAGAAATATAATTTGAGAATAATGCTAGACAGTGCTGCTCGATTGTCTCGAGTGTGTTAGGTAGGGGGATGAGCAGGGGATGGATATTTCCTTTGCTTCATGGAGGGAGAGGGGGGACAGGTTGTCAATAGCTGGAGAGCATAAGGCAAAACAAATAAATAAATAACAAACTTAACCATGTCCCTGGTCAATATGGCATGCATAGGGGGCCGGCATGTCGGGTACCTCTGGCGTGACTTGTGCAGCAGGAGGTACGTCCGCGATCAGCCGACCCCCAACAACGGGAAGTGCAGAGACCCTGGGGGGTGAGTAGCAAAGTCCCACAACGCCGTCTGAGAGATCTGCCATCGGTGTGGAGACTTGTGCATGTAGGCACTGGTCAGATGTGTCATCTCTGATCCGGGCTGTAACGCAGATTTGTTGTTGGCTGAGTGTGTGCTGATTGTCAGTTTGCCACTGCTCTTCAGGTTTGTCTTGGCGGAGGCGGCGGTGCAGTGAGCGGGTGACGACTTTGGGCTTCCTTTTTGGTTATGATGCCATGCTGGTTGTGGGCACCTGTGGCCCTGGAGGGTTGTGGACGGTCCGCCTGAGCTTCCTGTAGGTGGCTGTGGAGCCTTTGCATGGCTTCCAACAGCCCGCTTCGTGCGGGTAGTGCCCTTTCGTCGCTTCGTCTGCTGAGTCCCAGCGCCGTGTACTCTCCTCCGCATCAGCAGCGCTGTGCTTGGGCGTCTCGGCTGCTTTTTTTTTTTTTTTTATTTCTTTTTTTTTTTGTTTCAGCATCCGGTACGGCAGTAAAAGACATTGGGTGGCCCACGCAGGGGCCATTTATAGGCATATTATACAGTGCTTTAAACGGAATGTACATAGTGATGTCAAATATATATTTGTAGTGGTGTGCCGCTCGGCGCTGATTTTCTTTCATCCGGGCGTTGTTTGCCCAAGTATTGAACTTATACATAAACAAAAACATGAACATTGGTAAGGTCGTGGAGTTTCAGAACTTAATTTCACAACATATGGACCGGTTAACATTGTGCGGGTCTGAGTCTCAGTCGGTGGGCGAGGAGTCCCTGTGTTTGTGAGGTGTTTCTTAGCCCAGTTCTAGTTACTGTTACACAGTGGTCTCTCGTCGCCTCCGTCTTTGCGTCCGTGTCCACCCAGTCGAGGTTGCTTTGCTAGTCTGGTATGTTAACCAAGCTGATGTACTGAGTGATCGTTCTCATAGGAAGTGGGGTAGGGTAGGGAATGGGGTTACGGGTTGAGGGGGGGGGGTTGTTATAGAAGGGGGATCATGCTCGTCTGGGCGCCCGGCAGGTACAAGCACACCTAGCCGCAGCTCGCGATTGTTAGATTATCTGGAATTATTCATTGATATAAGTTTCCCATGGTTGCCAGGTTTTTTGGAATGATTTTTCCGTATTTCTTATTTGGGCTGTTAGTTTGTCCATTAAGTATGTGTCTTTAATTTTAACTATCACGTCGTTGTCAGTGGGGACCGTGGGCTTTAGCCACGATTGTGCTAGTGCCCTTCTAGCTGCCAGTGTAAGTTTGTTCAGAAGTTGTTGTTCTTTTTTAGAAAGGCAGTCAGTTGGCCTGGATAGGAGGATCGCCCAGGGATCTAGGTCTATGTGTCGTGTGAGGACCTCTTGTAGCAGTGATTGGATTCTTTTCCAGAATTTGGCCACCTCAGGGCATTCCCACCACATGTGGATAAAGGTGCCCTTGCCACCGCATCCCTTCCAACATGTGTCTGTCGTTGTTTTCCCCATCTTATGGAGCTGAGCAGGTGTGGTGTACCACCTCATGAGCATCTTATAGGCTTGCTCCTGATGTAGCACACATATCGATGTTTTCGCTGTCGCTTCCCATATGTCTACCCAGTCCTCTCCCTCTATTGCTCCCCCTAAGTCTGCCTCCCACTGGTGTATGTAATTTGGGTCTGTGGCTCCCCTTTCTGGGGCGCTGAGCTGTGCATAAATTGTTGTGATCATCCCTTTTTGGATTGTTTCGGCGTCGCACAACCGTTCATAGAATGTCATAGGGGTCTGAGCTGCTTTCTTTATGTTCGGGTGTTTGGCAAAGTCTCGCAACTGCATGTATCGGAAGACGTCCTTGGTTGTTAGGGGTGCTGTGGTTTGTAGGGTTTCGAAGGTTTTGAAGGAATCCCCGATGTACATGTGCTTGTATCTTTGCATTCCTGTGCTTTCTATCCCCCTGAAGTCTCATGCTCTCAGCCCGGGCTCAAACGCTTTGTTCCGTAGGTACGGAGTCAGCGGTGAGGGTGTATGTTTCAGGGCGAATTTGGTGGCTGTCAAGTCCCAGATCCTAATGGAGTTAAGGATCGCTGGGCAAGATGTATGCAAGGATGGTCGGTCTTGTTTAGGCACCCATATCCAAAATTGAGGGAGGTCAGTGTGCATTAGTTTTGTCTCTAGGTCTACCCATCTATGTGCTCCCTCCGGTGTATGCCATGCTATTATCTGGGCCAGTTGGGCTGCCAGGTAATAATGATAAAGGTTCGGGAGTCCCAGCCCACCTCTCGCTTTAGGTCTGTACAAGGTCTGTCGAGCTATCCTATGTCTTTTCTGTGCCCAGATGAAGTTGTCTATGTGTGTTTGTAGTGTTTGCAGGTCTTGCTTGGTAACTTTAGTTGGAAGGGCCTGAAACAGGAACAATATACGTGGGAGCAGTGTCATTTTGACCGCATGCAGTCTACCAATCCACGATATGGGTCTCTCATGCCATTTTTCTAGGTCCCGGCAGAGCGCTTGAATGGTGGGCGTGTAATTGGCGCTGTATAGCTTCTCCGGGTCAGCCGTGAGTTTGACCCCAAGGTATTTAATGTCTGATCTTGTGAGTTTGAGGGGGTAGGTGTTTTTTATGTTATCTATCCCTTCTCTGTCCATTTCTATTGGCATGGCTACTGTTTTGTCTAAGTTGATTTTGTAGCCTGAGACGCGTCCGTATTCTTCTAGTATTGTCACCAGTCGGGGCAGTGATTGATTTGGGTTGGTTAGTGTGACCAGGACGTCACCTGCATATGCGGAGACTTTGAACTCCTCGCCTCCTGCCTGTATACCTGAGATGTTCTCGTCTTCCCTTATCCTCTGTAGGAGAGGCTCCAACGAGAGGATGAAGAGCAGGGGGTAGAGGGGGCAGCCCTGTCTTGTGCCGTTGGTTGGCGTAAACGGGGTCGGGATCGCACCAGGTACTTTGGTCTGCGCCCTCGGTTGGGTATATAGGGCCTTGATGCCCCTTATGAAAGCGTCTGGCATCTGCAGTCGTTCAAGTAGTGCGAAGAGGTAGTGCCATTGCACTCTGTCGAACGCCTTCTCCGCGTCCAGAGAAAGGATTAGAGAAGGCGTCCGAGACCTCACCGCCCACCATATGATGTCCGCCCCCCTCCTGGTGTTTTCGTACAGTTGCCTTGTTGGTACAAAACCGACCTGGTCCGGATGGACCAGCGTACCCAGGAGTTGGTTAAGTCTTGTAGCTAATATTTTCGCGAAAATCTTTACGTCAAAGTTAATCAGGGAGATGGGTCTATAGTTGGCGGCTTCAGTTGGGTCTCTCCCTGGTTTAGGTATAAGTGCTATGTCGGCAGTGAGCATATCTGAATTAGGGTGCCCGCCGTCCATCCATTCTGCGTACATTTTCGTGAGGCTGGGCGTCAGTACGTCCCTAAAGACTTTATAGTAAGAGCCGTCGTAGCCGTCCGGTCCCGGGGCTTTGTTGCCCTTAAGGGCTGTGATCGCCTTATTAATTTCCTCTTCACTTATAGGTGTCCCTAAGGTGTGTAGGACTTCCGGGGCTAGTCTTGGCATGTTCGTATTTGCTACATAGTCCGCTACTTCTTGTGTGTGGTCCCTATTGTCGCTACTGAGTGTTGGGGAATGGTTGTAAATGTGTGCGAAGAATTCTGTGAATATCTGATTAATCTCCGTTGGGTGTTGGGTTATTTGGCCCTTTTTATCTTTAATGGCCGAAATAGTATGGTAGTTGGGTTTGGGGTTCAGTGCCCTAGCCAGTAAGGTGTCCATCTTGTTGGAGCGTTCGTAGTAGAGGCGTTTTTTACGGACTAAGTCTCTCCCCAAATCCTCCACTGCTATAGATCTAATTTTGTGTCGGAGTTCCCGGAGGTCTTGGAGCCCCTGAATTGTAGGATTGTGTTTGTGTTTGGCTTCTGCCCCTCTCAGCGCCTTTTGGAGCTCGAAGAGGGCTTCTGCTCTCTGTTTCTTCCGTCGGGTAGCGAGTTTAATGAGGGTCCCTCTCAGTACCGCCTTATGTGCGGCCCATATCGTGGATTGGGTTAGGTCCGGGTGGTCGTTTTCCTCAAAATATGTCAGGATTTCGTCTCGGAGGAGTGTCTCTGTCTCTGGGTCTTTGATGAGTGTGCTGTTAAGTCGCCATTTCCAAGGTGGTTTAGGTCCTGGGATCCTGAGGGTCAGTTCTATGTCGGCATGGTCTGACCATGTAATAAGGTTAATGCGTGCAGGCTGTACCCATGGGATCCCAGTTTGGTTCACCAGGAACATGTCAATGCGAGAGTATGTGGAGTGTGCAGCCGAGAAGAACGTGTAGTCTTTTACACCCGGATTCCGCAACCTCCAGCAGTCAAATAGTTTTGTCTTCTGTATGAATTGGGTCAAGAGTTTGTCCTGTCCCCTCGTGCTCTGCGCCCTTGGTCTGCCGGTTGGGGTGCTACGGTCTACCGTAGGGCAGTGAGTAGCGTTCATGTCGCCCCCTAGAATTATGATACCGTGCGATAGGGTCTGAGTTAGCATGTGTAGGTGTTCCCAGAAGCCTGGGTCTGGTTGGTTAGGTGCGTAGATATTGATGAGGTGGTATGTGGTGGCATGTATTGTCCCTGAGACGATGACATATCTTCCTGATGTGTCCGCGCTTGTCGACTGTACTATAAAGGGGCATTTTTTATGTAGGAGAATTTCTACCCCGTTTTTTTTGACTAGGGCTCTGGAGGAGTAAACCCTGGTGTAGATGTGGTCCTTTAATTGGATCCGGGCTGAGCGCAGGAGGTGTGTTTCTTGTAAGAAAGCTACGTCTGTTTTTTGTCTTTTCAGTTCCCTCATTAGCAGGCGTCTTTTGGTCGATGTGTTTAACCCATTAACGTTAAGGGAGGTGAATTTTAGCGTCGTCATGTTGTGTGCCTTTTGGAGTTACTGTGTTTCACGAGTGCTGCGAGACTATGCCCCGCCCGCCGAGCGCCCCTTCGAGTCTTGCTGTTCCCTGGGTGAATCCCTTGGGGTCCACAAGTCTCGGGCCCAATACTGGGACGGGCCGGTATGTAGGGGGGGGTGGGAGGGTGAGGAGAGGGGGGGTAGGGGAGGGTAGCTTGAGGGGGGGGGGAGGTAGTTGGCGAAACTACTATATTCGGGGAAGCACCCCGGTCTTATCAAGTAGTGCCGGGTGTCTCGGGGGGTGACTACCCGCCCCGCGGTACCTTGTGCTAGCGCGGAGGGGGCAATCAATCGCCGAGCACCCTGATGTCGGTCCGTGTAGCAAAGTTATTCGTCACCCACGTTATTGGTCACGTCGGCGTGCGTGAGTCAGGTCGTCCGTGTGTATCCCGTCACATGCAACATATATCTACAACATTATGTGCGACAGTTATTGAATCACAAAGTTAAACAAAATCAAGATAATAGCGAGAGAGAAAAAAGAAACACAATATACAAAATAAACAAAATAATCACCCCTCTTCTTTTCGATTGTGGCTGCCTAATCTACCAGCCCTTGGTCGTCCCCACTAAGTAGTTTGCGTAGAGGGTTCGGTTTGTGATGCATCCCTGCCGTTGGCTACCTAGCAGACCCCTAGTCCCATACATACTAGAATGCCCCGACTATTGAGGGAGTGGTTCCTCCAGTCATTATTATGTCGGTTACGCTCGGGCCCAGCCGGTACCCATGCCCCTTTGCGGTGGGGGTCTATAGCTACTAATGCATCGAGGTGTGTGGTTCCCAGTGTGTGATGGGTGTGAGTGAGGAGGTGTGTGACTGGTTGTTCCTCTCCCTGGGCCCACTGATCCTGCCACTCGCCTGATCTGCCCCCCCCCCCCTCCCCCCATTAGCATAGGCATAAATATACAACATAAGGTGGAAACTTGCGTGTCTAGTTCGATGCGAGGCGGGTACTGCAGTCCGTTTCATACTCTGGGAGGGACTGTGTTTATTAAGGAGTATATGTTTAGGTAGTCCTTTTGGGCAGTACTGCCTGTGCAGTCTTGTTCATCGTTGAAGTCCATCTACTGATAAAGTTTTTAAAGCGGTGGACTTTGCTTTAGTGCTTTTTGATGTCGGTGGCTCCCTCGTCCTTCACGTCTGTCCGCTGGGGTTTAAACTGTTGCTTGCCTTTAATGTACTCTCGGCTATTTCCATCTGTTTCCGCACCTGAGTGCTTCAGTTCGTGTCGGACATAGGTATAATACTTTCACCTTGGTTAGTCGATCTGTGGTAGTTGGCATTTTACTTAGGCGTTTCTTTTTCGGGGGTATTTGTAGGTGATTTTTGGATAGAGGTGTTTTTAATAAATTGTCTCTCCCCTTCCTCTCTTTTCTCTTCCCCTTCTCCCTTCTCTTTTTTTTTTTTTTTTTTCAATTTTTAAATTTTTAAAAAAATAAAAAATAAAAGTAGATTGTTCAAAAAAATTAAATTATTTCTTCTTCTCTCTCTTTCCCTCCTCCAGCTCTTTGTTACCAGTCTTGTGTCCTTTTTTCCTTTTGTGTATAGTTTTTAATTGCTGATCTTCCTTCTCTTTTGGTTTTTTTTATAGCGTAACGTCCACTTCTTTTGGTAGACTATCTGGTGTTCATGGTATGTCTTTTTGTATTTTCTTTTTATGGTCCTCTGTGATGTCTTGTCTTTTTTCGTTACCTTCTCCTTGCCGTTTACCCTTTATTTACGTTTTTCTCTATTTGATGTTGGAGCACGCTGTAGTCTGGTTTTGGCCTGTATGGCTATTTTTCTTTGTGGTTCATGGTGGGGTTGTTAGGGTAGCTGGTGGTCGTTTATAAGTCTCTGTTTGCCTTTACTTTGTGGATTCATTTTGGTTATGTCGCTGGTTTGGGGTGTATTGTGGAATGTTACAGTCCGCTGGATGTGGAGTGGGGACCCTGTGATGTTTAGGGGGTCTTTTAGCTTCTATTAAGGCGCGTTACCGTCCATTGCTTCGCCGTCTCTGGGTAGAAGTCCCAGCGCCTGGATGCCCCTCTGGGGGAGATGGAAGTCTGCCGGAACCTCAATGCCTATGTCCCTCAGGAAGGCCCTGGGGTCCGCAGTGGGCAGTAGTACAGCCGGCCTTGGCCCGTTAAACACTAGCATTTTGAAGGGGTGTCCCCAGGCAAAGTTCAGTCCCTTGGCTCTGACAAGATCCGCAATGGGCTTCCACTCCCTGCGCCTGGCAAGCGTGGTTGGTGCTATGTCTTGATATAATTGGAGTGCGGTGCCGTCCAGAGTGTATGTGTGGTGTCTGGTACTTTTGATGATGGCTTCTTTGGTGGAGAAGAAGTGCCACCTCATAATCACATCTCTGGGTGGGCCATTGGGGGGTCCCCTGGCCCTCAGTGCCCTGTGTGCCCTGTCTATTACCCACATATGTTCAGGGATAGCTGGCAATTGCGTTTTGAACATGTCTGTGAGTACCTTCTGGATGTCTGTGTCTTTAATTCGTTCAGACAGTCCCTTTATTCTCAGGTTGTTTCTTCTCGACCTGTTTGAAGCGTCCTCAATTTCTGCCTCCAATTCGGCTACTTCGGATATTAGGGTGTTGGTGGCAGTAGCGGTCCCATTGTGGGCCGTTACCACCTGGTCCATCCTCCATTCCAGGGCTTCAGTACGTTGCCCCACAGCCTGGATTTCGGCTTTTACTTCCCTTGCCGACCTTTCAATCTCGCCTGCTAGATAGTGCTTTACCTCTGCTAGTGAGCGCATTATGTCCAAGATGGTAGCCTGTTGTGTCGGGACAGTCATATCCCTGGTGCCCGGGGAGCTCGGGGAATCCGCGCTCGCGTGGCCGCCGCCATCTTTGTGCGCTTGCAGATGGGGTGCCATCTTGCAGATGGGGTACAGATGGGGTGCCATCTCTTTGTTTTTTACAGTTTTTTTTTTTGTTGTGCCATCTCCGGACCCTTCTCTGATGCTCTGCAGGTAATTTTGGGTGTTGGTGAGCGGGTGTTTTGCGTCTGGCGTGGTTTTTCGGACCTCTCAGGGTGCAGAGCTCTTTGCCTAAGCGGCCATTACTCTCGGCGGTCAAGCCACGCCCCCGTCTCGGCTGCTTTTTAGGGGGTGCGCTATGATTCTTTTCCGTTGAAGAATGCATCGGTCTGGGATGTGAGCGCCTTGCCTCCAGTCATTCCCAGAAGCGCAGACAGACCGCATCAAATTTGTCCTTAAAGGCCGTCTCCCATTCCTCAGTGGTTTGCTGCTTCAGGCTAGTAGCCCCACCATCGGCCATCTTGGCTGGGCCTCGTGGGCCAGTCTGTGTGGCGTGGCGCTGAGTTGCTTCCCAGAGGTGGGTGCCATATGCTGGTGGACCGGGATGACCCCTGCCGGTCCAGAGGGGGGGGAACTGGGACCCTTCCACACCAAAATCCACGCCCGTGGTGGGGGGAGAGCGGCCGTCTCTCCCGCTCCCACCTGTCGGGTAGGCCTCCGACGCTTGTCCGGTATGTGCTGCTCATTTCGCCGCTTGGTGGGTGTAGCGGAGAGCTGATTTCTCGCAGCTATTCTCCACTTAAGATCCTAGGGAGGCTCAGGAACAAGTCATTAGTAAATCCACAGCAGAGTTTCCAGCAGGTAAAAAGGTACAGCAATATCCCCACAGCACTCCCAATAACTGGACGACACACAGTTTCAGGAGTAGAACTGACAATCGTTTATTCCAGGGTTTCTTATAAAGCCTGCTCCCTTGCAAGGGATGGATTCACATTAATTAGGACAGTAACCAATACAGTGCTTGTTACCTCCCACACATCTCCTCCCCTCAGAGTGAGTCATAATCCCCTTAACTTGCACAGTGATTTACCCCAAACCTGGATGTACCCCTAAACCATCACATAACATTAATATTAGGGTACCGCTAGGTAGCCCTGATCTGGGTGACTATAATATCCAAAATTCACCCAGATCGGACCAGTGGTTCGGCAGTTACGTGGAGGTGAAGTTTGACCGACCGCACACGAGTTGGTATCCGAAAAGGGTTCCATAAGATTGGGCCCTGCAGTCGGTCTCCGTTCGGCAGTTAAAACATACATTTATAATTGCCATCTACACTTCAATTCACATAGATATTGGTTCCCTCATTCGGTACTTTGTTTCTACCGAATGGGGATTCGTGAGGACTCTCCGTTCGGCAGTTACGGAGCTCTGGAGGTCTCAGCGGTGTTCGGTTGTTTGAGTGTCCGATTTGAGTTCCAGACACTCGACGACCAAACATCGCTGAGATTTTCATGCGTAAGATGGCCGCCGCCACGTGTACGCATGCCGAATGGCGGCCACACAGATACAATCTTAATGAGCCGGTTAACTTGTGGCTTAGAAAGAATGTGAACCTTAATTGCTGGCACACTTCTCTCTGGGGTGGTCCCTCAGTTCGGTAGTTTCCATAAGCATATGGTACGGATGGAAACTACCGAATAACATACAATTCACATAGTAAATATACAAATAGCAATTTAAACACAGGTAAAAATAGAACGAATACAGTCACACAGGCATGTTATAGGACAGGCTTACTGCATTCCGCTACAGTGGGTATCATTGCACTCCACTTGCTGTTCCCTGTCTATTGCTGGGTCTTTTGACCCGATTAGTCTCTGTTTTGGACGGGAAAGGTGGCAGTTTTTGCGGATTTGTGCCGGAGCTCTTGAGGTTGTCTACCACTCGGCTCTGCGGTCAGGCCCCGCCCCTTCTCGCTTTTTTTAATATGAGGAAGAAATTGACCAGAAAGTAAAATTTTACAGGTGACACGTTATAACATTGATCTCTGTAAATGCCTTTTTTTTCTTTTTTAATGCAAACAACAATCTGATGTTAAATTCAGTATGAGATTCTTTCTTTAGATTTGAAACAGCTAAAACCATTTTCTGATCACTTACACTGCACTTAGAAAGTTTCAGGCAATCCATTTTGAGCTGGGTCATTGCTGGGTTCCAAAAATACAAACAGGGGTGTTTGTGCATTTAGTGTTTGTGCTTGAATGCAGGTCCATAGTTATGTGGAGTGTTGGTGTTTGAATGCAGAGGAGTATTTTTGTGCAGTGTTAGGTTTTTAAATGCAGGGATGCATTTTGGGCAGTGCTGGTGTGTGAATGCAAGGGTGTATTTATGTGCAATGTTTGTGTTTGAATAAAGGGGTATATGTGTGCGCAGTGTTGGTGTTCAAATGTAGATGTGTCTGAATGAAGGGGTGTATTTGTGTGCTGGGTTGGTGTTTGAATGGTGCGATGACTGTACTGACACACACAGATACATTTACTGACAAAGATGTGCACACACTCATATAGACATAGACTTAGACACACAGTTACATAAAATCTGACACACACACTGACACAAAATACACACACTGACACAATACACACACACTGGCACAATATGCACACACACACTTAGATACACATAGGTATAAATACACACTGATATAAATAGATACACACAGACATAGATACACATGGATACAAACACTGACACTTATATGCACACATAATAAGATACAAACAGGTAAATATACATACTGACATACACAGATACAGACAGACACACACAGGTACACATACACACTGATGATATACACAGATGAACACAGACACACACTTAGATACGCACAGGTACACATACACACTGGTATGCACACATACTCAAATACACAAAGACACATGCAGTGCATACATACTGACACATAGAAAGATACAGGCAAACACACATCTATACGTAACAATTCAAATAGTGTAGCCATGCACCTGAGTTCCTACCCTTTTGCCTAAAGGGAGTGTCTTTCCTATTGACCAGTGGGAGTTACATTTAGGTGGCACAAACTATGCTATTTTCATAGTAATCAGGCCCGAACCTCACATTCCCTAAATCTGGAACTCATATCTTGTCAAAAAGACTATACAGCAAATCCTAAACATTACATAGTTAAAGTGACTTTACCTTTATTAAATAAACTCTTGTTTAATGATTACAAATTCTGTAAACCTAGAAATTGCTTTCTTTGTTGATTTGGCCATGGAATTGAACTATCGTGTACATTCCTATCTTGAATCTACAAATAGAGTTGCTAATCTTCAAAGAGTTATTTTTATTTTTTTTGTCTTGTTCTTGGTATGTAAAGCACTGAAGGTCAGATCTTTCTGCACATGGGATGAAAGTGCTCTGAATAATTGTTGCATAATGCTTTAATTGTAAATCTGCAAAAAAGAATTCTTGGAGAAATACAGCAGATACTTATGCCAGCTCTTTTAAATGTTACACAAATTAGAGCATTATGTTTTAATTTATATTTAGCATCTATTACTTTAGGCTTTGAATATGATGAGTTTTCAAATACGGCGGTAATTTGTTTCTAATCAATAGAAAAACATTTATGATTTTATGGTAGCTCTTATATTTTCCTATTTTGTTGGTTTGCTTTGGCAGTGTTTAACAGGAGTAGTAGAAATATGTATCTGTAGTTTATCTGTTTAATCCTTAAGATGCAGATTTCCAGAAAAAAATAGATACGAATTAATGTGAAACAGTTGACTTATTGAGTACATGAAAATAATTTAAGAAGAAGTGGTACATTTATGGTGCAAACATGACAACAGAAAACCACTTTGACAAGTACCGGTAACTTTTGAAAACTCAATATGATTCCTTCTCGCCAGATAAACTGTGCCTCTTAATTATTGAAGAAAATTAAATCCCTGAATGAATATTAAAAGTGAGTTGAATTATGTTACAAAGGAAATAGTCTTTAATTTATTGAAATTAATATAATTTTGAGAAAATAATTGGAAACCTTTGAATTAATTTTGCAATTTAAAGTGGCGCTTTTAAAATTATATGACAGCTATCCATAAAAAGCATTAGGGTATGTTTACCAAACTCAGTGCTTTACTGCATGGGGCATGCAAACACAGTAAGTGATAGAGAGACAGCACATAAACCATATGAGCTACATAGGCATTGAACGTCTTGAAAACATTGCTTGTGGAATCAAACTGAGCAAGAGAGGTTAATGATCTGTCTTATGTTATCAATTAAAATATGATTTTCCACATCCAGTCTCTGAATCTCTCCTTGTGATTGAGTTACATGGCTCCCAAATTAAAGGGAAATTAACATCAGATATAATCACTTGGCATTAAATGAACTTTGGCTGTCAGAAAAGATGTTAAGTTCTCAGCATAAAAAACATATTAATTTATGATGATCTGAAGGATGGTTTCCTTAGTGTCAGATTTGTTCAGTTTTTCTCATTCCTCTGCTATCTTGGAACAGTAGTGGAATGTTTATGTTTTTTTCCCCCCACAAACTCAGTTGATCAATTGATTGATGTGCATTGACATCAGTTAGGATGATAACTATTTATTCTACCTCTGCAGTAAGAAGGATACCTGCAGGGATCTTACTCAAGAGAGGAGCTAATAACACACTGGGCTATTTTAATAAAATTACTTAGTATTGTAATTGATTTATTGCTGTAACAATGAGTTTCAAGCCTTTGGAATCCACTGACAATTGGTTCTGCCAATATATTATTGAGCATTTATTTGTCAGTTCTAATACAGAGCGCTGTATTTCCTAGTGGAAATGTTCTAAAACATTTCTTTTAAAATAATTTTATTTTTATTATTTAAAATTTCTAAGATTTACCCCAAAATTATACTACTTGGTGAGTTGTTGTTCTAGTTTTGTTTCAGTTATGTTTTTTTTTTTTTTATATATATTTCACATAGTTTTACTAATTTGATTTTCAAAATGTATTTCAAATTACTGATTTTAAGGCAAATACCATGAATACATATTTTTCCAGAATCAATTTTTCTAAAAATGTTTTTCAGTGTATGCTCAAAGTTTTCATATTTGTAAACAGTATATCTATTTATCTGGTCACATAGGACATATTTCTAAAATACCAGCAAAAGTTATATTTTCATTTTCTTGTCATTTTATGTGTGAAAGGGTAGTGTTGAAAGTATAATTAGACAATGTCACTTGTTGATTCCTTTCATTCTGAAAAAATTAGATTCTGTAAAGCAGCAATTATCACAATTTTATAAAAGTGATAACATATACGCGTTGCCCGGAAGGACCCAAGTAAGTGGCAAACTATGGTAAAACAGTCTGTCAACTTACTATGGAATGGTGCCTGGGTACTCTTGGTGTCATAACCATTACAGCAGGCTGTACTGGATACGATGCGTAGGGTGACCCTTTAAAGAACAAAAAAAATCAACATGCTTTTTCATAATTAAATTGTATACAATCTAATTCTTTTACTGGTTTACCATATGGTCTTTATTAATTTATTACCTGATTTTCTTCACCAGTCTAGTCAGGGCCGGATTATTAACATAGGGGTTGATGGAGCTGCAGCTCCAGGCCCTTGCCAATGGAATAGGCCCATTGTTTTTTTACTACTCTGTACATGCTCTTACTTAAAGGGACACTCCAGGCACCCAGACCACTTCTGCTCATTGGAGTGGTCTGGGTGCCAACTCCCACTACTCTTAACCCTGCAAGTGTAATTATTGCAGTTTTTTTAAAAACTGCAATAATTACCTTGCAGGGTTAACTCCACCTCTAGTGGCTGTCTACTAGACAGCCACTAGAGGTCTCTTCCTTGCCCATAGCACAGAAAAACCTGTGCTAGAGCGTCGCTGGACGTCCTCACGCTGTGTGAGGACCTCCAGCTCACTCAAATCCCCATAGGAAAGCATTGAAAATAGTTTTCAATGCTTTCCTATGGGGAGACCTAATGCGCATGCGCATTAGGTCTCCTCGGCCGGTGGGCAGGATCAGTCTCGCCCGCCGGCCGACGGAGCCAGTAGGAGGAGCTGCGCAGAGGAGGAGACAGCGGCGAGGGACATCGCCGCTGCCTCAGTTAAGTGACTGAAGGGGTTTTCACCCCTTCAGTAACTGGGGATTGGTGGGTGGGAGGGAGAGGGACCCTCCAGTGCCAGGAAAATGGATCGTTTTCCTGGCACTGGAGTTTCCCTTTAAGTATGGAAACTTAAGAGGGATATAGGGGAATAAAACTAGTGTTAGCTATGCTGTTGGAGTATAGGAATAAAGCCATATGTACCTTTGCCAGGTATATGTGGATGTTGAAGGGGTACATTTGAGATGCAGCCATTCAGTTTTTTTCTAACTTTGAATTTTTATGCTGTGTTCATGTTTCATTTTGGAGTAGTTTAGCTGGTTTGTTATTCAAACTACCCCACAAATGCAGACCCTGGGGTATTTCAAAAGGCATATTTTGAACCTCAGCGTGGGATAATTTTTTTTCTAGTTTGTTCCAGGTGTAGTGGTAATGAGCGTTTTTTAAATGTATTTGTTTACTTTTTTAAACTTTGTAAAACTTTTTTAAATTTGTTTTTAAAACTTTTTTTTACTTATTCATTTTTTTTATTTTTAAACTTTTAAATTATTATTATTTTTTTAATATATTCTTTATTTTTGTTGTGCAAAAAAGTTTACAAACAGGTCTGCAGTGCCACGATAGCAGTAACAGGCAAATCAAGGCATTCAGTATCACGACATAGGATTGAACTGCACAATATTTAAATAAGTAAACAGGGTAATGCAAGTCATGCCAGAAGATGAACAGGTATGAGTACCTGTAAACTGGCATTTTTGGTATTTAAAATAGGATAATAATATAATAAGATAATAATAGTATGCTTCACAGGTATAACCAGCTTCTGATTTACTTATATGTTAGCATGGGATTGTAGATAAACAGTGAAACGTTCAGGCAATTTGCAATTCACTTTTCAAATGGGAAGCATGTTAGGTAAGTATGATTATTAATGTTAGGCCACAACATGTGTAGCTGCTGATCAAGGTTACACCTTGTATAGGTAAACAGGGCAAAAAACAAAAACAACATGCTATTATGCCACAGAGTAGGAACTAAAATACACAAAACATAGGAAACAAATACCACTGGGTAAGGCAATGTTTAAGAGAGTAGGGACAGCCTGTGTCATCACAACTGCCAATTGTGGTATTTAAACATCTAGTTCAGCTAATATAATACCACTGGGGGCCAACTATAAGAAAATATGCTATACAGGTGAAAACAAAACATCTGCACACTGAAAAAATATATGGCTAATAACAGTGAGGCAAATAAGCTCCTCTGGCAAGGTTTGTGGCTAAGTCAGTCAATTCCCAATGAGGGTGATAAGACTAGGACAGGAGGCCATTTGCTTAATGTAGCTTTACATCTCTCGTATTTACACTCTTTTAATTTCCTGAAGGAGTTATCTAAAGCAAATTCAGCAAGTGTGTACATCACCTATAGTGAAATATTTCTAATAATGTATTTTATGTATCTTTCTCACAGGAGCTTATAGTGGTACATACCCCAACAATTTGTTATGCTTATCGATTCATGGTATTAAACATAAAGTAAGGCTAGATAAGTAGAGTATCTGTTACATATGAAACATGTAAGGGCTAAAAAATATCACTCTCAGTAATATTGGTCAAAGTAAATCATAAGTGTTCATCTGAAAAGTATAAGATTAAAGTAAAGCAGACTATGAACTTAGTTTAGGTGGTTTTCCAGTGGGATGGTAAGTCCATATATTGGCCTTGAATAATCGTCATGGGTGCCTGCTCTTTGGAGGCTGACAGAATATTGACTTCATCCCCACGCGGCACCACTAGGGTTTCCAATATCCCCCATAGGTACCTGATTCCTTGGTCTCGCAAGATCCGAGTGATATGTGCGAACTTACGCCGGTCGAGGAGGACCATGAAAGGTAAGTGATCATATACGGAGATCTTGCTATCGGCAACTACCAGGCTTGGTTGTTGTCTGGATCGAGCCATAATAGAGGATTTTACAGAAATGTCTCATGTGACAGCTATAATGTCCTGTGGTGCATCTATAGGTGCTGTGGGACCCTTCCTGGACTCTGAAAGCCGTCACGAAGGGTGGCATTTTGCCGTCTTTCTAAACCCCAAGTGCTTGCATAACTTTGTGGGCAAAGCTTAACAAGGCCTCTTGGCCTACCGTTTCTGGAGCTCTGCGGATCTTGATAATCCTCCGTTGGTGCCACGCCTCCAGGAAAGTCACTGTACGAGAGAGGTGCTGCACTTGTTGGGTGAGTGAGTTCATTCTAGAGCGTGTGTCGTCCAATTCTTTTCCCGCTCCTCTTCCTTGCACTCGACAGCCCCTATGAGGCGATTCAGACCGCCAATCTCCACCTGAACTCCTGCGAGGTCCGCCTTCCAGACCTCCCTCAGGTTCAGAAGGAAGTTTTTAATATCCCGTTTAGTGGTGGGGCATTTATATGAATCCGTATAATACTGTGATATGTATTTGGATCACTGTAGGCAGTTATCAACTGGTAGGAAAGGATACTTTTTATTAGGACTGGGTAAAGGGGGGTGGTATTTTTTTTACTTTTTTAAAACGTTATTAAAATTTTTTTAAAACTATTTAAAAAAAAAAAACTTCTAACATTAAGCCCTAGCTAGCCTAAATTCCCTAACTCCCCACTTACTTCCACCAACCCCAGCTAGGTAAATATATAATTTAAAAATATTTAAATTAATTAATATAATAAATGTAACCACTGAGGGTTACACTGTAGTCTGTGATCTGATGACAGGGAAGGGGTTAATTTTAAATGGTAAAGGGGGGGGGGGATTGTAAACTAACTTTATTTTTTTACAGAGAGAAGATCATCACTGCCAATTCGTCTCCCTGCACTTAACACTGACCGCGGAAGCGCAGGTAGGCAGATTAGTCCCTGCGGTACATTTTTGACAGTTCCTATTCTAGCAACCTAATGCCTGCTCTGTAATATTTATAATATAGAGCGTAATATTTATAATACAGAGCAGGCATTAGGTTGCTAGAAAATGAACTGACAAAAAGGGGGTACATTGGCATTGTGGCAAGCTTATACAATATATGATCATATACTGTAACTAAAACCCCACTATATTTCTTATATATATTGCAGTACTCTAATTGGTGCAATTTTGTGCCATTTTTTTAACATACAAATTGTTTTCCTTAATATTTTTCATGGGCAATATGTGGGCTAGTCGAACCGTCAGATAAATGAGTGCCACAACTTGATCCTGAACTAAATTGCATTTTAGGAAACAAAATTTCCGCTGTGTGCAAATCTAACTGAAAACATAAAATTACTTGACTGAACTAGGGTGATACATAATTCCAAAGACAGCTGCCATTTCTATTTTGAAAGTACACGTTGGTCTACAGGCAAAAAGAGAACTGTACTTTTGAGATTGCCATAGGATTTAGGCATACCACAACAGAAAAATGCTTGTGCTCTTAAACAGATCTGGTGACCAGTTTATTTTTCAGTCTCAAATGACTAATTCAAGAAATCCATTATCACTCAATCTCTAAGTGGACTTTATTTTACTGCGATTTAGTGATTTACTGTGTTATACATCACAGATATGATTTAAAATTACGTTACTAGCCTTATCGTTGTTTAAGAAGAGCCTATTGATCCATTGCCCCTTTCCCCCTAGTAAATATGTTTTATTTGCTCTCATAAAATGTGGTTTTATTATGCTGTTGTGTTCATATCTTTCTGTATTAACTCCACTCTTTTTTCTGTATTTATATGGTGTTGTCTTTGTTGGAAAACAAATAAGCTTAATTTTATTTTTCAAGGATTTTACATTTTATTTGTTGTGTGGTTATAGATACATTTGTCTTCTGTTTTTGAGTGCACAGTATTAGGTTTGATTTTGTTTTTAATGAATGATGAATATCCTTTATTTCAGTAGCATTCTGAACATTTTTATAATTAACCAGTAATGGACTTTATAAATCACTTTATGTTTTCTGTAATTTATTAAGTTTTGTATCTTGTATTAAAAATATTTTAGAAAATCCAGACTTGGCAATAGAATTAGCACAGAGTTGCTGTCCTCAGTTTCCTTTGATTGCCATTTCATGGCTAAGCTAGTTCACAACTCAATTTATAAATATGTTTGTAATGATGTGTTCATCTAATCACTCATGGAAAGCTAATGGTTCACAAATTATTAATCTAGACAGAAAGTTCCAAGTCATTAGATCAACACTTGCCTCTTAACTAAGTAAACTTTGCAACATTTTTATCTGGAAGGGCAATATATGGTTTTGTATTCTCAACTGGAAAGTTCCTTGTCTTCTAGAGAGAAATAAGCTAAAAGTGAAATAGCAGAATAAAACATCTAGTCTCATTTTTCTTCTTGTTAGTCTTCTAAAAGGGACATTATAGTCACCAGAACAACTACAGCTTAATGTAGTGGTTCTGGTGTGTATAGTTAGTCCCTGCAGGCAGTTTCATGTAAATGCTGACTAGGTTCACCTCCAGTGGTAGTCACTCGATGGCATCTAGAGGTGCTTCCTGGGTCAGTGCTACACAAAATGCAACACTGATGTTCAGTGTCTCCACCCTCTGCATGGAGGCACTGAACCTTCCCCATAGAGATGCATTGAGCCAATGCATCTCAATGAGGAGAAGCTGATTGGTGCAGTGCTGCGTTTTGTCACACACATGCATTAGCCTCCCAATGATTTAAATTCTGATGATCTCAGTCAAGGTGACAGAGCGGGGGTGGGGCCAGTGCTGGCGGACCAGTGTGTCACTGGAATAAAGGTACGTTTTCTCTCTATTTAAGATGGGCAAAGGGAGGCGGCACCTTAATAGTGCTTTTAAACATCATAGGGTCAGGAATACACATTTGTATTCCTCACCCTATAGTGTCCCATTAAGATAAGATTATATAGAATGACATAGAATAGCATTCCTCTCAGAATTTTCACTTCTTTGCACATTTAGCAATGAATAGGTTCTTGGCACTCACCTATTGCACAATTAATATTTACAAAAAATAAAGCATTATCAATAAGCTGTATATAGAAATGAACCTTAGTTGCCATCTGGGATTTGAATATACTGTTTTCTGGATGGTGTACATTCTATGGGCAAACCAACCAAAATATGGTGAATTTTAGGGAACAAACTAATCTAAATATGTAATTTGTAATATACAGAATCATTAGTCTAGGTATTCCAGATTCCAAGATTAAACTTACAGTCATTCATTGTTTTTATCTCTACAGCGTTTTAATATCTTGGTACTCCCTGCTTTTAAAAAAGTAAATAACAAAGATGGCATTTATGTTGCTTCTGGTGATAGCAATGGATGTCATGACATCACATAGATTTAGCAGATAATACAGTTGGCAAAGAATAATGTAAATAGAGCCTTAAGGCACAACATTCAATTGCATAGTATGGGACAGGATGTATGTAATCACCCAGTGACCCACACACCAAGCAAGGTTACCGTCAAAGCGACAAGAGTTCACACTTCAGTTAGATTGTATAGGATAGGGCCCATAAGCTACAATAATAATTTGCCAGACTGAGTCTCGAAAGTTCCACTAGAGTGAATGATCTAACATTTAAAGATAATGCAGTTACAATTGAAAAATAGCTCCTAGAGAGAATAAATATAATGTGTATTGATTGATTATAACCTACATGATATGCTCAATTATTAGTAAAGTTCTTATTTAATTTCTAGAGATTTTCTATTTATGTTGTAGACACTACAGTGTCATTAAAATGAATTAATGGCTTGAACAGCAATAGAGTCTTAAGTGGAGTGGAGAGTGCTTAGCCAGTCTGCCCAGTCCTGCATTAACATTTATTAAGTAAACAAAATAACTGACTGCCATCAGAAGTTCTATGCCACCGCTTAGGTATGGACACCTAATTAAGTCTTGCCTTCACACTGATGCTCCCTTGCTAGAGAAGTACATATTAAGTCAGAGGATCATTTAAAACAGTGGAATCTCTTTAAGAAAAACAAAGGCTCTCATTTAATTTTCATACCAAATATTCTGCTGCATAAATCCAATCCATCAATTCAATTATCATCTAATTATCTCATCCCAATTATCTAATCAAAATGAAGTCTTAAAAAAAGTACTTAATCCCCTGTTGCTGAAATTCCTAAATATACATTTTAAACACATGTGAAAAATGGAAATAATCGTCAGACAGGCATTCCAAAACAAGTTGGTGATTGAACACATCTATGAGCTTTTATTGGTTTGAAATAGGACCCCATAGCAACATCAACATTCCCATAAATATAACTAGTATTTGCTGTAAATTTAAAGAGATACTCTAAGCACAAAACATCTTTAGCTTATTGAAGCTTGTTTGGTGTGTAAATCATGCGCTCTCACTGCCAGGACCAGATTACCCATTAGGTAGCCTAGGTGTCTGCCTAGGAGAGAACAAACGGGCCCCTGTAGTATTGTCCAACAGGGAGGAAGTGACAGCCGATCACTTCCTCCCAGCTTCACAGAGCATTGCGCGGGAGGTTGGAGGGGGCAGTGGCACCATCACAGGCAGCATGGAGGCAGAGGACAGGAGTGAGCTACATAGTTACATACATAGCTGATAAGAGACTTGCGTACATCAAGTTCAGCCTTAGTTTGTCTTGACCTGTGCTTCATAAAACTATGCTGATTTTTGCTGATAACCATGTTCTTCTCAAGAAATTATTGAATATTATCCCTTTTAAATACTTTTCAAGCCACAGAAGTTAAGCTCACAGGTCTATAATTTCCAGGAAAGGATTTTGAATCCTTTTTTTGTATATAGGAACCACATACGCCTTCCTCCAATCCTGACTTCCATTCTGGGGTCAAGAAGGATTTTTTTTTCCTAGTTTGTTGCAAGTGCTTCAAACTGTTTTTTTTTTTTTTTGCCTTCTTTTGGATCAACAGCAAAAAACAAATGTGAGGAAGGCTGAACTTGATGGACGCAAGTCTCTTTTCAGCTATTTAACTATGTAACTATGGAACCAATTACAAATATTCTGCACGTTTTTAGCAGCAATCATTTGCACTTCTATTGCCATAGGTTCTTCCTTAATATATACGGAGGAGAAATAGTTATTTAAAATTCCTGCCTTTTCCTGGTCTTCATTAACTAACACCCCCATTTCAGTTTTTAGTGTACCTACACTTTCATTGTTTGTTTTTTAGAATGCTTTGGGGTTGGTTTTGCTCTCTCTGGCTATAATTTTTTCGTTTTGAATTTTAGCGAATCTAATCGCCTTTTTGCACGCATTATTGGCTTCCTTATATCTTTTATAAGATGCATCTGATTTGTCCGATTTAAATGCTTTAAATGCCCTTTTCTTATTTTGAATCTCTTGCTTTACTTCTCTACTAAGCCACATTGGTTTCAATTTGTTTCTTTTCTATTTATTACCCAATGGTACATACTGAGAAATGTTCCTTTCTAATATTTGTTGGAATATGATCCATTTATCCTCAGTGTTCTTTTCACTAATGAGTTTATGTCAGTCAATATATTGTAAAGCTGCCCTTAACTTATAGAAATTGGCCTTTTTAGAATTACATGTTTTAGTATACCCCAATGTGCTTTTGCTTTTTGAGTTTATTTCAAAGGACACTATATTGTGATTACTATTTCCCAAGTGCATGCATGCTGACTCCCATCAGTGTAAGCCAGCATTACCAGGACCCCAAGAAAGTCACCTCCCTGGACACAAAAGGTATTTTAACAGGAGGATGTCTGCAAATATAAAACAAATATAACCTGTATATGTCTATGTATGTCAGATTGTGTGTGTTTTTATCTATGTGTATATCAGTGTGTGTGTGTGTATATCTGTGTGTGTATCTGTGTGTTTGTCAGTCTGTGTTTGTGTGTATCTTCGTGTATCTACCAGTGTGTGTATGTGAATGTATGTATCTGTGTGTATCTGTATGTCAGTGTGTGTATCAGGTGTGTGCATGTGTCAAGGGGTGTGCATTTATCAGTGTGTTAATAGTTGCAATATGTTGTTAGATAAATCATTTTGTTTTTTCATAATAGTGTTCGAGTGTGGTGGGGATGCAGCAGGGCCGGACTGCCCACCGGGATACCGGGAAATTTCCCTAATCATGAGGATAATGTAATTTAAATTATTTTCAGCCACAGGTTGGCATAGTCCTGAGGGGGGTAAAGAGAGACTAGCTGGGGACTGGTGCAGCCGCAATTAGACTGCCGTCAGCCGGAGAGAGACCTGTCAGTCTTCCTGCACAATTTACAGCAATTCAGGCCGCATGCCCGTCCCCACACTTAAATCCTGCCTCCCGAACACAAGCCCTGCCCCCACACAGAAGCTGCTGACCTCGCTGTAATGAAGAGGCCAGACAATGACATCTTCACCTACCAGTGCCAGGTAAGCTTTGTGTGTGTGCCTGCTAGTGAGTGAGATTGTGTGTGTGCCTGTCAGTGAGTCTGATTGTGTGTGTGCTGGTGAGTGAGCTTTTATGTGTGTGTGTGTGCATCTGCTAGTGAGGGAGCTTGCGTGTGTGTGTCTGTGTGCATCTGCTAGTTAGTGAGCTTCTGTGTGTGTTTGCCTGCAAGTGAGTGAGCATGTGTGTGTGCTAGTGAGTTAGCTTTTGTGTATGTGTGTGTGTGTGTGTGTGTGTGTGTGTGTGTGTGTGCATCTGCTAGTGAGTGAGCTTGTGAGCCCATGTGCATGTGCTAGTGAGTGAGCTTCTGTGTGTGCCAGAGTGTGAGCTTGTGTTTGTGTGAGCTTGTGTGTGCATCTGCTAGTGAGTGAGCATCTGCTAGTGAGTGAGCTTCTGTGTGTGTGTGCATCTGCTAGTGAGTGAGCTTCTGTGTGTGTGTGTGTGTGTGCCTGCTAGTGAGGGAGCTGCGCTGTGTGTGTGTGTGTGTGTGTGCATCTGCTAGTGAGTGAGCTTCTGTGTATGCATGCATCTGCTTGTGAGTGAGCTTCTGTGTGTGTGTGCATCTGCTAGTGACTGAGTGTGTGTGTGTGTGTGTGTGTGCATCTGCTAGTGACTGAGTGTGTGTGTTTATGTGCCTGTTGGTGAGTGAGCTTGTGTGTGTGTGTGTGTGTGTGCCTGCTAGTGAGTGAGCTTGTGTGTCTGCTAGTGAGTGAGCTTGTATGTGTGTCAGTGAGCTTGTCTGTAGGTATCATGTGTGTGTCAGTGAGCTTGTCTGTAGCGAGCATAAGTGTGTCTGAGCTTCTCTGTAGGGAGCATGTGTGTGTCCGAGCTTGTCTTTGCTGAGCATGTGTGTGCAGTGAGCATATCTGTAGTAAGCATGTGTTTAAACATGAGCTTGTCTGAAGTGACCATGTGTGTGTCAGTGAGCTTGTCTGTAGTAAGCATGTGTGTGTCAGTGAGCTTGTCTCTAGTTAGCATGTGTGTGCAGTGAGCGTGTCTGTAGCAAGCATGTGTGTGACCATGAGCCTGTCTGAAGTGACCATGTGAGTCAGTGAGCTTGTCTGTAGTGATCATGTGTGTACCAGTGAGCTTGTCTCTAGTTAGCATGTGTGTGCAGTGAGCGTGTCTGTAGCAAGCATGTGTGTGACCATGAGCCTGTCTGAAGTGACCATGTGAGTCAGTGAGCTTGTCTGTAGTGAGCATGTGTGTGCCAGTGAGCTTGTCTCTAGTTAGCATGTGTGTGTCAGTGAGCTTGTCTGTATGGAGCATGTGTGTGTCAGTAAGCTCGTCTGTGGTGAGCATGTGTCTCCAGTGAGCTTTTCGGTAGTAAGCATGTGTGTGTCAGTGAGCGTGTCTGTAGTGACCTGTGTTAGTGAGCTATACTGTAGGGGGCATGTGTGTGTCAATGGGCTTGTCTGTAGTGAGCATGTGTGTGTCAGTGAACTTGTCTGTAGTAAGCTTGTGTGTGTATCAGAGTTTATCTGTGCTAAATGTGTGTGCACCAGTTAGCTTGTCTGTGTGTGTGTGTGTGTGTCATTGAGAGTGTCTGTCAGTAAACCTATTTGTGTGCATCAGCGAGCTTGTGTTTTTATGTCAATGAGCTTATGTATATCGATTAGATAGTCTGTGTATCAATGAGCTTGTGTCAATGAGATTGTCTGTCTGCATGTTAGTATGCTTAACGGTATAATTAAATTACCCTGAAAGGACTAATCGTTTAAATTAAAAAAAGAAATATACCTATATATATATATATATATATATATATATATATATATATATATATATATATATAAATAAATGTAAAAAACAGATAACAGATAATTTATTGGACTAACAGAATTTTTTAATGACAAGCTTTAGGGAGAACCTCCCTTTCTCAAGACTAATGACTATTACCAAACAAATCAACTCTGCTGTAAAAACTCCACACACACGCCTGCTACAGTACACAGAGAAAAAAATATCTTCACGAGTGCCACTTGTGGTCACCTACAACCCAGCTCTTTAGGAAATACAGAAAATCATTAAAGACCTACAACCAATGTTAGCAGAAGATGAGACTCTGAAAAACATTTATGCTGAAACACCCAAACCTACAACAAAAATTAATCAACAGGAAGCTGCCCACTGAGGGTGAGAATAAAGAAAATGGGACCAGTCAATGCAAAAAACCTTGCTGCAAACTGTGTCAGCACATATGCACAGACAACACAGTCACACACAACAATAAAACCTACAGCATTAAAGGTTCATACTCCTGCACATCCGGCAATGTGATATACATGATTCAATGCACCAAATGCCACCTAGGATGCTACATTGGGGAAACCACCCAGCAATTAAATGGCAGAATGAATATGCACAGACACTCCATTAAATAAAAGGGAATCATGACGGAATATTTCCGTCATGTGTCCTTAAGGGGTTAAACACCACAAAGAAGAATCGTACTGCACTCCTGTGGAATACAATTTTACCCAGCCTGGCCACTCAGTGACCGACCTAAAAATCAAAGTACTGAAAGGGTGTTCTAAAAATCCACAAGAAAAACGTTTGAAGCAAGAATTATCAAAATGTTTAACATCAAGAATAGAGTACTAAATTTTGATTTGGGTTTCCTGTCCCACTACCAACACTTTACATGAACACTCCCCCACATTATCTTTCTGTTCTGTTTTCTGTTAAAATGCATTCCAATATGTTTATTCTATCAATATACAAAATATTTTGTGTAGACCTAAGCTTTCTCATACTCTTATGCATGTATGCTTATATATGAGACTGTGCATTTATATTTGTGTATATGAGTTAATGTGCATGTATGTATATGTGTTTGAGTGTTTGTATATGTAGATGTAAATATGTTCATGTGTTTATGTGTATACGTATACACAGGGGCGGACTGACTGGTCGGGCACTTCGGACATGGTCCGAGGGCCCGGCCGGGAGGGGGGCCCGCTGCCAGGGGGCCCAGACTGCACAGGTAATCCTCTGCATGCCCGGGCCCCCAGCCATTCAATCTGCATATATACATAGCGAGTACTGCTATGTATATATGCCTCTGCGGGCCCTGCTGGCTTCCAAGCAGGGCCCAGGATATACTTACCTTCCCCTCCAGCACTCTTGCGAGCCACAGCAGTAAAGCGTTGCCGCAGGTTGCCGCGACAACGCTCCGCGGCACGCAATGCATGCTGGGCTCGTTAAAGAGCACTGGCTGCAGGAGGGGGAAGATGTCTGCTGGGCCTCTCTATGCTGGCCCATAAAGCTGAGCCACCGGACCACCAGAGAATCTACTGTCCCCCTCCCTGGCTACAGGTAAAAGGCAGGGAGGGGGAAATACATTTAAAAATATATATATATATATATATATATAAAAATTCAACCCCAGCAGAATTTGTCACACATCCACCACACACATACATCAAACATACAAAATGCATCCACTACACAACCATACACATCATCCACTACACAACCATACACATCATCCACTACACAAATACACATCATGCACTACACAACCATACACATCATCCACTACACAACCACACACATCATCCACTACACAACCATACACATCATCCACTACACAACCACACACATCATCCACTACACAACCACACACATCATCCACTACACAACCATACACATCATCCACTACACAACCATACACATCATGCACTACACAACCACACACATCATCCACTACACAACCACACACATCATCCACTACACAACCACACACATCATCCACTACACAACCACACACATCATGCACTACACAACCACACACATCATCCACTACACAACCACACACATCATCCACTACACAACCACACACATCATCCACTACACAACCACACACATCATGCACTACACAACCATACACATCATCCACTACACAACCACACACATCATCCACTACACAACCACACACATCATCCACTACACAACCACATACATCATCCACTACACAACCACATACATCATCCACCACATAAACACACAAACTGCATCCACTACACAACCACACACTACAGTGTCCACCATCCCTGGCTACAGGTAAGAGGCAGGGAGGGAGAAATACATTTAAAAAAAATATATATAAAAATTCAACAGCTGAAAAATACACACACGCAGCATCCACTACACAAACACACACGCAGCATCCACTACACAAACACACATGCAGCATTCACTACACACACACACATCATCCACTAGACAAACACACAGCATTCACTACACAAACACACACACACATCATCCACTACACAAACACACACACAGCATCCACTACAAACACACACACAGTATCCACTACAAACACACACACACACAGTATCCACTACACAAACACACACAGTATCCACTACACAAACACACACACATAATTCACTACACACTACATCCACTACACAAACGCACACTCTGCATTCACTATACACACACGATTCATTCACTCTACACACACTCTCTATCCACTACACAAACATTCAATCTGAATCCACTATAAACACTGTATCCACTTTACTCATGCATTTTGCATCCACTACACACATTCTACAGCCACTATACACACACAACCAAATTCAGTACATACACATACTTCATCCTTGTGGGTGGACTCAAGATGGGTTATGTGGGCTGACTTGGGGGCAGGCCATGTGGGCAGGCCCCTGAGGCACAGACCTTGAGCTGC
This sequence comes from Pelobates fuscus, assembly GCF_036172605.1. Taxonomy (NCBI): domain Eukaryota; kingdom Metazoa; phylum Chordata; class Amphibia; order Anura; family Pelobatidae; genus Pelobates; species Pelobates fuscus. The sequence continues at coordinate 243,944,631 of NC_086317.1, forward strand.
GTCAGGGGCCCCAACATTTCTGGTGGCTGCCCTGCCTGCCGCGCCAGTGCACTGTGCGTGCAGCCATGCACATAACAGAATGTGCACTGACTACAGTTATTTTCACCCGGCTATCGGGGCACGGCGGCCGGCGCTACTTACCTCAGCATAGGAGGAGGGGCCCGGTCCTGGGTTTCCATGGAGTCCTGTACGTCATGCCGCCCGCACAATCCGGATTTCATTGTATTCCGCACACTGCCTTACAAAGCCCAAAAAACTGGGCTCGGCCACACCTTTGTCAGCCATCTTTAGAGGCCAGCCAGCCCACAGGCCAGCCAGCCCACAGGCCACCAGCCAGCCAGCCCACAGGCCAGCCAGGCCAGTAGCCAGCCAGCTAGCCAACAGGCCAGCAAGCCAACCAGCCAGCCCACAGGCCACCAGTTAGCCAGCCCACAGGCCACCAGTTAGCCAGCCCACAGGCCAGCAGCCAGCCAGCCCACAGACCTACAGCAAGCCAGAGGTTTACAGCCAGCAAGCCCACAGCCTGCCAGCCGTAGCCAACAAGCCACAGCCTGCCAGCCAGCAGAAGCTAGCAAGCCCACAGCCTGCCGGCAGTAGCCAGCAAACCCACAGCCTGCCAGTCGCAGCCAGCAAGCCCACAGCCTGCCAGCCGTAACCAGAAAGCCCACAGACTGCCAGCCAGCAACAGTAATTAAGGTGAGAGGAGCCAACTTGGCCTAGGTATCAGCGTGTTGCTATATTGTGAATAAGAACCAGAGTGTTGGAAAGACATCCCTCCAGGCCCCATTAGACTCCATTGTAGTCTCTAAAGGGGCCTTGAGGATATTTTTTCGAACACTCTCTCTAAAGGACACTGAGATAGCCTCTGCTGGAAAGACCCTCCCCCTCCCCCTTCATGGCCCATAATCCTCCCCCTCCCCCCTTCATGGCCCATAACCCCTTAATTGTAGTCTCTACTGGGGCCTGGAGGCGTCTGTTTCTAACAGAGGTTCTCTAATGGACGCTGAGATGGCCTCTGCTAGAAAGACCCCCCTCCATGGCCCATTAGCCCTCAATTGTAGTCTCTACTTGGGGCCTTGAGGGGATTGTTATTTATTTTGCACAGTTTGTTTTTTACATTTGTTAATTATATTGCACTTGTTTAGAATTGATTGCACTTTCGTTCCTTGTGTCTAAAGATTGTGTAGGGTGTGGGTGGGGCTTGCTGCGAAGCATGGGTGAGGCCTGTAAGGGGGCCCTTGATTTATTTTGCCCGGGGGCCCTGAGCGTTCTCAGTCCGCCCCTGCGTATACATACATATATTTGTGTGTGTATATGTATAAGTGTGTACATACATGCATGTATATGTGAATAGGTGTATGTGTACATATACATATATATGGGTCTATGTATGTGTAGACACATTGGTATATGTGTAGGTACATGTATTGGTGCTTGTGTGTGGATGTATGTGTAGCTTTGCGTGTACATATATTCAGGCATTTGGTTGTATTTATATGTAAATAGTTGTATGTACTTGTGTATAATTGTACATATACTCTACTTGTGTATATGTATATGTACATGTGTGTAAGTGTGAGTGCGTGTGTGTGTCTGTGTATGCTGGATATAGGCCTCCATGCATATCCTGTAACTCTTGGATGGAAATTCATGCATTCTTAATATAAGTAATAATTTAATTGTATTTCATTTTACTCTCCCTTTCTAGCACCATCTTCTTCACTGTTTGCTTGTTTTCTCTCTCTCCCCTCTCACTCTGTGATCTTTACACAAGATATTTACGACCGTCTGCAAGAATGGTGTCTATTTTCTAACAAAACTGTGTCTTATCTGCACTCATGTCCCTTTAACCCCTGTATCACAACTCAACTTTGAATTCTATGTGTCGTCTTGCTCAGAAATGCTTTAGACTCGGGAAGGAGAGGTTCTCCTTAAAGCTTGTCTTTTACATCTACATCACTGGAATAATACGGCTACAATCTCTACATATATATATATCTCACCAGGCCCGGACTGGCCATCGGGCACACCGGGCAAATGCCCGGTGGGCCGCGATGGCCGTGGGGCCAAGGCCGGCAGGGGAAGGTCCCAGGACTTCCCCTGCCGGTTTATGCAGGGCCGGCACTATCCGAGCGCCGGCCCCGCTGTATTCCATGTCGGGCCGGTGGGGAGATCAAAGATCTCCCTCACCGGCCCACATGCTATCCAATGCGGCCGCCGGCGGGGAGAGAGAGGGAGGGAGACAGCCTGCACGGAGAGAGGACCCGGCGGAGCTCTAACTTGCAGCTCCGCCGGGTTCCTCTCGCGAGATCCGGAGCGTTGCCATGGCAACGACCGGATCTCGCGAGAGTGAGCTCTAGCCCGCAGGCTAGAGTTCACTCACCACGAGGACCACCAGGGAACACTGCCACTCTGCCTCCCAGTCCCAGGAACCAGTCCCCCCCTCCCAGGCTAAAGGTAAGAAGGGAGGGGGGGGACATAATGCCTGTTATTTTATTTGTTTACCCCCCCCCACACACAAAATCCATTCTAACATTTATACATCACTCACACCCATCACACTCAGCACTCTCACACCCATCACTCACACCCATCACACTCAGCACTCTCACACCCATCACACTCAGCACTCTCACACCCATCACACTCAGCACTCTCACACCCAGCACTCTCACACCCATCACCCCCAGCACTCTCACCCACAGCACTCTCACCCACAGCACTCTCACCCACAGCATACACAGCACTCTCACACCCATCACACTCAGCACTCTCACCCACATCATACACAGCACTCTCACACCCATCACACACAGCACTCTCACACCCATCACACACAGCACTCTCACACCCATCACACACAGCACTCACACCCATCACACTCAGCACTCTTACACTCAGCACTCTCACCCACATAACACACAGCACTCTCACACCCATCACACTCAGCACTCTCACACCCATCACACTCAGCACTCTCACACCCATCACACTCAGCACTCTCACACCCAGCACTCTCACACCCATCACTCTCACACCCAGCACTCTCACACCCATCACCCCCAGCACTCTCACCCCCAGCACTCTCACCCACAGCACTCTCACCCACAGCATACACAGCACTCTCACACCCATCACACTCAGCACTCTCACCCACATCATACACAGCACTCTCACACCCATCACACACAGCACTCTCACACCCATCACACACAGCACTCTCACACCCATCACACACAGCACTCACACCCATCACACTCAGCACTCTTACACTCAGCACTCTCACCCACATAACACACAGCACTCTCACACCCATCACACTCAGCACTCTCACACCCATCACACACAGCACTCTCACACCCATCACACACAGCACTCTCACACCCATCACACACAGCACTCACACCCATCACACTCAGCACTCACTCAGCACTCTCACCCACATAACACTCAGCACTCTCACAACTATCACACACAGCATTCTCACACACAGCACTCTCACACACAGCACTCTCTAACCCATCACACACAGCACTCTCACACCCATCACACAAAGCATTCTCACACACATCACTCTCACACACATCATACACAGCACTCTCACACACAGCACTCTCTAACCCATCACACACAGCACTCTCACACACATCGTACACAGTACTCTTACACACATCACACTCAGCACTCTCACACACAGCACTATCACACTCAGCACTCTCACACCCATCATACACAGCACTATCATACACAGCACTCTCACACACATTACAAACAGCACTGTCACACACAGCACTCTCACACACCACATTCTTACACACATCACACACAGCATTCTCACACACACCACTTACCGCACCCTCACATACCACTTACCGCACCCTCACATACCGCACCCTCACACACAGCACCCCTCACACACAGCATCCATCACGCACACATACTGCACCCCTCACATACACACTGAACCCCCCAACACACTGCACCACACACATACACAATAGTTCCAAACACACACATATATATATACATACACACACACACACACACACAGCACCCCTCACACATACTGCACCCCTAAACACATTACATTCCAGACACACACTAGATCCCTTACCCAACTCTGGATCATCTACACACATATAAACACTAGATCCCTATATACACTCTGAATCCGTTATAAACACACACTCACTAGATCTCCTACACATTCTGGGTCCTTCAAACACACACTAGACTCCTATACATACACACACACACACACACACTACACTCTTAACATATACAATCTGAATCCCCTATACACACACACACACACACACTAGACTTGTAAGCAAACACATACTGCACCCCTAAACACACACTTTCTACAAACACTACATCACCTATACACACACTCTATAGCCTGTTTGCACACATGCTACATCCCCTTTACATACATTCTCTACAGCCCCTAGCCACATATGCATCACATTACACCACAGGCACAACATGTCTAAAACTAACCTTATTACACAATACCACACCACAATCAGCTCACTCTACACACACGCAATACCACAAGCAGACTCCAAACACATGCACAATACTCTTTCCTGGCATTTTTGTCTCCTGGTATCCAGTTATAGAGACACCAGAGACAAGTTGCAAGGAAACACAGTGCAAGCATGTTATTAAATTTGCTTGCACTGTGCAGAACAAATACAGGGCTTTTTTTCTCATGCTAGAGCTCTTCAGCAGAGCTCTGCGCATGGTCTGCCCTGGAAGAGCATTGAACCAACATGCTCACTTTGAGAGGTGGCGTGCTTGTCATTAGTGATGACAAAACACACCTCCTCTGACCCGCCCCCTTCTTAGTGGGCCGCTGGGATAAAAAAATGCCCGGGCCGAATTTTTCTCCCAGTCCGGCCCTGTCTCTCACACACACACTACATAGCACAATGACTTATGAGGCTGGAATAGATTTTGTTTCCTGGGCTGCTTTGTATCCCCAGTCTGACCCTGGGGTGCAGTAGGCAGTAAAGCTACCTAGCTACCTCCTTGAAATTAGTTTTTGCTTGTGGGATGTCTGCAGATGTGACATTTGTTCCCCTCTTGAGCCCCCACCCATTAGGAGTAGGTCAGAAGATATGAACAGAAAATAGGGGGAGGAGGACTTGCCAATGTTTCTCCCCTGCTACCACCTATCTATTTTTCTCTGCAAGGAGGTGGGGGGGGGGAGGGGGGGCAGAGGGTGGACATACCATTCTTCTCCCACCACTATCCATGACTGTTTTAACAGTTGTTTGTGTGGTATTTTGATATCAAACCATGGATGACTACGCAGTTAACCCTTGCAGTGGCAAGGAGTTTTTTTTTAAAATATTTATCTGCTGGTTGATAGTGCTGTCACAGAACATATAGAAGAAATGTAAACACTGATTCGTTTATTTTGTGGATTTACAGGTTTGCCTGGTTCTGGCAGTAAAAACCTTTTTATAGAGGATTCACATAAAAAATCTACTGATTACAGGATGGTACCAAATGAGATGTGCTCATTTCTTTGAAACAAGATCTCGCTTTAGTAAATATGTGAAATGCATTTCTTGTTAAAATGTGGTTAATTTATCGGAAATCTGCTATTTCAAGGCATCCTAATGTGCTTTACTGTCTTGGAACTGACAACATAATGCTCAACCCAAACCCGTTCTGACAGATTTAAATGTAAGGGAAAATTGGAATGGTAAATATACTAAATATTGTATTTACAACCATATCTATATATACAAGTTCATGGACAGATATCTCAGTTCGCAACTTAATAAATAATGACTTTTTTGACATGCATTTCAAAACCCTTGGTTGGCAACATGGTATGGCTTATAGAAGTGTGAAAAATAACCACTTCAAAGTCAAGCACAATAAACCTGAAAGGTTTATAAGTTACAGTGGTATTTACTAAGATTCTATTTGACTAAGAGTCATATTTTGAACTGCACGGTTCAAAATCTTGCAAGGCAAGATTTTTTTTTCTGGCTTGTTACATTGACTACATCTGCAGTATAACAATTTGCAAAGCTTTTATCTCCACAGAGTTATGTCTGTGCCCACCATGAATTCAGGATGTGTAGACATCCCCAGAGACAGGAATAGTGCGTAACCTATTTCATTAGCATGAATTTGCAAGTCGGTCGTAAAGAATTGTCTAGGCTAATACCAAGCTGTCCTGGCATATACTATGACCTACACATATACAATGCAGCATACTCAACGTCACATTAGCTTTACAGACTAATGTATTTAAAAATACCACAGTTAGCAAAAAAATAGGGAGTTAGTTATAACTTATAATTAAACATTGTGTAAGCCTTCCGTGGCTTTATTGTATCTCATTTTTCCGGGTCATCCTCTATCCAAACCTAATACCTTCTCTTAGAAAACTAACCCACTTACAGTGGAAATCCATCCTCTTGGGGGCCTCTGCAGTGGTTTAATTTGGCATCTGGGTAATACAGACAAAATAGGATCTGGTTTATTATCCCACATAACATATAGAACAGCAAGGCTGCACTAACCTGAGCATTGAAATATCAGAAGGATGCCTCTGGGATCAATTGATACAGCCTATAAAATGTAGCAAATTCAATTTTAAACTGTATCTATTAATAAATAAAGATAATAACTCAGTATAACTCTACTTCTTGATGTAGAAGGGCCATTACAGTTAGAACATCAGCTTGTGTGTAATATTGCCCCAGAGTATAGGCGATATATGTGAATTTATTGCCTTTGGAAATATACAGTTGAATATATGAAGGAATGTTGGAAAGCTGGAACTTTAAATTTGATTGATAATGCCCTTTAAAGCATCTTACTCTAAACATTTGTTGTATTTTGGTTTTGTGCTGCCCTAGGCATGAGTAAACCTGGGCACCCCCCAAATCTAAGTTCACCCCACCCCTTTCTATCAAGGCTCCATCTCTTCCTGTTTAAGACACACTCCTTCCCCTTTAAGCCCCACATTTTCCTCTTAAAACTTCACCCCTACTTTTAAGGACACACTCTCATTGACCCATACACGCAATTATTGGCACACACACTGTTAAGCCAACACACTGTCAATGATAGACAACATGCCCTCACTGATACACATACACTCACTGACAAACAGTTATTGTCTTACACACTGTTCAACCAACACACATGCTCACTGACTGATACACACTGACAAGAACACACTCTCAGATACACATGCACTAACTGACATACACACTCTGACAGACACAGACTGGCAGACACACTGACAGTCACACACACGATCAAAGACAAACACACATACATCACTGACACACTCGTTCATTGACAGACATACACATGCTCACTGACACACTCACAAACACACAAAAACTGACACACTAATTGACAGGCACACACTGATAGTCACTCACACACTCAATGACAAAGAGACTCTCACTGATTTTATACACACTCACAGACACACACACACACTCATAGATACACACATACACTCACAGACACGCATACATACATTCACAGACACGCATACACCCACAGACACACACACACACATGCACTCATAGACACACATATACATTCTCACACATGCACTCAGAAATTATTAATATTATTATTATTATTTAAATTTTTCCACCCAGCCTCCCTACCTTTGGGAGAGCTGGCGTGGATCTGTCCTTGGGGTCCAGAGGGGATGCTGTGAGGCGGGTGGCTGTGTTCGCAACAGAGGCAGTGATGGAGATATGATCTACCTGCTCTGCTCCCTCGAGCTTCGCTGGCCATTTACTGATGCCGGGATCCGGAATGATATCAGCAAATGGCGCACTAGGGAGCAGAGCATGACGATCATAGCTCCCTCGTCGACACTGATGCAAACACAGCTGCCTTCTAGGGGGATCTATAAGGTGGCCAGCCAGCTCTTGGACTCCCCAGTAACAGGAGAGAGCACCGCGGGGAACATTGGGGATTTCCTAGAGGATGTTTGGGGGTGGGGGGAGGGCACATTTTGTAACCCCCTTGGATAGTGCCTCCCAAGCAAATGTCTAGTTTGCCTTGGGCTATATACAGCACTGGATATGAGTTGTGTGTTAGATTCCTATATGGTGACATTATTATAGTATTGGTAGTAATGTAGAAGGATTGCATACTTAAGTATTAGGGAATTGTGCTTTCAAGTATAAACTGTAAAACTTACACTGGAAGTAATTTTCTTTTTTAAAGTGTTTTAAATAACTGATGCCTATCTGTTCAGAGGCCAACTATGTGTCATTGCCCTAGTTTGTACATGTTACAGTGAAAATAAAGTTGAATCTGTATATGAATTACCACTCTCAATCATTGTTACAACTCCTGCCCTTTGAACCTGTCAGTCAGATGTAAACTGATAAATCTTTAATATAAATATAAAGTAAAACACAGCTTCTCATGAAAACAAACACTTTCAACGTTTTATTCCTTTCATTTGCTTTAAAGGACCACTATAGTGCCAGGAAAACATACTCGTTTTCCCGCCGGGCTCTGGAGAGAGGAAGGGGTTAAAATCTTACCTTTCTCCAGCGCCGGGCGGGGAGCTTTCCTCCTCCTCTCCTCCTTCCTCGCGACGTCATCGGCTGAATGCGCATGCGTGGCAGGAGCAGCGGGCGCATTCAGCCGGTCTCATAGGAAAGCATTTACAATGCTTTCCTATGGACACTGGCGTCTTCTCACTGTGATTTTCACAGTGAGAAGCACGCAAGCGCCTCTAGCGGCTGTCAATGAGACAGCCACTAGAGGCTCTGGAGGCTGGATTAACCCTCAGTATGAACATAGCAGTTTCTCTGAAACTGCTGTGTTTACAAAAAAAAAAAGGGTTAACGCTACAAGGACCTGGCACCCAGACCACTTCATTAAGCTGAAGTGGCCTGGGTGCCTATAGTGGTCCTTTAATATCTTGATGCACTTTTTTCCAACACTTCAACACAGACACAAAAATATTTATGTGCATAATTGTACCTGCATGGTGCTGATCTTCACTGGGGATGAGCCTTCAACTAATATCAATGCAACTGGTACGTTTCTAAAAGTTTGCCCGTGCAGACAGTTGATTTTGCACTTGCTTTCTTACTTGTTTGTTCTTTATGTAATGTATAGATTGTTGTACTTCAAGTCACATACAAACTTACACAATTGTTGATCAATGTGTTATGTTTCTGTTTTTCACTTTACTTTCCATCGATAAGAACCTTATTAATACAGGGGTGCTCTATGTGACATGCATTTAGGGTATATCTTTGCTTTGTATTACATTTAGACACATAGGGAGCTATGTATTCTTTTAAAGGACAGCGCTCACTTGCTTCTTTAGATTTTTTGGTTTTGTCCAATTTGATTGAATTCTTCTTTCTGTTCTATTGGATACTGTAAAAATAAGAATTGGGGAAAAAAATGTTTTAAATGAAAGACATCAAGACACATGAAGGACCCCAACATTTATTCACTCACAAATGGATAATAATCTATATTAATTAAGAAAAATGTATTCATACTCAACTTCTGTGGCTGGAAAATTATTTGAAAGGTTATTAAAGGATAATATTCAAGAATTCCTTGAGAAGAACATGCTTATCAGCAAAAATCAGCATGGTTTTATGAAGCAAAGGTCATGTCAAACTAACTTGATTGCATGCTACTAAGAAGTAAGTAGAACTATAGATCAGGGTGTTGCAGTGGATGTGATCTATTTAGATTTTGCCAAGGCATTTGATACGGTTCCTCACAATAGGTTAGTGTTCAAACTCAAAAAAATTCTTGTTCTTGGGTACAGTGGTGGCTCTAGACTTTGTGAGGCCTTAGGCAAAACTCAAACATGAGGCCACCACTAAATACAATAAATAGGGGTTACATTGTGTGTATAAGGTGGGTAGTCAAGCATACTTTTTATCCAGGATTCATTCTGCTGGTGGTCCTGGGGATTCCTATCTGGTCTGCAGCTCCGTCAAATGCAGAGCTGCAGACCATGTGGCATGTATCTTGCGATCTCCAGAAGTATCAGAGCGTTCTGTGGTAACCTGCGGCAACGCTCTGATTTGTTGGAGATCGCGAGACACCTCAGTCTGCAACTCTGAACCTAGAGGAGCTGCAGACCGGAGACTGTACAGGGCGCTTTCCTCCCAGGGCAGACTGAATGGAGGGGCATTCCACCTGGCAGCATAATGGGCAAGCCGCCAGGCCCCCTCCTGTGTCGGGTCCTCGGTCACAGACTGAGGACCCGACATGTTAGTCTACGCTAAGGCGATTTAGGTGGCCGTGAGGCCCCAGTTTGCCTAAATAGCCTAATTAGAGTGCCGCCTCCGCTTGGGCTTTAAAATAGAGTACAAAGAGTTGTCATTAATGGTATATTTTCAAGCTGGACAGAGGTGGCAAGTGGTTTCCCTCAGGGTTCTGTTCTGGGACCCCCACTTCAGCTTAAAGAATGCACAAGCAACGTATACCCTAATGGAAAAATTAGAGATAACAACACATGAAAAGGACTTGGAAATGGTTATAGACAACAAACTATGCAACAATATGCAATGTCAGTCAGCAGTGGCTAAAGCCAGTAAGGTATTGTCATGCATGAAAAAGGGCATTCGTTCTCGGGATGAGAATATAATTTTGTCTCTTTATAAACCACTGATTAGACCACATCTTGAACAGCTGTGCAATTTTGAGCACCTATTCTAAAGAAGAATATTATGCCACCGTTGATCATGCTCTCCTTCTTCAAACTCTTCAATCGCTTGGTCTCTGTGACTCTGTCCTCTCATGGTTTTCCTCTTATCTCTCCCAACGCTCATTCAGTGTCTCCTTTTCTAATGATACCTCCTCCCCTTGCCCTGTCTCAGTTGGAGTTCCCCAAGGCTCCGTCCTTGGTCCCCTTCTATTTTCTCTTTATACTGCCTCTCTTGGCAAACTTATTACCTCTTTTGGATTTCACTACCACCTGTACGCTGATGACACCCAACTATATCTCTCCTCCCCGGACCTCTCCCCTGCCGTCCTGCAACGTGTCACTGCTTGCCTTTCTTCCATCTCTGACTGGATGTCCTCCCGCTTTCTGAAACTCAATCTCTCAAAAACTGAGCTCCTTGTCTTTCCTCCTCCTAATACTGATCCTCCTCTTTCGCTCTCCCTCCAAGTTTGTGGTACCAACATCAGTCCATCCTTGCAAGCACGCTGTCTTGGCGTCATACTTGACTCTGGTCTCACCTTTGAGCCTCACATCCAGCATGTTGCCAAATCCTGTAGATTCCATCTTAAAAACATAGCCCGCATCCGCCCCTTTCTTGCACCAGATACTACCAAGGAGCTTGTCCATGCTCTAGTAATTTCCCGCATGGATTATTGTAACCCTCTCCTGATTGGTCTCCCCAATAGCCGTACTGCACCCTTACAGTCCGTAATGAATGCTGCTGCTAGATTGATTTTCCTCTCTAGTCGTTTCTCTCACACCTCACCCCTCTGCCAGTCCTTACATTGGCTTCCTGTATGCTATAGGAGTCAATTCAAGGTACTAACTCACACCTATAAAGCACTGAACAACTCTAGCCCCTCTTATATCTCCTCACAGATCCATAGGTATGTCCCTTCTCGGTCTCTCCGTTCTGCCCGTGACCACCTCCTGTCCGTTGTCCGTACTCGTACGGCCAACTCGCGCTTGCAGGACTTCTCACGGGCGGCTCCCTTCCTATGGAATAGCCTGCCTACCGCCATCAGACTCTCCCCTAGTCTTGCATCTTTTAAGAAGTGCCTTAAAACCCATCTCTTTAGGAAAGCTTATGGCCTCCAAGACTAACCCTTACCTCACATACCTGTCTCTTTCCCTCTCCTAAAGGGCAGCCCACCTTATTTGATTGTAAATTCCTGTCCTAATGTGTTTTACACCCCACCTCCTATAGAATGTAAGCTCGTTTGAGCAGGGTCCTCTTCAACCTATTGTTCCTGTAAGTTTATTTGTAATTGTCCTATTTATAGTTAAATCCCCCTCTCATAATATTGTAAAGCGCTACGGAATCTGTTGGCGCTATATAAATGGCAATAATAAATAAATAAATAAATAAGTGCAGAGGCGGGCTACAAAATTAATAAAAGGAATGGAACATATCCGCTATGAAGAAAGGTTAACCAATTTAAACCTCTTTAGTTTAGAAAAATGTCACCTCAGAGGGGATATGATATTATATAAATATATCCAGGGCCAATTCAAACCATTGTGTGGAAATCTATTAACAAACCGGACTTTACATAGGACAAAAGGTCATGCGTTTAGACTGGAAGAAAGAAGATTTCATCTAAGGCAAAGAAAAGTTTTTTTTACTGTAAAAACAATAAGCATGTTGAATTCTTGCCTGAAGAAGTGGTTTTATCAGAGTCTATACAGATGGTTAAACAGCATCTAGATGCATACTTGCAAAATCAGACTATTCAAGTATATAATTTTTCAATGTAGGGTAATAACTGCTTGATCCAAGGATAAATCTGACTGCCATTCTGGGATCAAGAAGGAATTTTTTTCCTAGTTCGTTGCAAAATTGATAGTGCTTCAAACTGTTTTTTTTTTTTGCCTTCTTTTGGATCAACAGCAAAAAACAAATGTGATGAAGGCTGAGCTTGATGGGCGCAAGTCTCTTTTCAGCTATGTAGCTATGTAGCTATATTATACTTACCATAATTTTCTTTTCCTGGATAGATCCATGGCAGTATCACTAATGGGTAGCTCCTCCATTTTGGCTAACAAGACAGGACATTGAAATAAAGCTTATAAAAGAGACCTTCCCTCTACTAACCTCAAGTGCAGTAAAACATCCATGAAGTAGAGAAAAAGGCAGAGTAACTGATGCTGCCATTAATCTATCCAGCAAAAGAAAATTACGGTAAGTATGAATAAATTTTCCTTATTCCTGAATAATCCATGGCAGCATCACTAATAGGTAATGGCCAAACTAACCTGCTTATACAGGGTAGAACCCAAGATACACAAAAGATACATAAGATACAAAATATACATAAAAGATACACAAAACACACTTACAAATGCATAAAGTTTAATTATAAATAACATAATTGAGGACCTCACGACCAAACTTAGAGTCCTTAGAAGCACTAACATCAATACAATAATGTTTCATAAATGTGTTATCTGAAACCCAAGTTGCTGCCCTGCAAATGCTCTTGAGAGGAATTTTCTCTGCGGCTGCCCACAAAGAAAAGATATGTAGTCTAATGAGCCATAATGCCCTCAGAGAAATGAACATCTTGTGACTCATAAGCTTTAATAATGGCAGTCACTATACACCTACTTAAAGTAGGTTTGGGGGCCATCTGCTATCTGCCATCTGCCCTTTTGAGGGCTTCACCAAAAATAAAGAAATAGACATGTGGAATTAGTTTCGTTCCGAATGTACATGCATGTCTTGTAATTTTGTACGTGTGTGAGTACAAAATGAGGCCTGCTCCCTCGAGCTTCGCTGGCCATTTACTGATGCCGGGATCCGGAATGATATCAGCAAATGGCGCACTAGGGAGCAGAGCATGACGATCATAGCTCCCTCGTCGACACTGATGCAAACACAGCTGCCTTCTAGGGGGATCTATAAGGTGGCCAGCCAGCTCTTGGACTCCCCAGTAACAGGAGAGAGCACCGCGGGGAACATTGGGGATTTCCTAGAGGATGTTTGGGGGTGGGGGGAGGGCACATTTTGTAACCCCCTTGGATAGTGCCTCCCAAGCAAATGTCTAGTTTGCCTTGGGCTATGTACAGCACTGGATATGAGTTGTGTGTTAGATTCCTATATGGTGACATTATTATAGTATTGGTAGTAATGTAGAAGGATTGCATACTTAAGTATTAGGGAATTGTGCTTTCAAGTATAAACTGTAAAACTTACACTGGAAGTAATTTTCTTTTTTAAAGTGTTTTAAATAACTGATGCCTATCTGTTCAGAGGCCAACTATGTGTCATTGCCCTAGTTTGTACATGTTACAGTGAAAATAAAGTTGAATCTGTATATGAATTACCACTCTCAATCATTGTTACAACTCCTGCCCTTTGAACCTGTCAGTCAGATGTAAACTGATAAATCTTTAATATAAATATAAAGTAAAACACAGCTTCTCATGAAAACAAACACTTTCAACGTTTTATTCCTTTCATTTGCTTTAAAGGACCACTATAGTGCCAGGAAAACATACTCGTTTTCCCGCCGGGCTCTGGAGAGAGGAAGGGGTTAAAATCTTACCTTTCTCCAGCGCCGGGCGGGGAGCTTTCCTCCTCCTCTCCTCCTTCCTCGCGACGTCATCGGCTGAATGCGCATGCGTGGCAGGAGCAGCGGGCGCATTCAGCCGGTCTCATAGGAAAGCATTTACAATGCTTTCCTATGGACACTGGCGTCTTCTCACTGTGATTTTCACAGTGAGAAGCACGCAAGCGCCTCTAGCGGCTGTCAATGAGACAGCCACTAGAGGCTCTGGAGGCTGGATTAACCCTCAGTATGAACATAGCAGTTTCTCTGAAACTGCTGTGTTTACAAAAAAAAAAAAGGGTTAACGCTACAAGGACCTGGCACCCAGACCACTTCATTAAGCTGAAGTGGCCTGGGTGCCTATAGTGGTCCTTTAATATCTTGATGCCCTTTTTTCCAACACTTCAACACAGACACAAAAATATTTATGTGCATAATTGTACCTGCATGGTGCTGATCTTCACTGGGGATGAGCCTTCAACTAATATCAATGCAACTGGTACGTTTCTAAAAGTTTGCCCGTGCAGACAGTTGATTTTGCACTTGCTTTCTTACTTGTTTGTTCTTTATGTAATGTATAGATTGTTGTACTTCAAGTCACATACAAACTTACACAATTGTTGATCAATTTGTTATGTTTCTGTTTTTCACTTTACTTTCCATCGATAAGAACCTTATTAATACAGGGGTGCTCTATGTGACATGCATTTAGGGTATATCTTTGCTTTGTATTACATTTAGACACATAGGGAGCTATGTATTCTTTTAAAGGACAGCGCTCACTTGCTTCTTTAGATTTTTTGGTTTTGTCCAATTTGATTGAATTCTTCTTTCTGTTCTATTGGATACTGTAAAAATAAGAATTGGGGAAAAAAATGTTTTAAATGAAAGACATCAAGACACATGAAGGACCCCAACATTTATTCACTCACAAATGGATAATAATCTATATTAATTAAGAAAAATGTATTCATACTCAACTTCTGTGGCTGGAAAATTATTTGAAAGGTTATTAAAGGATAATATTCAAGAATTCCTTGAGAAGAACATGCTTATCAGCAAAAATCAGCATGGTTTTATGAAGCAAAGGTCATGTCAAACTAACTTGATTGCATGCTACTAAGAAGTAAGTAGAACTATAGATCAGGGTGTTGTAGTGGATGTGATCTATTTAGATTTTGCCAAGGCATTTGATACGGTTCCTCACAATAGGTTAGTGTTCAAACTCAAAAAAATTCTTGTTCTTGGGTACAGTGGCGGCTCTAGACTTTGTGAGGCCTTAGGCAAAACTCAAACATGAGGCCACCACTAAATACAATAAATAGGGGTTACATTGTGTGTATAAGGTGGGTAGTCAAGCATACTTTTTATCCAGGATTCATTCTGCTGGTGGTCCTGGGGATTCCTATCTGGTCTGCAGCTCCGTCAAATGCAGAGCTGCAGACCATGTGGCATGTATCTTGCGATCTCCAGAAGTATCAGAGCGTTCTGTGGTAACCTGCGGCAACGCTCTGATTTGTTGGAGATCGCGAGACACCTCAGTCTGCAACTCTGAACCTAGAGGAGCTGCAGACCGGAGACTGTACAGGGCGCTTTCCTCCCAGGGCAGACTGAATGGAGGGGCATTCCACCTGGCAGCATAATGGGCAAGCCGCCAGGCCCCCTCCTGTGTCGGGTCCTCGGTCACAGACTGAGGACCCGACATGTTAGTCTACGCTAAGGCGATTTAGGTGGCCGTGAGGCCCCAGTTTGCCTAAATAGCCTAATTAGAGTGCCGCCTCCGCTTGGGCTTTAAAATAGAGTACAAAGAGTTGTCATTAATGGTATATTTTCAAGCTGGACAGAGGTGGCAAGTGGTTTCCCTCAGGGTTCTGTTCTGGGACCCCCACTTCAGCTTAAAGAATGCACAAGCAACGTATTCCCTAATGGAAAAATTAG
The DNA here is from genome assembly GCF_036172605.1 of Pelobates fuscus. Lineage (NCBI taxonomy): Eukaryota > Metazoa > Chordata > Amphibia > Anura > Pelobatidae > Pelobates > Pelobates fuscus. The sequence continues at coordinate 243,960,840 of NC_086317.1, forward strand.
AGATAACAACACATGAAAAGGACTTGGAAATGGTTATAGACAACAAACTATGCAACAATATGCAATGTCAGTCAGCAGTGGCTAAAGCCAGTAAGGTATTGTCATGCATGAAAAAGGGCATTCGTTCTCGGGATGAGAATATAATTTTGTCTCTTTATAAACCACTGATTAGACCACATCTTGAACAGCTGTGCAATTTTGAGCACCTATTCTAAAGAAGAATATTATGCCACTAGAAAAAGTGCAGAGGCGGGCTACAAAATTAATAAAAGGAATGGAACATATCCGCTATGAAGAAAGGTTAACCAATTTAAACCTCTTTAGTTTAGAAAAATGTCACCTCAGAGGGGATATGATATTATATAAATATATCCAGGGCCAATTCAAACCATTGTGTGGAAATCTATTAACAAACCGGACTTTACATAGGACAAAAGGTCATGCGTTTAGACTGGAAGAAAGAAGATTTCATCTAAGGCAAAGAAAAGTTTTTTTTACTGTAAAAACAATAAGCATGTTGAATTCTTGCCTGAAGAAGTGGTTTTATCAGAGTCTATACAGATGGTTAAACAGCATCTAGATGCATACTTGCAAAATCAGACTATTCAAGTATATAATTTTTCAATGTAGGGTAATAACTGCTTGATCCAAGGATAAATCTGACTGCCATTCTGGGATCAAGAAGGAATTTTTTTCCTAGTTCGTTGCAAAATTGATAGTGCTTCAAACTGTTTTTTTTTTTTGCCTTCTTTTGGATCAACAGCAAAAAACAAATGTGATGAAGGCTGAGCTTGATGGGCGCAAGTCTCTTTTCAGCTATGTAGCTATGTAGCTATATTATACTTACCATAATTTTCTTTTCCTGGATAGATCCATGGCAGTATCACTAATGGGTAGCTCCTCCATTTTGGCTAACAAGACAGGACATTGAAATAAAGCTTATAAAAGAGACCTTCCCTCTACTAACCTCAAGTGCAGTAAAACATCCATGAAGTAGAGAAAAAGGCAGAGTAACTGATGCTGCCATTAATCTATCCAGCAAAAGAAAATTACGGTAAGTATGAATAAATTTTCCTTATTCCTGAATAATCCATGGCAGCATCACTAATAGGTAATGGCCAAACTAACCTGCTTATACAGGGTAGAACCCAAGATACACAAAAGATACATAAGATACAAAATATACATAAAAGATACACAAAACACACTTACAAATGCATAAAGTTTAATTATAAATAACATAATTGAGGACCTCACGACCAAACTTAGAGTCCTTAGAAGCACTAACATCAATACAATAATGTTTCATAAATGTGTTATCTGAAACCCAAGTTGCTGCCCTGCAAATGCTCTTGAGAGGAATTTTCTCTGCGGCTGCCCACAAAGAAAAGATATGTAGTCTAATGAGCCATAATGCCCTCAGAGAAATGAACATCTTGTGACTCATAAGCTTTAATAATGGCAGTCACTATACACCTACTTAAAGTAGGTTTGGGGGCCATCTGCTATCTGCCATCTGCCCTTTTGAGGGCTTCACCAAAAATAAAGAAATAGACATGTGGAATTAGTTTCGTTCCGAATGTACATGCATGTCTTGTAATTTTGTACGTGTGTGAGTACAAAATGAGGCCTGCTCCCTCGAGCTTCGCTGGCCATTTACTGATGCCGGGATCCGGAATGATATCAGCAAATGGCGCACTAGGGAGCAGAGCATGACGATCATAGCTCCCTCGTCGACACTGATGCAAACACAGCTGCCTTCTAGGGGGATCTATAAGGTGGCCAGCCAGCTCTTGGACTCCCCAGTAACAGGAGAGAGCACCGCGGGGAACATTGGGGATTTCCTAGAGGATGTTTGGGGGTGGGGGGAGGGCACATTTTGTAACCCCCTTGGATAGTGCCTCCCAAGCAAATGTCTAGTTTGCCTTGGGCTATGTACAGCACTGGATATGAGTTGTGTGTTAGATTCCTATATGGTGACATTATTATAGTATTGGTAGTAATGTAGAAGGATTGCATACTTAAGTATTAGGGAATTGTGCTTTCAAGTATAAACTGTAAAACTTACACTGGAAGTAATTTTCTTTTTTAAAGTGTTTTAAATAACTGATGCCTATCTGTTCAGAGGCCAACTATGTGTCATTGCCCTAGTTTGTACATGTTACAGTGAAAATAAAGTTGAATCTGTATATGAATTACCACTCTCAATCATTGTTACAACTCCTGCCCTTTGAACCTGTCAGTCAGATGTAAACTGATAAATCTTTAATATAAATATAAAGTAAAACACAGCTTCTCATGAAAACAAACACTTTCAACGTTTTATTCCTTTCATTTGCTTTAAAGGACCACTATAGTGCCAGGAAAACATACTCGTTTTCCCGCCGGGCTCTGGAGAGAGGAAGGGGTTAAAATCTTACCTTTCTCCAGCGCCGGGCGGGGAGCTTTCCTCCTCCTCTCCTCCTTCCTCGCGACGTCATCGGCTGAATGCGCATGCGTGGCAGGAGCAGCGGGCGCATTCAGCCGGTCTCATAGGAAAGCATTTACAATGCTTTCCTATGGACACTGGCGTCTTCTCACTGTGATTTTCACAGTGAGAAGCACGCAAGCGCCTCTAGCGGCTGTCAATGAGACAGCCACTAGAGGCTCTGGAGGCTGGATTAACCCTCAGTATGAACATAGCAGTTTCTCTGAAACTGCTGTGTTTACAAAAAAAAAAAAGGGTTAACGCTACAAGGACCTGGCACCCAGACCACTTCATTAAGCTGAAGTGGCCTGGGTGCCTATAGTGGTCCTTTAATATCTTGATGCACTTTTTTCCAACACTTCAACACAGACACAAAAATATTTATGTGCATAATTGTACCTGCATGGTGCTGATCTTCACTGGGGATGAGCCTTCAACTAATATCAATGCAACTGGTACGTTTCTAAAAGTTTGCCCGTGCAGACAGTTGATTTTGCACTTGCTTTCTTACTTGTTTGTTCTTTATGTAATGTATAGATTGTTGTACTTCAAGTCACATACAAACTTACACAATTGTTGATCAATTTGTTATGTTTCTGTTTTTCACTTTACTTTCCATCGATAAGAACCTTATTAATACAGGGGTGCTCTATGTGACATGCATTTAGGGTATATCTTTGCTTTGTATTACATTTAGACACATAGGGAGCTATGTATTCTTTTAAAGGACAGCGCTCACTTGCTTCTTTAGATTTTTTGGTTTTGTCCAATTTGATTGAATTCTTCTTTCTGTTCTATTGGATACTGTAAAAATAAGAATTGGGGAAAAAAATGTTTTAAATGAAAGACATCAAGACACATGAAGGACCCCAACATTTATTCACTCACAAATGGATAATAATCTATATTAATTAAGAAAAATGTATTCATACTCAACTTCTGTGGCTGGAAAATTATTTGAAAGGTTATTAAAGGATAATATTCAAGAATTCCTTGAGAAGAACATGCTTATCAGCAAAAATCAGCATGGTTTTATGAAGCAAAGGTCATGTCAAACTAACTTGATTGCATGCTACTAAGAAGTAAGTAGAACTATAGATCAGGGTGTTGTAGTGGATGTGATCTATTTAGATTTTGCCAAGGCATTTGATACGGTTCCTCACAATAGGTTAGTGTTCAAACTCAAAAAAATTCTTGTTCTTGGGTACAGTGGCGGCTCTAGACTTTGTGAGGCCTTAGGCAAAACTCAAACATGAGGCCACCACTAAATACAATAAATAGGGGTTACATTGTGTGTATAAGGTGGGTAGTCAAGCATACTTTTTATCCAGGATTCATTCTGCTGGTGGTCCTGGGGATTCCTATCTGGTCTGCAGCTCCGTCAAATGCAGAGCTGCAGACCATGTGGCATGTATCTTGCGATCTCCAGAAGTATCAGAGCGTTCTGTGGTAACCTGCGGCAACGCTCTGATTTGTTGGAGATCGCGAGACACCTCAGTCTGCAACTCTGAACCTAGAGGAGCTGCAGACCGGAGACTGTACAGGGCGCTTTCCTCCCAGGGCAGACTGAATGGAGGGGCATTCCACCTGGCAGCATAATGGGCAAGCCGCCAGGCCCCCTCCTGTGTCGGGTCCTCGGTCACAGACTGAGGACCCGACATGTTAGTCTACGCTAAGGCGATTTAGGTGGCCGTGAGGCCCCAGTTTGCCTAAATAGCCTAATTAGAGTGCCGCCTCCGCTTGGGCTTTAAAATAGAGTACAAAGAGTTGTCATTAATGGTATATTTTCAAGCTGGACAGAGGTGGCAAGTGGTTTCCCTCAGGGTTCTGTTCTGGGACCCCCACTTCAGCTTAAAGAATGCACAAGCAACGTATTCCCTAATGGAAAAATTAGAGATAACAACACATGAAAAGGACTTGGAAATGGTTATAGACAACAAACTATGCAACAATATGCAATGTCAGTCAGCAGTGGCTAAAGCCAGTAAGGTATTGTCATGCATGAAAAAGGGCATTCGTTCTCGGGATGAGAATATAATTTTGTCTCTTTATAAACCACTGATTAGACCACATCTTGAACAGCTGTGCAATTTTGAGCACCTATTCTAAAGAAGAATATTATGCCACTAGAAAAAGTGCAGAGGCGGGCTACAAAATTAATAAAAGGAATGGAACATATCCGCTATGAAGAAAGGTTAACCAATTTAAACCTCTTTAGTTTAGAAAAATGTCACCTCAGAGGGGATATGATATTATATAAATATATCCAGGGCCAATTCAAACCATTGTGTGGAAATCTATTAACAAACCGGACTTTACATAGGACAAAAGGTCATGCGTTTAGACTGGAAGAAAGAAGATTTCATCTAAGGCAAAGAAAAGTTTTTTTTACTGTAAAAACAATAAGCATGTTGAATTCTTGCCTGAAGAAGTGGTTTTATCAGAGTCTATACAGATGGTTAAACAGCATCTAGATGCATACTTGCAAAATCAGACTATTCAAGTATATAATTTTTCAATGTAGGGTAATAACTGCTTGATCCAAGGATAAATCTGACTGCCATTCTGGGATCAAGAAGGAATTTTTTTCCTAGTTCGTTGCAAAATTGATAGTGCTTCAAACTGTTTTTTTTTTTTGCCTTCTTTTGGATCAACAGCAAAAAACAAATGTGATGAAGGCTGAGCTTGATGGGCGCAAGTCTCTTTTCAGCTATGTAGCTATGTAGCTATATTATACTTACCATAATTTTCTTTTCCTGGATAGATCCATGGCAGTATCACTAATGGGTAGCTCCTCCATTTTGGCTAACAAGACAGGACATTGAAATAAAGCTTATAAAAGAGACCTTCCCTCTACTAACCTCAAGTGCAGTAAAACATCCATGAAGTAGAGAAAAAGGCAGAGTAACTGATGCTGCCATTAATCTATCCAGCAAAAGAAAATTACGGTAAGTATGAATAAATTTTCCTTATTCCTGAATAATCCATGGCAGCATCACTAATAGGTAATGGCCAAACTAACCTGCTTATACAGGGTAGAACCCAAGATACACAAAAGATACATAAGATACAAAATATACATAAAAGATACACAAAACACACTTACAAATGCATAAAGTTTAATTATAAATAACATAATTGAGGACCTCACGACCAAACTTAGAGTCCTTAGAAGCACTAACATCAATACAATAATGTTTCATAAATGTGTTATCTGAAACCCAAGTTGCTGCCCTGCAAATGCTCTTGAGAGGAATTTTCTCTGCGGCTGCCCACAAAGAAAAGATATGTAGTCTAATGAGCCATAATGCCCTCAGAGAAATGAACATCTTGTGACTCATAAGCTTTAATAATGGCAGTCACTATACACCTACTTAAAGTAGGTTTGGGGGCCATCTGCTATCTGCCATCTGCCCTTTTGAGGGCTTCACCAAAAATAAAGAAATAGACATGTGGAATTAGTTTCGTTCCGAATGTACATGCATGTCTTGTAATTTTGTACGTGTGTGAGTACAAAATGAGGCCTGTTGAAGATCCTCAAAACTCTATCTTCCATAGATAATCTTGCTTCAGTGCAGTGAGATGCTATAGCCATCTGTTGTGAGATGTAGTCTGCCCAAGGTGATTACCATCATACACTAGACAAAATAGTCATTATGGGCTTTTCATAAAGAATATTTAAGTGACAGTGCCTCCTTAAACTGCCATACCCAAACAGCTAGAGATATACATGTTGTCCAACTTTGCAATTCAGAGTTTTCTATGAAGAATACAGAAAGTGATGTGAAGAAAAGAGACAGCTGACCAGGTCAGATAGACAAGGGGAAGGGAAGTTAACCATTATTTTACTATGAACTTTAATATGCACCAAATTTGTCCAAGTGCCTGGGGGTTAAGGAAAGTTTAATTAGCAGCTGCTAATATGCAATTAAATTATTGTTGCTCTTCTGTTAGTAAATATCCTGCTGTGTGTTAAGACATCTAAAAGCTCCTGTGATCTATATTAAAATAGTAATTAACACCAAATAAAAAATCTCAATGTGTCTTATTAATGCTCAATTATATCCCTCCAGGCTCAAATCAAGCTGACAGAGATTAATGGGAGTTTCAGTTTAACAATAGATAAAGGGGGGCATCTAAACACCAAGGATAACTTAGCTTAATGTTCCTTACTTTAGCTGTAATAACTGGGTGATTTCATTGAAGAATTGATTAAATACTATTATTTGTTTATTAATTGTCTTTTTGCCTTTCTTTTTTGACAACTTGCATTATTCCCATTTTCCTCAAACAGTGGGTTGCCAGCAATGCATACAATACAGAGGTCACTATCTCTGACAGAGTCATCAAGCACTATAATTAGCTTCATTCACTCAGATGTTCAGAAACAAATGTTTATCTCTTTCATGAAAATTATTTAACATGGTCATGCAATTACATGGTAAATTAATACGGAAAAGCATAGCTCAATGTGTGACATTAGACAAGAGCCCTATATCTCCCTGCTAAAGAGAATATTTACTATATATTAGACATAATCCTACTGTCACCCCTTTTTATCTTTTTCTTAAGAAGGGCCAATGCGGGTGGTTGCACAACAACAGAAAGAATGGGGCATCAGTTTTGAGATGATAGTGTTACAGTGCCTTTACTCAATGATCTGATTGATGAGTCTTATGGGACCCTCACTACAATGTGATGACAAACTCCAATTAATTAGGAAAATATAAACAACAAATATAAAAAAGGCAAGTGACATTTATTGCTGAAAATAAATATAATGCATTTAAATAATATTGGAGATCAGATGACTTTTTGTAATTAACAATCTATGTTTTCTCTATTTAGGGTTGCATTCTGCGTGTTAGGGTCACTTTGTCGTGACAGTCCTTGAGTTTAAAGAGGCACTTTCATGGCCGTATCCCGTTTTTTTTAACCCCCCTCCCGACTCCACTACATCTAACTGACCCCCTAGTCACCCCCAAATGCCCCTAAGCCCCGATCTATATTCAGGGCGCCGCCATCTTTGTGTGGGTAGATGAAGTCCCTGTGGGACACGTCATCTGCACAAACTAGATAGCACTGAGATTCCCGCACATGCCCAGTAAAACACTTGGACATGCGAACAGGATGTTCATCTATTAATTCATTCGTCAGAAAGACGATGTAACGGATCACCTGGCACCCAGACTTGGTACCTCCGTTAATGGATGCTCCTAGTGCTTCCTGAGGACTCCAAGCACTCTGGCAGACACCATAATCACCGAATCCGAGAAACCTTTAAATTCTCCCAAGCGTATGAATGCTGTAGACCATTGAATAGGAACCATACGAATAGGCTTGTACCCCTAGCAGTCAACTGGAACAGCATACAATAAATCCTTCCCCCAATAATGAGACGACACATCACTTTGAGGTTAAAACAGGAACTCTGGACTGGCTCATCCAGCCCGGCTTTTATTCACAAACAGGTACATACAGGACACTCCCAGGGGGAGGATGAAATTGACCAATCACATGGATGTACCTCCCACACCTTTCCTCCCCTTAGATTAACACTTAACCCAATTATACAGTACACACTTTTCCCCAATTCCTGGATGTACCCCAAATACATATGATACACCCCTAAAACAGGTATCCCCTGATAGCCCTGATCTGGGTGAGCAACATACTCAAAAATCACCCAGATCGGACCAGGGGTTCGGGAGTTATGAGCAGGCAAAGTTTTGACCGACCGCATGGGTAAAGTATCCGAAAACAGTTCCATGCATTTTGGCCCTGCGGTCGGTCACAAACAAGGGAATGAAAACAGGCGAATTGCCTGTGTTATAGAGCCTGGAGAGGGTTTGAATGAATTCCCTTGTTTGAGGGGTTCTTTCTACCGAACGGAGGGCCATTCGGTAGTTTCTATACGAAATCCTGGAAGTCTGGAGGTCTCAGCGGTGTTTGCCTAGTCGAGTGTCCGATTTTAGTTCCAGACGCTCGACGGCAAAACACCGCTGTTCGGTAGTTTAAGATGGCCGCCGCCACGTGTTCGGCTCCCGAATGGCGGCCACCCAGAGGACCCAGACCACACTGCACTGATTGCCAATTACCCGTTTGCAACATTGTTGCAAACGGTAATTGGAGGCACACTCATTCCTGGGTGGTCTGGTTGTTCGGTAGTTTCACTCAATATACTGAATGGAGTGATTCTACCGAACAATCAGATGAATGCTGCATACAAATCACCCAGGATAAACTTAACACATATATAAATACATATATAATATTACAGGCAGTACACTCGAATATGCTTCACAGTCTTAAAGGGACAGTAGTCCCAAAAGTCCCAATGTGTCCATAGATGCTGTTAAACGGGCCAGTAGCAGCAATATACAGTATAACAAGCCCAAATATAAATCTTTAAATGTACCAGTTTTCCAGGGGCCATAGTCAGCGGGTAAGAGGCAGGCAGCCAGGTCCCTCCAATGTCCAGTGGCGAGGTGGGTTCCGCCACAGACGAATTAATGAATAGCATTGTCAGACGAACAAACTAACACTGAGTATCAGTGTTTGTTTGTTCATTCAGTTTATTACAAGGAGGGAGCTACTGGCGCTCAGCTCCCTCCTTGTAATATGTAAAGATAGAAGCGGAAGGGAGCTTTGCTCCCCACTATTTCCTATGCCCCTCATGTCCTCCCTCACTCTATGGGGGTCAATATGACCCCCGTAATAGCATAAGGGAGATTAAAATCTCCCCAATGCCCCTACTCGCTATACTGCGAGTAGGGGCATGTCCACTAAACAGTGAGCAGCCTGTGGCGGGTGGGGGCCCTAAATAACAATAAGGGGGGGACCTATTGTCCTCTCTCCAAGCCCCCACCCCTGCGCGGTGGGTGGGGGCCATAAATTACAATGGGGGGACCTACTGTCCTCCCCCCCCAGCCCCCACCCTTGAGCAGTGGGTGGGGGCCATAAAGATAATGAGGGGGGAGAACCTAATCTCCTCCCACTGGCCCCCACCCCTGCGCAGTGGGTGGGGCCATAAATTACAATGGAGGGACCTACTGTCCTCCTTCCCCCGCCCCCGCCCTTAAGCGGTGGGTGGGGTCCATAAAGATAATGAGGGGGGACCTACTGTTCTCCCCCTTGGCCCCCACCCCTGGGCGGCGGGTGGGGGCCCTAAGACAAATCTCCCCCCCATCAAAGGTGACTAGGGGTCCCCAAGCCCTTAGTCACCCACCCCCCCACCCCAAAAAAGTTACCCCCTACCTACTCCCCTCACCCTAAAAAATAGTGAGGGGGAAATAAAATAACTAACCTGTAAAGAAAAATTAAACTTACCATTTGACGTCTTCTTTTTTCTAAAATCTTCATTTTTCAGCCCCCAAAAAAGGCCAAATAAAAAACCATCATACCCGTCGAACTTAAAATAAAATAAAAAACCTAAGCGCAAAAAAAAAAAAACAGACGAAAAAGAAAAAACCCGAGCGCAAAAAATATAATCCATCTTCACCCATGGAGGGCTCTGCGCAGACTGAGCTCTGCAGGGAGGGGGAAGGCTTATAAAGCCTTGCCCCGCCCTGCAATTAGGCTAAGAACACTCTGATTGGCTGGTTTAAGCCAATCAGAGTGCTCTTTGTCATTTTACACAGCGTGGGAAAATTCCAAAGAACTTTCCCACGCTGTTTAAATTGACACAGAGCACTCTGATTGGGTGGCTTGAAATCAGAGTGCTTTGTGTCATTTTACACAGCGTGGGGAAGTTCTTTGGAATTTTCCCACGCTGTGTAACTTGACTCATAACACTCTGATTGGTGGGCTTGGAATCTAACCAATCAGAGTGCTCTTTGTCATTTTACACAGCGTGAGTAAATTCCAAAGAACTTTCCCACACTGTGTAAAATGACACAAAGCACTCTGATTGGATGGATTTCAAGCCACCCAATCAGAGTGCTCTGTGTCATTTTACACAGCGTGGGAAAGTTCTTTGGAAGTTTCCCACGCTGTGTAAAATGACAAAGAGCACTCTGATTGGCTTAAACCCACCAATCAGAGTGCTCTGAGCCTAATTGCAGGGCGGGGCAAGGCTTTATAAGCCTTCCCCCGCCCTGCAGAGCTCAGTCTGTACAGAGCCCTCCATGGGTGAAGATGGATTATTTTTTTTGCGCTCAGGTTTTTTCTTTTTCGTCAGGTTTTTTTTTTTTTGGCGCTCAGGTTTTTTATTTTATTTTAAGTTTGACAGGTATGGTGGTTTTTTTTATTTGGCCTTTTTTGGAGCTGAAGATTTTAGGAAAAAAAAGACGTCAAATGGTAAGCTTAATTTTTCTTTACAGGTTAGATATTTGATTCCCCCCCTCACTATTTTTTAGGGTGAGGGGGGTAGGTAGGGGGTAACTTTTTTTTTCGAGTGGGGGGGTGGGTGACTAGGGGCTTGGGGACCCCTAGTCACCTTTGATGGGGGGAGGGGATTTGTCTTAGGGCCCCCACCCGCCACCCAGAGGTGGAGGAGAACAGTAGGTCCCCCCCTCCTTATCTTTATGGCCCCCACCCACCGCTCAAGGGTGGGGGCCAGGGTGGGAGGACAGTAGGTCCCCCCCATTGTAATTTATGGCCCCCGCCCACCAAGCAGGGGTGGGGGTAAGGGGGAGGATAGTAGGTCCCCTCCATTGTAATTAATGGCCCCCACCCACCACTCAAGGGTGGGGGCCGGGGGGGAGGACAGTAGGTCCCCCCATTGTAATTTATGGCTCCCACCCACCACTCAAGGGTGGGGGCCGGGGGGAGGACAGTAGGTCCTTACCCCTCATTATCTTTATAGCCCCCACCCACTGCTCAAGGGTGGGGGCCGGGGGGGAGGACAGTAGGTCCCCCCATTGTTATTTATGGCCCCCACCCACCGCACAGGGGTGGGGTCCGGGGGGAGGACAGTAAGTCCCCCCATTGTAATTTATGACCCCCACCCACCACTCAATGGTGGGGGCCGGGGGGAGGACAGTAGGTCCCCCCATTGTAATTTATGGCCCCCACCCACCTCTCAAGGGTGGGGGCCGAGGGGAGAACAGTAGGTCCTTACCCCTCATTATCTTTATGACCCCCACCCACTGCTCAAGGGTGGGGGCCGGGGGGGGGGGGACAGTAGGTCCCCACATTGTAATTCATGGCTCCCACCCACCGCGCAGGGGTGGGGGCCATAGACATGTTTAATAGACATGCCTCTACTCGCGGTATAGCGAGTAGGGGCTGAATTTACTAATACTAAGTAATCTTTACTTAGTATTAGTAAATGTGGTTGAAAGACCAATTTAGGTCTTTCAGCATTTTAGTAGATAGCTCCCTAATACCATGGGAATTTTCGAATGAAATTCCGATACGAACAAAGTGCTGAATTGCGTTCTAAAACAAACGAACATACTGTTCTCATTCAGTTAGAACGCAATTCGGCAGTTTCGCCTAAAATGACAGGACGCATCGCAAGATCACAGAGGAAAGGTAAGAATTATGGGAAAATTGCTCTGACCAGCGGAAATGAAGCACACTTTGCTCCTCCGCTGGTCAAAGCTGGTCAAGCGGAGGAAACCTCCATAAGGCAAAGTCCCTACTTTGTCTTATGCTTTTAAAGAAAACTAAAGATGACAGGAAGGAAAGAAGAACAGATCCTGAGAGCGGGGGAGAAGAGGAAAAGATTGAGGAAAGGTAAGTTCGGCATGACAGTGCATGTGTGCTGAGGATGTAGTTGGTATGTTTGTGCTGGAGATGCAGTGTGTGTGGATGCAGTGTGTGCAGGGGCGGACTGAGTGGTCGGGCAATTCGGACAAGGTCCGAGGGCCCGGCCGAGGTAGGGGGCCTGTCACCCAGCCACTTTGTGTCTGTGGCACAGACACACAATTTGTGCCAACAACTCGAGTCAAAAGCCTCCCTCGGGCCCACAGTGCTTACCAGAAGTGGAGCTAGGGCCTGTGGGCGCGGGAACATCGACGTCACGCTTGTGCATCAACGTGCGCCGCCTGCACGGTTCACCCGCTATTGAAGAGAATGCTTCAATGATCAGGAGCCCGGTCAGGCAACGCGGACCCCTTCACTGTGTAATGCCCTCTCTGCTTACCAACAAGCCGAGAGAGGAGGGAGCCAGACTCCCATCACACTCAGCCAGAGGCCACCCTCCTGAACCAAAAAGGAATGTAAGCAGGGGGGTGCTTACACATGTCCTACTCATTGCTAAATCCACCTTCCCGGCACAGATTGAGGTGCTCTAAAGCATTCTGCACCCACAAAATATCCCTGAAGGCAAATGATGGGGCCAAGACTACAAAAAAGTAAATGCCGACTCTATGTAGGCATTCCCTGGGAGAGTAATATCACAGCGCTTGTCATATTGAAACAGACTTGGCAAACAGATTTCATTCAAGCTACCTGCTTCTTATTGTGAGATTTGTAAACATGCTTCATTCAAGCTACCTGCTTCTTATTGTGATCTGTGTGTGCATGTTATCTGTATGTATGTTAGTGTGTGTCTGTATCTGTATGTATGTTAGTGTGTGTATATCTGTATTCGTGTTAGTGTGTGTCTGTGTATCTGTATGCATGTTAGTGTGTGTATATCTGTATGCATGTCAGTGTGTGTCTGTGTATCTGTATGCATGTTAGTGTGTGTCTGTATCTGTATGTATGTTAGTGTGTGTATATCTGTATGCATGTTAGTGTGTGTCTGTGTATCTGTATGCATGTTAGTGTGTGTATATCTGTATGCATGTCAGTGTGTGTCTGTGTATCTGTATGCATGTTAGTGTGTGTCTGTATCTGTATGTATGTTAGTGTGCGTCTGTATCTGTATGCATGTTAGTGTGTGTATATCTGTATGCATGTTAGTGTGTGTATATCTGTATGCATGTTAGTGTGTGTCTGTGTATCTGTATGTATGTTAGTGTGTGTCTGTATCTGTATGTATGTTAGTGTTTATATCTGTATGCATGTTAGTGTGTGTCTGTGTATCTGTATGCATGTTAGTGTGTGTATATCTGTATGCATGTCAGTGTGTGTCTGTGTATCTGTATGCATGTTTGTGTGTGTCTGTATCTGTATGTATGTTAGTGTGTGTCTGTGTATCTGCATGTTAATGTGTGTGTATATCTGTATGTATGTTAGTGTGTATGTGTTAGTGTGTGTCTGTGTATCTGCATGTATGTTAGTGTGTGTCTGTATCTGCATGCATGTTAGTGTGTGTCTGTATCTGCATGCATGTTAGTGTGTGTCTGTATCTGCATGCATGTTAGTGTGTGTCTGTGTATCTGCATGTTAGTGTGTCTGTATCTGTATGTATGTTAGTGTGTGTATATCTATATGTATGTTAGTGTGTATGCATGTTAGTATGTGTCTGTGTATCTGCATGTTTGTGTGTGCTGATAATAAAGTGTGTGTCTGTGTGTCTCCTGATTGTGATACGAGGCCTTCTGAACTATCTAACTAACTAATTCAGTTGTAAAAGGAGGACAATGCAGGATAGCGTAAGCCACCCACTTGTGAAGAAGGCATTTAGCAGAAATGCGTAAAGTGGCCAGTGGACTTGTATACTTGTATATTGATTTTATTTATTTTTGTCCAATAAAGTAAATTTTTCTTCACCTATTTTCCTGCATCCTGGATCTGTATATGGTGTAAGATGGAGGGACAAAGGATAATTTAGACCCACTACCTGCATCCACTGGGATCTCCATTACAAGCTTCTAGTCTGAGCCAGCTTTGTTAAGTGGCTCAGAATCATGTGAGTTGGACCAGCAAGCACACATATATTTTATTATGTTTACTATATTTTGCTATGGTCTTCTCATTTATTTTAAATTTTTAGATTCCACATAATTCATCATTTGTGGTATTTATATACTGTATAAAGTGTGCTCTCACTTTTTTTTTATTCTATTGTATTCACTGTATTTGTGTGTGTTTTGAGTGATCCACACAGGTGATTGAGCACTCCTCTTTTATCACATTCTTACTTCTAAATTGTTATTGTTTGTGAGTGTGCTGAGGGTGATGTGTGTTTCTGTGTGTGCTGGGGATGAAATGTGTGTGTATGAGTGTACTGGGGATGAAGCGTGTGTCTGTGTGAGTGCTCAAGTGAAGCGTGTGCCTATGAGTTTGCTGGGGATGTAATGTGTCTGTGTGTGTGCTGGGGATGCAGTGTGTGTCTTTGTGTGTGCTGGGAATTAAGTGTGTGTCTGTGTGTGCTGGTAATGAAGTGTGTGTCTGTGTGTGTGCAGGGATGAAGTGTTTGTGTGTGTGCTGAGGGTGATGTGTGTGTCTGTATGTGCTGGGGATGAAGTGTGCCTGTGTTTGCTGGGGATTTATTGTGTCTTTGTGTGTGTACTGGAGTTGAAATGTGTCTGTGGGTGCTGGGGGTGAAGTGTGTGCCTGATGGGGTGAAGTGTGTGCCGGTGATTTGTCGTGTCTGTTTGTGTGCTGGAGATGAAGTGTGTGTTGGTGTGTGCTGGGGTGATATGTGTGTTTGTGTGTGTGCTGGGGATGCAGTGTGTCTGTGTGTGTGCTGGGGATGAAGTGTGTGTCTGTGTGTGCTGGGGGTGATATGTATGTTTGTGTGTGCTGGTAATGCACTGTGAGTCTGTGTGTGCTGGAGATCCAGTGTGTTAGTGTGTACTGGGGAGGTGTTGGTCCATGAGTGTCCTTGGGATGTAGTGTGACTGTGTGAGTGCTGGGGGTGAAGTGTAGCGTGTGTCTGTGTGTGCTTGAGTTCAGTGTGTCTATGAGTGCGCTGGGTTTGGCTTACTATGTGCAACACACTGTGCACATGAAACTTACCCTTACCCTGCTCTTCACGTCCCCACCGCTGCTGCCTGACTCCTGTCTGCCAGCTCCTGCATAAGGGAGCTCCGTGTCCTGCGGTCTGTGCTGCACTGTGTGTGGTCAGCATTACAGACACGGAGTGGAATTCTGATGCTCTGCAGCAACAGGAGCAGCTCTGCCGCAGCACCTGAAAGCAAAGTGAGCACTGAAGTTCTGGCTTGCACTGCAGGTAATGCGACGGAACTTCAGTGCTGAACCTTCCCATAACCCTGAGTGCCTGGGCAACCCCTTCACCCTCCTCACGACGCCCCTGACATATAAGAATTTTGGAGTGACCTCACTTCCCGCCCTGGCGGTGCAGCTGATCATGGAAAGCAAATGCTTTCCCCAAATGGTTATCACTTTATTGGATAACGACAGGGGAGGCAAAATGACTACACCGTGGTCTATGGTTGGGCCGGCCCTGCTTATAATCATCACTGTGCATGTAGGAACCTAGAACTCTACAAACAGTAAATACATACTTTTGGTTAATATGCTGATCTATGCAGCTCCATATTTAACACCCTCTTATCTAATGTGTCTGACTTACACACTCCTCCTTTAGCTTCAATTAGTTCCATTTAATAGCATAAACTAGTAAAAAAAAAAAGTGTTGTTTGTGTCTCTGCACAATATTCATAAATAGCAAACTTAAAGTTATTTGCCCGGAGTAGCATTATGTAGACGAATGTCAAATCTGCCATAGGAAATACCCAGGCATTGATTGATATGTACAATTATGTAAAAGAGAAGAGGCTCAGTTTATTTAATTACGTTTTAATATAATTGATTCTTTAAAAAATGGCAAATTCCTGGAGGAGCCTGCTTAAATTACTGCATTTTCTGTTAATTCGAGACAGGCAGGTTTTAAATAATCCAAGCTGATAATTTTAGAAGGATTTTAACTGAACATGTCTCTGAGGATAATACCAGATTTTTCATTGGGGATAAATGTAAGGAAATTGTCAGTAACCATTCATTATTGTACCCCTCACAAGCAAACTTGTACAGTAAACTTTCTTCTTGTTTTGCATAGTCTGAATAGTTAGGACTGTCATCAGAAATATTTAACTAACTTTGAAAACCCTAGAAACAGGTACACAAGCACACTCAGGCTCACTCACATACACACAAATACATGCACGGGGCATACAAGCTCGCAGACATACGCATATACACTGAACAAAATTATAAACGCAACACTTTTGTTTTTGCCCTCATTTTTCATGAGCTGAACTCAAAGATCTAAGACTTTTTCTATGTACACATTTGGCCTATTTCTCTCAAATATTGTTCACAAATCTGTGTTAGTGAGCACTTCTCTTTTGCCGAGATAATCCATCCACTTCAAATGTCTGGCATATCAAGATGCTGATTAGACAGCATCATTATTGCAAAGGTGTGCCTTACGCTGGCCACAATAAAAGGCCACTCTGAAATGTGCAGTTTTATCACACAGCACAATGCCACAGATGTTGCAAGTTTTGAGGGAGCGTGCAATTGGCTTGCTGACTGCAGGAATGAACACCAGAGCTGTTGCCCGTGAATTGAATGTTCATTTCTCTTCCATAAGCCATCTCCAAAGATGTTTCAGAGTACATCAAACCGGCCTCACAACCACAGACCGTGTGTAACCACACCAGCCCAGGACCTCCACATCCAGCATCTTCACCTCCAAGATCGTCTGAGACCAGCCACCCGGACAGCTGCTGCAACAATCTGTTTGCATAACCAAATAATTTCTGCATACACTGTCAGTAACCGTCTAAGGAAAGCTCATCTGCATGCTCTTCATCCTCATCGGGGTCTCAGCCTGACTGCAGTTCGTCGACGTAACCAACTTGAGTGGGAAAATGCTCACATTCAATGGCGTCTGGCACTTTGGAGAGGTGTTCTCTTTACCGATGAAATCCGGTTTTCCCTGTACAGGGCAGATGGCAGACAGTGTGTATGGCGTTGTGTGGGTGAGCGGTTTGCTGATGTCAACGTTGTGGATAGAGTGTCCTATGGTGGCGGGGGAGTTATGGTATGGGCAGGCATATATTATGGACAATGAACACAGGTGTATTTTATTGATGGCATTTTGAATTTACAGAGATACCGTGACGAGATCCTGAGGCCCATTGTTGTGCCATTCATCCACGACCATCACCTCATGTTGCAGCATGATAATGCAGCACCATGTTGCAAGGATCTGTACACAATTCCTGGAAGCTGAAAACATCCCAGTTATTGCATGGCCAGCATACTCACCGGACATGTCACCCATTGAGCATGTTTGGGATGCTTTGGATTGGCGTATACGTAAGCGTGTTCCAGGTCCTGCCAATGTCCAGCAACTTCACATAGCCATTGAAGAGGAGTGGACCAACATTCCACAGGCCGCAATCAACAACCTGATCAAATCTATGCGAAGGAGATGTGTTGCACTGTGTGAGGCAAATGGTGGTCACAGCAGATACTGACTGTTTTTTGAACCCCCCCCCCCCCCCCCCCCCGGGCCCTCCTGTGCCCCCCCAGACCTCTAAAGTACAGTAAAACTGCACATTTTAAAATGTCCTTTTATTGTGGCCAGCCAAAGGCACACCTGTGCAATAATCATGCTGTCTAATCAGCATCTTGATATGCCACACCTGATAGGTGGATAAATTATCTTGGCAAAGGAGAAGTGCTCACTAACACAGATTTAGATAGATTTGTGAAAAATATTTGAGAGAAATAGGCCTTCTGTGTACATAGAAAAAGTCTTGGATCTTTGAGTTCAGCTAATAAAAAATGGGGGCAAAAACAAAAGTGTTGTGTTTATAATTGTGTCCAGTGAACATATTCCTAGACACACAAACATTCTAAGACATGCTCATGTACTAATTTATATTAATATATTAATATTATATTATTATATATATTAATATATTAATATTAAAGGATACTGTAGTGGTTATGGTGCCAGAAGTGCACCATTTTTGAAAGGTTTGAATTTTTATCTGTGGTCCAATGGGTATTACTTATCGTCTCCACTATTAACATCATAGAGGCAGAAGTTTCCAAGCAGGAGCTGTAGTGCAAGGCTTAGCTCATTGGCTGAGAGTGATCAGCTAACATTAATAGTGGAGATGGGAGCAATGCATGATGGACCCCAAGTAAGAAGTCAAACTGTTGAAAATGTGAACTGTTCTGTAGTGATTATGATGCTTGTAGTTTTCCTTTAACCACTTTCCTGTTTCCCTATATTTTGAACACCAAAGGATGGTTTAGGTGGTCTCTAGAAGGAATGATCTACTACAAACTGAAGCCTTTAAATCCCAAACAGAGTCCTTAGAGTCTTAGAAATGTTGATTATATTCTATGTAGAAATACTGATTGTGTGCTTACCATATTTGCCTCACCTGATGTCAACAATGTGGTGAATAGACTAAGCATCAGATGAAAATGTCCTGTGGACATGCATGGGATGCTTTCAGAAATATTATCAATTCAAAGTATAAAATTGTGGCAACTAGTTTCATGTGAGCACTTGTCATTCTAAATAACAAAGAAGCCTGCATAAAAGACTTGTGTAATGTTATTGGAATGGGAACAGTTATGTTTATTCTATGATTTTTTTAGAAAAGCCATAGTGTATTCTAAAATACATGGGCACATGTTGGATTCATGGAAACATGAATGAAATTAATATGGAAAGCCCACTACTAGCAAACGCATAGTTTAAGGACATTGTCTTTTATGTCTGTTTTATTTATAAAAAAAAATATACAAATTAGTTTATTTTGTTGGTGAAAAATTTCTTGAGATTGAAATTTTCCAAATTCAAATATAAAATAAACAAACCAATCAAACAATAATCAAACAAATAATACAGCAACACTCTTTTTCGATTTTTCTCTAAACAGAGAAAAATCCTTGATGATTAGAGATGCATACTTCCATTGGATTATCATCACTAACAGTGAATGCAATTGTTATATAAACTTCTATTTCTGCGTTTGCTTCGTATTGTATCCGTGCATCTTTTGAAATAATTTACTGAATCAGCCAAATAAAAGAAACACTGACTACTCCCACTCTTCTTTGATAAACACTTAGCAAACCATTAAGGCTTATTTCCGCACATAACTTTTAACAGATTTTGTATTAAAAAAAAAAAAAACTAATAACTCCTAATTGTTTTTATTTACTATTTCACCCGATTTAGAACATGTCACAAATTGCAACTATCTTCACAAATAGACAAATGTTCCACATCATGTTACATTCATGTGAAAAGTTAGTCATTTGTCAAGCGTGCTTGTGTGCATTTTTCAGATGTTTTTGAGCAAAATAGGAGTACTCAAAGAAAGTGTGCATCCCTTCCACTCCTGAGAACAAGTGTGCAAAAGCAATGAATAGCCACAATGCACGCTCATTCTTGAATGGCTAAATCCCATAATTAAACTTGTGAATGGTGGGAAGTAGTGATGTACCGAACTGTCCGCCGGCGAACAGTTCCCGGCGAACTTAGCGTGTTCGCGTTCGCCACCGCGGGCGAACACATGGGCGGTTCGATCCGCCCCCTATTCGTCATCATTGGGCAAACTTTGACCCTGTGCCTCTCGGTCAGCAGACACATTCCAGCCAATCAGCAGCACTCCCTCCCTTCCACACCCTCCAACCTCCCTCCCAGCATCCAATTTCGATTCATTCTGAACTGCATGCTTAGTGAGAGGAGGGAAAGTTTAGCTGCTGCTGATTAGATAGGAAAATTGATAGCTAGGCTAGGGTATTCAGTGTCCACTACAATCCTGAAGGACTCATCTGATCTCTGCTGTAAGGACAGCACCCCAAAAAGCCCTTTTTAGGGCTAGAACATCAGGCTGCTTTTTTTTTTTTTTTCCTGTGTAATGTAATTGCAGGTGCCTGCCTGCCTGCCAGCTTCTGTGTGAGGTTCACATTGGATACTGTGCCTACTTGCCCAGTGCCACCACTCATATCTGTTTTAACAATTGGTTAAGCTTTAGATTTAAAATAAATAATTTGTTTTCACTGTAATAGAAGAGCAGTTGCCTGCCTGCCAGCTTCTGTGTCAGGTTGGATGCCTTGCCCATTTGCACAGTCAGTGCCACCACTCATATCTGTTTTAACAATTGGTTAAGCTTGGGGGCGGGGCCTGACCAGCAAGATGGCCGGACGTGTTTACTCACAGCTCCGACCTTACACTGCAGAATCTCAGGCAAAAATGCCTACAAATGGTAAAGTGACCAACCTGGAGTACCGGTGGAGAGTCACTGCTTCTACCGGCACCCACCGTACGACGGCATCGTTCCAGCCAGAGCTACCTCTGCAGCCCACTGTGCCCGGTGATTGGGGGAGGCGGCCGATCTCCCGACCCGGCGAGCACACGGCTCGGAAACCACTCAACAGCCTCGAACCCCCCCCCCTCTGGACCGGTGGGGGTTATCCCGGTCCCCGCTGGCGCACCTACTGGCTCACGTCCACAAGCCCTGACAGGGCACTCGGAGCGGCTGTACTGCCACGTGAGCTCCAAGATGGCCGCCGGAGGAAAGCCTGAAGCAAAGCACCCACAGGGAGAAGACCGCATAGCTCAAGCCTTTGAAAGATTCTGGGCGCAGCTCTGGAGTGCGGTCTACCCTCAAGCGAAGACACCAGCGACGAAACATGTGGCCCCAACCCGACTTCCCGGACATCGCATCGTACAGCAACCCATTAAAAGAGGCCTGATCAAAGTACCTGCAGAGCAGAGGAAGAGAAGGCAACAGGCCTATTCCCGCCAAAAGCCCCGACCTGCGGAGTCCCTTCACAGCCACGGACAGCAGTCTCTAAAGAGACATTCCTCTGGAAGCTCATCCTCTGCCCAGAAAGCCAGATCCCAGAGCGAAGGGAAGCAGTGTGGAGGAAGATCTCGAGCCCTGATCCCAGCTGCAGCTACAGAAGGGATCCCTAAGACTGTAACGCTGGACTGTGCAAAGGTCTGGGGGAGATGGGTGGCTGATCGGGGAGGCCCATACTACCTACCATTCAGCGGTGGGAGACTCTATGCAAAGGGTATAGGTTAAACCTTACCAGTTTTTTGGGGATCACCACCCTGTCTCGCTAGGTTACTACCCACGGGTATTAACTCCTTCATGTTATTCTACTGTGAGTGTGCCCTGCACACTACTAACTTATGTTACTAAGCCCAAATAGCCCTCACATACTTCTAGTTATGGATTCACTCTTGTATTGATCGTAAAAATACACAAAATGTGCAATATATGAGAAGCCATACCACTGTTAATGTTTGTTTGTTATCCTGCTAGCACTAGCTGTTGTGGTGGTACAAATTCTACCTGTTATCTAATGCACGACTTAAATAATGCCTTTACCTATATACCTACCCTGTCCACTCTGTCGTAACAAATCCATAGGACATGCATGAACAGCGTGTGAATCAGCAACTTACCTTTAAGCAATGTTGTACGCATGTTAACAAAGTATGATCAAACTAAATATACACACTAAGCAGCCCATAACTATTAAGATGTATTACCACTATGCTAAACTATTACTTAATGCGTTAAAACAACGTCTCTCTTGAACCACTAACACAAAAATGTGCGCTGATATGCTACTATGCCTTTTTTGTTTAATTCATTGTTCACTCTTATCTTGCTATAGCTGGCAAGGCATAATGAGAATGTTTGTAACCCTCATGCGCTTCAAAAATAAAGAATTAAAAAAAAAAAAAAACAATTGGTTAAGCTTTAGATTTTAAATAAATAATTTGTTTTCACTGTAATAGAAGAGCAGTTGCCTGCCTGCCAGCTTCTGTGTCAGGTTGGATGCCTTGCCCATTTGCACAGTCAGTGCCACCACTCATATCTGTTTTAACAATAGCTTAAGCTTTAGATTTTAAAGAAATCATTTTTTTTTCACTGTAATAGAAGAGCAGTTGCCTGCCTGCCAGCTTCTGTGTCAGGTTGGATGCCTTGCCCATTTGCACAGTCAGTGCCACCACTCATATCTGTTTTAACAATAGCTTAAGCTTTAGATTTTAAAGAAATCATTTTTTTTCACTGTAATAGAAGAGCAGTTGCCTGCCTGCCAGCTTCTGTGTCAGGTTGGATGCCTTGCCCATTTGCACAGTCAGTGCCACCACTCATATCTGTTTTAACAATAGCTTAAGCTTTAGATTTTAAAGAAATCATTTTTTTTCACTGTAATAGAAGAGCAGTTGCCTGCCTGCCAGCTTCTGTGTCAGGTTGGATGCCTTGCCCATTTGCACAGTCAGTGCCACCACTCATATCTGTTTTAACAATAGCTTAAGCTTTAGATTTTAAAGAAATCATTTTTTTTCACTGTAATAGAAGAGCAGTTGCCTGCCTGCCAGCTTCTGTGTCAGGTTGGATGCCTTGCCCATTTGCACAGTCAGTGCCACTACTCATATCTGTTTTAACAATAGCTTAAGCTTTAGATTTTAAAGAAATCATTTTTTTTTCACTGTAATAGAAGAGCAGTTGCCTGCCTGCCAGCTTCTGTGTCAGGTTGGATGCCTTGCCCATTTGCACAGTCAGTGCCACCACTCATATCTGTTTTAACAATAGCTTAAGCTTTAGATTTTAAAGAAATCATTTTTTTTCACTGTAATAGAAGATCAGTTAGTTGTCTGCAAGCGTCTGGGTGTCAGGCCTACTTCAGCGTGTGCTCTGCAGACCTGTGCCAGCGTGCTTTGACAGTTGCCACTCATATCTGGTGTCTCTATAGCGTGCTTTTACAAAGAAAAAAGGTTTCCAGTGGAAGCTAATAGCAGCCAGTCAGTGTCCTTCAAGCGGCTCTGTCAGGCCTTCCTTCAGCGTGTGCCCTGCACAACCCTGCCAGCGTACTTTGACAATTGCCACTCATATCTGGTGTCTCTATAGCGTGCTTTTACAAAGAAAAAAGGTTTCCAGTGTAAGCTAATAGCAGCCAGTCAGTGTCCTTCAATCGGCTCTGGCAGGCCTTCCTTCAGCGTGTGCCCTGCATAACCCTGCCAGCGTACTTTGACAATTGCCACTCATATCTGGTGTCTCTATAGCGTGCTTTTTCAAAGAAAAAAGGTTTCCGGTGTAAGCTAATAGCAGCCAGTCAGTGTCCTTCAAGCGGCTCTGTCAGGCCTTCCTTCAGCGTGTGCCCTGCACAACCCTGCCAGCGTACTTTGACAGTTGCCACTCATATCTGGTGTCTCTATAGCGTGCTTTTACAACCAAAATTTTGTTTCCACTGTAATAGAAGAGCAGTTGCCTGCCTGTTAGCTTCTGTGTGAGGTTCACAGTGGATACTGTGCCCTCTTGCCCAGTGCCACCACTCATATCTGTTTTTACAATAGCTTAAGCTTTAGATTTAAAAGAAATAATTTTTTTTCACTGTAATAGAAGAGCAGTTAGTTGTCTGCAAGCGTCTGGGTGTCAGGCCTACTTCAGCGTGTGCTCTGTAGACCTGTTCCAGCGTGCTTTGACAGTTGCCAATCATATTTGGTGTCTCTTTAGCGTGCTTTTACAAAGAAAAAAGGTTTCTAGTGTAAGCTAATAGCAGCCAGTCAGTGTCCTTCAAGCGGCTCTGTCAGTACTTCCTTCAGCGTGTGCTCTCCAGAACTGTTCCAGTGCACATTGCCAATCATATCTGGTGTCTCTATAGCGTGCTTTTAAAACCAAAATTTGTTTTTCACTGTTATAGATTGAATAGCAGTTACTTGTCTTCAAGCGGGTGTCTAGGCCTACAGTGTGTGCTCTGCAGAACTGTTCCAGTGCACATTGCCAATCATATCTGGTGTCTCTATAGCGTGCTTTTAAAACCAAAATTTGTTTTTCACTGTTATAGATTGAATAGCAGTTACTTGTCTTCAAGCGGGTGTCTCAGGCCTACAGTGTGTGCTCTGCAGAACTGTTCCAATGCACATTGCCAATCATATCTGGTGTCTCTATAGCGTGCTTTTAAAACCAAAATTTGTTTTTCACTGTTATAGATTGAATAGCAGTTACTTGTCTTCAAGCGGGTGTCTCAGGCCTACAGTGTGTGCTCTGCAGAACTGTTCCAGTGCACATTGCCAATCATATCTGGTGTCTCTATAGCGTGCTTTTAAAACCAAAATTTGTTTTTCACTGTTATAGATTGAATAGCAGTTACTTGTCTTCAAGCGGGTGTCTCAGGCCTACAGTGTGTGCTCTGCAGAACTCTTACAGTTCACATTGCCATATCTGGTCTCACAGTAGCTTGCACTTATAGTACCACTAATCCCCCAAAAAATGACAGGCAGAGGCAGGCCACCCCGCAGGGGCCGTCGTGGTCGTGGTGCTGTGATTCCCTTTTGCCCTAGAATAATTGCCAGTTTTCAGAAGCCACGTACCCTGAACTTGAAAAGTTCTGAGGACATAGTTGACTGGCTAACACAGGACACCCAATCTTGTACAGCCTCCGCTCGGAACCTTGACGCACCATCCTCCTCCAGCTTAGCTTCAGGCACCTCTCAAGCTACCACTCACCCGCCTGCCGCCACCACCAAAACTAGCACCACAGCCGCTTTACTTGGTATGTCAGAGGAGTTATTCACACACCCGTTTGAAGAAATGAGTGATGCGCAACCATTATTGCTAGAGGATGTAGATAACAGGGATATGTATCAGGCAGGCAGCATTAAACACATGGAGGTACAGTGTGATGATGATGATGTTGTACCCGCTGCTGCTTCCTTTTCTGAGTTGTCAGATACAAGCGAAGCGGTTGATGATGACGATGCGTCCATGGATGTCACGTGGGTGCCCGCTCGGCAAGAAGAAGAACAGGGCGAAAGTTCAGATGGGGAGACAGAGAGGAGGAGGAGACGAGTTGGAAGCAGGGGGGGGTCGTCGCAAGGAGCTAGTGGCACAGTCAGACAGCATGCATTGGCACCCGGGGTCAGCCCGACAGCACGCCAATCAACGCATGCTGTGTCCTCCACCAGAATGCCGTCATTGCAGAGCTCAGCAGTGTGGCATTTTTTTTGTGTGTCTGCCTCGGACAACAGCGATGCCATTTGCAACCTGTGCCAAAGGAAACTGAGTCGTGGGAGGTCCAACACCCACCTAGGTACAACTGCTTTGCGTAGGCACATGATCTCACATCACAAACGCCTATGGGATCAACACATGAGTACAAGCAGCACGCCTACTCTAAGCCGCCATCCTCCTCCTGGTCTAGCATCTTCAGCCACGTCAACCACTGCTGTCCTTCTTGCCCCCTCTCAACCATCCGCCACTCCGTCTCCCGCCTTGAGCAGTTCCCGCTCATCTGCCCACAGTCATGTGTCTGTCAAGGACATGTTTGAGCGTAAGAAGCCAATGTCACCAAGTCACCCCCTTGCCCAGCGTCTGACAGCTGGCTTGTCCGAACTATTAGCCCGCCAGATTTTACCATACAATCTGGTTGAGTCTGAGGCGTTCAAAAAATTTGTAGCTATTGGGACACCGCAGTGGAAGGTACCCGGCCGGAATTTCTTTTCACAAAAGGCAATCCCCAACTTGTACTCGATTGTGCAAAAGGAAGTCATGGCATGTCTGGCACACAGTGTTGGGGCAAGGGTCCATCTGACCACTGATACCTGGTCTGCAAAGCATGGTCAGGGCAGGTATATCACCTACACTGCGCATTGGGTAAACCTGCTGACGGCTGACAAGCAAGGAATGCGTGGCATTGCAGAGGAGTTGGTGACACCGCCACGAATTGCAGGCAGTCCTGCTGCCACCTCCTCTACTCCTCCTACTCCATCCTCTTCCATAACCTCCTCGGCTGAGTCCTCTTGTGCTGCTGCGTCTTGCTCCACATCAACGGCACCCTCCCAGCTCCCCAGGTACTATTCCACATCCCGGATACGGCAGTGTCACGCCGTCTTGGGTTTGACTTGCTTGAAAGCAGAGAGTCACACCGGACAAGCACTCCTGTCCGCCCTGAACGCACAGGTGGAAAAGTGGCTGACTCCGCAGCAACTGGATATCGGCAAAGTGGTGTGTGACAACGGAAAGAATTTGATAGCGGCATTGAAGTTGGGCAAGTTGACACATGTGCCGTGCATGGCACATGTGTGTTATCTGATCGTACAACGCTTTGTGCATAAGTACACAGGCTTACAGGACGTCCTGAAGCAGGCCAGGAAGGTGTGTGGCCATTTCAGGCATTCCTACACGGCCATGGCTCACTTTGCCGATATCCAGCGGCGAAACAATATGCCAGTGAGGCGCTTGATTTGCGACAGCCCTACACGTTGGAATTCCACACTCCTAATGTTCGACCGCCTTCTCCAACAAGAAAAAGCTGTTAATGAATATTTGTATGACCGGGGTGCTAGGACAGCCTCTGGGGAGCTGGGAATTTTTTTGCCACGTTACTGGACGCTCATGCGCAATGCCTGTAGGCTCATGCGTCCTTTTTTTTTTTTTTTTTTTTTTCAACGTATATTAAAATTTTTAGTATACAAATGTAAAAACATATCCCATGCTTTACCCATTTTACAGTACAACTGTACACATGCAACAGAAAATAAATCACTGAAATTCAACAACACAAAGCTTACATGGGCTTTGAGGTGTTTGCCAAAATGCATGTATTTGTAGCCCAGATATAACAGTGGCTATAATTAACCTATGTAAACTTGTCACATCTGGCACAATTATACATTACTAAACACAGAATAGTAGTGAACTAAAAAACAAATTAAAAAATTCTGGTATTTGAAGAATATATTCAAATCATTCGTTTTTTGCCTACATTTTGTCATTCAGTTTTCAATTCAGTACAAATAGATGTTTAGTGAATAAACAGCTTAATATGGGGTTGTTGCTTGCTAAAAAAAAGACAGTTATGCTTTCTTCAGAAAACAATTATTGAACATTTGAAACTCCCATAGAAAGTATGGCTTTCAACTTACTGAGACAAATTAAAATTTCAGCTTTGATGTTCAGCACATTACATGTATTTTTTTCAATATTTCGCTAAAACATAACAGTTAAAAAAAAACAAAAAACTTAAATATAACAAAACTACAACATTCATGCAAAAGGTTGAGGTCCTGCAGTAAAATGTTGATCTGATAAGAAGTTAGGTGGTATTATTTGTGAAAGCGGGTAAGAGAAGAGATTGGCTGGGTCAATGGACAATGGATTTACTGCATGAGTAGGGGGCAACATACCATGCCAGCCAGGGTAGGCTGCTTCTGGATACAATGGAAAAGATGGATATGGGAGACCTGCTGGAACAGTATTTGGCACATGGAGAGGTGGCATAATATTAGCACCCTGACTCTCTCCTATAATTCCAGAGAATTCTCCTGGGAACTGAAGGCCATTGCTCAAATTTTGGAGCATATTCATGATCTCAGGCATGCCAACTTCCTCTCCTGTATCCTCAGAATTCTGATTCCACTGCTCAAAATTTGGGAAACCTGGAGGAGGGAGCCCTTGCTCGGCCATTTGTCTCTCCTCTCGTTCAACATCTGCTAATATGTCAGAGAAAATATCATCTGGGATATCCAAACCTTCTTTATGTTTCTTGGAAGATTTTTTGGGATAAGCTGTCCAGGAAGGATGGCTTGGAAGAAGCAAGATCAGAAGCAGAATAGGATGGTTGTCTTCCAAACCTGGACCTCCCAAAGGACGCAATCTTTGAGGGATGGGTTGGCCGGCAGGTAGAGGCACTAGGAACGCCTCCATGCCATGACTTCTGATGATTGCATATCTCAGCTTCCGATTAAGATAAGAATACAGCCGAGCATATGAAACTGCATCACTTGACGTTCTTGGATTCAGTCGGATCACACACATGTCCTTGGTGCACTCTGGCCAGATACGATCCACATATTCCCAAACAGACTCTTGCAAAATGCATCCTTCGGATGTTAACACTTTTGGTAAATCCTGGCAAAGATGACTGCTATAACCAGACTCTGGCGTGGCTGTAACTTTAAACTGCTTTATAGAGAACATGTGAAGGAATCCCTTCCACACACTTGAGTCTGCTGGATCTGTGAGTCTAGTATCTGGATCATACAATTTCTTGTTCTTCTTTTCAATGCATGAAGAATGTTGATTGCCATTAGTTATATGGTGTTTCCATATTTTCTCTGGTTTCTTGGTAATTACCCATTGGCTTAAGTCAGCATCACCTGGGGGTTTTATCAGCCCATTGCATATAAGGCAGTCCTGATCTAAAAGGTGGCTCTTGTGTTGGGATGTTGTGTCCCTTTTCTCTGAGATGCAATCCTGCTGAGAATCCTGAGGCTGCCACACAGAATCAGACAGATCCTCTAGGGTCAAGTTCTGATCGGGCACGGTATCAATTTCAATTAACCCCTTGTGTGTCAGCTTTGTCATCTGAATCTGGTATGGCTGTCTTTCCTCTTTCTCGATTAGTTCCAGTGCATGTTTTCTCCTGTGCAGCCATTTCCGTTGCACTCATTAGAACCAAACACTGTGGGGTGATTTCACCAAGGACCACACGACGGAACAGGATCTGATTTTTAGGGTCCTTCAAATTGAAAAGGAGGCTCCGGTATTTATTCTTATATCTGCTGTCAGTACACAGGAAAAGTTTAAATATTTCTTGTTCTACGTTCTCTGCAACTCCATGCACCGACTCATCCAATACGTGAAGATCTGGGGTTTCTCTGACTCTCCTCAGTAGTGTATCAAACAGAGTCTGCACTGTGGTAACACGGACATCTTCAGGACATAACTCAACTATTTGCAGATAGGCAGTCTGCAGCTTCTCTTTTTCACCTGTTCTCTTCTTTCTCTTATGCGTATTCTTGTCTATATGCAGGTGGTCTCTTGCCTTTCTTTTAACCAATTAGTTCCTTCCATATGGTTTCAAAAGATCTCTGGCATCATTACTTTCAACGCAAATAACGTCATCATAGTTAGTCTCCTCATTATTCACCGGGAAGAGTGTTTGCACTGACTACCCACAGCATGCTCTTGCCATTGCCTACTCCACCTTCAACGACAGGGTGCAAGTCCCAAGGAGAAGGATCATTCACTTTATTATCTGTCTTTATTTCACAAGTAGTGCCTGGAACATCCTCATGGGTCACTAGATGTAAATCTGGACTAATGTCAACCCCAGGGTCTAGAAAATCATCAATTTGAAATTTTTCGAATAATCCCAGTGGGCTGCCACATTCTTCCTCCTCTGATGGTATTAAAGTTTGCAGAGATTCACTATGGGGTGGTGTCAAGCATTTTGGAGAACAATTAAGCATCTCCATCCCAATACGTTTCAGATGTCCTATCAGCTCTTCCACCCTATGCGATACTATGGGCAGGCTACCCGTGACGTCATTACTCACGGCCCTATTTCACGCGGAGGACGGTGCCCTTTCAAAACGACGCCACGTGCTCCCTGTCCCCAGTCCACATCCCGCCTCAAGTGCTCATGCGTCCTTTTGAGGAGGTGACAAACCTAGTCAGTCGCAACGAAGGCACCATCAGCGACATCATACCATTTGTTTTCTTCCTGGAGCGTGCCCTGTGAAGAGTGCTTGATCAGGCTGTAGATGAGCGTGAAGAGGAAGAGTTGTGGTCACCATCACCACCAGAAACAGCCTTATCAGCATCGCTTGCTGGACCTGCGGCAACGCTGGAAGAGGATTGTGAGGAAGATGAGTCAGAGGAGGAATGTAGCTTTGAGGAGGAGGAGGAGGAGGAGCAAGACCAAACACAACAGGCATCCCAGGGTGCTCGTTGTCACCTATCTGGTACCCGTGGTGTTGTACGTGGCTGGGGGGAAGAACATACCTTCAATGACATCAGTGAGGAGGAGGAACGGGAAATGAGTAGCTCGGCATCCAACCTTGTGCAAATGGGGTCTTTCATGCTGTCCTGCCTGTTGAGGGACCCTCGTATAAAAAGGCTGAAGGAGAACGACCTGTACTGGGTGTCCACGCTACTAGACCCCCGGTATAAGCAGAAAGTGGCGGAAATGTTACCGAATTACAACAAGTCGGAAAGGATGCAGCATTTGCAAAATAAATTAAAAAGTATGCTTTACACAGCGTATAAGGGTGATGTCACAGCACAACAGGAATCTAACAGGGGGAGAGGTGGAAGTCATCCTCCTCCTCCTCCCACGACCACGCCGGCAAGGACAGGACGCTTTAAAGACGTGTTGTTGATGGAGGACATGCGGACCTTTTTAAGTCCTATGCATCGCCACAGCCCTTCGGGATCCACCCTCAGAGAGCGACTCGACCGACAGGTAGCAGACTACCTCGCCTTAACTGCAGATATCGACACTCTGAGGAGCGATGAACCCCTTGACTACTGGGTGTGCAGGCTTGACCTGTGGCCTGAGCTATCCAAATTTGTGATAGAACTTCTGGCCTGCCCCGCTTCAAGTGTCCTGTCAGAAAGGACCTTCAGTGCAGCAGGAGGTATTGTCACTGAGAAGAGAAGTCGCCTAGGTCAAACAAGTCTAGATTACCTCACCTTTATTAAGATGAATGAGGGATGGATCCCGAAGGGACTGACACTGGGCGATACATTCGCTTAAAAAAGGCCTGATGAGATGAGCTGCCTTGGGCTAAAAATTGTCCACACGCTGCTGTATTTTAGCTCTGAATGACGTTTGACTTGCTTGACTTATCCGCCACCAACTAGGGTTCAAGCCACCATGTTTTAGGGCACTTTCTGCCTGTGAAACAAACATCAATTTTTCTGGCCGCTGCTACAGCAGCGGCTGCAACAATACCAAATTTTTTAGGCATGTGTACATGCCTAATTTTTAGGCCCACTGGTGCAGCACTGTGGCTTCAAAAACCAAACCAAAAAAAAATCCTCCAAGATGGCACCAATATACCAGTGGTCTAAGCATCTTCCCACCTTGGCCTAAAAAGGGGAGGTGATTCAACAATTAAAAATCTCTGCCATTTACACGTCCACTGATAGGAGACGCGGAAGGTATTAAACTGATATGAACAATACTAAACTCACCACTCCTATCTGGTGGCACATTAGCTTGCCCGCGCAGTGCCACAAATTTCAAGTAAGAGGATCGACCAAGCATCTTCTTCCATCTCCCTGTTACATAAATCAATGCCATATCCATAGAACTTGTAGAGAATATCCAGGATAGTTTTACAGGGCCAAATCATGTCGCCTGTTGAAAGAGGTGACCTTACTCGGGTCCCAGGTGTGCGGTTCCTAAAATGGCTGCCATATACATGTCCTCTGATAGGAGACGCGGAAGGTATTAAACTGATATGAACAATACTCCACTCCTATCTGTAGGTCCGTCCCATTGTGATTTATGCCCCCCACCCACCGCGCAGGGATGGGGGCCGGGGGGGAGGAAAGTAGGCCCCCCCATTGTGATTTATGGCCCCCACCCACCACGCAGGGGTGGGGGCCGAGGGGGGGAGGACAGTAGGTCCCCCCATTGTGATTTATGGCCCCCACCCACCGCGCAGTGGTTGGGGAGGACAGTAGCTCCCCCAGTGTGTATCATGGGCTTTGAGGACAGGTGTCAATCCATACCTGCCAAGTGACCCTATGTAGGGGGAACAGTCCCTATTCTGCTCTGTGTCAGTGTGTATCATGGTCTCTGTGGACGGGGAACAGTCTCTATTCTGCTCTGTGTCAGTGTGTATCATGGTCTCTGTGGACGGTGAACAGTCTCTATTCTGCTCTGTGTCAGTGTGTATCAGGGGCTTTGAGGACAGGTGTCAATCCATACCTGCCAAGTGACCCTATGTAGGGAGAACAGTCCCTATTCTGCTCTGTGTCAGTGTGTATCATGGTCTCTATGGACGGGGAACAGTCTCTATTCTGCTCTGTGTCAGTGTGTATCATGGTCTCTGTGGACGGTGAACAGTCTCTATTCTGCTCTGTGTCAGTGTGTATCATGGTCTCTGTGGACAGGGAACAGTCTCTATTCTGCTCTGTGTCAGTGTGTATCAGGGGCTTTGAGGACAGGTGTCAATCCATACCTGCCAAGTGACCCTATATAGGGGGGACAGTCTCTATTCTGCTCTGTTTCAGTGTGTATCATGGTCTCTGTGGACGGGGAACAGTCTCTATTCTGCTCTGTGTCAGTGTGTATCATGGTCTCTGAGGACAGGTGTCAATCCATATCTGCCAAGTGACCCTATGTAGGGGGAACAGTCTCTATTCTGCTCTGTGTCAGTGTGTATCAGGGGTTTTGAGGACAGGTGTCAATCCATATCTGTCAAGTGACCCTATGTAGGGGGAACAGTCTCTATTCTGCTCTGTGTCAGTGTGTATCATGGTCTCTGAGGACGGGGAACAGTCTCTATTCTGCTCTGTGTCAGTGTGTATCAGGGGCTTTGAGGACAGGTGTCAATGTTAGGTGATTTCTGCCAATTATGGATTAAAAGCAGACTCTGCATCAACTGTGTAATTTTCCATGGGAGTTTTGCCATGGATCCCCCTCCGGCATGCCACAGTCCAGGTGTTAGTCCCCTTGAAACAACTTTTCCATCACTTTTGTGGCCAGAAAGAGTCCCTGTTGGTTTTAAAATTCGCCTGCCCATTGAAGTCAATGGCGGTTCGCGCGGTTCGCCGGTTCGCGAACATTTGAGGAAGTTCGCGTTCGCCGTTCGCGAACCGAAAATTTCGGGTTCGCGACAACACTAGTGGGAAGTTTTAGTTTCTGCCAAAGTATTTATTATTCTGAGGATAATATAATGTATATATTTTGCAGTACACGGATAGGAACATTTTCCTGACATTTGGTTTATAGATCAAGTGAGAAAAATTAACCAAAAGAGGCAAAAACTACAGTAAAAATAAATAAATCTATATTTCTCTATATATAATGATTAAATATATAATACATATATATGTTACCGCTAAAGTGCAGAAATCAGTTATTCTGCAGATTAACAAGAATCAAGTTAGTTGATAGAATCAATCATCAATCAATTAAAAAACTACATTAGAAAGAATCAAACAATTAAGGAAATGCATTTGCAAAACATAGGATAAAATGATGCTTACTTAAGAGTGCAATGTAAAGATTGGTGACACTTTGAATTACATAGCAATTGGTTGTTAAGACACTCACAGCTTAAATGGATGAAACTGCCGTTTAGCCGATATTCCCCCTTTCCAGAGACACAGGCTCTATACAGCAGACCGCCAAACTTCCGAACAGAGTGCAAGGGAATGCGGTAAATCCACAAGCACAGAATCAGCCGAACTCCTTCCACGGCTAAAACAGGCAAAATAAATACTTCCAAATAGCAATCCCCCCAAACACGAGACCAAGCTCCGTCTTGAGGGTAAAACAGGAATCTGTTTAATGAGGGCTACCTGCCCGGTATTTATGCAGGTCTCCCACCTGGTGGACACTCCCCTAGGGGACCAGATGGAAGACTGGGACACATATTGTACAGTAGCCAATCACAGTGGCCCAGGTTTAAACACTCCCCTTTACACAAGTAAATCCCTCCTCTCTATCCTGGAGATAATCGGGAAGAAATCCAATTATCTCCAAGGATAGAGGCAAACCGCCATCTTACATGGTATAAAAAAACACATAAAAATACATAACTATGCAAATACCGAATACATTGGATTCGTGTAACGTATCCCCAGATAGCCTGGATCTGAGTGCATATTACTACCGAATAGCGTTCAAATCCAATGCACACAGTTTAATCGCCATGGAGGCAAAGTCTTTCACATGTCTTTCGGTATATGATTGACTCCATGGGATGGCTATCCTGGTTAAGTCCATTCGTATCATCCAAACGGACCGGTGCTTCGACGAAAAAGGAGGGCAACCGGTATTTTCAGCGGTGTTCGGTAGGAAAAAGTGTCCGTTTATTGTTCCATAAGATCTTCGTCGAACACTGCTGTTCCTTCGCATGTTTAAAATGGCCTCCGCCTCGTGGTCAGCATACGAACGATGATCACCCTGCATACGGTTAGAATAAAGAGGTGTCTGCGGTTAACTACAACGTTCTAATTGGGGCCAAGAGGTTAACCAGCAGCACACTTCTGTTCTGGGTGGTCGTCCGTTCGGTAGTTTTGTTCGGTATAATCCTGTATTAAACGAACAGGGGCATACGGACAGGTAATTCCACGAAGGGAGATAAAACAGACGAACCAGCAATAATAGTTATACAGATGGATCTGTCACAGTTTTTGCGACAAGCACACCTATTTGTGGTACATTTAGAACAGAATTAGCTATGCTACGCACTTGCTGCCGACCCAAATTATTAGAAATAAAAACAACAGAATTAGCTATGCTACGCACTGGCAGCCGACGCAAATTATGAGAAATAAAAACAACCGGCGACGCAAAGATGCTCGTGAAACCAAAGTAAAAGTGGAGGGAGAGGGGGAAGGTGTAGGGAAAGTGTAGGGAAAGGAAAGGAGAGAAACAGGCGAAACCAAAATGAGAGAACCAAACTTTTGCACTTTAATGATACGGAAGCCGTTAATGTGCACATTACCTAGGTAAAATGCGGAAAACTCTCGATTCCGCACGTTAACAGAGCAAATCAGTTAATCTGCAGATTAGCTAGGTAATGTGCACATTAACGGATTTCGAGCTTTAGCGGTAACATATATGTTGTTTACTGCTACTCCTGTGTTTCCCTCTAATGCTTACTTCTCACTTGATCTGTGAAGAAAATCAACATATGGTGACTTTCCCCTAGCCATCAATTATCTTTTTTATCCCATCAATCATCTTTTTTTTTTTTCAATCTTTATTTTATTTAAGCATTGTGAATTTGTTACAGAAAGGAAGAAAAACAAAAGAATATATATCAGCGAGTATACACTTACATGAATAAGCCAGTGACATTGACATACATTCTTATGAGTGGCTGCTTCATTTATGTTTAAAGGATTTATGCTAAGCGTGACAGGTGCAGGGCATTAGAGTGTCCTGCACTTTTGTGGTGCTGTATTAAACAGTGCAAGATACGTCTAGCGTGTCTGGTGGCATTTTTGAAGGTCGATATCGGTTATATAAAGCGAGGTCCCAGACATGCGGCTCTAACCAAGATTATCAAATATAAAACATGCTTTTAGTAATAGTGACATCACATAGATAATCGTTGTGAACTCTGCATAACTACGTTTAATCCTCCTCTATTTTTGCTTTTGTGGGTGGCTGGACTACACAGTTACCGGATATAAACATACTTTAGATTGCTATTTCACTCAAAAGAAATATCTCTGCTTCAGGTTAGCGACTTAAGAAGCACAATTACTCTGGTTGCTAGCAGGGAAATGAAACAATAAAAAAATAATAGAAAGTACAACTGCAAACAAACAAGAGTGGTATTGTCTTGTCTTCGAAGTGTGAGGGCAAGACGTGGCTCGGAGGCATTTATATGTGTAGGCAGGTGTGGGAAGAGTTCTCACCCAGAGTCTGCTGCATGCCTCAGGAAGAAAGTCTCGTATCAACCTACCCCCTTGCTCGGGAGCAGTGCAATGTCGGTGAGGTGTGCCGCAAGGAAGTAAGTATAGCATGGGAGAGCAGTGGCGTACACACAACCCATGGGGCCCCGGTGCAAAAAACTGATCCGGGCCCCCCCCCCTCCCCCCGCGCGAGCGCTTACTCTGCGCAGGCTGGGGCCGCAACACATGGCGGCGGGCAACTGGTAGCAGGGCTGCGACCCGTGCGACCGCGGTATGTATGCCAGTGCATGCATAAACACATACACTTAAAGGACCACTACAGACACCCAGATCACATCAGCTCAATGAAGTGGTGTGGGTGCCAGGTCTCTCTAGTTTTAACCCTGCAGCTGAAAACATAGCCGTTTCAGAGAAACTGCTATGTTTCACTGAGGGTTAATCCAGCCTCTAGTGGCTGTCTCATTGACAGCCGCTAGAGGATTTTCTGCGATTCTCACTGTGAAAATCACAGTGAGAAGACCCTGAACGTCCATAGGAAAGCATTGAGTAATGCTTTCCTATGGGCGGTTTGAATGCACGCGTGGCTCTTGCCACGCATGTGCATTCGGAGCTGAGAGGCGGATGGGGACGGTGAGATCCCCAGCGTTAAGGGAGTCCGGCGCTGGAGAAAGGTAAGTGCTTAAGACACACACACACTCTCATGAACAGACACACACATTTACTGACAGACACACACTCAGTGACAGACGCACACAAACATACTCAGTAACAGACACACACACTAACACACACACTCTAACACACACACTAACACATGCACACACTCTAACACTAACACACACACTCACTAACACTAACACACTCACTAACACACACACTCTAACACTAACACACACACTCACTAACACTAACACACTCACTAACACACACACTCTAACACTAACACACACACTCACTAACACTAACACACTCACTAACACACACACTCTAACACTAACACACACACTCACTAACACTAACACACACACACACACTAACACTAACACACACACACACACTCACTAACACACACACACACTCACTAACACACTCACTAACACACACACTCACTAACACACACACTCTAACACTAACACACACACTCACTAACACTAACACACTCACTAACACACACACTCTAACACTAACACACACACACACACTCACTAACACTAACACACACACACTAACACTAGCACACACACTCACTAACACACACACTCACTAACACTAACACACTCACTAACACACACTCTAACACTAACACACACACTCACTAACACTAACACACTCACTAACACACACACTCACTAACACTAACACACACACTCACTAACACTAACACACACACTCACTAACACACACTCACTAACACTAACACACTCTAACACTAACACACACACTCACTAACACACTCACTAACACACACACTCTAACACTAACACACACACTCACTAACACTAACACACACACTCACTAACACTAACACACTCACTAACACACACACTAACTAACACTAACACTCACTAACACTAACACTCACTAACACTAACACACACTCACTAACACTAACACACTCACTAACACACACACACTCACTAACACACACACTCACTAACACACACACTCACTAACACTAACACACTCACTAACACACACACTCACTAACACTAACACACTCACTAACACACACACACTCACTAACACTAACACACACACTCACTAACACTAACACACACACTAACACACACACTCACTAACACTAACACACTCACTAACACACACACTCACTAACACACACACTCACTAACACTAACACACTCACTAACACACTCACTAACACTAACACACTCACTAACACACACACTCTAACACTAACACACACACACACTCACTAACACTAACACACACTCACTAACACTAACACACACACACTAACTAACACTAACACTCACTAACACTAACACACACACTCACTAACACACACACTCACTAACACTAACACACTCACTAACACACACACACTCACTAACACTAACACACACACTCACTAACACTAACACACACTAACACACACACACACTAACACACACACTCACTAACACACTCACTAACACACACACTCACTAACACTAACACACTCACTAACACACACACTCACTAACACTAACACACTCACTAACACACTCACTAACACACACACTCACTAACACTAACACACACACTCACTAACACTAACACACACTAACACACACACACACTAACACACACACTCACTAACACACTCACTAACACACACACTCACTAACACTAACACACTCACTAACACACACACTCACTAACACTAACACACTCACTAACACACTCACTAACACACACACTCACTAACACACACACTCACTAACACACACACTCACTAACACTAACACACTCACTAACACTAACACCCTCAAACGTTTTTTGTTTTTTTTTAATTCCCCCAGCCTCCTTACCTGTGGGAGAGCTGAGGGGATTCCCTGGGGTCCAGTGGTGTTGCTGGCCAGGCTGTTACCCGGCTGGCTGGCGGGCGCGCGAGGGAGCACTGTCCCCTGGGTGCTCCCTCTTCAGCTCCCTCGCGCGCCGCGTACTGATGCCGGAGCCGGAAGATGACGTCATCTTCCGGCTCCGGTTTCAGTGCGGTGCGCGAGGGAGCTGAAGAGGGGACGGTGCTCCTTCGCGCGCCCGCCAGCCAGCCAGCCGGGTGACAGCAGGGCCAGCCTCGGGGGGCCCGGATGTGGCCGACTCCTGGGCCCCCCAGCAGAAGAGGCTGGCCCAGTGACCTACATACCTGGGTTGCAGGGCGGCTGGGCCCCCTGGTGGGCCGGGCCCGGTCGCAGCCGCGACCCCTGCGACCCTGGTATGTACGCCACTGTGGGAGAGTCCATCTGCAGTGCGGCGCTTAGAGGCTCCTCTTGCCTGCGGACTGTGCTGGGGCTTGCCTCTTATTACCGTGTTCTTGTGGACTTACTGTGGCCCAGAAGTTATCCTCTGGGTGCTTGCAGGTAGCCACCCCTGGTCGATTCTTGTGCTGGTGTGTCGAACTCCTCCGCTTGACCCTGAGGGTGGCACCTGTCTGCTCTCGGCCGTTGTTGGGGTGACAAGATTTGGGGTGAGGTGGGGGTGAGGCGACCCCCAAGCTCCGGGGTTTGCGTAAGTGTCGTTTGGGCTGTCTCGTGCGGTTCGCAGCCCTCTGTGCATTTGTGTGTCAGTCGCTCTACTTGTAGGGCCATCCACCTTGAGTTGCGATGTTTCCATGCCATGTGTAGTGGAGTCAGGCATGTCCGCCATCTTGGGTATTGCCGCTTCTGCTCCGCTTGAGATTTCATCGGCTGCTGCTGATATGGTTAAGGTTGTGGCTTCCCATTCTGATATCCACACTGGTCCGGGGGGGGGGGGGGGGAGAGGTGTTGTGTGAGTGCCCCCTCTTCAGCCTGAGAACCGGGAGAGCGGCCGTCTCTCCGCGTTTCCCACCCGTGCAGGCCGCAGGCCGCGATGCAGACGGTACAACGGCGGGGAGCCCCATATCGGGTATCTCCTGATGCAGCATCCCCTCCAGGTCAAGTAGATAGTTGTCCGCGGCCTGCACGATCTGGTGGTTGGGCGTTATGCCCAGAATCAGGGCTTCAGATGCGGGAGCTCTTGCCATGCATGTCTGGCTCGCTCGGCAGGTAA
Organism: Pelobates fuscus; assembly: GCF_036172605.1. Classification (NCBI taxonomy): domain Eukaryota; kingdom Metazoa; phylum Chordata; class Amphibia; order Anura; family Pelobatidae; genus Pelobates; species Pelobates fuscus. The sequence goes on from NC_086317.1 coordinate 244,000,257, forward strand.
GCTCCGCCCCTCAATGATCTTTTTTAACTCCTTTTTTGGCACCACAGGTGGAATTTAGAATATTGATTCCTTTGTTTCAATTAGTCCTTAATTTGGGTATATCTGCTAAAATTTTTGGAAATCTGCACCCCACCTGCCATAATTTGGCTGAATTGCAGTTCGGTCTGAAATTAATTACCAAGTCTATTCAGTAAATTTTGATAGCATCTATTCTAAAAGTGATCTAAAAAATTAAAGTTTTTTTCGTATAAAATTTTGACAGTTTTCACAGATATTTCCATTTCAGAAGACCTCTAAATATAGAGTGGCAGAAAAAAAGTAAAGTGAAACAGAACACGCTTCTGTTGGAAAAAAGATTGATTAATCTGCTACGTCACTTCAAAATGATGGTTTGGGCGCAAAATATGCAACAGATTTAATAAATTTTGCAACAGATTTAAAATTATTTGCAGAAAAACAGAAAAGTGTTGGTGATAAATAGAGATGTCCCGAATAGTTCGCTGGCAAATAGTTCCTGGCGAACATAGCTTGTTCTCGTTCGCCACGGATGGCGAACATATGCGATGTTCGGTCCACCCCCTATTCGTCATCATTGAGTAAACTTTGACCCTGTACCTCACAGTCAGCAGACACATTCCAGCCAATCAGCAGCAGACCCTCTCTCCCAGACCCTCCCACCTCCTGGACAGCATCCATTTTAGATTCATTCGGAAGCTGCATTCTTTTTTTTTTTTTTGTATTTTTTATTAATTTTTTTAGACAGAAGTGTGTTATATTTGAGCATGCTAGGCTGAACGTGCGTATATCATGGCTAGTTGAGGGTATGAGTATATAGCAGTACATTGTTGTGAAAGATGGCTGTCATGTTTAGGGTGTAGCTTGCACGTTATCAACTGTGTATTTATATCAGCAGCTCCACCACTAGTTATAAATCAAGTGTGAGTCGCCCCATGAGATGAGACTAGTGAATAACATAATACATGAACGGTTAATGTAAAGGCATGTAAGGAACTACGACAATAAACTCTTTAGGAGGTGAAATAATGACATGTTTAAACGCTTGCTACTTTACGATTGGTTAATGTGCAGAGAGCAGTTCATGTGATCAAAGGCATGGTGTGGAGGATCGGCTATAGTGGGACATGCTTGGCAGGCTGCTGTTTACTGCTTGTGCTCATCCAATCCCTTCTGGGCGCTAGGTGCAGACACTGGGAGTCCCTGATACCTGGAACAACAAAGGCAGGTCTCTGGCTGAGTGCCGGGTTCGCGGCTTGAGGTGGTGGAAGCTTGTTTTGTCAGGTGGTCGGATCTGTCCCGGTGGTGCTTCACGTCTGGTGCGGGATTGTGGTGGCTTAAGGTGGAGGCGAGTGCTTGACGTGGGGCAGGCTCTGCATTTCTGTTTGTGCCTCCGGTCCCGTCTTCGACGACTTTTGCGTTTTTGGATTTTAATGGGGACTGCTTCGCTTAGCTGTGGTGGAGCTTGTTGGGGCTGTGGTGGAGCTTGTTGGGGCTTCCTGATTGTTATTTGCTTCCAAAATTGATTAAAGAGCCTGTCCAGCTTAGACTCAATATCCTGCCATGCTTTGCTGGTACCAGGAGGACACGCGACTGCCGCCATATTGGGAGAGTTGCAGATGAGTATGTCAGCCTGGGCGGCTGTTCTCTGTGCGTCCATTAGCTCCAGCCTCTCAGGGGTGGACCGGGATAACCCCCACCGGTCCGAGGGAGGGGGTAACGGAGCTCCTGCCGGGAAGTAGCTGCTCCTGGGCATCCCAGGATCGGGAGATTGGCCGCCTCTCCCGCCCGGTGAGCACCAGGCCACACTTACCACGCGGAGGTAAGACTCTGTCGAGTTGCTGACCACTATTAAGCATGTCAGGTAGGAACAACATTGCTGGGTCATTCTGGGGTGAAATTCTGGGGTGAAATTCGCTTGTTGATAGCTGCTTAAAGTGAGATATTGAGGGAGGTCACACGAAGTGTGTCTTTCCTCCATGACAGCTAGGCCCCGCCCCCCGGAAGCTGCATTCTTAGTGAGAGGAGGGACAGTGTAGCTGCTGCTGATTTAATAGGTAAATCGATAGCTAGGTTAGTGTATTCAGTGTCCACTACAGTCCTGAAGGACTGATCTGATCTCTGCTCTAAGAACAGCACCCCAAAAAGCCCTTTTTAGGACATCAGTCTGCTTTTTTTTTTTTCCTGTGTAATCTAATTGCAGTTGCCTGCCTGCCAGCGTGTGTGTCAGGCTCACAGCGTATACTGTGCCCACTTGCCCAGTGCCACCACTCATATCTGGTGTCACAATAGCTTGCATTTAAAAAAAAAAAAAAAACTTTTTTGACTGTAATATAATAGCAGTCAGTTTCCTTCACACGTGTGCGTTTCAGGGCCTGCCAGGGCACAGTGTCACACCAGTGCAACTCATATCTGGTGTAACAGTAGTGTACATTTAAAAAATATATATATATATATATATATATATTTTTTTTTAATTCTTTATTGACTGGTATAGATTGAATAGCAGTTAGTTGTCTGCAAGCGTGTGTGTCAGGCCTACAGCGTCTACTCTGCCAACTTCTGCCAGTGCACAGTGCGACTCATATCTGTTGTCACAGTAGCCTGCACGCATAGTACCACTAATCGAAAAAAAAATGACAGGCAGGCCACCCCGCAGGGGCCGTCGTGGTCGTGGTGCTGTGATTCCCTTTGGCCCTAGAATAAAGCCCAGTGTTCAGAGGCCACATACCCTGAACTCGAAAAGTTCTGAGGACATAGTTGACTGGCTAACACAGGACACCCAATCTTCTACAGCTTCCGCTCAGAACCTTGACGCACCATCCTCCTCCAGCTTAGCTTCGGGCACCTCTCAAGTTACCACTCGCCCGCCTGCCACCACCACCAACACTAGCACCACAGCCGCTTCACTTGATCTGTCAGAGGAGTTATTTACACATCAGTTGGAAGAAATGAGTGATGCGCAACCATTATTACCAGAGGATGTAGATAACAGGGATATGTCTCAGTCAGGCAGCATTACACACATGGACGTACGGTGTGATGATGATGATGTTGTACCCGCTGCTGCTTCCTTTGCTGATTTGTCAGATACAAGTGAAGCGGTTGATGATGACGATGCGTCCGTGGATGTCACGTGGGTGCCCACTAGAAGAGAAGGGGGAAAGTTCAGATGGGGAGACAGAGAGGAGGAGGAGACAAGTTGGAAGCAGGGGGAGGTCGTCACAAGGAGCTTGTGGCACAGTCAGACAGCATGCATCGGCACCCAGGGTCAGCCAGACGGCACGCCAATCAACGCATGCTGTTGCCACCACCAAATTGCCGTCATTGCAGAGCTCAGCAGTGTGGCATTTTTTTGGTGTGTCTGTCTCTGACAACAGCGATGCCATTTGCAACCTGTGCCAAAAGAAACTGAATCGTGGGAAGTCCAACACCCACCTAGGTACAACTGCTTTGCGAAGGCACATGATAGCACATCACAAACACCTATGGGATCAACACATGTGTACAAGCAGCACACAAACTCAAAGCCGCCATCCTCCTCCTGGTCCAGCATCTTCAGCCACGTCAACCACTGCTGTCCTCCTTGCCCCCTCTCAACCATCCGCCACTCCGTCTCTCGCCTTGAGCAGTTCCTGCTCATCTGCCCACAGTCAGGTGTCTGTCAAGGACATGTTTGAGTGTAAGAAGCCAATGGCACAAAGTCACAACCTTGCCCAGCATCTGACAACTGGCTTGTCTGAACTCTTAGCCCGCCAGCTTTTACCATACCCGGATGAAATTTCTTTGCACAAAAGGCAATCCCCAAAATGTACTCGATTGTGCAAAAGGAAGTAATGGCATGTCTGGCACACAGTGTTGGGGCAAGAGTCCATCTGACCACTGATACCTGGTCTGCAAAGCATGGTTAGGGCAGGTATATCACCTACACTGCGCATTGGGTAAACCTGCTGATGGCTGCCAAGCATGGAATGTGTGGCTCTGCAGAGGAGTTGGTGACACCGCCACGACTTGCAGGCAGTCCTGCTGCCACCTCCTCTACTCCTCCTACTCCATCCTCTTCCATAACCTCCTCGGCTGAGTCCTCTTCTGCTGCTGTGTCTTTCTCCACATCAACGGCACCCCCCCAGCTCCCCAGGTACTATTCTACATCCCGGATACGGCAGTGTCACGCCGTCTTGGGGTTGACTTGCCTGAAAGAAGAGAGTCACACCGGACCAGCACTCCTGTCCGCCCTGAATGCACAGATGTCACAGCACAACGGGAATCTAACAGGGGAAGAGGTGAAAGTAATCCTTCTCCTCCCATGACCACGCCGGCAAGGACAGGACGCTTTACAGACGTGTTGTTGATGCAGAGCTTTTTAAGTCCTACGCATCGCCACAGCCCTTTGTGGTCCACCCACAGAGAACGACTCGACCAACAGGTAGCAGACTACCTCGCCTTAACTGCAGATATCGGCACTCTGAGGAGTGATGAACCCCTTGACTACTGGGTGTGCAGGCTTGACTTGTGGCCTGAGCTATCCCAATTTGCGATAGAACTTCTGGCCTGCCCCGCTTCAAGTGTCCTGTCACAAAGGACCTTCAGTGCAGCAGGAGGTATTGTCACTGAAATGAGAAGTCGCCTTGGTCAAAAAAGTCTAGATTACCTCACCTTTATGAAGATGAAAGAGGGATGGATCCCGAAGGGACTGACAGTGGGCGATACATTCGACTAAAAAAGGCCTGATGAGGGGGACTACTTAACACACCACTCCTATCTGGTGGCACATTAGATTACACGCGCAGTGCCCCAAATTTGAAGTAGGAGGACCGACCAAGCATATTTTTCCATCTCGCAGTTCCTAAAATCGATGCCATATACACGTCCCCTGATAGGGGATGTAACAGGGATTAAACTGATAGGAATAGTACTACTTAACACACCTTATAATAATGCAGAGAGAGGCAACACAGAGAGAGGAGTCTGAAGAAGAGGAGTCAGAGGAGGAAGGTGGCTTTGAGGAGGTGGAAGACCAAACACAGCAGGCGTCCCAGGGGGCTTGTTGTCACCTTTCGGGGACCCTTGGTGTTGTACGTGGCTGGGTGGAGGAAGAGACCTTCAATGACATCAGTGAGGACAAGTAACGGGACATGGCTAGCTTGGTATCCAACCTTGTGCAAATGGGGACTTTGCGGTTGTGCAAATGGACTGTTTGCGGTTGTTTGCGGTGCGTTAAACGGGGAGTTTGGTCTGTCACTGTGAAGCGGGCGTAACCCTTACACTACCTGATCGATACAACATCATACCTGATGTTTTAAAGCATGTTATTCCAAACAATTTAGGAATGTTGGGTGATTTATGCCCTTTATGGATTAAAACCAGACTCTGCATCAACTATGTAATTTTCCATGGGAGTTTTGCCATGGATCCCCCTCCAGCATGCCACAGTCCAGGTGTTAGTCCCCTTGAAACAACATTTCCATCACTATTGTGGCCAGAAAGAGTCCCTGTGCGTTTTAAAATTCACCTGCCTATTGAAGTCTATGGCGGTTCGCCCGGTTCGCCCGTTCGCGAACATTTGCGGAAATTCGCGTTCGCCGTTCGCAAACTGAAAATTTTATGTTCGCGACATCTCTAGTGATAAATCTCCAGTGTCTCAATCAAAACATAGTCACATAGTTACATAGCTGAAAAGAGACTTGATCCATCAAGTTCAGCCTTCCTCATATATGTTTTTTCCTGTTGATCCAAAAGAAGGCAAAAAAACTAGTGTGTAGCGCTTCCAATTTTGCAACAAACTAGGAAAAAATTCCTTCTTGACCCCAAAATAGCAGTCAGATGTCTCTTTGGATCAAGCAGCTATTTCCCCACTAATTAGAAATGATATCCCTGTATGTTATGTTTTTGCAAGTATCTATCCAATTTCAGTTTAAACACCCGTATGAACTCTGATAAAACCACCTCTTCAGGCAGAGAATTCCATATCCTTATTGCTCTTACAATAAAAAAACTTTTTCTTGAAATCTCCTTTCTTCCAGCCTAAATGTGTAACCTTGTGTCCTATGCATAGCCCTGCTTATGAATAGATTTCCAGATAATGGCTTGTACTGGCCCCGAATATATTTGTATAATGTTATCATATCCCCTCTGAGGCGCTGTTTTTCCAAACTAAAGAGATTTAAATTATTTAACCTTTCTTCGTAACTAAAATGCTCCAAAATGCTCCAATCCTTTCCAAGGTGTGAGAAAACAAAACAAAACAAACAAAAAAAACAATCCAAAACATATATTCTTAAAATCTTCAGTTCCCTTACCTTAATTACATTTTTTGCTCATCACTGATTTTTTTTTCTGGTTTGACAATATCTATGGAACAGTGCTTCGGGTTAAACATATAAATCAATGACTGCGTTTTTCCTATGACAGAGTTGACATATCCCTTGTGTATAGTACTCAAGGCGAATAATAGCTTTTAGCTTGGTGTTTATAAATACAGTGCCGTTGTAAAAAATCATCTTTATTCAAATGCATTTATTTTTCTGCTCTGTGGTTGTGCTATAAAATGGAACTGATTTGAGATATGTATAAAAGTCTAATTCTGGGCTAAATCTCTAAATTTAGAATGATTACTATGGAAACCATTGCTATGACTATATTGATTGCGGCATGTTTAAACTTTTGACCCAAAATTGCTCTTTATGCATTACCCCACCAAAAGAGATGTATGTCAATCAGGGAAATGATCTAACACGTAAAAACTGTGAAAACTGTGTCAATAAAATATACATAATTTATTAACTGAGAAAATGATAAAAATTGGCATTGTAACATATGCACGTTGATATGTGCCAAAACATTAAAGCCCTGTTCAGGGAGCTAGAGGCTTTAGTGTCAAGATAGAGGACATAGTCACTTTGTCTGCCTTTAATTAGTAGAGTACAGTTTGTTAAATGGAATATAAAAATTGTGGTTAGTTGTTTTGTTTTCTCATGTGCGTTATCTCAAGTGAGAGTTGATGTTTGTCTTAAATCTTAAAGATGCACACAATTTGCTGAATCTTATTTTCTTCATTGTTCACCTTTATAGGCTGAATAGAACCGCCTGTTTCATTCGTTTTTTTTTGTTTTGTTTTTTTAAAGAAAAACGAAATACATATAAAATGATATAAAAAAATAAAACATGGTGCTGAATTGCAAATGATACAGGAAGGAGCTGTTGTTTTATGTGTTAACATTGGATGCAAAGATACAGAATCACTTTTTCAATTTCTATTGGTTTTGGGGACATAATAGTTATCCTTTTGGACTATATACCTTCTTACTCTACTTGACCCAAGAAACATCCTCAGTATTACAGGTGCACTCCAGACACCGAGAGCACTTTACAAAATTTAAATATATATATATATATATAAATGGAAACTAAAACAGAAATAGAAGGTGCCAATCCAAAAGTGGTTGATATACCGTAAAGATTCACTTTAAGTATTCTTTGTCTCAGTATTGTGCAGCGTTAAGATAACTAATACACACAATAGTGCAAGAACTCTCAGAAAAATGGTATATAATATTGTATCAAGGAAAATCTCACATATTCCTGAGCTATAGACTTAGCTCAAATAATGACAGCCTTAGGGTCCATTACGGCAACCCTCCCCTTCTTGTGTAATGGGTTTTCTTTGTTCTGCCCTGTATAATTTTTTCAAAGAAGACAAATATGGTGCAATATTGTAGTATATTCAATATTTCTTTAAAATTATATGTATTGAATACTCACAAACCAAGAGTCAAAAGTTAGGTTCAAATCAAGTGTCTTGTGTGGTTAAGGTCCACACTCCTTCTTTAGAATAGCAGGAAATAAAGTGCCATAAGTGTCAATATAAAACAATTTATTATTGTAAATATAAAAACCAAATATTAAAAAAATTATGTAATTAAACACTTATTCGGCAATGTCCAAAAAGAGATACATGCTTACTGTCCCCACGACGGGTTTCGCCAGTTACTCCTCTTCTTCCTCAGCTGGGTAAAAAAATAAGTGCCTATATCCAATGGACAGGTCCTGCTTTATATACCCTATTAATGTGGGAATAATTGCTATCAGGTTTGGACCTGCACACGAAAAGCAGACATATTAAGTTTTACGTTACGCTGTCTTGCGTTTCAACTGAGTGCGCTTTTTTATAGTAGTTCTTCTCACACACAGTTCTCATAAAAGTTCCATATATGTCATGGAGATGAATATGAACATATGATAGATAGAGTAACAGAATCACAATTTTAATATGCAAAAAATAATATATCTTATCGTAAAAAAATAAACAAAAACATTATACCCTTTTATTCACTCTTATGACATTGTTTAAAATGAAGGGAAACACTATGATTCTCAAAACCTTTAACAATGCTTCTAATGTGTTCTTCTATTCTAATGTGTAAGGCTCTAGTAGTTTTGCTGATGTAATTAAGACTACATGGATATTGAATTGCGTATATGAAATTTTTTGAATGACGTTATAAAGTCTCTAATGGGATATTCTACTCCCTCTCTGGGTGTAAAGTTATTGTAAGTCCTTTTCTATTTTTGGTTCTCTTGCAGGCTAAACATTGGCCGCAGCCATAAAATCTTTTTTCATTGTCAAAAAAGTGATAATATTTTTATTTTCTTTAATGAAACTGTTGGTTCAAAAATTACGTAAATTATTTATTCGTCTGTGAATAAAATTAGGTTTATCTGATAAGAACTGCTTTAAAATCGGGTCCTGCAGTAAAATGGGCCAATATTTAGTAATGACTTTTCTAATTTTACAGTTTCTAATTATATAATATACAAAAGGCACTTCATTCTTTAATGTGTTTTATACTTCAAAAGATTCATTCTCTCTATTTCTTTAACTTCCATCCTTGATTTTTCTAACTTTTGTTCTTCATAACCTTTATCCATGAAGTCCTGTTTTATGTGGATAGATTGAGTTTCAAAAGTCCTAATGTCAGTGCAATTGTGTCTAATTCTAAGGAATTGTCCTCTTGGGGCATTTTTCAGCCATGGCGAAAAGTGTCAGCTTTCCCTCTCTATAAAACTATTCGCATCTACTGTTTTGAAATGATTTTCAGCTTTAATCAGACTCTCTTCGATATTAATATTTAAATCCAAGAAAATTACCTCTTGTTGGCTCCAAGTACTCATCAATTTAGTACCCCATGTATTCTCATTAAGAAAATTAAAAAAAATACTAAGATCTTCTTCTTTTCCTTTCCATATGAAGGAAAGTTACCTGTGACGTAACAGCACTTTATAGTAATATACCGCATGAGTACCGCATGAGTAGGGCAACTAAGCAGTAAAATATTTTAAAAATAATTTCTCAGATTCTTTATCAATTCAAATTGATTTTCTCTTAGAAGGAATCAATTTAATTTTGAACCATAATTTTTTCTGGTTCAATTAAGAATTATTTTTACAAATTAAGCGCATCCAAACCTGATAGCAATTATTCCCCTATTAATGAGGTATATAAAGCAGGACCAGTCCATTGGATATAGACACTTATTTTTCTAGCTGAGGAAGCAAATGATTTACTGGCAAAATGCATCCTGGGGGCAGTGAGCATCTATATCTTTTTGGACATTGTCGAATAAGTTTTTAATTACATAATTTTTTTAATATTTGGTTTTTATATTTACAATAATAAATTGTTTTATATCAACATTTATGGCACTTTATTTCCTGCTATTCTAAAGAAGATGTGGTCCTTAACCTCACAAGACACTTGATTTGTGCCTAACTTTTGGCTCTTGATTTGTGAGTATTCATTTCATATACTTTAAAAAGAATATTGAATATACTACAATATTGCACCATATCTGCCTTCTTTAAAAAAAAAAAAAAAAAAATTATACAAAGAAAACACATTACACAAGAAGGTGAGGGTCGCCTTAACGGACCCCAAGGCTGTCATTACTTGAGCTAAGTCTATAGCTCAGGAATATGTGAGTGTTTCCTTGACACAATATTATATACCTTTTTTCTGTGAGTTCTTGCACTATTGTGTGTATTATTTATCTTAAAGGTACACAATATTGAGACAAAGATTACTGAAAGTGAATCTTTAAGTTATATCAACCACTTTTGGATTGGCACCTTCTATTTCTGTTTTAGTTTCCATTTATGTATTAGTGATCCCCTGTTGGATATATTGGAATTTCGTGGTGTGAATTTAAAAAGTTTATCACATGGTGACACAGCAGCTATTTCGGCAATGTGTATATACATACTATACGTGGATAATAAGGATAAAAATTAGCGCTACTACACTATAGTTTTGTACCGAGAGCACTTTAGTTTGCTGAATTGCTAAATCTGTCCTCTTTTTTAATTTTATCGAAAGTGCAAGTTTCATTTGAAATTGGCACTTTTAGAAATACAACCCCCGACTTTCAATAAGACAACTGGTCCTGTAACTATCTGGTTTGGATAGCTAAATAGAGCTAAACACAAGAGGCAGCAATTCCCCTGATCAAAAGCCTTGCAAAGACTTCTCATTTAACTGCATTGGGTAGTCTGGTATTGGACAATAACATAAAGTTTGGGTGGGGTTAGAAGGGGAGGGCTTGCAAAGGCTTTAGACAAGAAAAATGCATGTTTTGCAAGTTGTTTTTAGATATAACTCCAATTAAAAAATGCACAATTAAATGAATGCATGTTTTCATTGGGTGTATATCTTTAGTCCTGCAGTTTACTCCCCCTTCCTTTCCTCCCTCCCTCCCCAACACAAACACCTTATTAATGCCTAGATTTTCAATTTTAGAAGAAGTTGAGCAATTAATCATGTACAGATTTTTAAAAAAATGGGTAATGTTTCTCAGACATGCATGTTCAATATGACCCATTGGTTTTGCATTGTAAGATTCAGGGTACACTAAAATACACTTCTATGTATTGTCTAGTCTTATAGGGCTGTCATTGGATAATAATATTAGGGGTGCTGTCAGACTTTTTTTTAAAGTGGTTGTTGTCATACATGTATCTATATGTAGGCTTATAGTGTAGAACTGGGCATGAGATCTCATTGGTCAGGGGTGATGAAATGGGCAGACACATTTTTTTAAATGCAGGAGGGTCTGCTTTATTTTGGCTAGCTTTATTTTTGTATCTACAACTCTCAACTTTACAAGTTTACTTTCTTTCTTTTGCCCACTGACAGCACTAAATCTGTCTTTCCTTTTATGGGTTATGCAAAAGGACACGGTAACTAGTAATCCAAGCCTCACTGTTTCCTCCATACATATAGGAAGTGGATGGGTCATGGCTGATCTCAATAGGTGTAGCTCTGACAGCTACTTATATGCCATTCACAGGACCTGAGGGAGGCAATCTGTAACATATATCTCTAGGCTACAGACCATAATGGTGCTTGGTCAGGCAAAGGTACTGCGCTACGGAATCTGTTGGCGCTAAATAAATGGCGATAATAATAATAACATTATTGTATGAAGAGCTGCGCCATTACCCTGCTGCTGAAATGAAGATAGTTTTGTCAGTTCTGCAGATAGATGACATGCAGCCCTGTAATGATATAACTGAAGATCTGGGAATCTGTAAAGAGAAGCTATCGCTGTCCAGCCTGCTTCATCACCTTTTTTGTAACACACCTCTATATCCATGAAACTAGCAAGAATCAGTGATATAAAAACAAAAAAAACTGTTTTCAACCAGATGATAAGAAACCAATAGTAATGCAAAAGTACAAATATGGAGCAGCATGGAGGTAGAAGAGAATGCAAAATCTAAAGCATGATTTTATCAATCTATCTATCTATCTATCTGTCTGTCTATCTATCTATCTATCTATCTATCTATCTATCTATCTATGTCTTTCTGTCTGTCTGTCAATGATACTATCTCTGCATTCTGCACCAAGACCAACAGCTGATAGGAAATGTTTATTAAAATTTGGAGCCATGACACATCGCTGACGTATAGCATACCACCCAAGTGTCCCTATTGTGGAGAGCCAGTCCCTCTCTAGGGCCCAAATCCCCCTGTCCCTCATTTATATCCAAATGTCCCTTTTTTATGAGCTGCATAATTTTGGTGTGTCTGATTGTATCCCAGAGCTCATCAGCAATAATACTCACATTAGTAAGGTATCTTTAAATTACAATAAATGTGTTTAGAAATCAGTCTCTGTAATGAATAAACATTGTTCCTGCTGCAAATTACATTTTATTTGCATACATTGTTATTAGTAAATCACAAAATTTCTCAGAACAGCCCGCTACGGCCCTCATCTCCACTTACTTAAACATAAAGTGCCTGTCTATGTCCATTAAAAAAAATGAGATGGTATAAAGGAACTTCAAACTCCAACTGCTGGACCACTGCTAGACCAGTAAGGTAAAATAGGCTGCAGGAGTATCTTCATGTTTAGACAGTGTTATGGCCACAGTGTACTAGTAGCTGCCAAGTATACAACAAGCCATTGCACATCATTGTAGATAAACCACTTTCATCTGTTCTCATTTATGCATTGGCCATAACATTTAACAATGTTCCTTATCAGAAAGTGAATACATATTTCTTTCTCCTCTATATAAAACTGTGGAGGAAATTTTAAATTTCCAGCATTATATGAGCCTATAAACTATACCCAGCACTGTGTTACAGCATGGCCTACACATTTTTTTTCTTTTCTCAGTTAACTTTTATTTACCCAAACAACTAACTGCAGTTTGTGTTTATACTCCATCAGCTCCAAAATAGCCATCGGACATCCACAGGAAAAGATATTTATTACTTATACATGAGATGCACTGTGTGGCCGCCTTTTTTTGCCCTAGATAACTTAGCAGATTATATTTCAGTTTTTTTTTTTGCTCTTCTCTGTGTCAAAAATATTATTACACATGACCAGCTTTCCAGTAAGATTTCCCCAAGCACCCATTTACAGTACTGAAAACAGTCAGTTAATATAACTTGAATATTTACAGTAACATTTTTTTTTTATATAGATGGATTGCCTCATAAAACAATGTTTAGTTCTTCTATCTGTGACATATATATTTTGGCCTTTTCACCTCACTCACGGATAACCGCATTAAATCTGTGAAATAGAGGGGGTATCATGGTAGCCATATATTTACGCCAGCTTTGCTGATTGTGTGTTGTACTGAATCTATACTAGAGAGGATCATTCTTTATCATTCCATCTGTAGAATTTCTGAAACCCAACAGTCACACTGGTAGTCAGGGATTATTATTATTATTATATTATTTATTATTATTATTATTATTATTATTATTATTATTATTATTATATTATTTATTTAATAAGGCCCAAGTTGTGAATCAGAAATGCCTTATGCCATTATAGTATAATTTTTGAACAGGCCCAAAGGCAATTTAGCAATTTGCCCTTAGGCCTCGCAACATTTAATACAAGGTGATTATTAGTATATTAAATTCTGCCTCTAACTACTTGAAATTTAAATGCCCGGTGCTGTGCAATTTTTATCTATACATTTCTAATATTTAGAGATACATTCTGATTGAATAGATTGTGCCACATCCTTCCACCATCTGACAAATTGTACCTCTATACATATGCATACTGCAGTTTTGTCAATATTAAAAATACAAACAAAACATAATTTAGAACTTGCTGGATAGGGTTCATTATTAACAGGCATCTTGAGAAAGTGCTTTGATTGACAGGGTTGATAGGATGAGATAAAGGGGTTAAGCATTGATTATACTGTATATTCTTCCTTCTCAAAAACTGCCTTTATCTAACCACTAACTAGCTAGTCCTACCACCACACAAAGCATGGGACCTTTCCATTATTATTATTATTATTATTATTATTATTATTATTATTATTATTATTATTATTATTATTATTATATTGATATAGTGCCAACAAATTCTGTTTTTATCCTGGTTTCCCACAGATTTTAAAAACATATTTCTGAATGAAATGTAAAGGGCTTGATCAATTTTAGATTGTTAGTTTAGCTTAGGCAAAACAAGACTATGTTTAGCTGAGATTTTATCTACTTGCGATGAAATTTCTTTTGTTAATTTACCTTTTTACTGTGGTGGTGTTTTGAGCCAATTGCCATCATGTCAATTCTTTTAAGAAACAGCATGCATCACTCCCAACGTTTCCTCTGTAAGTTGGTGCCTGTGTCATCAGAGTTGAATCCCTCTGTTGAAAGAGGTGTAACTCCACCTCGAGTAGCATATTTAGGTCTCATTAGCCAGCCCATATAATATTAATTCTGAGCAAAATTGTCACCTGACGTCAGCAGATGACAAGGTGCATTCCACCAAACCCTCTCACTTTAAATCACAGTAAGAAAATCCTCTGCACACTGCAATTTTGTCTCATGGTTGTTTCTACTACGCCATCAAACTTGACAAGGAGACGTTTTGAGTCTTGTCACGCCTTGATGGTGCAATAAAACCACTATAAGACAAAATTGCAATGTGCTAAAGATTATCTTGTTGTGATGTCAATGCTTTTGTTATGTGTACCATTTAGCTGTGTGATTTACTGAAGTTTATGCACAGTATAAAATACATGAACATTTTGATTCAACCAAATACATTCATAAAAGACAAACATGTTTGCATTTATTCATACCTCCGAGGTGTATCTTTTTAGGAGGGACAGTTCCAATTTTGGGTCCCAATTTATCTGTCCCACTTTTCTATCATTTGAACTCCACACTTGTGTCAAAAGAATGGTCGGTATGGTTGAACAAGAGAGCTTTATGGCATTACAACTACTACACGTCTTTCAAATGTAATCGATGAGGTTATAAACAAGTCTGTGTAAATAAGATACCCTGATCATGAAGTCACCTCAACTAAAATATCCAGAACATAATCCTACCCCATGATGTTACCATCAGCAATACACTAAGAGCCTCATTCTTTAATCAGGGCCTTCGAAGGGACATCAGTGTCCCGAGCACGCAGCCCAGGATACCGGAAAGGAGACGGTCAGCAATTATCCCTATACTTGAATCCAGTTCAGGATATCGACGCAAGAGATTGCCATCAACCACCTACATACGTATACCTTTAACCAAGGATAAAGTCACTGGACTTTGTGTCTCTACGCAAGTAGCAGCATTGGTATCGTTACTGATACACATTATAAACAAAAAAGAGAGAACTCAAGAACTGACCATTTAGGAGATAAGCCCAAATGTGTAGAAAGTAACCTTAATAAAACATAACTTTTAATATAATCATATAAATATTTAAAAAACTTGGACACCAATATAGTGAATCCAGACAATATCTGTGGTAGGTACAGAATCCTACAAGTAATAAGAGAATATCATATTTAAATTGACAAGAAATTAAATAATATTAAACAAGATTATTATACAAAAATTGAAAAACATAAGTCAAAAGCTGTTTGCTATAACTCAGTAATTTAGTGGAAATAATAGCACTGTAAGCTGCGATGTGCAGAAGAAAAATATAGAAAATAAAGTAACAAAAGTAACACTTGTCCACTCACTAATTAACCAGGGAGGGAGAGATGAAACAAAGTAGCAAATTACTTAGCAGAGCAAGGTGGAGCCCTGCAGGGTAAAGATAATGAAAATACTGATTGTCCCGACTATGCTGTGCTGTTCGAGGGCACCCCTTAAAAAACGCTATTCCCCCCACCTCCTCTCTGGAGCAAAGACTGAAAGTCCTAGTTAGAACAGAGAAGCTATAAAGGCATCTCGTAGGTAAAGTTGGCTAAGTCATTAACAACAAAAAGAAAATGAAAAAAAAAAAAAACAGTTAAAATAAAAGAAATATATGGTATGGGTGGTAATATCTTTTGTAGAATTGATACATGTCGTCCCTCATCTCTAAACCAACACCAAACACTACAGTCCCGACGCGCGTTTCGCCCTTACGGCTCTTCCAGGCCCTTAAGGTTTATCTTGCTTAGTTTTTCGTAGTGTCACTGATATACACTCTACACCAATATATACTACTGCCAATGGTGAGATCCAACCATTTGTTCCTACAGCTTTTTTTCTATTTTCAATTGACTTTTTTCTCTCTTTTTTTCTTTTGCAGAAGAGTGAATTGTTTCCATACATTTTGTTCACATTTACTTGGTGCTGGACCTGATCATATGGCAATATAGCATCCTTTGACCAACTATTGTGGACTATAGCAACAATATAACGATACACATTTGATGGATCCACCAGACAGATTATGAATTACTGATCTTGATTTGCTACAATATTGTTAGGGAAGGGTGCAAAAAGGAGGTTCTTGTACATTATATGAATTTAACTATTTGATATGTATGATAGGTTATTGCATACTGCATCAAATGTGATACCTGTTTTTGCACTATTCTGTGTATCATTTTTTTTAAACATTTTTCCTTTTTTTGGATATCTTTTTGCAATTAATTAATTAAAAATGTATTTTGATTGACACATAGAAAGTGTGTCTGAGTAATTTTTTTTGTAAATAAGTTTCAGGTTCTTACAGAGGGTAACCTTTAATACCTGCACCACCTTGCAGCTGAGTGCCAACACAACTTGGTATATTTGTCTACACTAAAAGTATAGTGCCTATTTAGGCATTGAAATTCTGGGAGAGAATTGCATATATCTTGTTCCATTGTGATCTGCAATTATGATAATTACTTTGTGATTAGTACTACAAGTTATGCATATCACTCTTTTGGGATTTACTAATGGTTTGTTTATTATATAAGATTTCCCTATTCCCAATCCGACTCCATTAATGTCACTCTTCCTTGCTAAAGGTGGCGCATGCCACTACTGACTGTCTGGTGCCACCATACACATTGTCTTCTGCTGACAATTTTGCACAGAATTAATATTATATGAGCTGGCTTACGACAACCAAAGATGCTATCGGAGATGGAGTTACACCTCTGACAGCAGAGGGATTCATCTCCGTATGCGCAGCATTTTATAGCAAAATGCTGCACATACAGACTTCATGTACCAGGACCACATCAAACCACTGAATTGGTCATGGTGCTTGAAGTTTTATATGTTTTAAAGGCCCTCATTTCAAAAAGTGAATTTACAGTAATCTATAAGTTACAAATTCAGAAATATATCTGCAGAGGTAAAGATGTTTGCATGGCATGTGATACATTGAGTCCAATGTAATATATTTTGGTTAACATTACTATCGACACTTTTCCTTTATCTCAGTAAGGGAATGGCTGCACTAATTGAGAAGAGCATATTGTATTTAAGGAAAGATAAACATAGTCCAAATAAATCATTTTATGAATCTAAGAAAAGCATAAATCAATTCAACATTATCTGTGATATATGATATTCTGGAGTTATATGTCTTGCAATTGACATGTTACAAATACCCAGAATGTACTTGGATAGCTTGATTCTTGTCTACATTAATGACAATAAGATTGCATGGCAGTTAAAATATGGAACATTTTAGTTTAGAAGTGTATTTCTATAGAGAAGCAGCTAGCCTAGGAAAAAAATAGGAGATGTGGTTCCAATTGTACAAATGAGGATTTTGCGAAAAAAGAACCACAAATGATAAAATTTGCTTGACACCTGCCACATTTGATACATGATCGGTGTAGTAATAGTTCCTAATATACTTTATTAAAGACCAACACATACTAAATATCACAGACCCAGCATCCTGATACATTTAGTAGAAGAGCAGGGGCCCAAGACCACTCTTTTGCTCTTTGTGTCACTGAATGCTATTTCAGTCATAGATGTATATTTTACAATGACAAATTGATCCCGTTGTAACTGTAAGCTCACCAATTATAACTATTTTCCTTGTGTGCAACATATGTTGTCTGTGCGAACATAACAAGTTTACTTTGTATCCATTTACAAATTTAACATATTGTCACTAAATTTGATCAGAGCCTTGAGGTTTAACAATTGCTTTTGTGCTTTACTGAGAGTTAAAATCTTTTTTCTGATTTTGCTTGTTAGAAAGACTATATATACATGCATGCAGTACAATCATTTTAGCCCTTGTGACTGATTCTAAACATTCATCTTAACTGTCATATTTAAGTATTCCTTTATTTATTGTGATTGTGGTTGCTGTTATGTCATGCTTACTTTTATACAACATTATTTAACATATGTGTGCTTTATTTATTGGCACATAGAGAATGGGAACACTTCGATTAATGACCCATAGTTGTGCCTAATGGATTGATAAAATATGATCTCTATTATATATTTACACATTATATCCCTTCAAAGTATAGCTACACTGGTTACTCAAGCAATTCTAAAAAAAAAACAAAAAAAAACACAAACCATCCCATGCAATGATGTTAACAGCATTACACATATCAAGATTTTAAAAAAAAACCCCAAAAAAACCAACAAAAGCAAAACTAAATCAGCTTACTATACATTGTCAAATGTTGGGCAATTTTAAAATGCATGTCATACATTCTGCAGGGCCAGCTCCATTTGCTTAGAGCATGGACTAATCCATGCACCCCATGGCTTATCTCAGACAGAAAGCTTTTAGCTCTCCTGCAGGCTTTAATAAAAGGCAAGGGCAGTGCCTGGAGGACCCCATGTAAGAAGTGAATACATTGCGGTGGAGCCAGGTATTATGCAATGGTTATGGTCCTCGGAGAATTACTTTAACCCCTTTGCGCAGTTATGGTGCTCCATGTCATCCACAATTCAATGGGCTTTAAAGCCACTGCGGTGGCATGGAACAACATAATGGCTTTGAGCCCCAGGAGCCACTGGATACTTATCTCCATGGCGATCACATGGTCCCAATAGCTGGCCATAGATCTGACTGTAGTGGGACTGCCTGGACTGTCTGGCAGTTGGAAAATCATATATATATATATATATATATGTAATTTAAATATACATATAATAATATCAACATACAGTTAGAATGAAATTATATATTTAAAATTAAATAAATAATTACATAAATATACACGTAGAATTTAAATATATATATTTAAATTCTACGTGTATATTTATGTAATATTTTTACATAATTAAGTGATTTTATTAATTCCAATTTGAGGGAACTGCCTGACAACCCAAGCAGAAAATTTAGAGAATTTTGCAAGCCCTTTAATTGACCCTGTAACTTTATAAAACCTGTTCATGGGGAGTACTGTTTTACTCAGGAGACTTCGCTGAACACAAATATTAATGTTTTTTTGTAAAACGTATCATGATGACAATATAATCAGTGAAAGTGTAATTTTGGTGTAAAAAATGCATTTAAACAAATGAAGACAATTTTGGCCAGGGTTTGTGACTAAGTGGCTTGCTTCTACCAAAGACTAAACATACCACATTTTGAATACCCTAGCTTGTCTATTTTTCAAATGGTATGCCATTATGGGGTAATTGTTATTCCTGAGCTGTCAGTCTCTAAGGCAACATAACCAACCTGGCAAATTTCAGTGTGTATAAGCCAAAAAAGGGAACGTGCTATTTTGCTCTGTTAGTTTCCAAAACCCCATAAAACCTGTACATGGGGGTACTCTTGTACTCGTTAGACATTGCTGAACACAAATATGTGTGTTTTATTGCAGTAACAGTATTGTAATATTCACAGTTAAAATGTCACGTAGAACTAAGACAATAACAGCATTTCTTAATTTCTCACACCTTTTTAGATTTTATTCATATAACATTATGTTTGATATATGAAATTAAAGCCCTGTGATACATAATAAGTGTGGGTGCACTTAATATGAAAGAGATAAATTATAGTTGAACAGACATTTAGTTCAAATTCCAGGTTTTGTTTTGATTTTGTTTTGAGCAAAACGCGTACAATTGGCTCCGTCCTTAAGGGGTTAAGGGTGTATCTCACACTGCATAGTACAGCGGAATATGTTGTGTTATAAAGAAAACATATTACAATATTAATCAAAGATACCCTAAGCACAAATACCAGAGGAAAACAATACCCTTATTGAATAAAAAAAAAATTGTATATATATTTTGATGTGGTGTAGGATGAAGGAGCGATGCAAGGTATATGCATGTATATAGGAATAATTGGAAGGGGCATAGACAAAACCAAAATGTATTGGAATGTTGTAGTTTCTCTAAATTATTAGGAACCTACACCACCGCTTAGTGTACTTCATATAAAACTTGACCTTGCATAGTTTCCATTTCTGTTCTCTATGACCAGTACTATAAAATATTGCTACACATGGCCACAAACACACAGGAGCAGGAGTCAACTGCCTATTGAATATGTGCATCCAACAGAGTACATCATTTCCACAATGATTGCATTAGTGCATATGCCTCAATAGAACAGAAGTGTTGGGCTATGCATTGTTCAAGCAAGGGAATGGCCCAAGGCCTGTTTTTTGATGCTACAGCAAAAAGTATGCACATGGCTAAATGACATGGAACAATTAACCAATGTAAATGATGCAGTAGAAACCAGAGAGAGAGTGAGGAAATCAGGGCAAATAGATGATGCTTGTCTTTTAAAATCTTTCAGTATAGGGGATATTTTTTTCTACCTAAAGAATCTTTAGCTTCCCTAGTCAGCCCTAATGCAGGTGCTGATATTAATGTAGAAGAAACCCTTTTGGCGCAACAACAATGCAAGGATGTTGTTTTTGTCTCCCGGAGCAGGCTGTATTCTCAGCAGTTCCAGAGACAACAAGTGTAATTAAACATGATATTTGCACAGGACCCAAGAAACGTGTTCGCTCAAAACCCTATTAAATTCCTGAAGCTAGAAAATAGGCTGTGAATGCAGAAGTTTATAAAAGGTTCTGTTGAGGACTAAATGAGAGATCACACAGTGATTTGCATGTTTCTAATGAATGGGATCCAAAATCAGTAGGTACAATAAATTTGATGCTGATTATTGTAAAGTGAAGTGTATAAGTGTAGGGTTGGCAAGATGTTAGACTTGTACACGAGAAGAAATTTCGGCTCTGCTGAATCATTTTTCGAGAAGATGGCATTTTTTAGGACACCTGAGTTTTGTCTGGATTTCAGTTCCACTTGGCCGAATGTCAAGCCAGGGACCAAATCAGGAGAACACACCAAAATAGATAGAACATGCTTCAATCAGTGCATTGCAAAATATATCCATAATATAATATGCATATATTTTGCAGTACACTAACAGGAGCATGTTTCTTGACATTTGGTTCACAGATGAACTGAAACAGTAACCAATAAATAGAAAACAATCTATACTTATATATTTATTATATTATATCTTTATTAAATATATAATATATAAAAATAGATTTTTTTACTGCTTCTCCTGTTTTTTTCCTCTATGACTTACTTCTCATTTGATCTCGGAATAAAATAAAAATGTAGTCACAGTTCCCTAGCCATCAATAATTTTTTCCAATCAATCATCAAACCACCTGCAGAATTCAGAATATTGACCTCTCTTCAAAATATTCGGCTTTACGTGGTTCAGTTGGTCTCTTGTTTTGGTATTGTTCAGTTCAGAATTAGGGAATTCAGCCAAACACCCAATTGGCCCAAATTCACCAAAATTGCAGTTCGGTCTCAAGTCAATCTCCAAATCTAGTTTATTCCACACATAGGGCCTAGTGTGTCACACTAGCCTTAAAGGGACACTATAGTCACCTGAACAACTTCAGCTTAATGAGGTTGTTCAGGTGAGAACTATAGCTCCCTGCAGCCTTTCTCATGTAAACACTGTATTTTCTGAGAAAATAGAGTGTTTACATTGAAAGCTAGGAACACCTCCAGTTGCAGTCACTTAGAGTGAACCAGAGGGACTTCGGAGTTGATGGAGGCATAATATGCCTCCATCCACTCAGATCTGCTGTCAGCAGAGCACAGGGCAGCACTGTGCACAGCATCCTGTGATTCAGTATCTCCTCCCTCTGCATGCAGACACTGAACTTTCCTCATAGAGATTCATTGATTCAATTCATCTCTATGAGGAGATGCTGATTTACCAGGGCTGTGTTTGAATTGTGCTGGCTCTGCCCCTGATCTGCCTCTTTGTCAGTCTCAGCCAATCCTATGGGGAAGCACTGTGATTGGATCAGGCTACCAGCTTGTTTTTCTGAGTCTAACAGCATGCAGATTTACAGCTTCAGGCTTGAATACAGTAAGACTTTTACTATATTTATGGAGGCATGAGGGGCCTATGTTTGTGTTCCTGACCCTATAGTGATCCTTTAACCAGTCACTTATTGAAGATGGACCAAAAACAGGAAAGGTCAGCATTATATATGTATGCAGGACCCACCATGCTTCCCCATGACTGGATTTTCAGGGTCAGAAGTCATGTAGTCTTCTCAGATATGATTATGTAACTCCAAAGGTTTTTACCTCCTAACATTGTGTGAGATTTTAAAGAGAGATTTTAAAATAGTGATGTCATGAAAATACTACATATCCATCTATAGCATCGAAAAACCCAAAACGGTGCTATGTGAGAAGGTGCCGCTACAGACGGACCCACCCACATACAAGGCCCGTTGACAACCCGACTCAGGTACGGATCCACACCCGCCTTGCTTACACCTCACCCTGGGGCTTCATGAAGACCCAAATAGTTAGGGGTATGATACTATGAGAGCCATAAGACGTACACCTATACCGACTGGTGTAAATAGCAATAGACACTATGCATCCCTCCAGTCCTCAACTAACTCGTCATATGTATATACGAAAATAAGCAATGCTATGTAATTGTGAAGGTTTACTATTGCTTTTGTATACCCCAAACGACTTCCCTCCCTCTATTCCCTTCTGTAAACCCTCCTTTACTTGACAAAAAGGAAAAAAGGAAAAAATGAATAAATAAAGATTGTCAAAAAAAAAAAATACTACATATGCCCAAAAATTTATATTTCTTAACATTATATTGCCAGCTTTCATGGGCAGTCATGGTTTAATATAATGTATGACCCAAAGCTTAATGATGTCCTATTTTTAGCAGGTAAGACTTTTTCTGAAAAAAATGTAATACTAGTAAATGGTTGTAAATACTCAGCCTGTGATAATGCAACACAAAATCACACTTTGAAGTCATATTGTCATAATATTTCCAGACTTTTAGAATTCCTCTAATTCATGGCTATCCTTCGGTGGCTGACTGGGTGTTGTATTTACAATGCCATTAATAAATGAACCAGTGTCAAAAATGACCAATGACTAATAAAATTGCAGTTTATTATGCTAATGATGGTCAATCTGATTTCAATTAACACCTCAATCCTGAAATACAAAATGTCAACATGGATGGCACTCCATATATAGCAGCTCTGTACAGCCACTCTGTCATTGTAACATTGTAACATTGTAACATTGTAGACCAGATTGTTACGACAACATAGACAGTATTGTTTGCACTCTTGGGTCAAAACAGAAGTTGCAGGGAAACAATGCTGACTCAAAATTATCTGGGATGATGTAGTGGCATTTGGACTGCAACATCTGAACATTGCTTACATTGTTTATCAGTTGTCTGGAGTTTGCAAAGAAAATCAGTTTCCCCCGTGGACTTCAATGTAGTCATGATTATGTTCAGTTTGGAATGACTGAAATCATAAACCAAATGATAAAAATCTGGGACTGGATTGTAAAAATTCAGATGTGATTAAAATATATATATATATAAACAAACATTTTACCCACTCGTAGTAGCCTGGGGCAAATAGTTCAATATGCCATCTGGAAGTTCAAGGGTTGTGGCGCCAAAAAAGCTCCCTAGCCACACTACAATGTAAAAAACAGAAGCACATATTTCAATATGACCCCCATATAACCATCAGAATGATATTATCTTTCCTTAGCCTCAACCTGACATGACATATATGACCATATGGGGCACATTTTCTAAACATTGATCAGACACCCCAATTAGTGGGATGTATTATTCATATAATAGGAATAAGGGAGACGTGTCTATTGTTCCACCCGTATTCCTCCCCTACTGCCAAACAGTTTGGGAATTAAACACTGCCTGGGCAGCTATTGATGCCCAATTGCTAAAGACTCACCCAATTAGCAGTGGGATGGTCATGTAAACATATAGGAAGGTACCTGCTAATGTCTATGGGTATGGGCACATTAACTAGTTTGAAGGCTCTCTTCCATTTTTATTCTCTCCCTATCTTTGCCATCACTGTCATCTAATATCTGCTGCCCTCTCACATAGCTCTATTAATTGTCCTATAATTTTGTTATCTCTTATATGTGCTCCCCAGCACTTCCATTGCATGCTCTGGCTGCTGTACCTACTAATATCTGCCCTTATAAAGAAATACTCTGATATCTAAGGATAGTGAGAATTCTCATATGTATTATCCATGCTCCCTACTAATCTAGAAATTGGTGAGGAGGCAGTTATGGTAGTCATGTTCCTCTCCATTAGGCCTGCTGTAGCCATTCTTACTTTGCCATCCACATGGAGATTTTGTGGATAAAGAACGGGGGTATATTACTGTACAGTAAATGCAGGTCTGTACTGAGTGATTAACATAGCTGTCACCGTTCACATACCTTACCTACAACCACATGTCTTGTCTTTTCTACAACCACATGCGTATGTTACCCATCTGAAAATACCTCTGCCATGCAGCTAAGCACATATATTAGAAGGAGGCACCTGATTGTTTTTCTTTCTAAATATGCAGACTACCTTTTAAATATTTTGAAAACACATAATACTCCGTAATTACTGCGGAGGTAGGTATCTTGTCAGTCCCTCATAGTTATTTAGATTCATGGATCTATATATTAGATATGTTACCTTCAATGCTGACCCAAATGTGGGCAATGTTGGACTTTAAACTTCTCTCCATTTGTCACCAACACAAAATGCTCTATTGTCTATTTGTCTTCTTTGTTTGCATATTTTGAATATATTTATTATAGCTAATTTCAGTTTGAGGTTCTAAAGCTTTTGATGTCTTCAAAATCATCATGATTGCATTATTTTCCATAAACAATTTAAAAACACAGGCACACATAAAAGAATACTGCTTTGAATGTATTCTCTTTCTACATTCTGTGGTGCTTTTTTTTGGTAGCTATTAAATATTTGGCATTTTTATAGAAATGTATAAACTTAAAGCAGGAATTGTTGAAAACTGACAAGTGAACTGCAAATTGTAGGCCAACATGGTCACATTTGAAGAATAGCTGAAAGATGTGAAGAGGTTGAAAGCTTTTATTTTTTAATTTAGATATCAACATTTGCTTTTCCCTTGCTAGTTTTCAACAATTCTTGATTTAGTGAAAAAACATTGATGAAAATACCAAGTGGAGGAGCATCGTGCATTTGACAAGATATATAATCAAAATTCTTCTTAAACTTGCACTAATTATTTTAAGCATCCATTTTTGATGACAAAAAAATAAGAAATTACTTCCTGTCAGCATGTCATTATTTTTTGTTAGATATACAAATATAATTGTAGGCGTTGTTTGCTTATCAGTAAATCCTTCCCCGTATTCTATATTTACCTCAAGAGTAAGCATTGATGATTGCCATGACATTTTGAGTTCACAGTTTAAACAATATAATGCTGATCCAATATTTCAAGGCACAGAGAGGAGGATCAAGAAACGCCTTTCTGTTATGTATTGCCAGGCTGCATGCATCAGGCTACATCACAGAGTGTTTCAGGAGCTCATACAAAATGCACTCGGGGCACTGTTCGTGGTGCTGAAAGTGTAACCAAAGCTAGTTTCAAGTTGTAATAATCAATTTTACATTTTAAAATGGGGCCTATTTAATCATTTTGTATAAGCTTTTTGAATGGTTTCATATTTTGTAATAAATGTATTTTTTTAAGTATTATCATCTTACAAAATAGATATTATATATAACATTCATCAATATATAAAAATTATCAAAACATTATAATATTTAAATAAATCATAGATAATTTTGAAGGTTTATCCAAAAATATTATATTTGGGCCTATTCGTTTGTAAAATTAATCAAGTCCTTAATATTAAGACATTCAATACTGATTGATTTTCATGAGAGCTTGAACCAGCACAATCCTTCCTTCTCTACAAGTCCATCCATGGTTACTTTGTTGGTAAGAACACATGTGTTCGTTATAGTTTCTGCCTCCATGGTGAACAAATGTCTACTCAGATTATACTCTTGCTGTTATGTATTTATTCCCCAATTGTCTTCCAGTGTTCATGGTGTATCACAGGGGGCCAACATTATACATTATTTTGATATTTTACTAACGGTGGAATGGGTTGAAGGATTAGGGCCCAGTAAGGCGTATAACAGTAAAAATAAACAATAGGTAGCAGTGTTTACATTGCTTGTAGAAAAATAAATCAAGGAGGAAATTTGTGAAGGCAGGATGGAGCCACTAAGTTGCAAAATGTTGGGATACATTCTATTGGTTGCAGGGGTGTTTAGTCCTTATGCTCTATGCACCAAAATAGCTCACGTTTTTGTCTTGCTAAATCTCCCTCCCATAAAAAGTGACAAAGTATCCCAGAGATATACAGATAGAAATCTAAATGTGGGATAACAATATTGGTAAAACCAAACTTGTGAGAAAACACACACTTATTTGTGGCACAACAGGATATTATACTTGCACTCTCTTTGTTTGGTATGCCATAAGGATCTAGAATGAAAATGCTTGTTCTTGGGTAGAACATTGGCTTAAAAATACAGTACAAAGAGTTGTCATTAATGGTACATTTTCAAGCTGGACAGAGGTGGCAAGTGGTGTCCCTCAGGGTTCTGTTCTGGGACCCCTTCTATTTAATATGTTTATAAATGATCTTTAAAAAAACATTGAAAGCCATGTTTCAGTGTTTGCAGATGACACGAAACTCTGTAAAATAATACGTGAGCAAGATATTACTTTGCTGCAGAAGTATTTAGATAGACTGGGGGACTGGGCACTCAAATGGCAGAGGAAATTTAATGTTGAAAAATGCAAAGTTATGCACTTCAGCATAAAGAAGAAACAAGCAACTTATACCCTTAATGAAAGCGAATTAGGGATTACAACACACGAAAAGGACTTGGGAATTGTAATAGACAACGAACTATGCAACAATGTGCAATGTCAATCAGCAGTGGCTAAGGCCAGTAATGTATTGTCATGCATAAAAAAGGGCATTCATTCTCGGGATGAGAATATAATTTTGCCTCTTTATAAATCACTGGTAAAACCACATATTTAATATGCTGTGCAATTTTGGGCACCTGTTCTAAAGAATATTATGGCACTAGAAAAAGTGCAGAGGCGGGCTACAAAATTAATAAAAGGAATGGAACATATCCGCTATGAAGAAAGGTTAACCAATTTAAACCTCTTTAGTTTAGAAAAACGTCGCCTGAGAGGGGCTATGATAACATTAGACAAATATATTAGGGGCCAATACAAACCATTGTGTGGAAATCTATTCACAAACCGGACTTTACATAGGACACAAGGTCATGCGTCTAGACTGGAAGAAATAAGATTTTGTCTAAGGCAAAGGAAAGGTTTTTTTACTGTAAAAACAATAAGGATGTGGAATTCTCTGCCTGAAGAAGTTGTTTTATCATAGTCCATACAGATGTTTAAACAGCAACTATATGCATACTTGCAAAAACAGAATATTCAAGGATATACTTTTTCAATGTAGGGTAAAAGCTGCTTGATCCAAGGATAAATCTGACTGCCATTCTGGGGCCAAGAAGGATTTTTTTCCTAGTTTGTTGCAAAATTGGAAGTGCTTCAAACAGTTTTTTTTTTTTGCCATCTATTGGATTAACAGCAAAAACAAATGTGAGGACGGCTGAACTTAGTGGACAAAAGCCTCTTTTCAGCTATGTAACTATGTAGAATACATATGCACAAAAATAGACCTAGTGCAATACAGTCATAATTCAATAGAGACTGTGTAAGAAATACACTCACAATTGTGGAGTGGTTATATTACCACTCCAGACGATCGGGCACAATGAGGATCAGACCCTTGGGTACGTTGGATCCTAACGTGGGTTATCCGGATTCACCAACAACTGGAAGTGTAAAGTTAAAACACTTTATAGTAAATAGCATCAATCTTTAAAAAGCTTTAAAATAAAAGAATAAAATTTCACTGCCTCCGGAGTAGACCAAAGAGTTCTGGGTATTGTGAGGTATACAGTCCGAGCGTCCTCCCTGTATCTCCCGGCCAGTCTCAGTCTGACCGCATGCAGGCACTTCCGGGTTTCGACGTTATGCAGTACACTTCTGGGTTTCGGCATGATGCGTTGCTACGCACTTTGCCCCGCCTCTCAGGGCTTTCTCAAGCATAAATGGAATGTCCCACGATATTCCTTTATATAAGCGAGTGTGACTAAACATCATTCCTCTTAAAGTGCCCAAGTCCATATATAAATAGCAACATAAAGTGCTTCAGTAGTTCTTAAATAACATTTATATACATAAGCATATTTTCCATCAATATAAAGTCTGAACAAAATGAAGGAACATACACATTTCCTTTTCTCTGTGTATGTTACTTCATTTTGTTCACATTTTGTCTGTGCTCATTTACATGCACAATAGTTTTCTTATATTTACACTGTGGGGAGTTGTGTTGTGTTTGGTCTCATCACAATCTTTTTGTGAGCTAGAGGTTAGAGACGGAGGGAAAGTTGGCATAGCTTAACTTCAATACTAAAGCTAAATAGTCAAGTTACAAATATAGAGTTGGAGAATTTCTCAAGATCAGCTATTTTTCCCATTTAAATGTTATTTTGCTACGATTCAGAGTTTTGTTCCGTGTGAAGGATATTTTCAGTACACACTTTCATTCACTGTATTTTGCAGTGGCACAATTCCATGTTGCTTTTAGAAGCTAAAACACAAAAAAGAATAAAAAGAATAATTATTATTATGGCTCGTTCACAAGCAGTTAATTTTTTTTTTATATACTTATTTATTCAGTTAGAGCTGGATAGTACATAGTTCCCTAATTGTATTATGCATTGGTGTGTTATTACTCATCAGCTAGCACGGCATGTCTTTTTACTCTAACAGTTTATTAGGCAAAGAGACGTAATGCTTTACATCACCCTGTTGGATACTATATCAGTTAGTATGTATTTTTATATAAAATGCTTATGTTAGTAGTGAGAATGATTAGCAAAAGCAACTGGTATACAAGAGTATAGCCACTAATTGTTTTGCAAAATTGAAATTTAATTTAATGAGAAAAAAGTTATTCTGTGTAAACTGTGTAAACTTCACTTTGCTAAGGTATAAAGGAGTAGTGGAGAAAAAGGCACAACTCCAGTAACTGGTGACACTGGTAAAACTGAAGAAATGTGTTCACCTGCCTGGCCGGCCCAAGACCTACAAGACCATTCAGAATGTACTGCTGAAGCATTTTCTACATGGTACTAGCTGCAGTCACGTTGTGCTGCCTGGGGACAGTTCCTTGGTGACCACAAATACAGGACACCATAAAACTAAATTGTGACAGTGGGACAGAATATAGGAACTGTCCTGTTGAAATTATTACTGTGGGGAGGCCTGTATAGGTAGATGCCGGGATTAATGTACTTGCTAAATTGTTTTATTTGGCTGATAGCACAATGGTTCAGATGGGTAGAGATATATTGGAGTGAGCTGCTATACAAACTCTAACAAAAGTCAAGGATGAGGCAGACATCTAAAAAAACCTCTTCTGAGGTATGTGTTTATCAGTACCAACCTTGCCACTGTATTGTTTCCATTGGGGGTTATTCACTAAAGACTGGATTTGGTCCGGATGGAAAAAATCCAGTGAAATTGACTAATTTCCTATTGCATTTGTCATATTTACTAAAGCTTAACGTGGTTGGAAATTAGTAGACGTGAGCAAATCAGCAGGAATCACTTGGACTGTCCAGATTGAAAGCAGTGCTTTCGTATGCGGATCCTATACAAAGTGTAGGATTTCGGAAGATTCACAGAGCACCAATTTAGTTAAAATTCGGAACTGAATGCATCCAGCAGGATGCACATTTGCAAATTATTGTTTATTTGCTTTAATGCAGGCAAACAATAATTGTAAGTACTATTTGCCTGCTGGCAGTGCTAGCAGTCAGCAGGGAAATTGTTAAAAGCCTGCACGTGGGTTAATTATATGGCGGCTGGAGAGCACTTACTAGTCATCCGGCTCATTAAAAAAGTTGTAAAAAAAATATGTATATAAAACAATAACTAAAAATACAATTTTGGGGTCAATAAGGCCCCCATATTAAAGCAAAGGAGGTTCAAGTTTGTATTGTGCGATACTTCAATTTTTTTTTTTTTAAGTTCTAGAAGAAACAGTGCGATTCTATAAAATAGTAATTTTGTGTTTAGATTTAATTATTTGACTTGATTTTATGTAAAATAAATGCATGAATGAATAGTGGTAATTATTTTAGTTTATTTTCTTAGGTCTAGTTTCCACCAGATGAGTGGTCTACCTAATACCAACTCTAAATTTCCTCCTAATCAGGTTTCCTCTAGCAGATGATTTAGTGCATCTGTCAGAAGCTACATATTTCAATGACTTACCGTATATACTCGAGTATAAGCCGACCCGAATATAAGCCGAGGCCCCTAATTTTATCCCAAAAAACTGGGAAAACTTATTGACTCGAGTATAAGACTAGGGTGGGAAATGCAGCAGCTACTGGTAAATTTCTAAATAAAATTAGATCCTAAAAAAAATATATTAATTGAATATTTATTTACAGTGTGTGTATAATGAATGCAGTGTGTGCGTATGTGTGTGTGTATGAGTGCAGCGTGTGTGTATGAGTGCAGCGTGTGTATGAGTGCAGCGTGTGTGTGTGCATGAATGCAGTGTGTGTGTGCATGAATGCAGTGTGTGTGTGTATGAATGCAGTGTGTGAATGCAGTGTGTGCAGGGCCGGTGCAAGGATATTTGCCGCCGTAGGTAGGCAAAAATAAATTTGCCGCCCCCTCCCCCCCCATATGCCCTGACTTCCCCTCCTCCTCCCTCAGTGGTCCTTACCTCCCCACCCCCGTGTTCCTTCACCCCGCCCCCCCAGTGGTCCTGACTCACCTCTCCCCTAGTGGTCCTTACCCTCCCCTCCCCTAGTGGTCCTTATCCCACCCCCATCCTCTCATAGTGGTCCTTATCCCCCTTCTCCCTCCCATAGTGTTCCTTATCCCCCCCATAGTGGTCCATATACCCCCCCTCCCTCCCATAGTGGTCCTTATACCCCCCCTCCCTCCCATAGTGGTCCTTATCCCACCCCCTCCCATAGTGGTCCTTATCCCCCCCTCCCTCCCATAGTGGTCCTTATCCCCCCCTCCCTCCCATAGTGGTCCTTATCCCCCCCCTCCCTCCCATAGTGGTCCTTATCCCCCCCCTCCCTCCCATAGTGGTCCTTATCCCCCCCTCCCTCCCATAGTGGTCCTTATACCCCCCTCCCTCCCATAGTGGTCCTTATCCCCCCCCTCCCTCCCATAGTGGTCCTTATGCCCCCCCTCCCTCCCATAGTGGTCCTTATACCCCCCCTCCCTCCCATAGCGGTCCTTATACCCCCCTCCCTCCCATAGTGGTCCTTATAACCCCCCCCCCCTCCCATAGTGGTCCTTATAACCCCCCCCCCCTCCCATAGTGGTCCTTATACTCCTTTTTTTTATTATTATTATTTCTTATTTTATTTGTATATATTTTTTTTCGTCCCCCCTCCCTGCTTGATATAGGGCAGGGAGGGGGGCTCTCCTTCCCTGGTGGTCCAGTGGGGGGGAGAGGGGGGCTGGCAGAGCTGTAACTTACCTGTCCTGCAGCTCCTGTCAGCTCTCTCCTCCTCCGCGCCGTCCGTGCAGCTCCCTCTGTCAGCTTCCAGTGTAAGTCTCGCGAGAGCCGCGGCTCTCGCGAGACTTACACTGGGAGCTGACCGAGGTGCTAAACGGACGGCGCGGAGGAGGAGAGAGCTGACAGGAGCTGCAGGACGGGTAAGTACAGCTCTGCCAGCCCCCCTCTCCCCCAGTCTGTATTATGGCAATGCAAATTGCCATAATACAGACCTTGACTCGAGTATAAGCCGAGTTGGGGTTTTTCAGCCCAAAAAATGGGCTGAAAAACTCGGCTTATACTCGAGTATATACGGTACTTCAATTTGTAAGAATTAAAACAAAGTATTAAAATTTAGAAACCCTCAATATAGCACAACCTGTTACCTTAGCTGTGGTGTCCTGGGAATTTAGCATTTTGCTTCCCATACATTTTTCATGATATCTTAACAAACTATACAAAACGACGGATGTATAGACAGAGAGGGAGTGAGAGAGAGTATTTTAATCTACAGATATTGGAAAACATGATAACATACATTCACTCACAAGAGGCACTATGTGACACTAATTTAGTCTCATGTTGTGGTATGTATTCTTTTAACTGGTAGTAATATATTTTTTTTCTAATTTGTTCAGAATTAGATTGAATTATTCTTCCTCGTAAAATACTATTAAAATACTGTCTATAAAAATGTGAATTAGGAGAATTAGGAGAAACTTTTAACTTGTAAGACATCGAGTCATATAGAGGACCCCAATATTTATCCTGCCCCTGCTACTAGACATTCTACAGTAAGATATATTGGTACTTGAATTTGCTTTTCCATCTTTAATCTAAATAAATGTATTTTTTTATTAATAACTAGAATAACTCTTTTTTTGTAACTTAACCTTCCAATCCCATTGCTAAAGTTTTTGAACAACTACAAATCTGTAAAATTCACATTTGAGAATGAAATGAATTTCTTGCATCTGAACATATGTTATGAAAACTTAAATTCTGTCCAAGTGAAAAATAAAAACTTGTAATTCTCCCTCATTTGCTGAACCACAGAAATATACATTTGTAAAGGAATTGGACTAAAACTTGGTATATAGATTATATTCTGTTACCTATGGGAGACGTATCACTACAGTACATATTCTCCCATAGGCTATAATATAAAACATAAAGATAAACCAAATGCTGTTATTATGTTTTAACAAAAAAATAGAATATAGCCTAGGGAAATACATATAAATTGATTAGCAAGTTGCCGGGTTTTCAACAGATCTTTTCAATGTTCAAATTGGTTTCCATTTAGACAACTGGTCTCTGGTATTTCATAAATAATGGAAAGAAAATTAGAGAAATTTTTAATTTTTATTTTATTTCATCTTTATTAGACAAAATGTTCAATATTTTATTATTAACATACAATTATGATACAGACATTAAAGTAAAGTCAGTTTAAGAGGAAATATTATATACACATACATAAACTCAAGTTTGTGTCTCCAAGTGGGAAATTAATTGACTTAGACTGCTCCCTGGAAACAACCGTAGGAGACACTCCGTTATTTTATACCCTGTATGTATACTTACCTTTGTATGTAAATGGTATTCTTTGTTTTTGTTAATGTTTGAGTTAATTCTAGGCTTGTACATTCGGTTTCAAGTGAATTGTGGTTCGGCCAAATGTTTGTCGATCGGTGATTCAAACTTAATTTGGTAACTTTGAATATGCTATTTTGAGGAGTCATAAAAAACAAACAATGTGGCGGGGGGGGGGGGGGGGGGAGTCTGACCTTCACGCTGACTAGATGTGTGGCACAGGAGCTCCTGCAGAATTGCTCCAAAATAGAGTATTTACCCCAGCTTTACCGCTGACACGTCCAATCCTGTGCCCACACAAATCAGGAAATCTTGTGCAAGCTATCCGTCAACCCTCCAGCAGGTTTACACTGCCGGGAGCCAGAGAATACTAGCTGCGGCCTACCGGGGACAGAAACAGGGAGAGGTGGCCGATCTCCTCGCCCTCGAGTCTGTGGTTCGGACCAGTAGCATTTCAGACATCCCTCACCATGCAGCGCTGATAACCCTGCCGACCTGCATGACACTCCTGCGTTCCAGCTGCCTCCCAGGGAGGATCGGGCAGAAGCAAGACATCATACACTGGGAGTGCACTCACCCCTCTCAGCACACATCATGCTGGACTCATTCCTGACATGCCAAAGGTTTTGCAGATCGGGGGTTGGATAAGCCTGCACTGTCTGGAGGTCTCTCTCAAAGTCTGGGCTGCATTCAGCGGCGATGGCTCCTGACAGCCCTGCCATCTATGCAACCTGATGTACTCTCTCTCTACACTCTAAGCAGTTAAAACTACTTGCATAGCTTAAGCTTTTTTCATCACCTACTCTCCTATTAATTTAGCTCAGCATTAAGTTTCTCATGTCATAAATCACTACAATTGTGCTGTTTATCATATATGCAAATCCAGCACTGTAACTGTTCTAACATGTCTTGAACATTAATGTTTCACCTACTCTGTGTTTTACTACTCAGACCTGTCGTTATTACACAAAAATGTAGGTCACTCCCTTATGCACAATTAAGCATAATCATGTTAATGCCTAGCTAATACTACGATGATACTCTACATAATAAGCATAACTTAAATATATTCACAAAGCATGGTGAACTTAAAAGTTATAGGACTAGCCAAGTATAATGCTACTGACCGCTGAGACATAAAGGCTTTTCTGGTAACCTTACCTTTATCTTTTTCAACATTATAAAATGTGCATTGTTCCTTATGTCACACAACTACTATACTCTATTTGATGTTGTCCATGCACCAGCTGTTGTGGCAGTGCATCCTTGTATATCTAACCTATGCATAAATAAAATAATAAAATAATTAAAAAAAAATATATTCCAGTTGTTAGATTAAGTAATTTGGGATTAAAACAAATGCCCAGCTGAAGTCTCAGTTTTAAATTCTTAATGAGTAAGCACATTTGGTTTTAGAAACATAATTATAGTAAAAAGTAGTGGTTGGATGAAAATACATACTAAAATTCTTCTGGTAATGGACTTAACAAACAAAAGCACAGAGTCCATAAATTTGAATTCAAGTAGGAGGTGAATGCTTTATTGGTATACTCACAATAGAGCAGCATTTGATCTAATATATGCCTGATGCTGCAGGCCTCCAAGAAGAAGTCATATACAAAGCTTACTGGTTGTTCAGGTATGAAATATTGGAAAAACAGAATAGCGAAATAGTGTGGATAATCCACGATCTCAATTATGTTAATAATGAAAATTCCTATATCATATACAGCCAACCCCCTTCACAGTAAAAAAGGACAATCACACATATTGTTTCTCATTGCTCCCTACATCCTTCTCATTACTATTCACCCTTTGTCAGTGGTTCTTCCTCCTAGTGCTCTCTTACACTTCAGTCTTTCTATACACCTTTTCTTTCTTCAATCTTGACCCCTTTAATAGCCTTCTCTTCATAACTATTGCTCTAGTACTCTTCCCATAGACCCTACCATCTCCAGTAGGTCTGTACCCTTCCAGTTTTTATCCTTCCTCAATAGATCCTGTAGTGCTTTCTCTCTCTCCCAAAGCACTCTCTCAAATCCCCTCTTCATTACTTATTGCAGTCCTCTGCTTCACTTTGTTCTCTATCACCTTTAAAGGGTTCCCTCGCCGTACTTCCATCACTCCATTCACTTTCAATGTCTTCCCACATTTACAGAGTAGTCTTTCCTTCTCTGTGCTCTGTCTGTTTCCTTTACTCCCTATTATTGATGGCTCTCTCTTCCGCTTCTAATGCTTTCTCTCCCATAATCCCGCTGCCTTTCTACTATGTCCCATCACCACAGAGCTCTCCCACTTCCAATGATTCTTTTCCTCCAATTTAATTACACTCCAAATGTGTCCCCTATCTTTAGCTGTTTCTTACTTTTTTCCAGTACTCTCTCTTTTACCTCATACAGTGACACCAAACACAGATACAAGGCATAACTGTCAGATGAATCACAGAATCCGAGGGCATGTGTAGCCCAGTTGAAGACATCTGAAACCTGCCACCACTTGCAGGGCTTTTGGACCCACTAGCAAAGTCACTCACATGGCAAGAAGGTCATCCTGCATGCGCCATGAGAGTGCCACAGGCACAATGATGGTTAGAAGCTCACTGGGAGGACTGTATATTGTATGCAGTGTGCTAATGTGACAATATGCAGCATTTTAAGCAGATATAATATTTCAAGTATTTATATGAAATAATCTAAACAAATATAGCACAAAGGGTGAAAGATCTGTTTCTAAAACAAGATGTTCTTAAAAGTGGTCATAACAGTAGCTAATAGGATACAAATCAAAAAGTAATTAAACTGCTATGGTAGCAAACTGCGCATGAGAACAAAGTCATATCATAACTTGGTCTCAATAAGTTGCTATAAATATCTTAGTACAGTATGTGACTAGAACACAGCTTTGCATTTAGTTCTCATGATGATAAATTAACACTTTAACTGCATTCCAAAGTTTGTGCTGTGTTTAGATGTTCATAGCTTGCAATCCCTGGTAAGAAAACACATTGTGCAACAGACGTTGAGGTCAGTCACTGGCTATAACGATGTGGTTTATTTGTGTGCCACTAATCCATCTCTGTAAGCTTCAATTATATAATTCATAATATCACATTGTTCTCTATTATAATTACACTACTAATCATTGTGATATGCTAAAATAGGTAAAGTGCATATATTTGAATCTTGATGCTTCTTTTGCCACTCGTGCCTTTTTTTTTTTTTACCAATATTTCTTGCAAGCTTCAACTATACTTTGTGAAGAGTGCTCTATTTATGGTTTTTACTGCATGGTCCACTTTCAATAAGGCAAAAAAGAAAATCTCCAGGCAAAATCCAGGCAAAATCTAGGGAAAATCTCAAGGTGTTCAAGCCGCAGGCAGTTTTAATAGAACAGAAAAGAGCAACAACGTTTCGACCTGCTAAGTGGTCTTTGTCAAGCTTTACAAGCTTGGATTAGTGCTGCTAAAACCTCAAACTCTCATCCCAATCTCAGTCCTTTGGGGTTAAATCTCATTGTAGTCTAGAACATTCTAGATCTGAGAAAACCAGTTGATAAAAGCAGGAAGAAAACATTGCTGTGGAATATCATTGTGGAAGCATTGTAACTGTGAAACGTGTACATTTTGTACTAACCACCTTATATTTCTCAGGGTATTTTGTAGAGCTACATAGTTGTAAATATTGAAATTAAAAACCTTAATGTCTGCTGTACCTTCACTTCAATATGTTTTGACAATAATGATGTTATGAACAGAATGTTATCATTTAATATCAGTATCTTCTCAATCTGATGATCTAGGGGAATATATATAGTGGGAGTTATACTGAAAGAAAGATGAAAGGCATTTTCAAATATTGTACATTTCTTAAGAAGAGAGCTTAATAGAGACAATTAATTTTCTATGTGTAAATATCAAAATAAAGGGGTAGGGAAAGTAAAAGATAACTATGGATCGATATAATACAAATCAGTAAATGCTAAGGAGCAGACTTGTGCATGGCTAGAAAATTCGGCTAGGTGAAAAACTAGAATATTATCTTGAATGCCTGGTTTTCAATCACACATCGGTTTCGCTTTGCAAAATTAAGATACAGAAAAACTGATACAGGAACATAATCAGAAAAACCAAAATGGCGAGAAAATGGGCCAGTGAACTGCAAAATATATACATCATGTATGACCAGAAGCTAGATTGCCAGATCTACCTTCAATGCACCACTGAAGGTAGGTATGGGGATCTACAACTCCCGTGATGCTTTACATGTCTTTGCATGTCTTTAGAATGACAAAGCATCATGGACGTTGTAGTTTTAAAACATCTGGGAATCTACTTTTTGGCCACCCCTGATACACATAATATAATAATATGCAAATATTTTGCAGTACACTGACATCACTTTCCCACCATTTGGTTCACAGATCAAGTGAGAAAAAGTAACCAACAGAGGCAAAAAGAGAATGGGTAGTAAAATGTATAATGGTATATAAGGGTCTGTAGATATTCCAGCTAGTTTTATGGATTTTGAATGTAAGGATATTTCTTTTTCGCAACGGTCAGGAAATAACAGATGGTTTATAAAAAAAAGCTAAAAAATATAGACTATTCTAAATGCCTTCCCAAACATCAGACACAATTACAGAACATGACAGACTACTAGCTGTATATAAGTCAATAAATTTGGATCTGAGGTAAAAAGTTAAAGTTAAAGGATTCTCAATGCTTTCCTATGGACGCTGACATCTTCTTACTGTGAAAATCACAGTGAGAAGCGCGGAAGCGCCTCTAGCGGCTGTCAATGAGACAGCCACTAAAGGCTGGATTAACCCATATGTAACCATAGCAGTTTCTCTGAAACTGCTATGTTTACAGCTGCAGGGTTAACCCTAGATGGACCTGGCACCCAGACCACTTCATTGAGCTGAAGTGGTCTGGGTGCCTATAGTGGTCCTTACACCCCTTAAGGACACATGACATGATTCCCTTTTATTCCAGAAGTTTGGTCCTTAAGGGGTTAGATGAGTCTGTCATTTTGAGGTAAAACTTTTGGTGGAAATACCCAATACCATGGACATACTTTAACAATTTCTATTTAAACTAGAATAGAAGTGATTAAGAAAGTTCACAGGACCAAATCCAATCACTGAGGAACTCCATTTTTCTAAAAACACTTTTATTTGATTATAATTCAAGAATTTATGAAGGCACATAAGTATTTATATTTCATCTCATTAATGAAGTTTGTTCCTTGTGTGAAAAGGTAGTGTTATAGTGCATGAATGTTGAATTTAATATGAATGCAGTAGCTATTTGGGAAGGGGTAGAAATATCTATGTCCTGAGGGGTTGTAAGAGTTGATTTAAGAGTAGCTTGGAAATAGGCATTTAGTTTCAAGGCTAACAATGAATTCAATGTATTTGATTTCTCAAAAAAATCCTCTTTTATTCCATAACAAAGATAGAATGAATCTTGAATGTCTAGAATAACCTTTTTAGCAGATGTAAAAAAATGGAAAAGATGTAGTTTTAGGTTTCTTTTTCAAATGTAATAGATGTCAAGTGTTTTTTTCAAAAAGGATATTTTTTTATGAGGGACGATTATAATAAATATTTATGTCTTGACCAAAGTGTACAAGAAAATAGATCTGGTAAAGAATTTTCTGCAAAATCTTGTAATGTTGCAAAACCAAGATCACAAAAAAAATGTGTAGAGGAAGGAGGGGTTTAGCTGGCCAAGATTAAAGGAAAAATAAAAGTACCATAACCAATACAGTGCACTGTAGCAGAGGGAGGGGAGAGCTAAAATCATTAAGGTGTCTGTTAAGGAAAAACAAATTTCATGGGAATGTGGTACCTTCAAAAAAAATATTATAGTACAATCCATGGGGCTACAGAAAAAAAACTATAGAAAAAACACAATAGTACAGATCAACATGTAATTGAATATGTTGTAATCACATACATGGCTGGTGCAAGGATTTTTGCCACCCTAGGCAAAAACATTTTGCCCCCCTCCCCCCATATGTCCTGCACACCATGTGACATAACAATGCCCCACCCATATGCTCTGCCATATGGGCCAACGCCAGTTTTGCACAAAGTGTCTTTTATCTGAAAAGGCAGTGGGTTTACATTAAAAAGCCTGCAGGCACAGGCTATAGACACCATAACCACTACATTAAGCTGTATAGCTTCTGGTGACTATAGTGGCCCTTTAATGTGAGGTAAATTAGAGATTAGTGCCCTTAATAATATATTGGATTGCCTACTTACCACCAGATGAGGACAAGAGGATGATGATGATGGGCTCAGGCTGCAGTCTGGCTCCACAGGTCTGGTGTAGAAGAGGCTCTCTGGAGACTGTTTGTAACAGTGCTCACAACAATTAACGAACAGGAAGCAGCTCCATTTTCTTGGCCCCCTTACACAGCTCAAGGTCTGGGTCCCCAGGGCCTGACCATGAGTATGCCTACAAGGCCCATCCATAAATCCACCTACATGGCCCACCCATGAGTTCTCTCACAGGGAGTGTAGTGTATGTGTGTAGGGGATGTGTTTTGCGTTAATTTAGAGGATGTAATGTGTGTGTGTTCTTATGGAATATAGTGTATAGGGATACCAATTTGTGTAAGGGATGTAGTGTGTGTTTGTGTGTAAGGAATGCATTGTATGTTTCTGTGTGTGTGTGTGTGTGTGTGTAAGGGATGCAAGGTGTGTTTCTGTGTATGTAATTTAATGCAGTGTGTGTCTATAAGGGGTGCATTGAGTGTGTAATAAATGCATGTTTGTGCGTGTAAGAGAATCAGTGTGTGTGTGTGTGCGCGTAAGGGATGCAGTGTGTGTTACGGTGTGTCTTTGTGTGCGTAGGGATGCACTGTATATGTGTGTAGTGTAAAAGAGAGGGTTTGTGGGTTAGGATAGGGACTGAGAGGGGAGCAGCTCTTTATTTTGTAAAAACATTTTTATAGTGCTCTCCCGTCCTGTCAATTAGTGATCTCCCCATCCCTCCTGTCCCTTGGCACTCTCTCCTCCCCTCCTGTCCCTTAGTGCTCTCCCTTGGTCCCCTGTCCCACTGCAGTCCCCCTTAGTGGTCCTCCCTCTCCCCCTCCCTCTTGATGGTCCTCACTCCCCCCCTAGTGGTCATCCTCTCCCCCTAGCCCCTTAGTGGACCTTCCCTCTCCCCCCCCCCTCAGTGGTCCTTACCTTCTTCCCACTGCTTAGTGGTCCTTACCCTCCCCCCTCTCCCAAACCCCTTAGTGGTCCGTCCCCTCTTCCCTCCCTCAGTGGTTCTTCCCCTCCCCCCCCTCAGTGGTCCTTCCCCTCTTCCCCCACTTAGTGGTCCTTTCCCCCTCCCCCCACCCACTTAGTGGTCCTTACCCCCTCCTCTTCCCCACCCCTTAGTGGTCCTTTCCCCCTCCTCCCCCCAACCCCAAGCAAGTGGTCCTTTCCCCCTCCTCCCCCAACCCCCAAGTTAGTGGTCCTTTCCCCCTCCTCCCCCCACCCCCAAGTTAGTGGTCCTTTCCCCCTCCTCCCTCCACCGCCAAGTTAGTGGTCCTTTCCCCCTCCATCCCTAAGTTAGTGATCCTTTCCCCCTCCTCCCCTCACCCCCAAGTTAGTGGTCCTTTCCCCCTCCTCCCCCCACCCCGTTAGTGGTCCTTGCCCATCCCCCCTCCCCCTTAGTGGTCCTTTCCCCCACCTCCCCCAACCCCTTAGTGGAACTTTCCCCCTCCTCCCCCCACCTACTTAGTGGTCCTTTCCCCCTCTTCCCTCCTCAGTGGCCCTTTGGTGATCCTTCCCCTCATCCCCCCCTTAGTGGTCCTCCTTCCCTTTTGTGCCTCCTACCTATGTAATGTGGCCGGGCGGCACGGACCGCAGTACAGGAACTTCTGTTTCCTGTACCCGGCAGCTGATGGACTGAAGGGAAGCGCTCACTGAGTGAGCACTTCCTGTCACTCTGCCGGCGGACAGGTACAGGAAACAGAAGTTCTTGTACTGCGGTCCATGCCACCGGCCACGCTACATTGAGCTGTGCGCTTCTCTCCTGCCGGTCACCTAAATCTGGCGCCCCCTGGGCCGTTGCGCCCTAGGCTACTGCCTAAGTCGCCTATAGGATGCACCAGCCCTGATCACATACAAGGGGGAACTCACATATAGAAGGCCAATCTTGACTCTAGTGTGAAGCATAGTGGAACTTTTATGGGCGTCCTCACTCTTGTCCTACAAATAAACTGGGTCTCAGCATTCATCTTTGCAGTAAAATGAAGTATCATAGCATAGACCTGACAGACGTATAGGGTTAAAAGGCTGTAAATGGAGAAACTTATGTTGTGTTGAGCCATTGTAGCTGGCGTACTACATATAGAATCACACATCAGGGCTTTTCTTCAAAAACACACAAAAAAATGACATTTACATATTGAGCTGCACTATTGTTTTTTTTCTTTTGATTTGATACGTATTGTTTGATATTAGACTTTCCTCTTTTTTTTTTTCATGTGTAAACATAAATACCTTGTAATGAGAGATGACTCTTACTAAAGTCCAAATAGCCCTGTACCAAATGAGGCAAAACCATCTGGCTTTACACTGGAACATTATTACTGCAAAATCAGGACTTTGTTCATGCAGTTTATTCATGGCCACATTTTGTTTGTAATCACATATTGATCTGCACTAATGTGTTTTTTTTTTTTTGTAGCTCCGTATATAGTTCTATGTTAGACTTTTTGAAAATATGTATGTTTCTGGTGTTTTTAGTGCTCCACTTTTTTTTGGAGTAATTAGGTGTATACAGTTAGTGTGTTAAATGAAGGAGTCTCACACAGGTTTTTTTGAGGAGTTATTTTAGTTTTCACTTACAAGTGTTGTGTTTATGAATTCTTTGGTCGATTTCCTTTAACCCTTTAATACAACTGCTGTTGAAATGGTTCTTTGAAACAAAGATGTAGTACGGTTGAGCTTGATGTGATGTTATCGTTCATCCATCAAACACAAGTTGAGGATATGCACATAAACATAGATATATGTCAACAAAATTTAGAAATAACATTATTTAAAGAAATGGAAATTAAATGGGAGGTGGCAATCTTAAATAAAAACACCCAAATAACACACAGAGGACTATGGTTTCTTAAATTCCCCACCTTTGATAAAGAAGATAGTAGACTGAAGAAAAGAAAAATGGAAGGACTTTCTGAGATATCATCAAGGAACTCTGGAACCGCCAAGCTCCATACCACTGGGGCTTTCCAGCAAAGCTGCCAGTCTCGGAAGGTGGCAGAATCATCCCCTTTACATCAGCTACTGTCATGATCTGCTCTGCTCTGTTCTGATGTCTGGACTTGGCTTCTAGTATCCAGTACTCTTTTTGCTATTCTTGCTTAGTTTTCTTGGTTTTTGGTTTTCTATTCTATGTCTGGTTTTCTTTATGCTGGGATTTCTGGGTTCATTCCTATAGTTCGTCCCTGGATTTCCCAGTCTCCAGGTTTCCTTTAAATGTTTGTTTTATGTGACACACCCATTTGTTTTCAGCTTTCATTATGTGTTAGAGATCCTGCAGGCAGCGGCTCAAAGCTTCTGTCCTTTCTTGCAGGTAAGTACTATATATGTGTTCTGAATCTGTGGATGTTTTAGTATACATTAGGCAGTGTAGGACCTGCCAGATATGGGGTACATTGGCGTTGTTGGCAGGCTTATGCAATGTATGATCATATAGTGTGACTAAATCCCCATGATTTCCATATGTAGTACTTAGTCATTTCTCCTCTTGTTTTGCCTATGTTATCTTGTCTTGTTTTAGTTTGTATCAACTGTCCATGTATAGTCCTGTCTAGTCATGCCCATGTTATGTTCATGTTTTCCTATGTCTTGTGTATATGTTCTGGGTTTAGCTTACTAACCTTCTCTGGTTCTGGGTTCTACTAGTTCTGTCTTGTTTTCATGTTTGGTGCCTATCTCTAGTCTTGCCTTGTTTCTAGTACTGGATACAATCTTGCTGCAGAGCCTCCCAATTCAGCTCCTGGGAGGTCTGCTAATTTCCTTGCTCCTAGTTCCTGTTATCCGCACAAGCTGAATCAGGGTCTTGGTATGTGGCTGCACAAACGCTGGTGCTCAACACCAGGGGGCGTGCGGTTACCCGGCACCAGACCCTGCTAATCCACCCCCACGCTGAAGACTCCCACTTAACATCAGGCATATTGGGTCCCGGTCCATGCGCCGCCGCCTGGACACTGTGTATGGGTCCCGGGCACCGGACTGCCACCCTGACAGCTACAGAACGAACACAGATGATCTAAGCTGAGTAGAAATGAAGATACTTAGTTGCAGGGATAGAAGTTAAAATGGGCCTTAAAGTTGCAGTGATCAAATGAAGATTCTTAGGTGCAGTTTTTTTTTTTTTGGACTGTTTTTAATCTTCAGATTTGTGAAATGCAATAGGCACCATGTTTG
Source organism: Pelobates fuscus (assembly GCF_036172605.1). Taxonomy (NCBI): domain Eukaryota; kingdom Metazoa; phylum Chordata; class Amphibia; order Anura; family Pelobatidae; genus Pelobates; species Pelobates fuscus. The sequence continues at coordinate 244,044,114 of NC_086317.1, forward strand.
GGACCAACTTTACTAATTTATTTCTAGCTTTCCAAAAGGAGCTCTTTCTTCTACATAGACAAATAGAATACAGTATTTCCCACACTGTGCAATATAAATATGAGTGAACAGCTACCCCCCCTCCCAAAAACAAAAAACAAAACGTGCTCTCCCAGATACACACAGCCAGACACACATACACTAAAAAAGTTATATACTTGTAGTAGGTGAATCTCTGGATCAGCCAAAAAAGGATAAAAAAACATACATAGCATAATACTGTAAAGCCTTTGATACAATATAAATCAGAGGTAATGGGTCACTCACGATATGTAGAGCCTTAGAAAGCAGGCTCTAACTATGAAAGCTTTGAATAATAAGCGTATTCACGCTGTCTCCACTGATGTCTTGTTATCAGATTTTTTTCTCCCCACACCACAGATACCATGACCAAATGGATTGGGATATAAAACTTTTACTAGCACAAAAAATAATAATAGTACAATAAAACAGTAAAACAAGGCAAGTTAATAATGAAAAAGCTATATTTGCAGCCCAGTCTCAACAGATGTTTAGTTGTTAATGCAACTGATCAGCATGAGGTCTGTTACTGGCTTGCTATTGAGGCTTGGCACTTCTTGCAAAGCACAAACCAAGAAAGTCATGACGGGGAAAAATTGTGATTGAAAACCCAATCCGCCTGAAGTCCGTGTATAGTCAATACTTTGTTAAACACAAATCTGCACACCAGTCAAGCCATAAAACTTGCTTTTCCCACAGATATCTCACATTTTTCACACAATCTCACAAATTTCACATTTGCAGTTTTCTGTGCAGTAACCAACCTCATGCTGATGAGTTGCATTAACAACGGAACAGCTGTCCATGAGTGGTCCACTGGCTTTGCATCTCTTCTTGAGTTGTGTTTCCAAGCTGTTGCATACAGCAAACCTAAACTTCAAGGAGTCCATGTTCAAAATGAGGCAAAAAAGTGATTCTTTGTTGAACTAATCTGCATATGCCCACCCAGAATCCCCTTGCAGTAATAATGTCACTGCAAATTTGACATTTCTGTGGGGAAAGCAAGTCTTATGGCTTGACAGGTGTGTGCAGATCTCTATTTAACAATTAACTATATATATATATATATATATATACACACACACACACTGATCAGCTACAACATTAAAAACGCTGATTATTACACTGGCACCTGTCAAGGGGTGAGCTATATTAAGCAATAAGTGAACAGTGAGTTCTTGATTTTAATGTGTTGGAAGAAGGACAAGTGGGCAAGCGGAAAGATTTGAGTGACTTTGACCAGGCCCAAATAGCGATGACTTTGTGATTGAGCATCTGTGGGATGTGCTGGAAAAACAAATCCGATCCATAGGTACCCACCTCGCAAACTGCAGAATTTAATGCATCTGTTGCTATTGTCTTGGTGCCAGATGCCGCAAGACATGTTCAGAGGTCTCTATCTATCTATCTATCTATCTATATATACAGGGAGATGCATTACAGGTACAGTAACTCATGTTTTTTTTTATACTGACATTTTATATATCATATCATCATATGTATGACAATTACTACTCATTAATTATTGTTATATTACCTACAGAGATAATGGATTTTAATATAGTATAAGGTTTACCCCACAGATCATGCAAGAATGATGACACTTTTCTTTATGTGCATCCAACACGTAATACATTAACCAAATACTATTTTTCAAATAATAGCAAAACCAAGAAACAAAACTTTAAATTATAGATACATTTAACATTAACTTGGTTTAACTGTATCTGCAGGTTCATGTGATGTACCACATCATTCACAGCATCCTTGTTGTCAATCTGATGTTGGATGAGAGGGAGAGAGATGGATAGATAGGTGGGTAGTTGGGCATGATAAATGAAATACACTAGTGGAAACACAGTAATAAAACACACAACAGAACTCAATAAAAAAATATGAGATTTATCACTCTGGAGCTCTGTGGTACAATATAGTATTTTAGAAATTTCTATATTTCTAAAGTACCCCTCTATTTTGGCAGAATAAATAGTCAAGTAGAAGATGGTGAGTGTCATGGCTACTTTCTATTCCTATTCTCCTAGTGGGTGTAGGGACTTGGGGATGTGATGATACTGATAGCTACTAGAGGCACTTCCTCCCTAATACCTTTGAAAAAAAATTTTCCTTCATCACTACTGTGCAGTAAATCAAGTCCTACATGAACATATCAGTAGTTCTACTTCTCTTGTAAAGCTTAGACAAACTTAGCCTTAGAGACGGTTTTACAACTCTTTTATTTCAATTGGCATATTTAAAGATATGCTTCTAATGGTAGTCTATTCTAGTCCATTGAGGAATTCTTATCTTGCAATAGGTTCACACTGAATCAAAGGTCAAAAAGGTGACCTGAATTGTTTTTCCTCTTAACCCCTTAAGGACACATGACATGTGTGACATGTCATGATTCCCTTTTATTCCAGAAGTTTGGTCCTTAAGGGGTTAAAGACCTCACCTGAATAATAAGATAAGGCGAAAGTAAAGAAAATGTGATTAAAGGGACACTATAGTCACCTGAACAACTTTAGCTTAATGAAGCAGTTTTGGTGTATAGAACATGCCCCTGCAGCCTCACTGCTCAATCCTCTGCCATTTAGGAGTTAAATCCCTTTGTTTATGAACCCTAGTCACACCTCCCTGCATGTGACTTGCACAGCCTTCCATAAACACTTCCTGTAAAGAGAGCCCTATTTAGGCTTTCTTTATTGCAAGTTCTGTTTAATTAAGATTTTCTTATCCCCTGCTATGTTAATAGCTTGCTAGACCCTGCAAGAGCCGCCTGTATGTGATAAAAGTTAAATTTAGAGATTGAGATACAATTATTTAAGGTAAATTACATCTGTTTGAAAGTGAAACCAGTTTTTTTTTTTTTTTTCATGCAGGCTCTTTCAATCATAGCCAGGGGAGGTGTGGTTGGGCTGCATAAACAGAAACAACGTGATTTAACTCCTAAATAACAGTGAATTGAGCAGTGAAATTGCAGGGGAATGATCTATACACTAAAACTGCTTTATTTAGCTAAAGTAATTTAGGTGACTATAGTGTTCCTTTAAAGATTCTGAAATTAGGATATGTTCTTTTGGGAGAGTACCCCGAGTCCCACTGAAAAATCCTAATTAATGAGTTGCAAGATGCTATGAGACAGTCCTAGAGAATCCAGTTTTTGGTAAGAGTCCGACAGCAGTAATTCTTTGGAGAAAAAAAGAGAGAACGGTATATAGAAGGTATATTTGAAACTATTTGAATGTATAGATGATCTAAAACCACTTAATTTCTAGAAAGGGAATAATAAATGGTATTGTGAGAATCGGTGCATGAGCTTTTTTGTGAGAAAGGCTGATACTGATAAGATGAAAGAAATTGAGGGGGTCATCCTCACTGACCTATGACGCACATCACAATCTGCTCACTACAGAGTATATCTGAAATAGCTCCAAGGCTACAGCTCATGTGCCTTTTCTTTGCCTAACTCTGACCTAAACACTCCCACACAAAAAGAATATATTCTCCCATCCCACTCACCTACAACGTATGTCAAGTCCCCTCCTGAATTGATTTGCTGGGCTCTGTGGCTTCATGACAAGGTATTACATAAAATAACAAGGGGTTTTAAGTTTTAAAGTAAACCATAATGAATCAATGAACTAAAGGGTTATTTCAGGCAATTAGATGATCCATGTAATTATTAATTTTTTATATGAGTGAGGATGTGTAAAACTTGTATTACAGATTATGTTTTGCTCAGTGTGTTGGAATACTATAAACAAACGAACTGGTATTTACAGTCCCTATAGAATAACATAGGTGCATTTTATTTTCCCAAAGTAAAAAGTGTGCTATATAACAGGCGCTTAATGACCTAGATTACAAAAAATTACAACTCAGTGTTTAGGTGATATACTCCACCACAAACACAAAAGTAATGAGTGAAGTGCACAAAAAATATACAATGACTTACCCCTCAATTTTTATGGGTGGCCAACCAATATGGGGTGAAAAAAATAAATTAAACAAAAATAGTCTAATAGTGATGAAGATAGTTGCTGTTACACTAGTTTGTAAGAGCCTTTTAGTGAACAGGCTCTAAGTGTGTAAGCCTCCATGCCTTTAAGGCAGCAGCCCTACCTTCTCTGATGCAGTATTTGAATATCCCTCAATAATAGACATTGTGACAGAACACCCTTTCACTTGTTTTATTCTCCTCTAGCCCATCTAACTTGGTTTTCGCCTCACTTTTCTGTATCCCTTTGTTTGTTTCCCGAACGGAGAACCAGGTTTCCCTTTTATACCCCCCCGAACCCAGACCCCCCCCTGACTCTTCATCTTCAAAAGAAGTCATTAACTCAAGTGCTCTCTCTGGGTGGCCGCCATTCGAATGACCGAACACGTGCTTTATGGCATGGCAGACATTTTGTTTGCTGAATACAGTCAAACACCTGGAACTGATTACATCAAACACTTGGAACTGATTTCGGCTACTCCAATTTGCGAACACCAGTAAACTTGTACCACCGCCTGGTCCTCTCACAGACAAGCCAGAAGAGCGCTCTTTGTGGAAGAGATTAATTCATCGGAGGGGTGCATTTACTCCCTAAGAGCCAGGGAGAGCCTTCGGTCTGATTCGCACAGGAACTCCTGAAAGTTGACCGCCCACTTCCTTTTTCTACCTGGAACTGCTTTGGGCTACAACCTCGTGGCCGGCCGGTCAAAACTTCATCCAGTTGGTAATTTCTTTCCACCGCACGGAACTGAGCGCTATTTGGATAACTTGAGCACTCAGATATGAACTATCCGGGGATATATTCCTTGTGGGGTTCATGTGAGACTTGAATATGATTTTGAGGTGTTTTTCTATATTTCATGTCTGGTTCCCTGTAACTGTACAATAATTGAGTTACCAACTTTTGACTCAATTATCTCCCAGACACTGGGATGTCTGGGAGGACTTTATATTCTTTTCTATGGAGACCCCATGCTGGAGGTCTGTGTATAATTTCTGTGTATCCAGACTGTATAAACCAGTTATACTCCCAGCATTAAGTTTCAACTAATGTATAGGGGAAAAGCTATATCACAATTCACTGCTATAATCACTGAAGACGGCACTGATGGAGATACTGGAAAGGACGACTTTGGCGGGGAGACTCGAGTCCCGAACTGAGTGACCGCCACAGATATGTAGAACAAGTGATGAAAAAAATCTCTACTCCAATAACATGTAACATGCATAACATAAGCTTGGAATATTACCTTTAGAAATAAATGTATTTTGCTATATATAAAAAAATATTGCCATTAATGATAAATTTGTATTAAAGACATCACGCTAAGTCTCTCCCTGTAGTGTCTGTTCCAGTTAGTGGCAGTCTATGACTTGACTACTGAGCTTACGGCGAGCAATCATTTGAATAATTCCATACAAATGAATGCCTGTACCTGTCATGGGGATATTCTATTCCCTAGTTCTGTCTAACTTCGTGAAAATTTAATAGAACCCTTATATGTTTCTTTGCAATAGACTTCATGACACGAAGTTCACTTCAGATGTAGGGCACACTGCAAAGAGAGTTTATTCTTTTTATTCATCAAACAGCCTGCCAAACCTGCAGAAAATCTACAAATCTTTCCCCCCAGGAAGAGGAAAGAAATAGAAAATATTCTTATTATCCAACGATGTTTAGAGGACACATTCTGCATCCGTATTAATAGTATCTCCTAGTTACACACCCTGGGTTTCTTGCGTTCCAATCTTCCCCCTCCTTCCGGCCCTATTTCAAGGAGAGTGTGTACCTATTTACTGCTGTTTGAGTCAGTGTGAGTTTGCACGTGTAATTGGCAGTGGAATGGAAATGAGCGTGTGCTGTATGAGCAATAAGCAACTGCAGGACTAGTATTGTTCAACTGCAATCAGACGCCTCGGCTGTGTGGGGAGGGACCGTCCAAACGAGAGGAATTGTCTGACCTCCTGAGAGGAGTAATTATACTGCACACAATACACCTAGAGAATAAGTTGAAGTATATATACATTTTTTTTTTTCTAGCCAGAGAAATAGTACTGACTTCTAAAAGCTGAAAGGAAGCATAAATAAGGCACAGGAGCAGAGCAAGGCAAAAAGAGGAAAACTGGCCGGTAATAGTAATACCATTTGTCAGAATTATGATCTCTAATACTGCCTGTGATTAACTGCCTTTATACACCCAGCAATGATTCAATAGCAGCTACACCCCATGCTAGTATTACTGAAGAAGCACAGCATCAGTCATAGAGCTACTTTGTGTAAGGGTGTAATGCCTACAGAATGCAGGCTAGAATAGGTAGCTGTCTGATATAAAATCATTAAATGTCCATTAACCCTATAGATAAAAGCAAAAGTATTTGGCCTCAATCACATTTTATTGTTTGATAAATAATACCAATGCATATTACACCACTCTAAATCACCAAATTTCTAAAATCGGCATACTGTTTATTGTTAACCTTGCAATCTTGCACATTGATCTCTAGAAGAGTGAGTAAAGAGGATGACAACAAAAGTTAAGCTGGCTTTAAACTGATAAAAATGCCTAACTCTGAAAGCATTAATGACAGAAAATAGTTAAAGCGGCACTGACATGCTGAACTTACCTTTCCCCAATCAATTCCTCTTCTCTACCTCTGTCAGGATCTGTTCTTCATTTCTTCCTGTCTGCTCTAGTTTTCTTCAAAACATAAGACAACGCTTTGACCAGCTTTGACCAGCGGAGGAGCAAAGTGTGCTTCATTTTTCGGTGATCAAAGCAATTTTCCCACAATTCTCACCTTTGAGCTGTGATCTCGCTATGCTTTCTGTCTGTATTCCCGAACGTCCTGTCACAGAACGCAGGTGAAACTACCGAATTTCATCCTAACAGAATGAGAACAGTTTGTTCATTCAGGTTAGGACGCATTTCAGGACTTTGTTCGTATTGGAATTTCCTTCATATGAATGAAACTCCGATCCTATTCACGCAGGGGCTGCATCTTGCAGCCGCTTAGTAGATAGCAACCTGATCAGTGGCGTACACACAACCCATGGGGCCCCGGTGCGAAAACTGATCCGTGGGCCCCCCCCGCGCGCGCGCTTACTCTGCGCGGGCTGGGTCCGCAACACATGGCGGTGGGCACCTGGTCGCAGGGCTGCGACCCCTGCGACCACGGTATGTACACCAGTGCATGCATAAACACATACACTTAAAGGACCACTACAGACACCCAGATCACATCAGCTCAATTAAGTGGTCTGGGTGCCAGGTCTCTCTAGTTTTAACCCTGCAGCTGAAAACAGAAGTTTCACTGAGGGTTAATCCAGCCTCTAGAGGCTGTCTCTTTGACAGCCGCTAGAGGATTTTCTGCGATTCTCACTGTGAAAATCACAGTGAGAAGACGCTGAACGTCCATAGGAAATGCTTTCCTATGGGCGGTTTGAATGCGCGTGTGGCTCTTGCCACGAATGTGCATTCGGAGCTGAGAGGCGGATCGGGGCGGAGAGATCCCCAGCGCCAAGGGAGCCCGGCGCTGGAGAAAGGTAAGTGCTTAAGACACACACGCACACATTAACTGACAGACACACACTCAGTGACAAACATACATACACACTCACTAACAGACGCACACAGACACACACTCTAACACTAACACGCACACTCTAACACGCACACTCTAACACGCACACTCTAACACGCACACTCTAACACGCACACTCTAACACGCACACTCTAACACGCACACTCACTAACACGCACACTCACTAACACACACACTCACTAACACACACACTCACTAACACACACACTCACTAACTCACACACTCACTAACATACACACTCACTAACATACACACTCACTAACACACACACTCACTAACTCACACACTCACTAACATACACTCACACACTCACTAACATACACTCACACACTCACTAACATACACTCACACACTCACTAACATACACTCACACACTCACTAACATACACACATACACTCACACACACACTAACACTCACACACACACACACACAAACATACACTCACACACACACACGTTTATTTTTTTTGTTGTATCCCCCCAGCCTCCTTACCTGTGGGAGAGCTGAGGGGATTCCCTGGGGTCCAGTGGTGTCACCCGGCTGGCTGGCCCTGCTATCACCAGGCTGGCGGGCGCGCGAGGGAGCACTTTCCCCTGGGTGCTCCCTCTTCAGCTCCCTCGCGCGCCGCGTACTGATGCCAGAGCCGGAAGATGACGTCATCTTCCGGCTCCGGTTTCAGTGCGGTGCGCGAGGGAGCTGAAGAGGGAGCACCCAGGGGAAAGTGCTCCCTCGCGCGCCCGCCAGCCTGGTGATAGCAGGGCCAGCCTCGGGGGGCCCTGAGGTGGCCGGCTCTTGGGCCCCCCAGGAGAAGAGGCTGGCCTGGTACATACCTGGGTCGCAGGGCGGCCGGGCCCCCTGGTGGGCCGGGCCCGGTCGCAGCCGCGACCCCTGCGACCCCGGTATGTACGCCACTGAACCTGATACCGTGGGAATTAGAGAGCTATCTAAAATTGGTCTTTCAGCCAAATTTACAAATACTAAGTAACGATGACTTAGTATTAGTAAATCCTGTCCCTACTCACTATACTGTGAGTAGGGACATGTCTAGTAAACAGTGAGCAGCCACAAGATCACGGATCAAAGGTGAGAATTGTGGGGAAATTGCTTTGATCACCAGAAACAAAGCACTCTTTGTTCCTCCGCTGGTCAAAGCTGGTCAGGCTTATGAAACCTCCATAAGACAAAGTAGTCTCTACTTTGTCTTATGTTTTAAAGAAAACTAGAGCAGACAGGTAGAAATGAAGAACAGATACTGACAGAGGAAGAGAAGAGGAATCAATTGGGGAAAGTCCCGGGGAAAAAAGTAGATCCACCCTGCCGTCCTGCCCCCGCAAAAAATAATAATTATACACTCATATGCATATATAAACGCACTGACAGGTGCACACATACACATTCACAGACACACACAAACAAACACAAACACACTTACAGACTCAAACACATAAACTCACAGACACACAAATTATTCATATTTTTAACATTTACAAATGTCCACCCAGCATCCCTACCTGTAGAGCTGGCGTGGACGTGTCCCTGGGGTCCAGTGGGGCTTCAGTGCGGCGGGCGGCTGTCTACCTATCAGACGCGGTGAGGGAGCTGTGTTCTCTCTGCTCTTCTACCTCGTGCTGCGTGGGCTTTCTACTTTCTACTTAAAGTTTTTGAATGAGACCGTTGTCACAAAGAGATGCATTCCCCTTTAACCTCTTAGGGCTACGAGACTGGGCATATCCTGGCACAATAAGTAAGATATTAACTTCTTGTGAGTATATATAACATGGGCAAAAAGATTTGACTTCACTTGCCCCACTCTTTCAGGTCTAGAGGGCTGGATGGGGGAGGGAGAGGCATTCAGTGCGGACCAGCATATTACACATTTGGTATTAATTATTTGTTATAGAGAGCCAATCTGTTTGTATCAGGATATATGATGGATCACTTTGTTAAGTTACTTTCTCTGAAGCAGCAGCCTATGTAAGGAGAACATTCTAAATCTTTTTTAATAACAATAAAGAATCCTTTCTTCTGCCGTAAGCAAAATATTTTTATCTTCAGATTGAAATGATTAAACTCATTTGTACAGTTCTATTAATTGAATAGAATATTAATGAAAAGATTACCAGAGGGTTATTTGTAATAGCTCCTTATATATTTGCATAATGTGATCATATCCTTTCTTTGAAAGACTTTTTTTCTTATATAAACAAGTTAACATTTTCTAACCTATCTCCATAACTAAATTCTTCCATTCCCCTAATTAATTTCATTACTCACCTCTGCACTTTGTTTAGTATCATGATATGCTTCTTTAAAACAGATGCTCAAAGTTGTACTACATTTTTAAGATGGGGTGTTGCCACTGATTTATAAAGAGATAGCATTTTAGATTATCCGAGTGTTAGTATTTGATTATCTGAATTTTAATGACAGGAGATTAATATGTTTACTTCCTTTACTCAACCTCCAATAGCAGCAAAGTGATGTAATGTAAAACAACCAATAAACAGAAAAGAATGGTCATATCAACACACCCTCATTAAACCACATCTTCTTTAATAATTGTCCCAGAATAGAATATGTAGAACTCATAAATCCATAACACCAACAAAGGCTGAAACTTGAAGGCAAACAATAACAACAAACTCTCAAATTTGCATACGTAACAACCATATAGAAACACTGGTGTTACACTAGGAAAAAATTACTAGAATGTATACCGAACCTTAGGATGGCTGGACTAATGCTACATACACAGAGAATAGTCAATAGTAAACCAAGTTCAGTGGTACCAGATATCAGGATTAACGATAATGCAAAATCCGAGGTCAAAGGAACACAGAACGGGGAACAGTCAAACAAAGCCAAAGTCAGAATACAAAAATACCAATACGAGATACGCGCTCTTGGGTCTATCAAGAACCACAACAGGGAAATGAGTCTCTCCCTGGTTTCTCTTTAAATACCGGTAGGTAACCAGGTCCCCAAAATGTTCTCATTGGAACACCTTGGTGGGCCGTGGCATTCTTAGCATCATGACGTCGGTGCTCATTAGCCATGTCATAAAAGGAGGTGGGGTTATCTCGGCTGGTGTGAGAATCACTGGGGACAAGCTGAGAATTGATAGGAGTGTCCCCAAGTGTGACAGCAGCCTGTGACATGCCCCTGATTGATACACAAGGTAACTTGACAGTACCCCTCCCTCCCCCTCAAGGACCGAACCAGGGGTTGGGAAGAGCCAGGGTGGTTTGGAAACAGATAGTGTAATGAACGGACCAAGCGGGGAGCATAAATGTCAGAACCAGCCACCCAGGACCTGTCCTCAGGATATTACCCTCCCAGTCCACCAAGTACTGGAGAGTACCCCATGAGTCCAGGATAGCACTGACCTCAAATTCCTCCTGGTACTCCACCTGAACCAGAGAAGGGGGTACCACAGGACTAGTGAATCTGTTACATGTCAAGGGTTTCAGTAAGGACACGTGGAAAACATTGGGGATGCGAAAGGAGTGGGACAATTCAATACAATAAGCCACAGGGTTGACCCGTCTAACCACCTTATATGGACCAATGAATCTCGGTGCAAATTTCATTGACGGGACTTTAAAGCGGGGGGGTATTTTTCATATTTAGGTAATATAATAAAAGGTCCCCTTCCTTTTGTTACTTAGGGCCCCCACCCGCGGCTCATGATTGGGGGGCGGGTGGAGACAATAGGTCCCCCAATTGATACTTAGGGCCCCCACCTGCTGCTCATAGGTGGGGGCCAGGGGGGACAATAGGTCCCTCCCTTATTGTCATTTAAGGTCCCCACCCAACGGTCATGGGTGGTGGCCTGGGGGGGACACTAGGTCCCCCCATTTATATTAATAGCCCCCACCCGGGTCATTATGTCCCCCCTATTTGGGGTGCCAGGTCCCACCTTGTAATAGGGGCATGTCACATATACAGCAAGTGGCATGTTGCCTAAACAGCCATTTAAAACTGGATATAAATCAGTATCTTATATAGAAGTGAGCTACGGTAAGAGTATGTGTAACCAATAGTTATAGCAAAAACAATAGCAATGTTGTAATATGAAAAAGTAGCTATTGAGATCAGTAACACAGCAGTACCACAGCTCCCTTTTATTAATATGGGGGTCATAGTGACCCCCATAGGTTTTAATGCAGGGGGAGGAAGGAATTGTTAATATTATTACAAGCAGGGGGGCGGAGCCTGACCACCAAGCTGATCAGACACATGCAGCTTGAGCTCCTGCACTAAATTCTGGAATTAACCTTATTGAGCCTGAAACTGGAACACATCTGCACAAATTTCGACATATTCATGTTCAGGGGATCCTGGGCAAGCAATATTAACCCTTTCTGGACCATTCTTGGCAACGCAAGCCGAGGGATCCGGCTGCGGCCTACCGGGCCAAGGCTGGATGAGAGGAGGCCGATCTCGTTGCGGCCTGGCCCCACACGTGGACCCGCTACACTCACGAACCCCCCCCCCCCCCACCTGGACTGGCAAGGGTCATCCCAGTCCCCTCGGAGCTGACAAACCGGGCACGCATATACTTACTCTGCCTGGCAAGCGGCGGACAGAGGTGAATACAGCCACATCATGGCGGGAGTTTCAGTAGCGGACCCACAAGGAACGTGTCCATTTCAGAAGACACCAAATGATGCTGTGGCAGAGTTCCAATCGCGGCTCGACCGCCACTTCCAACACCTTTGGCTCAAGCTCCAACAGCTTCTGGCACCCTCCGGAGCCGACAGAAGGAGCAGAGCCTGGAAAAGCAAGCAACCGGAGAGGAAGGGGCCTACTCGTGGTGAGAAGCTCCGGAGTGGTACTGTGCAGCCGACCCCATACACTCCCAGATCGAGGGTCACAAGGGGCATAAAGGCCCGGCATCGACCATTGAAGTGGAGAAATGCCCACATCAAACAGCGCACGTCAACCCGACCTGCTGGCTACCCCCAACAGAGACCAGCCACAGGCTACAATAGACGCCGGGACCGTGGCAAGCAGAGGCAGATGCTCATTAAGACCTGGGGCCGGAGAGGCACCCAATCCTGGTACCATGGCCCCCAGAGCGCAAACACCACCCTGCTACCCATGGGAATTGGCTGAACCGGGCGGACTACTACTGGACACCCTCCATTGTTTGGAAGTACCCTACCTAGCACACACTACCTGGCACCACTTCCTATCTATCTCTGTAGCTGCCCGCTGTGACACTCCTGCATAGGCACACACAGGCGTTGTATTAAAGGACTCTAATGTCAGCCTGAGGTTTCCCTCTTTGAAACCACCTAGTTGAGTAATGATTCTCATAACATGTATGTCACTGCTTTATACTTATTAGATGTTACATGCTTAACGACTACCAAACATGAACAGCTTGTTCCAACTTGACCACTATCAATTTAAATACAATTAGGCATGCACTTAAACAACCAGCATGCAATTCAAAGTAAAATGTATAATGTTACCTCTGCTTGCTTAAATAATCTACTTAGTTTGCCTTTAATACATGTCATAACAAACTTCATTTTTTATTAACCTTTTGAATCCACATTTGCATTTGTGAAAAGCGTCAGCTAGACTTCAAATGGATCTCAGATAACCTAGTATTTAATCAACAGTTAAGCGCAGCAGCTTTATGTGTTTCATAAATGCCGCAACGTACCAACTGAATGTTCATCTTTAAAAAAAATTAAAATGTGCCTGACCAACGAATGTCACAACCTGTATTGCATATTGTAATTATCTATACCTTGACTCTGCTGTTTTGTGAATCAAGGATGTGTGTCACTCTTTGTGCACAATAAAAATAAAGAATATAAAAAAAATATATATTCTTACAAGCAGGGAGCTGGTAACGCTGCCGGCTACCTCCTTGCTTTTTTTTTTTTTGCACATGCACAGTGTTATTTTCTTCCTTAACGAAAACAAATAATTTTTTACCAAATTTTGTCCAAAAATGAATGTTTTACGGACGAAATTCGGAATGGACGAATTACATTTTTATTCAGTACGAATTAATTCATATGAAACGGAAATTTCACTGGTGCACATATCTAGTTTGCATTCCTCCTATAGCGAAAAAACAGTCTGTTAATGCAGTGAACCACTGAAACGTTGTCCATTTGAAGCAGAATACAGCAGTTTGTGGAGTCCTTCACTAGGCTTTGAATAGCAAAGGAGCCTGCAATCAACTCCAAGCAGTTTATATGAAGTCCAGATTTCCACTCAGACCAAACTCCACCCATAGCTAGTCTTCCACAAAGAGCGCCCATTTTAGTAGTACTGTGCCAAATTTAGATTTTGAAGTCCCTTGGCATGCCAGTACTATTTTTTTTAAGTTGAGGTGTGTATGTTGTTGACATATTATGCTTGTGTTATTTGTGGGTGCTGCAGTTGCTTTATAGCGTTGTGTTTGTGCCCATGTGGCCTGTTATATTGTATAGAATACATTCATGAGTAGTTTGTGGCATTGTGTATGGCTGTGTATGATACCTATGAATGTGGCCTGTGTATGAGGGCTGCTTGTGGAATTGTGTGTGGATGATATGTCACATTGTGTGTATATGTGTGTTTGTGCATGCATGTGGATAGTCCGTAGTGTTGTGTTTGTGGGGATTGTGTATTTCTGTGTGGACTGTTTTTATTATTTGTATAAGTAAGAGACTTATTCTGCAGCTCTGTGTTTATCTAGCAGTGTGAGTGACTTCCCTTGGGCCCAGTAGGGACCTGGCTAGCCAGGTACAGGTCAAGGGCAGGAGCTGCAATAGCTGCTGTGAGTTGCTCTACTCCAGCGGGGGGTGGAGGGGTGTTTGCTCAGCAATGCTGGGATATAGCGATCTGAGATCACTTCCTCTAAATACTACAATGGGTAAATTGAGGATTGGCTTTCATCATCTGCAATCACCACTTGGTTTGCACTAAGCACTCCTGATGGGCCATGATTGCTTGGCTCTGGTAGCCTTGAGTGCTGTACAAAGCCAACCCGAGTGCCATGCATGGCACACGTGCTGTAGGTTACTGACCCCTGCCCTAGCCACTGAAACTTGCAGCATGAAGTTAGAATGATGACTGAAAATCACCCAACCATTCCAGGCTTTCATGTGGACAAGCCATCAGCTTACTTCTGCCTGAACATTTTTCAACAACTCGATGACCTAATTGTAAGACATTTTAACTGTCAATGTCATAATACTGTTTGATTTTACTGCAATAAAATACACATATTTGTATTCAGCAAAGTCTCACGTGTAAAACAGTACCTATGTACAGGTTTTATGGTGTTTTGGGAAGTTACAGGGTCAAATATAGCACGTTACATTTGGAATTGAAATTCGCCACATTGCTTACGTTGCCTTTGAGACTGTATAGTAGCCCAGGAAATAAATTTACACCCATAATGGCATAACATTTGCAATAGTAGACAACCCAAGGTATTGCAAATGGGGTATGTCCAGTCTTTTTTAGTAGCCATTTGGTCACAAACACTGGCCAAAGTTTGCGTTAGTATTTGTTTGTGTGTGAAAAATGCAAAAAACGCCAATTTTGGCCAGTGTTTGTGACTAAGTGGCTACTAAAAAAGACTGGACATACCCCATTTGCAATACCTTGGGTTGGCTTCTATTGCAAATGGTGTGACATCATAGGTGTAATTTTCATTCTTGGGCTACCATAGGGTCACAAAGGCAACGTAAGCAATCTGGCGAATTTTAATGTGAAAAAAATGAAACACAAGCCTTATATTTGACGCTGTAACTTTTGCAAACACCATAAAACCTGCACATGAGGGGTACTGTTGTACTCGGGAGACTTCGCTTAACACAAATATTTGTGTTTCAAAACAGTAAAAAGTATCACAGCAATAATATCGTCCGTGTAAGTGCTGTTTGTGCGTGAAAAATGCAAAAAACTTCACTTTTACTGGCGATATCATCGTTGTAATATATTTTACTGTTTTGAAACACTAATATTTGTGTTCAGCGAAGTCTCCCGAGTAAAACAGTACCCCCCATGTACAGGTTTTATGGTGTCTTGGAAAGTTATAGGGTTAAATATAGTGCTAGCAAATTAAATTCCCTATACTTTCGGCATGGGTTGTCAGGCAGGTCCCGCTAATTGTAATTAATTAGGATACCTAATTATGTAAAAATATTACATAAATATATGTGTAGAATTAATATATGTATATATATATATATATACATATGTGTATATATATGTGTATATATATATATATATATATATATATGTATATGTGTGTATATATATATATATATATATATATATATATATATATATATATATATATATATATAAATAATTTTTTTAAAATATTTGTATTTATATGTAGGTATATATATATAGTGATATATACGTATATATTTATGTATATATATATATATATATATATATAATTTCGTTCTACGTGTATTTTGATATAAATATATATATATTAATATCACAATGCAGTTAGAACGAAATAACACACATCTATATATTTTTGAATTATTTATTTTGAATTATTTTTTTTATTTAATTTTTTTACGTATTTACATATTTTTATATTATATATAAATATATATATAACAATAATTATATATATATATTTAATCAGTATCAGTCTACGTGTAATTTGATATTAATATATATAATTATATATATATTAATAGTAAAATACACCTAGACAGTGTATGTGTGTGTATGTATATGTGTATATATACACTTAGATCATATATATATATATATATATATATATATATATAATAAATATATATATATATGATCTAAGTATATATTTTTTTTTTACACTTATTTTAATTTATTTTATTTTATTTCCAGCCAGCAGGGGGACTAACTGTCATTACAGTTAGTCCCCCTGCTGGCAATGCCTGAGCCAGCTAACCCGGCCATGTGATTGTGAGGTCCTCGCAAGGACCTCACTCTCACATGGCGCGGGGAGCCTGAAGGAGGATGGACGTGCTGCGGGGGGCTCCCTGGGAGTCCCCCCAACCGCGATCACCGGGTAAGTAACAAAACACTGGAGGGCATACTATTATGCCCGGCGGCGTTTAGAGACGCTTAAAATAGGGCGTAATAGTACGCCCTCCGGTCTTAAAGGGTTAATGCAAACAACGCAGCAGCAGGTGTGAGAGAGATACAACAGAGGCACAATTAGACAGGTTGAACAGATAAATAAAGCTACCAGTGCAAATAGACTGAGAAATACACAGCTAAACAGTTGTATCTCAAAGCAACATAGTTGCATTAACCCCAGACAGGAAAGACAAGGATTACAAAAAGGGCTTACCTTGAGAGGAAAGCTAAAGATCATATGCAGGAGGGCTAAATCCGCCCAGAGAGCTCAGCTTCACAGCTAGACCATGTGTAAAATGGATAATAGGCCCAACATGCTTATTGAAAGCACATAAAAAAAAACAAAAAAAAAAAACACTACACTGCAGAGGGCCAGAACAACTGCTGTGGCAATGCTATGGAAGGCAAAATGGCCACCAGAAGTGCAGGAAACCCTGCGTGACTACAGCAAAATCCCAGCCTGGGTAATCACAGTGAAGCTCCGGCAAAATGGCCACCAGAACTCTGAGGAGGAGCTGCCGGTGTGTGAAAAAACACCACAAATCCCAAAGCCCAAGCCAGGAAAAGGAGCTACAAAGAAGCATTGACAGAAGGGAAGGGAGAAAACGCTCCCCACCCAGAATTTTTTTGCTCCTGCTGCAAAGAAGGCTAGTGCTCCATTAAAGGCACACACATCAGTATACTGAGAGTCTAGTACAATTGGCTCTCAGAAAGGTGACCAGCCATTTGTACTTGCACTTAAGATTCTATCTATCTATCTATCTATCTATCCATCCATCCATCCATCCATCCTTTATCTTAGCACACTTCACCATTTCTTTATTTCCTTCAAAGTGTCAATTTGTATATCCATTGTCTAGCGCTCCACTGGGTTCACTCTTTGTTTCACAGGACTTGAGTTGAGAGATATGATTACATCACCTTTCTACAATTGGAGATTGAGTAAAGAAAGTAATGCAACATATGTGCCTTCTGATCTACCTTAAAACTACATTTTCATCAAGTGAATTAATACCCCCATTTGTTTCCTTACATTCTCTTGCTGACCTGGTAACTGCACCTTGTTACCAAGTCTGCTGTTTACAACTATTCCAAAGTATTTCTGATTTAATGTTTTCTTTTGTTCATTACAATTTCTGGTATAAGTTGATTCAACTTTGCTCTTTCCAAAATGTTTAGCTTTGCATTTAAATCCAATAAATCTCACGTGCCTTAATTTATTCCCCCAGTACCCTAATTTATTCAAATAACTCTAAACAGATACAGTGTCCTGCTCTCCTTAAACAATGTTGTGACATCGGAAAACACTGACAGGTAACTTTCAAAGCCCACTGCACGATCATTAATAAACAGGTTGAAGAGAAATGCACTAGGAAAAGATCCTTGAGGAATGCTACTTAACCATTATTGGGAAAGCATTGTGATTGGCTCAGAGGATCACTTCTGATTATGTCAGCTAAGCATGTTGATCAGGGCAGAGCCAGCAGCTGCATACTTGAACAAAAGTAAGATTTCACTATATTTAGGGGGGGAGAGGGGGCAAGGGGCTAGATGGTGGTTTTAACACTATAGGTTCAGGAATACATGCTTGTCAAGAGGACATTTTTTTCCTAGTTTGTTGCAAAATTGTACTGGTTTTTTGTGTGCCTTCTATTGGATCAATAGCAAAAAACAAATGCGAGGAAGGCTGATTTTGATGGACACATGTCTCTTTTCAACCATATCAATAATACACACTAGTCACCTAGCAGGTTGTCAGACTTCGCTGTGTGCTACAACCCGGTAAAGTGGCATAGAGTAGTTTACTTAAAGGGATACTCCAGACTTCTCAAGCACATGAGTTTGTTGAAGTGCTTTATGTGTGAAGGGTGTGTCCTCTGTTTTAATTATACAAAAAGTGCAGGTTTAACCCCTTAAGGACACATGACATGTGTGACATGTCATGATTCCCTTTTATTCCAGAAGCTTGGTCCTTAAGGGGTTAAATAGAAAATGGCACTTATAGCAATTAACCTTGTTGCACCCCCTGGTTAGCAATCAAACAACAAGTCATTTTGCTTCCTGGTGTGGTTAGCTCAGTGGAGCTAAATTCAAGGGCAGCAATTTCCAGTAGAACCTATCTTGTAAAGACTTTGAGCTGCATTGTAAAGTATATCAAGACGTGTAGGCTTAGTAAAGGCTGAAGACAGAAGATCTGCAACTTTTGAAAGCTGCTTTTAGATATACCCAATGAAAAATGCACAATTAAATGTATATGTGTTTTATATGGGGTACTTTACAGTGATTTTTTTTTCTTTTGTATTTGAGCAGTGGAGTGTTCCTTTAAGCATAATGTGTAATTTATGTAACTGGCAGGGCACCCAATACCATTTATGTATACAAGTTATGTCATGGCATGCCCTGTATCACACAAAGTAGGAGCATGTGAGAATAGCTCAGAAATGAAATGATTGATATAATTAAAATAATAAATACAATTAAGCAATAATTCTACTACCTCCACTAGAAAACCTGCTAGAATATATCACTCCTTGTGCAGCTGTCCAGGACCAGAGCTAGATCCAGTTAACCCCTTAAGGACACAACTTCTGGAATAAAAGGGAATTATTCCATCATGTGTCCTTAAGGGGTTAAAAGGACTCTCTAGTGCCAGGAAAACACACCGTTTTCCTGGCACTGCAGGTCCCCTCTCCCTCCCACTCCCCATCCCATGTTGCTGAAGGGGTTAAAACCCCTTCAGTGACTTACCTGTATCCAGCGCCGATGTCCCTCGGCGCTGGTTCAGGGTCCACCCCTGCTCCTCCCCCGCTGACGTCATCCGGTAGGGGAGACCTATTGAGCATGTGCGGACGCCGGGGGAGACGTAATGCGCATGCACATTAGACCTTCCAAAGGAAAGCATTGAAAAATGCTTTCAATGCTTTCCTATGGGGATTTCAGCGATGCTGGAGCTATAAACACGGAAGTGCCCTCTAGTGGCTGTCTAGTAGACAGCCACTTGAGGAGGAGTTAACTCTGCAAGGTAAATATTGCAGTTTATGAAAACTGCAATAATTACACTTGCAGGGTTAAGGGTAGTGGGAGTTGGCACCCAGACCACTCCAATGGGCAGAAGTGGTCTGAGTGCCTGCAGTGTCCCTTTACTATCCAATGTACCTTCTTCTTGCTCTTTCCCTGTTCCATGGTACCAGATCTTTTGTTACCAGACCCTTGGCTTATAATTTCAAAATTGTTTGTGTGCTGCCTAAAAAAGAGGTTTGTACATTATCATCCTGATTAACATCTTATCTTATCTGCTTCTGGGTCTCAGTTCTGCCATCCTACTACCATCTAGATGCTTCACAGAAAACCTTTCAATTGAAAATAAAAATTTTAATTCTTTCCCAAATACTCAAAATACCAACATATGGGTGGGGCTAGTTTGATATGTGACAATCTAGGGCTCTTTATGTAATGGCAGGAAAGAGCTACTGAAATATTGTTCATTGTCATTTTTCTCATTTCTCCTATCATTTTTCCTTCAATGTAGATGCTTAGAGTTTCCCTAAGTAAAAAGTGTAATTCAGATGTAATTCCTTGTGCCTAAAGGAATTTCAGTTTCAACTCAGGGACATTTTCCTAAAGAAGACTGAAATGTTTGCCCAGGGTTGCTGTACCTGTAAGCAAATTGCATCTTGACTACTAGGGGTGGACTGACAATTCATAGGGCCCTGGGCAATAGGAGATCATAGGGTTCCATTGAGACTGCCAATTGCAAGCTATGCACATATAAGGACACAAATTAAGCAAATAACTTGGGGTCTGGTTGGTGTTTCCACCTTCCAAACCTCTAGTTAGAGTGCAGCGCTATACAGATTGAGTTGGTAGTACATATAACTCACCCTATTGATAACTTGTTTGGGTGTGTACATAAAAGATAAAAAGATATATACAAAATAATTGTGCAATATTGGAAATACAAAGTGTTTTGTATCTAAATGTGAGTTAGAATTTACTCACATTTTTTAGAGCCGTTTTAGTTTTTAGGCTCTAAACTTCCAAGCTTCCGTATCTTTAAGGTAGACAACTTGACCCTTTTTTTCCTTATGGTTCTTTCCTATATATCTCTCCTCAATGAGAGTGTAAAAAGAGAGAGAGAAGGAACTCTAGGTGTAGTATACTTGGGAGATCCTCTTTAAATAAATGTTTAAAAGAGAGAACAAATGAGTGCTCACCTTTTATAGAGCCTTTTTATCCCAGGCTCTAAGTGTGCAGGCTTAGTGTCAAAATGGGGTGACACCTCCCCTTTACCGGATAAAGTGCAGGATGCAATGATAAATATATATCATTTATTATATGCTATAATTAAAATATAAATATAAAATATCACAATAACTAGAAAATAAAAAAGTCAATATATAAATAAATAGTATCAGTAGTAGTCCTTGTTCTCCTCTGCCAAGACGCGTTTTGCTCCAATCAGCTTCCTCAGTTGGCCGTAGGTTACACTCTGCTTGTTCCGGTTTTTATATGTTCCAAAAAGCCCGCTTGTTTTTCAATTAGCCAATCGGCTTCGGTTTCTTCCGACGTTTTCGTAACGTCACTTACGATGTTTTCGTGACGTAACGTCACTTCCGTTCCGGCATCATGGGGACTTCAAATCCCATGATGCTTTGCGATGGTAAATTAACTTCCGGGTTTGTCCGTCGGCCGTAAAAGTTCAAAGTCATATGCATCAATGTCTCTATAAAGATTTCACTCAGAAAACAAACAAATATTAGAAAAAACAAAAGTGTTTATCATATTTTGTGTACATTTGTCAGAAATAATTTAGTAACAGTTTAATCTATTTATGTTATAGACGAATATATATTTTTTAATTAATAAGAGTATTCACGCATTAAAAAGGTCCAATACAGATCTATAAAAATATGAAATCACTAAATTATATGGAATCACTGAATTAATATTAATCACAATTTCTTGCGTTAATACCTATTCAAAGAAGAAAGGATGTACTATATAGACATTTTGTGTGTTTTATTCTAAATTCTCTAGATCCAAGAATAGTAAGAGTATAATAATTTATTTTTATTTTGATGTTGATAAGTTTATATATTAAGTGCTTCAATACATGAAGTACATATATTTATATGTAGATTAAAAACAGGGTGGGTTATTCTGTATGGGATAAAGTATCATAAATACATTAGTACTTAACCTCTATAACTACTGCATGTGTTATAAAGTGTTGCAAAAAATTAGAGGAAATAAAAAGGATATTTTAATAATATATATATCCTCAATGGATGAATCTACTTAGTCTCTAGTAATAGACCAGGGTGAAAAACTTTTTTGTATAAAAAGGAAAATAGAAAATGTCTATAAAAACAGAAAATATATATAAAAAATCTCCAAGGAAAATAGAGTTTCTATTTATATATTCTAAAAAGATTATAAAAAATTACACAATTCAAAATCAGCTTTTAAACCTAATGGGGCCAGGGTGTTTAAATTAAAAATCCATTCGGTCTCAATTTTTCCTAATTTTTTAATTTCATCCTCTCCTCGCCAGTTTAATTCTATCTTTTGGATGGCAAAAAATTCTAAATATTGGGGGTTACTTTCATGTACTTCTTTAAAATGTGCCGAAACGCTATGTTTATCAAATCCCTTTCTGATATTCCGTACATGTTCATTTATTCTGACTTGTAATGGTCTTTTTGTCCTCCCGACATACATAAGGTTACACGGACATTTTAGTATATAGATGACTCGTTTTGAAAAGCACGTTAACATGTCTTTTATTTTATATTCTTTTTTATTTTTTGGATCCTGGAATTTTGTCAAGTGTCTTTTCCCATCTTTAGTACTTCTACATGCTAGACCAGGGGTAGGCAACCTACGGCACTAGTGCCATGCACGGCACTCAAGGTGTCTTTGCACGGCACTCAAGACTGCTAGAGCCAAACAGGCTCTGGCATATTAGGAGTCCCAGTGAAACTTCCGATACCTGCTAATACAAAAAGGTGGTGAAGGACAATCCTTAATTTATGCATTGCAGCGCATAGAGGAAGTGATCTCAGATCACTTCATTCCAGCACTTGTGAATGGGAATCCACACTGTAGTAGAGAAGCCTGCAGCTGCTGTTGCAGCTCCTGTCCTTGACCTGTACGTGGCCAGCCTGGTTCCCACTGGAACCCAGGGAAGCCACCCGCACCCGCACCCGCTAGATATACACAGAAATGCACAATAACCCTCCCCTCTTACAAATAATATGAACAGCCCACAAACATACACACAATCCGCAGAAACGTAACCTGCTAACAATCCACATACATGCACAAAACCCCACATGCAATACCCCAAACAGCCCCCACACATACACACACTACCAAAGACACAACGTGACATATCCATCCACACACACAATTCCACAAGCAGCCCCCATACACCGCCCACATTCATATGTATCATTCACGATACCACAAACTACTCCTGAACATACACATTATAATAGCTCATATACGCACAAATATTCAACGGTACAAAGCAATTACAGTATAAATAACACAAGCAGAATACGGCAGCACACACACACCTCAATTTAAAAAATTGGGCTGGCACGCTACGAGACATCACAATCCTATATCGGCACAGTGCTGCTAAAAGGTTGCCTACCCCTGAGCTAGACAGTTCCCGCATCCAAGAAATCCTTCCTGATGAAAAAAGGTATTAGATTTTTTTTCCTTAATATGATTATGCGTTAGTTTTTGCTTTAAATTAGGTGCTCCTCTATGTATAACTTTGGGTATATCCGGTAATATTGTATGTAACATTGGGTCTTTTCTCAAAATAGGCAAATGTTTATTTATAATTGTTTTTTTTTTTTTTTTTTTTTTTTTTTTTTATTGTTTGAAATATTTTTATTGGTTCATATGAAAAGCAGTTTTCCCACGCACGGGAGGTATGCGAACCATAATAAACATACTTAATAAGCACATGCTACTAAGTGCATTATATATCAAATTAGAACAGTAAATGCCTAGTAAGGTGAAAAGGTTAAAACATTTGAACATAAGTTACATACTCAAGGTTAGGCAGATAAGATAATGCGCATCAGTTCCGACATTAGTAATAATAAGCCATTCTCAGAATCCTATTGTTCAGTCGGCATATGTGAGCAGTAAAAGTTTGAGCTAGATCTGAACTGAAGTTTATGCACTGCTGTTTTTGCTAAATTCTAACGGGTCAGGCCAATGTTTGTTAAAAAATGTTTTCTGAATCTACTTAGTATTACTAGGTAATGTGCAGCACCCCGATAGTACGTCCACACATGCTGGCAGCGATGAGTTAAACTATTGCTTAACTAAAGGGCACATCATTAAACTATGACTGAACAGATAGTGCTGTATTTGATAACAAAGGCTAGCTAAAGAAGTTAATATCAGCTCACGAAGGCTCCTATTAAATGTTTGGTCTGGCTTTAAAGCAGTTTAACACCAAGTAATTACTGTCGATGAAGCAAAGTCCTAGCTATATAGCGTTAAACACATGCAGCAAGAATGTTATATAGTAATCAGGCATTGTAAGTCAGCGAGAAAAAGGTTCATCTTTTGCTTTTAGATATTAAATTGACATTTTGGCGCGTGTTTAAATAAGCAGCTTTTCAAAATATATCATGTGATAGTTAAACTAAGTGGATATATATGCCAGCTAACTATTGAGTAGATGTGAACGTAGAAATGAAAAATATGAGTTATATTGCTCAATGTTCGTTTACCAGAGTGCAAGAAAATTAATGAAAATTGGTAACTATGCATGGCTGGATCACCATGTCGGCCTGCTTGGCCGTCTGAGGGGAGTCTCTCACTACGTCACTATCATACTGTGCCCGGGTCACCAGGCCTCCTTTCGTCTTCCCCTTGCTGACCTCCGCCCGCCTGCCGGGTCCCCCGCGGCACTGTGGGCACTCAGGAGTGCAAACTGTCCTCTGGATCCCACCACAAAAGTCCGCGGGTCGTCCGCTCCCTGCACCTCCCCAGCTTCACGTGAGTCCTTTTGGAGCGTACACTCTGTTGTCTCACCCGGTGCCGGCCACATATTTGGAGCTGGTGGCCATCCTCCTCGACCACCGGTCCGTCGGGAGGTCAGCGTTGGTCCCACCCCACCGGGCTCGTGGCATCAGGGACTAAATGGGGAAAAATGGCAGCTATTAAGGTAAATATAATTGTTTACATCTACTGACTTAAAATAGGTTTTTGTTTTAATTTGATCCTGGTCTATATCCTGGTCTATATAAATAGTAAGATCTAAAAAATGAACATTTGTGTTACTGTATTCTGAGGTTAGAACAATGCCCCAGTCATTTGTGTTTAAAAAGGTTAAAAAGGATTTTAAGCTTTCCTCCGTGCCCTTCCAGACAAAAAAGATATTGTCTATGTACCTTTTGTAGGAGACCAGGTTCTCTTCCCAGTAGTTGTTAGATAAAATAAAATTGTGTTTCCAAAATGCCATGAACAAATTGGCATAACTGGGAGCGAACCTGGTCCTCATCGCTGTGCCTACCTTTTATAAATAAAAATCATTATTAAACCAAAAATAATTGTTTGATAAAATTAGTTCTATTCCTTCCAAGATAAAATTAATTTGCTCTAGAGGATACATGCCACTTTCATTTAAAATTAATTTTACTGCCTCTATACCTTTAGAGTGAGCAATAATAGTATATAAAGATCCAACATCGGCAGTTACCAGAAAGAAGTTGGATTCCCATTTTATTTCTTGCAGTGTCTGTATAATATTTATGGTGTCTTCTAAATAACTCTTTGTTTTTTTTAACAATAGGCTGAAAGCATTTATCCAGGTATTCCAACAGTCTACTGGATACTGATCCTATCCCAGAGACTATCGGCTTTCCTGGAGGGTTAATCAAATCTTTGTGCATCTTTGGAAGATGGTAGAGTACGGGTATTTTTGGTGTAGAAATATTTAGGTACTTATGTTCATTATCATTTAAAATATCATCGTCTTTTCAGGTTTTTACATTTTTGTTTTATATCTCTCGTGGGGTCTCCTTTTAATTTTTGATATGTATGCGGATCGTCTACTCTTTCATTCCTGTATGTATTTTGATGTTTCCATGATTACAATTCCACCTCCTTTATCAGCTGATTTGATTACTATTTCTCTATTTTTTTGAAGTGCTTTTAACCTATGGCCAACTGAGGAAGCTGATTGGAGCTAAACGCGTCTTGGCAGAGGAGAACAAGGACTACTACTGATACTATTTATTTATATATTGACTTTTTATTTTCTAGTTATTGTGATATTTTATATTTATATTTTAATTATAGCATATAATAAATTATATATATATTTATCATTGCATCCTGCACTTTATCCGGTAAAGGGGAGGTGTCACCCCATTTTGACACTAAGCCTGCACACTTAGAGCCTGGGATAAAAAGGCTCTATAAAAGGTGAGCACTCATTTGTTCTCTCTTTTAAACATTTATTTAAAGAGGATCTCCCAAGTATACTACACCTAGAGTTCCTTCTCTCTCTCTTTTTACACTCTCATTGAGGAGAGATATATAGGAAAGAACCATAAGAAAAAAAGGGGTCAAGTTGTCTACCTTAAAGACACAGAAGCTTGGAAGTTTAGAGCCTAAAAACTAAAAAGGCTCTAAAAAATGTGAGTAAATTCTAACTCACATTTAGATACAAAACACTTTGTATTTACAATATTACACAATTATTTTGTATATATCTTTTTATCTTTTATGTACACACCCAAACAAGTCATCAATAGGGTGAGTTATATGTACTACCAACTCAATCTGTATAGCGCTGCACTCTAACTAGATGTTTGGAAGGTGGAAACACCAACCAGACCCCAAGTTATTTGTTTACTTTGGTGTCTTTCTATGGTGGGATATTGGGAGTACCCACAGAGTGTCTACATCAGCTACATTAACTATTACCACAAAATTCTTTATTAAGCGCCAACCATTACCACACCTATTTGTGTTTCCATTTTCTTATACACATATAAGCCCCGTCCGAATATACATCCTTGTGTTACAGAAACGACTGTAATGTTTGGGTTAGGGGCTTTATTGGGGCACTGGAGCTATAGTGTGTGACAGGGGCTGTTGTGGGGGAATAGAGGTAATAGGGGCCGTAGAAGGGGTGTAGGGGCTGTATTGGATGGGGTATAATTTGTATAGGGAATTGGGGCCATAGTGTGGTGGTTGGCTTTATTAGGGGCTGTAATGACAGGTTAAAGGGCTACAGGGGTTATAATGTGCAGCAAAGGGGTTATCATTTAGAGACTGTGATGTTTGGGATAGAGGCTTTAATGTGGAGATAGAAGCTGTAGTGGGTAGACAGGAGCTGTTATTGGGGGATAGGGGATGCAGTGGGGGCTAAGGGGCTGTAGTGGGGGGACAAGGGTTGTACTTGGTGGATAGATACTGTAGTGTGGTGGTGGGGCTATAGGGGGATATAGGGGCTCTAATGTGGTGACAGCAGCTGTAAAGTCTCTATTGGGGAGTTAGAGGCGGTAGTGAGGGGATAGAAACTGCAGTAGGGGGTTAGGGGATGTAGTGAAGATGAGAGTGGCTGCAATTGAGGGATAGATACTGTAGTGTGGTGGTTGGGTGGTTAGGGGCCATAATGTGATGATAGAGGTTATAATGGGGGAATAGGGTCTGTAGTGGGGACACAAGCTGTTATGGATAAATAGGGATTGTAGTGGGGGTTTGATAGAAGTTGAAGGCTGTAGTTGGGGTTTAGGGGCTATAATGGGGAGAAAGGGGCTATAGTGGTGGTGTAGGTGCTGTAGTAGGAAATAGGGTTTGTAGTGGGGAAACAGGGCTGTAATGGGGGGTATAGGGTCTGTAGTGATGTGATAGGAGCTGTAGTGGGGAGACAGTGACTAATGTGGATAAAGGCTGCAGTGAGGGAATAGGGCCTGTAGTAGTGGGAAAGGAGCTGTAGTGGGGAAACAGGGGCTGAATTAAATCATTAAAAATGTAAAAAGGTAAGGGCTATACTCGGGAAATATTACCTGTAGTGGAGGGTTGAGAGCTGTAATGGGGGAATAAGGGCTGTTGAGGAGAGTTAGCGGCTGTAGTGAGAAAATGGATCTGTAATGAAGGTATAGGGATGTAGTGGGGAGGTAGGCGCTGTAGTGGGGAGACAGGCACTAAAGTGGGGTAGAGGCTGTAGTGGGGGAATATCAACTATAGTGAGGGAATAGTGGTTTTAGTATTGGGAATAGGGGCTGTAGTGGTGGGGTGGGGTACATTCAATTAAACGCAGGGAATAGAGGTTTTAATGGGGGAATAGTACCCAAGGGGTAATTTTTTTAAAAAGAGAAAAAAAATGTCATAAAAAAACACAAATAAATAAAGTTATTCCCATCTCCCTGTTGTTTACCTTGGACAGGGAGGGGGAAAACCCTGGTGGTTCGGTGGGAAGTACACTTTCGAGCTTTCTGCAAGGTCCGTGTATCTGTTCTCACAAGCTCCGGTGTTCAGCATGTTGCCATGGTAACTCATGACAATGCGCTGAACACCTGAGCTCATGGGAGAAATGCTACTTCAGGCCTGGGTGCCAAGCACTCTCCAAATTTAAAGAATGCACGTTGATCATCATTTGAGAGACTGCCCCAAATAGCATGATGGGGCCTCTCTCTGGCTCTCAGGCATTGCATGAGTTCCCCAATGATCAGTTCACCCCTGTTGACTACCCTTGCAGGTGGGATCAGTTTGGCAAATGACAGGTTCTCTGTAAAGGCACATTTAAGCAAAAAAACTTTTTTGAAACCTGAGCGGGAATTAACTGAAGGGAAAATTATTACATTCAGTGTTCTTATATTATCCATTTGTTTTAGCCTCCCAAATAAAGTTTAGAGTTTAGTGTGGAACAAGACTTGTTAAAATAGGATTAATACACATTTTTATAATGCAAATGTTTAGAACAAACATGTCTACACAAACTCCCCATAAAAATGTAAAGGATCCATGCGCTAAGTTTCAAATGTTTTATTGCTTATTGCAATGCAGCGATGTTGCTGTATCCATAATAATACACTAGCACTGAACAGTTTAGTTTTGTTTTTTGTTTTCAAAATAGTATGAGGAGAAGGGTGGAATTTATTGCAAAATATCTTTATCTTATGTTTGTTTCAGGTTTGTATCCAAAAGCTGTTATCCACTCATGTTACCACTTTAGCTGGAAGTTGTTCTGTAAATGTGCTATTTTGATTATACCCCTACCAACATTCTCATGCATGATACCCTAGACAAGTGCTTGCTGTGATTGGGAACGAGACACAGGCAGGTGGATGCAGATTTCAAGAGGTTTTTAACTGAACAACACACTCCCCCAGGAATAGATATATTTAATAGCTCCAGCACTTCACTCCTCTTCCCCAGGGACTTGACTAATTGCAGGTAAAGTGTTGCTGCTCTTTACAATGATGTACACCTAGAATTCCTCATTGATCAGCAAGATGCATATGTGAACACAGACAGCTGTTCAAAAATAGACCATCTATTAGGGAATAATTAAAGTCAGCGAGGAAAGAAAACAACAATAGCTGTTTGAAGAAAGGGATTTCCCTTTTTACCATCTTCTCTTAAATGCTATTTAGAATAGAGCATTAACAATATAAAGAAATGCAACATAAAACACGTATGTAAGGACCATGAACCTGGGTAAATCTCCACATGAATTAAGAGGTAAAGGTACCCTCAGTATTCTTAAAATAACATTCACAGGTGCATACCTATCCAATTAAAGAGTTTATCCCGAGCACTAACTAGCTTGAAACAGCAGACCAAACACACAGGCTTGACTAGCAAGCTTCAGAAATTAGTGTAGACACAAAAAAAGCTAATGAACCTGATAAATTTAAATAGGCATTAAAAGTCAAACTGTTCTTTTTTTTTCTCACCAGCAATCATCTCTAGGGGTAGCCTGAATTGTACAAGTCGATACTACAATTTACTATTGACACTATTGACCCTTCAACACAACATTGATGTCATTAAGAACAAGCTTATCTCAACTTTCACAAACTTAAACTGAATATGTGTTAAAATGACTATTATTGGAGTTTTTTTTTTTTTATCATTACTGACATTCCATAAAAATAGCACCAATGCATTTTTTAAGAGGAAAGAGACATTTGTCACCACACAAGTTGATTTGCTCCTTTTAATTTTTTGACCCTGCAATGCAAATAATGCATTCTTGTGTGGAAGTGAGCAAAGGGGGAGCAGATTGGGATATATACTTACCATAATCTGCCCCCTCCACCCCCATCTCCTTGCCGCCATACTTCTTTAACACCTAGCAACTTTGTCTGTCAATAGCTGTTGTCACGATTGCTCTCTCAAGCAGTGGCTGAACTAATGTAGAGAGGGCCCTTGGTGCAAGAAGGTTTTTTGGGTCCCCCTCTAGTGCAAGGGTGGTCAAAATGTAGATCCCAGTTTGTATAACTGCAGCGATTCTATGCCAGCTGGGGATCTACCATTTGCCCATCCTTGCAGAGTTGTATGTGTAAGGAGTTTTTTTTACGTTTGAATGTTAGCTTGTTTTTGTTTAGAGTGCATGTAGGGCTGTGTTTGTATACACTATTGCCATTGGAATACAGTGGTGTATTTGTGTGTAGTGTTTGCATTTCAATGCAGTTGTGTGTTTGTGTGTAGTGTTGGCTTTTAAATGCAGGTGTGCTTTCGAGTGTGGTGCTGGTATTTTATTGAAGGGTTGCTAGTATATAATTTTAGTGTATTAATACAGGGCAGTGTTTGTAAGTAATCCTTGTGTTTTTTATTGCAGAAGTATATTTGCATGTTGTGTTGGTGTTTGATTGCTTGGATGTATGCGTATACATATACACTGGCACATACATACATACATACATACATACTTACACAAATATACATACACATTATTAACACATGGATACACACATATAAACACACTGACACATACACATTGATACATACACACACACAGAGATACACACTGACACATACGCACTAATGCATGTGTACACATCCTGACATATATACACCCTGTTCCAAATTATTATTTTCTCATTTACCTAAATAATTGATGTAAATACCAGTCAGCATAATTCTCATGTTATCAACTATTAAGAGTACAATTCAAATTTTATTGAACAAACCTCCTAATGATAACAGTATTTTTTTTAAACATGAAAAACTTGCAATGCACTGTTCCAAATTATTATGCACAGTAAGTTTCAAAACACTTTATAGGTTGTAAAGAACTGAAAATTGTCATTTGCTTTGTTTGCAGCATATTTACTGAAAGCTATTTCAATCAAACTTATAACAACATTTTAACTTTTTAAACATTTTAACAGGTCACGTTACATTTTAACACAGGACCCCTTATTTGATAGCAGCTTGCATCCATTGAACTTGTGAGTTTTTGGACAGTTTCTGCTTGAATTTGTTTGCAAGATGTCAGAATAGCCTCCCAGAGCTGCTGTTTGGATGTCAACTGCCTCCCACCCTCAAAGATCTTTTGCTTGAGGATGCTCCAAAGGTTCTCAATAGGATTATGGTCAGAGGAGGATGGAGGCCACACCATGACTTTCTCTCCTTCTATCCCCATAGCAGCCATTGATGCAGAGGTATTCTTTGCAGCACGAGATGGTGCATTGTAATGCATGAAGATGATTTTATTACGGAAAGCATAGTTCTTCCTTCTGTACCAGGGAAGAAAGTGGTCAGTCAGAAGCTCCACATACTTTGCAGAGGTCATCTTTACACCTTCGGGGACCCTAAAGGAGCCGACCAGCTCTCTTCCCATGATTCCGGCCCAAAACATGACTCCACCCCCATCATGCTGACGTCGCAGCCTTGTTGGAACAGGTTGGCCGTCCACCAACCACCCACTACTCCATCCATCTGGACCATCCAGGGTTGTACAGCACTCATCAGTGAACAGGACTGTTTGAAAATTAGTCTTCATGTATTTTTATGCCCAATGCAGCCATTTCTGCTTGTGAGCATTGGTTAGTGGTGGCCGTATAGAAGGTTTATGCACAGTTGAAATACTCTGGAGGACTCTACACTTTGATGTCCGTGGGACTCCAGAGGCACCAGCAGCTTCAAATATCCGTTTGCTGCTATGTAGTGGTATTTTAGCAGCTGCTCTCTTGATCCGATGCATGTATCTGGCAGAAATCTTCCTCCATGTGCCTTTATCTGCACAAACCCATCTGTGCTCTGAATCAGCCACAAATCTCTTAATAGTGCGATGATCACACTTACGTTTTCGTGAAATATCTAATGTTTTTATACCTCGTCCAAGGCATTGAACTATTTCACTCTTTTCGGCAGCAGAGAGATCCTTTTTCTTCCCCATATTGCATGAAAATGGTGCTCTGCTTAATAATTTGGAACACCCTCCTTTAGTAGTTTTTCCTTAAATTGACTCACCTGGCAATCTAATTATCACAGGTGTCCGATATTGTTTTCAGTGATCAAAAGAGTCCTGAGACACAATGCCATCCATGAGTTAAACTGAAAAACAAAATATTTCATCTTTGTGACTGTCACGGTAATATACCCCAACACTAGAGATGTCCCGAATAGTTTGCCGGTGAATAGTTCCTGGCGAACATAGCTTGTTCGGTCCGCCCCCTATTCGTCATCATTGAGTAAACGTTGACCCTGTACCTCACAGTCAGCAGACACATTCCAGCCAATCAGCAGCAGACCCTCCCTCCCAGACCCTCCCACCTCCTGGACAGCATCCATTTTAGATTCATTCGGAAGCTGCATCCTTTTTTTTATTTTATTTTTTAAATTCTTTATTTTTGAAGTGCAGTGAACATACACGCAGTGACAATGACATATGGTGCAATGCAAAACGTTGGAATACAGACTTAGAGTTATGAATCAAAATGTCAACAGGAACTGCACATTTTTAAAATATAAAACAATCATGCTAGGTAAACTTGTCTTGATATAAGTGAAAAGCATGGCATAGGGAAATCGTCAGACATGTTGAGAGTGTTCGTAAGTTTGAATACACATGCTTGAACTGAAGAGGGGTAAGGGGATTAACACCACCAGTTATAGATCAACATGTGTGAATCAGAATATCAAAACTAGAAATAAGTGGACTAAATAACCTCTTAGTGAGTGCTGTTAAATGCTAGACAACTGACTACACCTCATAACAAGGGCATTTTAGATTCTCAGCAGCAGAGATGTTTTAGCCAATTCCTCTGACATGCTTCAGACAGTGGTCGTCTCTACTCGCATCCATGTGCCACTTAGTAGTGCTTCCACCGCCTGCCGGGTGCACCAAAGGATCGCTCAGACCACGAGGGTCAGCAGGTCGGCGCATCAGCACCCTTGCTCCCCGAGCCAAGTCCACTGTGGAAGAAGATGCCTGGTCGCCCCCCAGCCCTCCAGCTTCAGTATAAGTAACCTGTGAGGTTCTGGGATCGGTCCTGTTCAGTCGTGGGCGGCTGGTTGGCGTGCCATCCCCCCTGGCTCTCTGTTCCGAAGGAGAGCACAATGCTGGGGCACATCTGGAGATCTCTTCCATCCTAGGTGAGGTGAGTAACAAAGCCCTCTGCTGTGATTCAATCCGATTCCAGAAGGCTGCACAGAGAGCATCAAAGGCTGCATGGAACTTAGCTTCCCAGTGTGGGCTTGATTGCTCTGTCGGAGTGGCGGCCATCTTAGCTGTGACACAAGGCTCGTTTTATCAGTGGCCATTTAGCCTTGTGGGTTACTTTAGCCTTTCCCTGGTGGGGACCGGGATAACCCCCACTGGTCCAGAGGGGGGGAAACGGGGCTGTAGATATGAGGTGCAGACATGATGAGAGCTCCAGGCCGGGAGATTGGCCGCTTCTCCCTGCCACAGAACCCCCAGAGCAGATAGGCCGCAGGACAGTGCGTAGTCATAGGCTGCTACAAACTTGATCGAGTAAGCTACCTGGTGTTGAGGAACAGGTAAGTGTTCAGTGAGCAACCTCCAAAGGTATTATTCCCTCTGTAGGTCTCACTTTGCAGGCTGTATGCAGGGAGCTCACTTCATGTCCGCCATGCTGGTCAGGCATTCTTAGTGAGAGGAGGGACAGTGTAGCTGCTGCTGATTTAATAGGGAAATTGATAGCTAGGCTAGTGTATTCAGTGTCCACTACAGTCCTGAATGACTCATCTGATCTCTGCTGTAAGGACAGCACCCCAAAAAGCCCTTTTTAGGGCTAGAACATCAGTCTGCTTTTTTTTTTTTCCTGTGTAATCTAATTGCAGTTGCCTGCCTGCCAGCGTGTGTGTCAGGCTCACAGCGTATACTGTGCCCACTTGCCCAGTGCCACCACACATATCTGGTGTCACAATAGCTTGCATTTAAAAAAAAAAAAACAACAACTTTTTTGACTGTAATATAATAGCAGTCAGTTTCCTTCACACGTTTGCGTTTCAGGGCCTGCCAGGGCACAGTGTCACACCAGTGCAACTCATATCTGGTGTAATAGTAGTGTACATTTAAAAAAAAACAAAAAACTTTTTTGACTGTGAAATAATAGCAGTCAGTTTCCTTCACACGTGTGCATTTCAGGGCCTTCCAGGGCACAGTGTCACACCAGTGCAACTCATATCTGGTGTAACAGTAGTGTACATTTAAAAAAATAAAACACTTTTTTGACTGTGAAATAATAGCAGTCAGTTTCCTTCACGCGTGTGCGTTTCAGGGCCTGCCAGGGCACAGTGTCACACCAGTGCAACTGTAATGGTATCTATTAATTAATGACTTTACATCATAAAGAAAGCATATTTAGTGTAATGCTTTGGAGGCACCACTAGGGGCAGTGTGTAGGAAGACATGTGCTTCTGGCAGTGACATCACAGGCCAGCCTACTTACACTGAATAAAAACCAGATGTAGGAGAAACTCTGTCTCTTTTTGCCTGTACCTGACTGGACCTAAGATGTAGTACCAGCTCTGACAACCCGAGCCAAAGGGCTGGGGCCTTGTAAGTAATATAAATCCACTGTAACATTTAGCAATTGTAATAGCCTTTTGTAAAATATTTAGCAACCTTTTGTAGTTTTGTATTGTGTAATTATTGTAGTAAATTGACATTCTGCTAGCATTTGTTTAATTGTTATTATAATTACCGTATTTATCGGCGTATAACACGCACCGGCGTATAACACGCACCTCATTTTTAGAAAGAAATTCCAGGAAATTTCCCCCCTCATCCCATAGTATTCCCCCCTCATCCCATAGTGTTCCCCCTCATCCCATAGTGTTCCCCCTCATCCCATAGTGTTCCCCCCTTTCCATAGTATTTCCCCCCCTCCCATAGTATTCTCCCCCCTCCTCTCCCATAGTATTCTCCCCCCTCCTCTCCCATAGTATTCTCCCCCCCTCCTCTCCCATAGTATTCTCCCCCCCTCCTCTCCCATAGTATTCTCCCCCCCTCCTCTCCCATAGTATTCTCCCCCTCCCCTCCCATAGTATTCTCCCCCTCCCCTCCCCTCCCATAGTATTCTCCCCCTCCCCTCCCATAGTGTTCTCCCCCCCTCCCCTCCCATAGTGTTCTCCCCCCCTCCCCTCCCATAGTGTTCTCCCCCCCTCCCCTCCCATAGTGTTCTCCCCCCCTCCCCTCCCATAGTGTTCTCCCCCCCTCCCCTCCCATAGTGTTCTCCCCCCCTCCCCTCCCATAGTGTTCCCCCCCCCTCCCCTCCCATAGTGTTCTCCCCCCCTCCCCTCCCATAGTGTACTCCCCCCCCTCCCCTCCCATAGTGTACTCCCCCCCCTCCCCTCCCATAGTGTACTCCCCCCCCTCCCCTTCCCTCCCCCCCCCCTCCCCTCCCCTCCCATAATTACTTACCTGTCCTGAAGCGTGGGCCGGCTTCACAGCTTGCACCGCGGTACAGGAACTTTCATTTCATGTTCCGGTTTCCGGCGGGACTGAAAGGAAGTGTGCACACTATTGTGCACACTTCCTTTCAGTCCCGCCGGAAACCGGAACATGAAATGAAAGTTCCTGTACCGCGGTGCAAGCTGTGAAGCCGGCCCACGCTTCAGGACAGGTAAGTAATTATGGGATATCGGCGTATAACACGCACCCACGATTTTTCCCCTATTTTCAGGGGAAAAAAGTGCGTGTTATACGCCGATAAATACGGTATATTAAAAATACATTAAAACATTTAGCAACCTTTTGTAGTTTTGTATTGTGTAATTATTGTAGTAAATTGACATTCTGCTAGCATTTGTTTAATTGTTATTATAATTATATTAAAAATACATTTAATACTACAATGTTTTGTGTATTTCCTATTATATATTCGACCATAATACCGAACTCTAAAAAATATTAATGTTGTTATTTGTTGCTTAATTATTCTATATTAATTATTAAATTAATATTCATATTTAAGTCACGACTTTAACAGCAACTCATATCTGGTGTAACAGTAGTACATTTTAAAAAAAAATACAATTTTGACTGTAGGGGCCGTCGTGGTCGTGGTGCTGTGATTCCCTTTGGCCCTAGAATAATGCCCAATGTTCAGAGGCCACGTACCCTGAACTCGAAAAGTTCTGAGGACATAGTTGACTGTTTAACACAGGACACCCAATCTTCTACAGCTTCCGCTCGGAACCTTGATGCACCATCCTCCTCCAGTTTAGCTTCGGGCACCTCTCAAGTTACCACTCGCCCGCCTGCCGCCACCACCAACACTAGCACCACAGCCGCTTCACTTGATCTGTCAGAGGAGTTATTTACACATCAGTTGGAAGAAATGAGTGATGCACAACCATTATTGCCAGAGGATGTAGATAACAGGGATATGTCTCAGTCAGGCAGCATTACACACATGGACGTACGGTGTGATGATGATGATGTTGTACCCACTGCTGCTTCATTTGCTGAGTTGTCAGATACAAGTGAAGTGGTTGATGATGACGATGCATCCGTGGATGTCACATGGGTGCCCGCTAGAAGAGAAGAAGAACAGAGGGAAAGTCCAGATGGGGAGACAGAGAGGAGTGGAAGCAGGGGGAGGTCGTCGCCAGGGCCGGTGCAAGGATTTTTGCCGCCCTAGGCAAAAGAAAAATTTGCCGCCCCCCCCCCCCCAGTGACATCACAATGCCCTACCCATATGATCTGCCATATGAACTAACGCCAGTGCTGCACACAGTGTGTGTTTACATTAAAAAGCCTGCAGGGACAATTAATTAATTAAGCTGCAGTGGTTCTGGGGACTAAAGTGTACCTTTAATGTGAGGTAAATTAGAGATTAGTGTCACTAATAATATACTAGATTGCCTACTTACAACCAAATGAGGATGGTGATGGGCTCTGGCTGCAGTCTGGCTCCACTGGTCTGGTGTAGAACAGGATCTCTGGAGGCTGTTTGTAACTGTGGTCACAAAATTCAATGTTCTGGGAGAACGGCAAGCAGCTCCATTTTTTGGGGCCCCTTACACAGCTCAAGATGCGTTGAGTGTGTGTAAGATGCATTGTGTTTCTGTGTGTGTGTAAGAGAAGCAATATGTTTGCATGTGTGTGTAAGGGATGCATTGTGTGTTTCTGTGTATGTGTGCAAAGGATGCATTGTCTTTATGTGTAAGGGTTGCATTGTGTGTGTGTGTGTGTGTGTGTAATGGATGCATTGTGTGTTTCTCTGTGTGTAAGGGAAGCATGTTGTGTTTCTGTGTGTGTAGGGATGCATTGTGTGTGTGTGTGTGTGTGTGTGTGTGCGTAGTGTGAAAGAGCTCCCTGTCCTGCCCCCTGTCCTATAGAGCTCTCCCTTACGTCCCTTAGAGATCTCCCCTACCCCTTAGTGGTCTCTCATCTCCTCCCCTCCCCTGTCCCTTAGTGGTCTCTACTCTCCTCCCCCCCACCTCCCTTAGTGGTCTCTACTCTCCCCCCACCCTCCCCTAGTGGTCTATCCACCACACACCCCCTCCCTCCCTTAGTGTTCTCTGCTCTCCCCCCACCCTCCCTTAGCAGTCTCTCCTCACCGCCCTCCCCTAGTGGTCTCTCCACCACCCCCTCCCTCCTTTAGTGGTCTCTCCCTCCCCCACGATCTTCTCAACCCCCCCTCGTGTTCTCCTCCCCTCTCCTCTTGTTCTCCTCTTCTTCCCCCATGTTCTCCTCTTCTCCCCCTGTAATCTTTTCTTCTCCCCCTCTCTGTAATCTTCTCTTCTTCTCCCCCTCCCTGTAATCTCTTCTTCTCCCCCGTAATCTTCTCTTCTCCCCCCCTCCCTCCAATCTCTTCTTCTCCCCCCCGTAATCTTCTCTTCTCCCCCTCCCTCCAATCTCTTCTTTCCTCCCCTCCCTCCCTGTAATCTCTTCTTCCCCCCCTCCCTTCCTGTAATCTCTTATTTCCCCCTCCCTCCCTGTAATCTCTTCTCCCCCTCCCTGTAATCTCTTCTCCCCCTCCCTGTAATCTCTTCTCCCCCCTCCCTGTAATCTCTTCTCCCCTCCCTGTAATCTCTTCTCCCCCCCATGTAATCTCTTCTTCCCCTCCCTTCCTGTAATCTCTTTCCCCCTCCCTCCCTGTAATCTCTTCTCCCCCCTCCCTGTAATCTCTTCTGCCCCCCTCCCTCCCTGTAATCTCTTCTTTCCCCCTCCCTCACTGTAATCTCTTCTCCCCCCTCCTTGTAATCTCTTCTCCCCCTCCCTGTAATCTCTTCTTCCCACCCTCCCTCCCTGTAATCTCTTCTCCCCCCTCCCTCCCTGTAATCTCTTCTTTCCCCCTCCCTCCCTGTAATCTCTTCACCCCCTGTAATCTCTTCTTTCCCCCTCCCTCCCTCCCTGTAATCTCTCCCCCCGTAATCTCTTCTTTCCCCCTCCCTCCCTCCCTGTAATCTCTTCTTCCCCGCCTTCCCCCCTCCCTGTAATCTCTAATTCTACCCCCCCCTTTTCTCCTCACCTTCCCTTCCTGTAGCGTGGCAGAGCTCCTTTCCAGTCTGTTTCCTGTACCCGGCCTGACAGGAAATGCACACTGAGTGTGCACTTCCTGTCAGTCCGGCCGGGACCGCGGACCGGAGAGGAGCTCGGCCACGCTACAGGGGAGGGGAGGTGAGGCAGTGCGGCAGCCGCCTGAGCGCTCTTTATAGAGCGCTCAGGTGGCTGCAGCATTTAAAGGGCCGGCGATGGGGGCGCAGGGCTCCCCTCCTATATGGCGCCCTAGGCGGCTGACTAGTTCGCCTTATAGGAAGCGCCGGCCCTGGTCGTCGCAAGGTGATGGTGACCACAACTCTTCCTCTTCACGCTCATCTATGGCCTGATCCAGCACTCTTCGCAGGGCACGCTCCAGGAAGAAAACAAATGGTATGATGTCGCTGATGGTGCCTTCGGTGCAACTGACTAGGTTTGTCACCTCCTCAAAAGGACGCATGAGCCTACAGGCATTGCGCATGAGCGTCCAGTAACGTGGCAAAAAAATTCCCAGCTCCGCAGAGGCTGTCCTAGCACCCCGATCATACAAATAGTCGTTAACGGCTTTTTCTTGTTGGAGCAGGCGGTCGAACATTAGGAGTGTTGAATTCCAACGTGTAGGGCTGTCGCAAATCAAGCGCCTCACTGGCATGTTGTTTCGCCGCTGGATATCTGAAAAGTGCACCATGGCAGTGTAGGAACGCATGAAATGGCCACACACCTTCTTGGCCTGCTTCAGGACGTCCTGTAAGCTTGGGTACTTATGCACAAAGCGTTGTACGATCAGATTACACACATGTGCCATGCACGGCACATGTGTCAACAATCCCAAATTCAATGCCGCCAACAAACTTCTTCCGTTGTCACAAACCACTTTGCCGATCTCCAGTTGGTGCGGAATCAGCCACTGATCCACCTGTGTGTTCAGGGCGGACAGGAGTGCTAGTCCGGTGTGACTCTCTGCTTTCAGGCAAGTCAACCCCAAGACGGCGTGACACTGCCGTATCCGGGATGTGGAATAGTACCTGGGGAGCTGGGGGGGTGCCGTTGATGTGGAGCAAGAAGCAGCAGCAGAAGAGGACTAAGCCGAGGAGGTTATGGAAGAGGATGGAGTATGAGGAGTAGAGGAGGTGGCAGCAGACCTGCCTGCAAGTCATGGCGGTGTCACCAACTCCTCTGCAGAGCCACGCATTCCATGCTTGGCAGCCGTCAGCAGGATTACCCAATGCGCAGTGTAGGTGATATACCTGCCCTGACCATGCTTTGCAGACCAGGTATCAGTGGTCAGATGGACCCTTGCCCCAACACAGTGTGCCAGACATGCCATTACTTCCTTTTGCACAATCGAGTACAGGTTGGGGATTGCCTTTTGTGCAAAGAAATTTCGTCCGGGTACCTTCCACTGCGGTGTCCCAATAGCTACAAATTTTTGGAACGTCTCAGACTCCACCAGCTTGTATGGTAAAAGCTGGCGGGCTAGGAGTTCAGACAAGCCAGCTGTCAGATGCCGGGCAAGGGGGTGACTTTGTGACATTGGCTTCTTATGCTCAAACTTGTCCTTGACAGACACCTGACTGTGGGCAGATGAGCAGGAACTGCTCAAGGCAAGAGACGGAGTGGCGGATGGTTGAGAGGGGGCAAGGAGGACAGCAGTGGTTGACGTGGCTGAAGATGCTGGACCAGGAGGAGGATGGCGGCTTTGAGTTTGTGTGCTGCTTGTACTCATGTGTTGATCCCATAGGCATTTGTGATGTGCGATCATGTGCCTTCGCAAAGCAGTTGTACCTAGGTGAGTGTTGGACTTCCCACGACTCAGTTTCTTTTGGCACAGATTGCAAATGGCATCGCTGTTGTCAGAGGCAGACACACAAAAAATTGCCACACTGCTGAGCTCTGCAATGACGGCATTCTGGTGGTGGCAACAGCATGCCTTGATTGGCGTGCTGTCTGGCTGACCCCGGGTGCCGATGCATGTTGTCTGACTGTGCCACTAGCTCCTTGCGATGACTGCTTCAAACTCGTCTTTTCCTCCTCTCTGTCTCCCCATCTGAACTTTCCCCCTGTTCTTCTTCTCTTCTAGCTGGCACCCACGTGACATCCACGGACGCATCGTCATCATCAACCGCTTCACTTGTATCTGACAACTCAGCAAAGGAAGCAGCAGCGGGTACAACATCATCATCATCACACCGTACGTCCATGTGTGTAATGCTGTCTGACTGAGACATATCCCTGTTATCTACATCCTCTGGCAATAATGGTTGCGCATCACTCATTTCTTCCAACTGATGTGTAAATAACTCCTCTGACAGATCAAGTGAAGCGGCTGTGGTGCTAGTGTTGGTGGTGGCGGCAGGCGGGCGAGTGGTAACTTGAGAGGTGCCCGAAGCTAAGCTGGAGGAGGATGGTGCGTCAAGGTTCCAAGCGGAAGCTGTAGAAGATTGGGTGTCCTGTGTTAGCCAGTCAACTATGTCCTCAGAACTTTTCGAGTTCAGGGTACGTGGCCTCTGAACACTGTGCATTATTCTAGGGCCAAAGGGAATCACAGCACCACGACCACGTCAGCCCCTGCGGGGTGGCCTGCCTCTGCCTGTCATTTTTTTTTCTTCGATTAGTGGTACTATGTGTGCAAGCTACTGTGACAACAGATATGAGTGGCACTGTGCACTGGCAGAAGTTGGCAGAGTAGACGCTGTAGGCCTGACACACACGCTTGCAGACAACTAACTGCTATTCAATCTATTACAGTCAAAATTGCATTTTTTTTTTTTAAATGTACACTACTGTTACACCAGATATGAGTTGCATTGGTGTGACACTGTGCCCTGGCAGGCCCTGAAACGCACACGTGTGAAGGAAACTGACTGCTATTATTTCACAGTTAAAAAAGTGTTGTTTATTTTAAATGTACACTACTGTTACACCAGATATGAGTTGCACTGGTGTGACACTGTGCCGTGGCAGGCCCTGAAACGCACACGTGTGAAGGAAACTGACTGCTATTATTTCACAGTCAAAAAAGTGTTGTTTATTTTAAATGTACACTGCTGTTACACCAGATATGAGTTGCACTGGTGTGACACTGTGCCCTGGCAGGCCCTGAAACGCACACGTGTGAAGGAAACTGACTGCTATTATTTCACAGTCAAATGTCTAGTTTTTTTTTAAATGTACACTACTGTTACACCAGATATGAGTTGCACTGGTGTGACACTGTGCCCTGGTAGGCACTGAAACGCACATGTGTGAAGGAAACTGACTGCTATTATTTCACAGTCAAATTTCTAGTTTTTTTTTTTTTTTTATGTACATTACTGTTACACCAGATATGAGTTGCACTGGTGTGACACTGTGCCCTGGCAGGCCCTGAAACGCACACGTGTGAAGGAAACTGACTGCTATTATTTCACAGTCAAATTTCTATTTTTTTTTTTAATGTACACTACTGTTACACCAGATATGAGTTGCACTGGTGTGACACTGTGCCCTGGCAGGCCCTGAAACGCACACGTGTGAAGGAAACTGACTGCTATTATATTACAGTCAAAAAAGTTTTTTGTTTTTTTTAAATGCAAGCTATTGTCCTTACAGCAGAGATCAGATGAGTCCTTCAGGACTGTAGTGGACACTGAATACACTAGCCTAGCTATCAATTTCCCAATTAAATCAGCAGCAGATACACTGTCCCTCCTCTCACTAAGAATGCAACTTCCGAATTAATCTAAAATGGATGCTGTCCAGGAGGTGGGAGGGTTTGGGAGGGAGGGTCTGCTGCTGATTGGCTGGAATGTGTCTGCTGACTGGGAGGTACAGGGTCAAAGTTTACTCAATGATGACGTATAGGGGGCGGACCGAACATTGCATATGTTCGCGCGCCGTGGCAAACGCGAACAAGCTATGTTCGCCGGGAACTTTTCGCCGGCGAACTATTTGGGACATCTCTACAACTGAATTTAATTTTTTTTTTTCTCAGTTCTCAAATACATATGAACTGAAAATGTGCAGGTTTAAGAGTATTTAGCTTATTATAATTGACAAATTAGTTTCGAGAAAATTGTGATTTGACTAAATTTGTGATTCTGCTGAAAAACTGAAAACCTAGTGCCACATGGACTAATCCCGAAGCAACCAAAATGTGCAATGTCTAGT
Source organism: Pelobates fuscus (assembly GCF_036172605.1). Taxonomy (NCBI): domain Eukaryota; kingdom Metazoa; phylum Chordata; class Amphibia; order Anura; family Pelobatidae; genus Pelobates; species Pelobates fuscus. The sequence continues at coordinate 244,086,986 of NC_086317.1, forward strand.
TGCTTTGAAATTCAGGGTTAAATATTTTCCCATTGGCGGCACTAGTAACAAGCAGGCAGATAGTTAAAATAGAAGTTGGGGTTCACAATGACCTCTAGATTAATACAAGGGGGGGTTTATATCTCTCCAATTCCTCCACTCGCCATGTAGCCACACGATAAACCCTCAGTTGTGATTGTGGCTTCCATGGCTGAATTTTGGCTGAACCAAAGCCGGCATTGGTGACTATCAGAGGTCTCGAACAAAATTTTCAATGCAGAAAAATTTGTTTAAAAGAACCATAAAATGGCACCATGCATAAGTCTATTGCCTATGTTTTAGTGTAATTTATTTAAACTGCTAGACAGGCTAAGATTAGAACATTTCACTGTTGTTTTGAAAGTATGGTCATTTTACTGATTTGTTTTTCATATTTACCTGATTTCTTTCTTATGCTTTCCATACCCACTTTGGGTAAAACACTGATCTAACCAATCAGGACGTGTCCCATCCCTAGGAATGGTGGAAAGGTTCATTAGACATTTCTGACAGATTTGAATTCAGTTGGAAAATCTCTTCACCTTGCAACATCTGACAGGGGGAGCAGACTCCAGTGTCAGGTTTCCTCTCTCCTGGTGCTAGATAAGGATGCCCTGTTTCTATTATTAGCAGACTGGGGTGGGAAAACTTAGATGGGTGGGTGAGAGTGGTTGGTGGATACTCAAAAACCATCCCTAGCTGAGAGGTGTGCCTAATAATGCAATATGACAAAGTTTATAGTATGTTTATAAACTTTCAGTGCATACTTTCCAACGTTTTCTTGCTTTAATTTAGAACTTTTTTTTTTTTTTTAACAAAGTAGCTGTACATTGGTCTTTCTTTGCTCTCTATAACATTGATTTAGAACTTTCTCTTTCATCAACTTCCCTCTCCTCTTGCCATGTTGGGCCTTTCCTGATGGCTCAAAATAGCCTGTGTCCGTGATTGTTTGCAATGTTGCAATTTCTGTTTAATAACCCACAATCTGCAGAGTCTGAACAATCATATTAAACCCGATGTTACTATAACAACCTTATAACTGGTATTTTGGCTGTAAGAGCATAATGGGAGATGTAGTCCATAGTTGGAGTGCCAAAGGTTCCCTACTCCTGAGCTATAAGCTATTTTTTTGCACAAGAGCCCATGTGGGTTTTTCTTCAAGAGACTCAGTTCTGCAGGGACTTTGTATGTAGTTACCTGATAAATATTTTGATACGTCTTTCAATGCCTGCTCAGTTGATAAAAAAAAATAATGGAGTCTCAATCCTGTTCAATAAGCATATCACATTTGTGAAATCTGAGGTTACATAGGACAGGGCAGGGAGGTTCATTCTGTCAGATGGTAGTGTTGACAAAGTGGAAATTAGATTTCTGAATGTCTTTATCACAAGAGAAAGAAATCCAAAATTATATCAGGGTTATTCACTAAAGTGAGAATTCAAAGCAAATTTAAAGTAAACTTCTAAGGACAAAGTAGCCAAAATAGAGTTAGAGATTTTTTCTTGTTAACCTATTTTTTACTTTAAATTTAAATTTCACCTTGAATTTACTTTGAATTCTCACTTTAGTAGATAACCCAGTAAACGGGGGACCCTTGGCTACTTATTGTTGGGGACAATGACACTGCTGTTTTAGATCATATACTTGACCGCTCGCCAGCCATGGCATCCAGATCATCCCACCTGAGTATAGATTATTTCCGGCAATTCCTTGCATCTAAATGACACATGGAGAGTCATACACACTAGTGAATGTGATTTCACATTCTACTTGCATCCCCATGACAGCTACTTTAGTTTTGATTATTTCCTGATTATGCAAAATAACATTGGCTTTGTCATCCACTGTGATCTAATGACTATACCATGGCTTGATCATAGCCCAGTCATTATGGACAGGGACTGGAAGTGGTGTACAGTGCTACGGAATTTGCTGGCGCTATATAAATAATACAATTATAATAGTAATAATGAACTATGGTCTCCTGGGGAATTACAAGGTGTGTGGAACCCTATCATGGGGCATTTCTCTCTTATGTGACTGTAAAAAAACTAGATCACCACCCATCCGCTTATTTGAGGAAGGAGCTCGGATGATGCATAGCCAGGAAAAACTGTTGAGCAAACGCAAAGCACAAGGGACACAAGTCTCATCTTACATATAGTCTTGCAAAACGTAATAGACTGGGCTCAGAAAATGAGCTAAAGAGACTACACAGAATAAACCAGAAGTTCTGTGAAAATAAACCATATATACCCCAACCGTTCACAATTATGCTCAGAGGCTTAGGTTCCAGAGGAAGCTACTTTCATGTGGTGGCCTTCTTCTGTGATTTCACAATTCTGAAAGTCTTTTCCTAGATGTCACTCTTAAGCCGACCCTTTACTAGCTCTCTTGTCAGGTTCTGAACACTGTTTTAGAAACCTACATAATTAGAATATTTGGGTTTAGCAATTGTAACGGACCGTTTCAGCATAAAAGGGGAAAAATCCGTTTAGGCGATAATCCCCTTTAGATGGACCAGCAGCTACCATAAGCACCAACTTCCCGAACTCCCAAACTGCACGAATTCACCAACTCTCGAACAGCAGACACACTAACCCTGGAAGCAGCCGAACAGGAAAAGCAATATGAACAGCTTACACTCCTGGCAGTCGGCATACAGTCCCCTTTCCCCCCAAGAAAGAGACACACTCCAGCTTCAGGGTTAAACAGCAACAACACTGATTTATTCACACACAGGCTTATATGAGATTCTCCCATGCAAGGGAGGGGTTTACAGTACACCAATCCAGTTTAAGGTACAACCCACACATCTCCTCCCTCCAACATATCTGTTAACACAATTAACAGGGACATATTTTTAACCAAGTTTTGGATGTACCCTAAATACTTGGGGTACATCCACAAATCCAGTATCTCCAGATAGCCCTAGTCTGGAGGGACAACATATGTTAAAATCAGCCCATTCGGATAAACGGTTCGGGAGTTATGGGACTTTAAAGTATTGACCGACCGCATGGGTAAAGTATCCGAAAACAGTTCCATGCATTTTGGCCCTGCGGTCGGTCACAAACAAGTGAATGAAACAGACGAATTGTCTGTGTTATAGAGACTAAGGGGGATTTGTATGGATCCCCTAATTCGTACGTTTCTTTCTACCGAACGGCGGGCCGTTCGGTAGTTTCCCCACTAAATCCTGGAAGTCTGGAGGTTTCAGCGGTGTTTGCCTAGTCGAGTGTCCGATTTCAGTTCCAGACACTCGACGGCAAAACACCGCTGTTCGGTAGTTAAAGATGGCCGCCGCCACGTGTTAGTTTCCTGAATGGCGGCCACCCAGAGGACAAAGACCACACTGCACTGATTGCCAATTACCCGTTTGCAACATTGTTGCAAACGGTAATTGGAGGCACACTTAGTCCTGGGTGGTCTGGTTGTTCGGTAGTTTCCTCAATACAAGGAATGGAGTGATTCTACCGAACAATCAGATGAAGGCTGCATATATATATAACCCAGGTTAACTGCATACATAAATACATATACAATATACAGGCAGTACAATAGAATATGCTTCACAGTCTTAAAGGGACAGTAGTCCCAAAATGTCCATCGCTGATTTTAAAGGGCCAGTAGCAGCAATATAAATTACTACATGCCCAATTATAGTTTTGAAAGTGCAATATGTCCAGGGGCCATAGTCAGCGGGCAGGAGGCTAGCAACCAGGCCTCTCCAGTTCACAGTGGCGAAGCTGGTTTCGCCACATTTCTCCCCTTTGTCAATTAGACTAACAGGGTACCTGACTTTCTGCCGGTCAGTGCCCTGGTTAGTCCAGCAACCCACCCACAAAACAGAAATAGTAGAGCAGCCCACCCATAATAAACAGTCGCTACCTCTGGGTGAGGGAGAATCTGGTCTGGGTTCAGGTGCCTCACCACGGCTGTGAGGGGGACTGGTAGGCTGCCTTGGTGGGTTGCTGAGGGGGCCGAGACCAGCAGTATTCTGTCCTGTTGCCAGCACTACCATGGGAGTAGTCTGGTGGGAGCCTGGTTGCTGGAGACCGATTGTCTCCCCTTTAGATATATCGCTCTGTGTCTGGGGGACAGGACCGACCGTCCCTACCCCTGGTGCTGTAAGTGCAGAGACTACGGTCCCATCTGCACGGATGTGGGGCTTAACATCTCCCCTTGGTGGGTTAGGCTGCCGCTGGAGAGAGGGTGTAACAAGCTCCTCTCTCTGGACGGTAAACTGCCGCTGGGGAGGGGGGTTAGCAGGCTCCTCTCCCTGCCACTCTCTCTGCTGGTGGAAAGGGGGACCAGCTGTCTCCCCTTTCATTCTCTTGTCCGGCTGCTGGGGTGCGAGACTGACTGTCTCTGCTCCCTGCAGGACACACTGCCGCTGGGGAGGATGGACGACACCATCAGCTCCCTGGGGTACACACTGCCGCTGGGGAGGGAGGACGCAGCTCTCCTCTCCCTTCGCTTCACACTGCCTTCTTGGCATATCACTCTGCTGCTGGGGGGCAGGAACAACAACCTCTGCCCCCTGTAACTCAGCCTGCCGCTGGGGAGGAAGGACTGTACCTTCGGCTCCCTGGGACACACACGGCTGCTGGGGAGGATGGACGACACCATCAGCTCCCTGGGGCACACACTGCCGCTGGGGAGGGAGGACGCTGCTCTCCTCTCCCTTCACTTCACACTGCCTTCTTGGCATATCACTTTGCTGCTGGGGGGCAGGAACAACAACCTCTGCCCCCTGTAACTCAGCCTGCCGCTAAGGAGGAAGGACTGCACCTTCGGCTCCCTGGGACACACACGGCTGCTGGGGAGGATGGACGACACCATCAGCTCCCTGGGGCACACATTGCCGCTGGGGAGGGAGGACGCTGCTCTCCTCTCCCTTCGCTTCACACTGCCTTCTTGGCATATCACTTTGCTGCTGGGGGGCAGGAACAACTACCTCTGCCCCCTGTAACTCGGCCTGCCGCTGGGGAGGAAGGACTGCACCTTCGGCTCCCTGGGGCACACACGGCCGCTGGGGAGGATGGACGAAACCATCAGCTCCCTGGGGTACACCTTTGAGTCCCCGAAACGCACTCTGCCGCCGGATAGGGCGACCGATACCCTTGGCTGGATCTGCCATGAACCGCAGGTACTCATCTACCTGTCTACTCACGAGCTGCACGTATTTCTCCGGGGGGTTGGGTCCGAAGAAAATCAGTCGTGATCTCAGCTCTTTGTCAAACTCCTCCTGCGTGTAGCTGGGTGCCATGCTTGCTCTGCTGCAGTTGGTTCCTTGTAGATAGGGGCGCTGTACGGGTACTGGCGTTGCCCTCACTTTGTAATCCAGGAATGGTGTTGTCTGTAGCTGTCCCTCTGGTTGTAGGAACGATCCCGCCGCTTGCCACCAATTGTAACGGACCGTTTCAGCATAAAAGGGGAAAAATCAGTTTAGGCGATAATCCCCTTTAGATGGACCAGCAGCTACCATAAGCACCAACTTCCCGAACTCCCAAACTGCACGAATTCACCAACTCTCGAACAGCAGACACACTAACCCTGGAAGCAGCCGAACAGGAAAAGCAATATGAACAGCTTACACTCCTGGCAGTCGGCATACAGTCCCCTTTCCCCCCAAGAAAGAGACACACTCCAGCTTCAGGGTTAAACAGCAACAACACTGATTTATTCACACACAGGCTTATATGAGATTCTCCCATGCAAGGGAGGGGTTTACAGTACACCAATCCAGTTTAAGGTACAACCCACACATCTCCTCCCTCCAACATATCTGTTAACACAATTAACAGGGACATATTTTTACCCAAGTTTTGGATGTACCCTAAATACTTGGGGTACATCCACAAATCCAGTATCTCCAGATAGCCCTAGTCTGGAGGGACAACATATGTTAAAATCAGCCCATTCGGATAAACGGTTCGGGAGTTATGGGACTTTAAAGTATTGACCGACCGCATGGGTAAAGTATCCGAAAACAGTTCCATGCATTTTGGCCCTGCGGTCGGTCACAAACAAGTGAATGAAACAGACGAATTGTCTGTGTTATAGAGACTAAGGGGGATTCGTATGAATCCCCTAATTCGTACGTTTCTTTCTACCGAACGGCGGACCGTTCGGTAGTTTCCCCACGAAATCCTGGAAGTCTGGAGGTTTCAGCGGTGTTTGCCTAGTCGAGTGTCCGATTTCAGTTCCAGACACTCGACGGCAAAACACCGCTGTTCGGTAGTTAAAGATGGCCGCCGCCACGTGTTAGTTTCCTGAATGGCGGCCACCCAGAGGACAAAGACTGCACTGATTGCCAATTACCCGTTTGCAACATTGTTGCAAACGGTAATTGGAGGCACACTTAGTCCTGGGTGGTCTGGTTGTTCGGTAGTTTCCTCAATACAAGGAATGGAGTGATTCTACCGAACAATCAGATGAAGGCTGCATATATATATAACCCAGGTTAACTGCATACATAAATACATATACAATATACAGGCAGTACAATAGAATATGCTTCACAGTCTTAAAGGGACAGTAGTCCCAAAATGTCCATCGCTGATTTTAAAGGGCCAGTAGCAGCAATATAAATTACTACATGCCCAATTATAGTTTTGAAAGTGCAATATGTCCAGGGGCCATAGTCAGCGGGCAGGAGGCTAGCAACCAGGCCTCTCCAGTTCACAGTGGCGAAGCTGGTTTCGCCACAGCAATGTAACCATAAATTTACGGTGATGCATAGCTGAGAAAGATTGGAATTACAGCCCTCTTGAATTCAGAACCTCCTACTTCTACCTTTCAAAAAAAACCAACCTAAATGCTAAATTCTCCTAATCCTTGTCTACCTTATTCTCTAGTCTAACCCAAACTTATTTTACCTTTCAAAGAAATGAATGATTGTAATAAATCACTGCTCGTATCAATGCAGGGCCATTACAATATTACTCAGACTTTCAAATATAGAATTTGAGGCTAACATGTAAAATAACAACTTAAATGAGTTGAATTTAGGAATGGATTTTTGTTTCTAAGCTTCTGGTTCACAGGCCGAGCCAAAATTATTAGTGCACTTTTCAATGGCAATTTCATAGAATGTGAAGTTAATGTTATTGTGTGAATTTTCATTTCCTGTAAGTTGCTGATCAATTATTGATTGGAGGGCAATGAAGTTTTTGGATTGCAACTGATGCAGGAGAGAGAGAGAGAGAGAGAGAGAATGCATTGTATATGCATTTCAAAGGAATTGAGATGAATGTATTATTACAATTTACTTGCAAACAAATGCTTAGCGATTTTCTTTAGTAATATTACATTTTAAAGGCAAGCTTTCAGAGTTTTTACTACCTTCCATATAGTCAATCAACTTTTAGTTTATCATCAACATTATAAGCATTATCATCATTATTAGTATTACACATTTCAATTTGTGACCCTAAGTTTAAGCATATTGAATAGTAACTCTCTATAGTGACTAGTGCCACCTCCAATGACTTGTTTGCAAAAAAACAAGAGTAAAATGCACATACTACAAAAGGGGGGATTATTTCCTGCAGGGTGCTCCAGAAAGGGAGGGCCTATCCCTGAAGACATAGAATGGAAAAAAGAAATATCCAGGCATACCTGAGGTTTCTTCTAAAAGGCAGTCTTTATTTGAAACAAGGTAATGGAGACAATGTTTCAGCTCCTCTCTGATTATAAAGGCTATAAAGAAGAGCCAAAATGTTGTCTCCACTTTCTTGTTTTAAATAAAGACTGCCTTTTACAAGAAACCTCAGGTATGCCTGGATATTTCTTTTTTTTCCATTTGACCTCCAATGATTGTCATACACAGTGGCGGCTCTAGACTTTATGAGGCCTTAGGCGAAAGTCAAACAAGAGGCCCCCACTAAAACACATAGTTAAAAAACATATCGTGTGTATAATGAGCTGTTATATTATACGACAGGCTTGCAGCACTGGATACAGAGATTTACTCTCTGTATTCACTGTTGGGGTGAGTATGGCACGGTTGAAGGAGAATGCGTACCAGGGCAAGGGGAAGTGAGAGTGACAGGAAGAGGGAGGGTTATGTGACAGGGTGAGTGTGGCATGTTTAGGCAGGATGAGTGACAGGATAGGAGAAGTTAATGTGATAGAGTGAGTGTGGAAGAGCGAGAGCCGGTAATTGTGGTATGGATGGAGAGGGTGAGAGCAACAAGATTAGGAGAGGTTAATGTGAGCGAGGCTGGGTGTAGGGGGCATGACAGCATGTGGGGGTGACAGTGTGGGGGTGGCTGTATGTGTGTGGAATTGGGACGGTGGGTAGGTGAGAGTGTGGGAGGCAGTGTTGAAAAGGGTGACAGTGTGTGCAGGGGCAGTGTGTGGAAGAGTGACTGTATGTATGGTGACAGTGTTGGGGGCTGACAATATGGGGTGCAAGTATGTGAAAGGGTAACAGGGTGAGGGAGCAGTGTAGAGGAATGTGACAGTGAGGAGGAAGATGACAGTGTGGGGTGGCAGTGTGGAGGATGGTGACAGTGTGTGACAGTGTGGGGGGACAGGGTGTGTGACAGTGTGGGAGGGCAAGGTGCGTGGGACAAAATGTAGAGAGGCCAGGGTGAGGGGGGGGTGTGTACGACAGTGTAGGGGGGGGGCAGTGTGTACGACAGTGTAGGGGGGGAAGGGTGTGTGACAGTGTGGGGGAGCAGGGTGTGTGACAGTGTGGGGGAGCAGGGTGTGTGACAGTGTGGGGGAGCAGAGTGTGCGACAGTGTAGGAGGGCAAGGTGTGTGGGACAAAGTGTAGAGAGGCCAGGGTGTGCGACAGATGAGGGGGCAGTGTGTACGACAGTGTAGGGGGGGCAGTGTATACGACAGTGTAGGCGGGGGGGAAGGGTGTGTGACAGTGTGGGGGAGCAGGGTGTGTGACAGTGTGGGAGGGCAAGGTGTGTGACAGTGTGGGAGGGCAAGGTGTGTGGGACACAGTGTAGAGAGGCCAGGGTGTGCGACAACATGAGGGGGCAGTGTGTACGACAGTGTGGGGGGGGGGAAGGGTGTGTGACCGTGTGGGTGGCAAAGTGTGTGGAAGACAGTGTGGGGGAGCCGGGTGTGTGACAGTGTGGGGGGCAGTGTTTGTGACAGTGGGGGGCAATTTGTGTGAGAGAAAGTGTGGGGTGCAGGGTGTGTGAGAGTGATTGAGTCAGTGGAGGAGGCAGAATGTGTGGGAGACAGTGTGGGGGACAGGGTATGTGGTGGTCAGTGTGGGGGTCAGGATATGTGGGGTGCAGTGTGGGGGGGTTAGGGTATGTGGTGGTCATTGTGGGGGGCAGGGTATGTGGTGGTCAATGTGGGGGACAGTTTCTGTGGTGGTCAGTGTGGGGGCAGTGTATGTGGTGGTCAGTGTGGGGGGAGTGTATGTGGTGGTCAGTGTGATCGTCAGTGTGGGGGGCAGTGTATGTGGTTGTCAGTGTGGTCATCAGTGTGGGGGGGCAGTGTATGCTGTGGTCAGTGTTGGGGGTAGGGTATGTGGTTGTCAGTGTGTTCGTCAGTGTATGTGGTGGTCATCAGTGTGGGGGCAGTGTAAGTGGTGGTCAGTGTGGGGGGCAGTGTATGTGGTGGTCAGTGTGATCGTCAGTGTGGGGGGCAGTGTATGTGGTTGTCAGTGTGGTCATCAGTGTGGGGGGGCAGTGTATGTTGTGGTCAGTGTTGGGGGTAGGGTATGTGGTTGTCAGTGTGTTCGACAGTGTGGGGCGCAGTGTATGTGATGGTCATCAGTGTGGGGGCAGTGTAAGTGGTGGTCAGTGTATGTGGGGGTCAGGGCATGTGGTGGTCAGTGTGGTGGAAATGTATATGGGGCAGGGTATGTGGCTGACAGGGGAATGTAGGTGCAGTGTATGTGGTGGGCAGGGCAGTGTCGGGGGCAGGCAATGTGGGTGGCAGGGCAATGTGGGTGCAGTGTATGGGGTGGGCAGGACAGTGTAGGGGGTAGGGTATATGACTGGCAGGGCAGTGTGGGGGGTAGGGTATATGACTGGCAGGGCAGTGTGGGGGTGGGAGGGCAGTGTGGGTGGGAGGGCAGTGTTGGGGCAGGGCAGTGTTGGGGCAGTGGGGGTGGGAGGTCAGTGTTTGGGCAGGGCAGTGGGGGCTGGGAGGGCAGTGTTGGGGACAGGGCAGTGGGGGTGGGAGGGCAGTGTTGTGGCAGTGGGGGTGGGGGCAGTTTTGGTGCAGTGGGGGTGGGGGGGCATTTTTGGGGCAGGGCAGTGGGGGTGGGAGGGCAGTGTTGGGGACAGGGCAGTAGGGGTGGGAGGGCAGTATTTGGGCAGTGTGGGTGGGAGGGCAGTGTTGGGGACAGGGCAGTGGGGGTGGGAGGGCAGATTTGGGGCGGTGGGGGTGAGAGGGAAATGTTGGGGCAGTGGGGGTGGGAGGGCAGTTTTGGCTTAGTGGGGGTGCGATGGCAGTTTTGGGGCAGTGGGGGTGGGAGGGCAGTGTTGGGGCAGTGGGGGTGGGAGGGCAGTGTTGGGGACATGGCAGTGGGGGTGGGAGGGCAGTTCTGGGGCAGTGGGGTTAGGGGGGCAGTTTTGGGGCAGGGCAGTGAGGGGTGGAAGGGCAGTTCTGGGGCAGTGGGGGTGGGGGGCAGTTTTGGGGCAGTGGGGGTGGGAGGGCAGTGGGGGGGGGCATTTTTGGGGCAGTGTAGTGGGGGTGGGAGGGCAGTTCTGGGGCAGTGGGGGCAGTTTTGGGGCAGGGCAGTGAGGGGTGGGAGGGCAGTTTTGGAGCAGGGCAGTGAGGGATGGGAGGGCAGTTCTGGGGCAGTGGGGGCAGTTTTGGGGCAGGGCAGTGAGGGGTGGGAGGGCAGTTCTGGGGCAGTGGGGGTGGGGGGCAAGGCAGTGGGGGTGGGAGGGCAGTTCTGGGGCAGTGGGGATGGGGGGGCAGTTTGGGGGCAGGGCAGTGAGGGGTGGGAGGGCAGTTGGGGGGGAGAGGGCAGTTTTGGGGCAGGACAGTGGGGTGGGAGGGCAGTGTGTGTGGAGGCTGTGACAAGCCTCCACACAATTAAATACCTTATTTGTAAAATATAATTCCCTGGTGGTCCAGTGGCAGCAGTCCCTGGTGGTCCGGTGGGATGACTTTTCAATCTGCAGCTCAGCTAGAGCTGCAGACCTTGTTCTCGCGAGCGCCTATAAGAGCGTTGCCGTGGTAACCCACGGCAACGCTCTGTGTGCTCGCGAGAACCACACAGTAAGTGATCTGCAGCTCTGCACTTGGCGGAGCTGCAGATCAGAGGCTGGCTCTCCCTGTGGGCAGACCATGTGGAGGGGCCACCCGGCGGCATACTGGGCAAACCGCCGGGCCCCCTCTCACTGTCGGGTCCTCGGTCATAGACCGAGGATCCGACAGTTCAGTCTGCCCTAAGGTGATTTAGGCGGCCGCGAGGCCCCAGCAAGCGCGAGGCCTTAGGCGGCCGCCTAAATCGCCTAATTAGAGAGCCGCCTCTGGTCATACATGGTCCTCAGAAAGGATGTTAATAGCATAGGGTCAGTGCTGCACCCACACACTGTACATGATTAAAGTAGGGGAGCCATGAAACTTCTGTTTAACACATATGCACTGTACAGAGAAGGAGATTGTTCACATTCTGTTCATTTGGTAAACCGGTGACATGGAAGGATGGCACAAGAGTGAGTAGAAGATAAGTGTTTCTGTGTTAAAAGCAGTTTTTAATATTCTTAAATCATAAATCAAATTACAGTTCACTAGAAAAAATACCCTTTACTGCCTCTTTAAAGACTGTTGCATGTGTAAAATGTTTTAGATAACAATGCTCTGATGTGTATTTAAATATGAGCTTGCTACATTTACATACAGAAATATAAATTTCTATTGTTGACTGCTTTGTTGCAGCAGGCAGACTGGGTACTTTACTTTTACCCTGTCAAAGTCTTTTTATTTCTGTTCAGATAAATAGTGCTTGGCTTTAGAGCAAACATGACAGCTCCAATTGGTAGTTATAGAGTTCAGCACATAAAAAGCTCTTATTTCAGCTGTCTTATCCATTCAATAGTCCAAAACAACTATGAGGTGCCTAAAGTGGAAGTTTATATTATACTGGGCATTTGTAGATAGAAGCTTGTTGCTGAATACAATACAAATGTGTACCTTGACTCTGCACTGTTGGCTTATATCTAGAATCCATATGAAACTGCTGTAGACGTACGTTGAAAAATTGAAGGTCAAGCTAGGGACAGCGTATTCTTTAGAAAGGGAAGCAATCTTCTCCTAAACTTAATGCGGCACTGTCACCATCTGGGGACTTTGTCGAATTCACGAAGGCCCCCAGCGGTGACATCACTGCTGATGGTCCAGTGGCCACTGAGAGGTACATAAAGGGTAGATTACTTGCATGAACATGTCCCTTGCTTGTGCCACCATATTTCTCTTGCTGTCCCTCTTCAACTCCTGGCACTTTAGCTCCAGAAGCTGACGTCACTGCTGTACTCTCACACATGCGTGAAAGTACAGCATTGAGGTCTATGGGGGATCCTGCCAGACTGCGGGATTCTCCATAGACCCTTCTGTGACGAAGTGCCCTTCGCCACTTGTGCCTGGAGGGGACTACTGGCTAGCCTCCTGCCTTCCGACTAGTGCCCCATTGCTGATAACTGTATTTTACCCTGCAGAAAGGTTTATTTGTGTATTTCTACCGGGGCGTTCGGGACTCTCAGTATGTGAGTAGTGCTACCCCAGATAGCTATGCCATGGAGCCTATTCGTGTAACGAAAGACTATGAAAACGACTTTGGCTCCATGACGATTTAACTGTATGTATGTTATCTGAGCGCCATTCGGTAATAATGTGCGCTCAGATCTAAGCTATCTGGGAATATGTTGCATGTATATGTTTTATGTAGTAATTGTAACATTGTGTAATTTTATGTGTTATTGTAACCATGTGGTTAATGGAGTATTGTCTCTGTCCAGGGAGATAATTTGATTACTTCCCAATTATTTCCAGGATAGAGAGGAGGGATTGTGATGTCACTGTGGGAGTGTTTTGTTTGTATTGTCTGTGATTGGCTAATATCCAATATGTGTTCCATCAGGTCCCCTAGGGGAGTGTCCACCTGGTGGACACTTGCATAAATACCAGGCAGGTAGCCCTCAATAAACCAGACCTACTTGCACCTTTCTTGAAGCCTTGGCTCATGCTTGGGGGAAGGGATACCTACACTCTGGGGATTGCTATAATCACTTACTCCCCAGAGCAAGCTCTTGTAAGAGCTTGATTTGTTCCTGCTACGCTCTCTGGATTTAGGAGAGGTTCACTCACTGGGAGCTGGATCCTGGTCGTGGATCCAGGGTGGGTGAGACTGCATCGCTGGAAGTAGGGTCCGCAGTGCTGATGGTGTCGGTTGGAGTGCTCAGAGGCCTCGGCAAGGGCTAGGAGCATCGATTGGCGGAGGTACTCAGAGTGCCAGCGGTCCGTCACACCTTCCATTTCCCTGCAGCTGTCACTCATGACCTCAATTTTCATTTACCTTTTACCATTTTATCCTTAACTTTCTCTACTTCTCCCTTAAAGAGACTGGTACTTGTGAACTTTTTATAAAGATATCATATATGGAAAAGAGGTAGCCTGTAGTTGTGGGAGGGGTTTACCCGGCCTATAAATTCACAGGCCTCCCCTTCCTCTAGGATGAGATTTCCTGGTTCAGTACAGAACTATCTACTTCCGGTTCAAAGATCATCAACACAAACTACCTGAACTCCAAACAAACAAGCTGGTCTTGGCCTAGTGAGGCCTATGCAAGTATTCATTTTACCTCATTTGAGTAAAAAGCAGCCCTCCCTTGAAGCTCATGGGGCACTGCCACATCCGTCCCAGCCACAACTATTCCTGTTTGCATGTTTTTTCTTTTAAAAAAAATGTACGTTTGTTCGCTTTGGTCCGCGTTGGGCCACGCTATCACTGACTCACTCGGATATGGGGAATTTCTCTACTAACGCTTATTGGCTTATTTCAATCACAATATCACAGTATCACAGTGATACCTTAATTCGGTTCGTGCATTATGCTTACTGTATTTGATCATATATATTTTTTCTTTATATAAATATTCTTTATTTTTGTTTTGCATATAGGTACAACGGTGCTTGAATTGCCACAACAGCAGTCTCCAGCTCAAACTTTAGAGGTATAATAAAACATGAGTATGGCACGGGCATACTTTGTACATTTTAGTATGTTGATGATGTAGATACTTATCAGTGTAGTATGAGCGAGTGTATATTGGGTGTATGTCAGTAGGGAGACAATTTTAAACATTAGAGTGTGCTGCTTGTTCCGTCGAATGGTGAGGCATTATAGTTGAAAAACTAGATGGTTGTGTGAGTATCTTGAGGGCTCTACCATCCTGGTTGTTGGTGCTCGTCTAGTGGACTATGTATGGACCTGGTTTGTATTCAGTTGTCAGGTCCTGCTGGGGACGTGGGAGAGATTAGTTCTGCCGAGTATTTCCCTGTCAGGCGTGGGCAACTTCTAAGTTGCTGGCCTGGTGCAGCAGGGAGAGTGTGCCAAATAGAGTTGGCAGTACTTCGGTTCTGTGTCTAGCATTTGGACCTGGCCCATGTCCGGAATTTAGATAGCTTATGTGGTATGCGTGTGCTAGTGGGGCTAGACGCTGGGTCACCCTACTCCTCTTGGTTGTGTCGTCTCGGTGTCAAATTGCTCAGAGAGAAGCGGGGGAGGGGGGGTGGCGAGGATCTAGATCTAGATCCCATCTCCAGTATCGATTCCTTCAAGGAGTCTGAGTACCCATCCATGTCGGCGGCCATTTTGGGCCTGCATGCTCCGCTGGCCCTTTTGGAGTAGATCACCTATGTTCATGCCCGCTTTGGGCTTGTCGGGCTTTTGCTTCTTCGCTTGCGACCCATGACCACTTCTTGCACCTGTGGTCCGGTTTGCCAGCAGTCGTAAGGGGCTTGAAATTGCCAGAATGTTAGTGTCCGAACATATATTTTATAATATGCAATTTAGTTAGTCACCCTATGTTCTTTTGTATACTAAATGCTATTCCATATTCTGTTTTCATATTTGTAGCTTATTATTGTCAGCCCACATGGCAATTTTCGGTCATAATTATGCCTGTTCTATGGTTATACGGCCATACACATGGCCCTCTTCTAAATATGTTACAGTCGCACTTCAATTAAGACATGCCACCGGGACCATCAAGATCCGCCACTGGGGACACTCCATTGCTAAAAAAACAAAAACAAAACAATAATAATATATAGATAAGACAAATTAGGGAGTATGTTGCCTCAAGTAATTTCCAATGTTTGACAAAAGAAGGATTTTTCACCATAATTTGTCATCAGCCATTGTTCGCTACAGCTGAAGTTAATAGACAATATCTTGCTTGATGTGTAATAGATGGCAATTTACCTGAGGTGTCATATAAAGTTATCTGCGGAAGATCCTAAAGTCTCACAAGTGTTCCATAGACTCCGTTTTGTACTAATATGCATGCTTGAGAGCAGAGGCAGAACTACCGCCTGTGCAGCCGGTGCAGCTGCATCAGGTGCCGCAGGCCATGTAATATTAGCTATCTGGAAGGCAACTACAGCCTGTCACTTCCTCCCAGCTTCTTACTGAGAGCACCGCATAGGAGGTAGGGACGATGTGGTAGCAGCACAGGAGCAGTGGGGAGAGGAGCAACCAGAGAGCTGATCCAGACCCCACACTCCCATTAACCCCAGCTAGCAGCAGTGTCCCAAGCAAGCCAACCTCCTGAACACTAAAACTATGTTTACAGGAGGATGTTGCAAATATAAAACTTATAACATGTATGTGTTAATGTGTATGTCAAGATTGTGTGTATGTCCGTGCGTGTTTGTGAATCTGTGTGCATGTGTGAGTATGTGTATCTGTGTGTCAGTGTGTCTCAGTGTGTGTATGTATCAATGTGTCAGGGTGTGCATCTGTTTGTGTGTATATCTAAGGGTTTGTGCATGTCTCAGTGTGTGTATCTGTGTGTCAGGGTGTCTATCTGTGTGTGTGTACCGTGTTCCAAATTCTAATGCAAATTCCATTTACGTGTCACTGTAGTGGTACTTACCCTCTCCAGGGGCTGGCCAGGGTCCTCTGTTCTTGCCGCGCGCGGTCCTGCTTTTGCACGAGCCGCGCGCGGCTCATCCGACGGCGATAACAGAAAGGCGGGCAGTGACCGCGAGAAGCGGTCACGTGTCCCACCTAACTCTAAGAGTGCGCCGCGTGTCTCGGGCGCGCTCTTAAAGGGACAGTGGGAGCCGAAATATGAAACGGTCTCCCATTGGCCCCTGTCATGCCACATTCCCCATACACTCACATTTTGGGGGCGTGGATATGACAGGGGCCAATCAAATTGAATACTATGGTATTTATACTCACCTTTTCCCTTAGTACCTTGCCCTATCGTGGTTTCTGTTCAGTTCCCTTTAGTGCTTGTATCGTTCAGTTGTGTTTTTTTGGTGCTAGACCTTGGCTTTGTTCCTGACTCCGTTTTCTCTTTATCCTTGCTTGTCTTGTTCGCCGGTTTGCTCTCCTGTGTACCAGTCCTTGGCTTGTTCTAGTTTACGCTGTCTCTCTGTCCCCTTGACCTCGGCTCATTCTGGACTCTGTCTTTTCTTGTCCTCGTCTAGTCTGGCCATTCTAAGGTCCGGTAAGACGTATCTTGTTTTCTTGCCTCTAGACTATCTGGACTATTCTTGCGTGTTGGGTAGAGATGTCCCGAATAGTTCGCTGGAGAATAGTTCCTGGCGAACATAGCTTGTTCGCGTTTGCCACAGCAGGCAAACATATGTGATGTTCGGTCCACCCCCTATTCGTCATCATTGAGTAAACTTTGACCCTGTACCTCCCAGTCAGCAGACACATTCCAGCCAATCAGCAGCAGACCCTCCCTCCCAGACCCTCCCACCTCCTGGACAGCATCCATTTTAGATTAATTCGGAAGTTGCATTCTTAGTGAGAGGAGGGACAGTGTATCTGCTGCTGATTTAATAGGGAAATCGATAGCTAGGCTAGTGTATTCAGTGTCCACTACAGTCCTGAAGGACTCATCTGATCTCTGCTGTAAGGACAGCACCCCAAAAAAGCCCTTTTTAGGGCTAGAACATCAGTCTGCTTTTTTTTTTTTCCTGTGTAATCTAATTGCAGTTACCTACCTGCCAGCGTGTGTGTCAGGCTCACAGCGTATACTGTGCCCACTTGCCCAGTGCCACCACTCATATCTGGTGTCACAATAGCTTGCATTTAAAAAAAAAAAAAAAACATTTTTGACTGTAATATAATAGCAGTCAGTTTCCTTCACACGTGTGTGTTTCAGGGCCTGCCAGGGCACAGTGTCACACCAGTGCAACTCATATCTGGTGTAACAGTAGTGTACATTAAAAAAAAAATAGAAATTTGACTGTGAAATAATAGCAGTCAGTTTCCTTCACGCGTGTGCATTTCAGGGCTTGCCAGGGCACAGTGTCACACTAGTGCAACTCATATCTGGTGTAAAAGTAGTGTAGAAGCAGTCAGTTTCCTTCACACGTGTGCGTTTCAGGGCCTACTAGTATTTAACACTAATTTATTTATAACACTATTACTATTTATTTGTCTCCCACATTGTAGTGTAGGACCCACCGATAATGGGGTACTTTGAAAGTAGTGGTGGGCTTAACAACATATGGCCATATGGTGGAACCAAATCCCCATATTTATACTTAGTTAGGCATTTTAGTAGCCTTCTTTGTTTTTTGTATATTTTTGTAGTCTGAGTGCGCTGCACTATTTTCTCATTCAGGACCTGCCAGGGCATATCTGGTGTCACAGTAGCTTGCATGCATAGTACCACTAATCGAAAACAAAATGACAGGAAGAGGCAGGCCAACCCGCAGGGGCCGTCGTGGTCGTGGTGCTGTGATTCCCTTTGGCCCTAGAATAATGCCCAGTGTTCAGAGGCCACATACCCTGAACTCGAAAAGTTCTGATGAAATAGTTGACTGGCTAACACAGGACACCCAATCTTCTACAGCTTCCACTCGGAACCTTGACGCACCATCCTCCTCCAGCTAAGCTTCGGGCACCTCTCAAGTTACCACTCGCCCGCCTGCCGCCACCACCAACACTAGCACCACAGCCGCTTCACTTGATCTGTCAGAGGAGTTATTTACACATCAGTTGGAAGAAATTAGTGATGTGCAACCATTATTGCCAGAGGATGTAGATAACAGGGATATGTTTCAGTCAGGCAGCATTACACACATGGACGTACGGTGTGATGATGATGATGTTGTACCCGCTGCTGCTTCTTTTGCTGAGTTGTCAGATACAAGTGAAGCGGTTGATGATGACGATGCGTCCATGGATGTTACGTGGGTGCCCGCTCGGCAAGAAGAAGAACAGGACAGCACGACAATCAACGCATGCTGTTGCCACCACCAGAATGCCGTCATTGCAGATCTCAGCAGTGTGGCATTTTTTTTTGTGTGTCTGCCTCTGACAACAGCGATGCCATTTGCAAACTGTGCCAAACTGTGCCAAAAGAAACTGAGTAGTGGGAAGTCCAACACCCACCTAGGTACAACTGGTCAGTGTGTCTCAGTGTGTGTATGTATCAGTGTGTCAGGGTGTGCATCTGTTTGTGTGTATATCTAAGGGTTTGTGCATGTCTCAGTGTGTGTATCTGTGTGTCAGGGTGTCTATCTGTGTGTGTGTACCCTGTTCCAAATTCTAATGCAAATTCCATTTACGTGTCACTGTAGTGGTACTTACCCTCTCCAGAGGCTGGCCAGGGTCCTCTGTTCTCGCCGCGCTCGGTCCTGCTTTTGCACGAGCCACGCGCGGCTCATCCGACGGCGATAAAAAAAGGCGGGCAGTGACCGCGAGAAGCACACGAGAAGGCACATGATCGCACATCACAAATGCCTATGGGATCAACACATGAGTACAAGCAGCACACAAACTCAAAGCCGCCATCCTCCTCCTGGTCCAGCATCTTCAGCCACGTCAACCACTGCTGTCCTCCTTGCCCCCTCTTAACCATCCGCCACTCAGTCTCTTGCCTTGAGCAGTTCCTGCTCATCTGCCCACAGTCAGGTGTCTGTCAAGGACATGTTTGAGCGTAAGAAGCCAATGTCACAAAGTCACCCCCTTGCCCGGCATCTGACAGCTGGCTTGTCTGAACTCTTAGCCCGCCAGCTTTTACTATACAAGCTGGTGGAGTCTGAGGCATTCCAAAAATTTGCAGCTATTGGGACACCGCAGTGGAAGGTACCCGGACGAAATTTCTTTGCACAAAAGGCAATCCCCAACCTGTACTCGATTGTGCAAAAGGAAGTAATGGCATGTCTGGCACACAGTGTTGGGGCAAGGGTCCATCTGACCACTGATACCTGGTCTGCAAAGCATGGTTAGGTCAGGTATATCACCTACACTGCGCATTGGGTAAACCTGCTGACGGCTGCCAAGCATGGAATGCGTGGCTCTGCAGAGGAGTTGGTGACACCGCCACGACTTGCAGGCAGGCCTGCTGCCATCTCCTCTACTCCTCCTACTGCATCCTCTTCCATAACCTCCTCGGCTGAGTCCTCTTCTGCTGCTGCATCTTGCTCCACATCAACGGCACCCCCCCAGCTCCCCAGGTAGTATTCCACATCCCGGATACGGCAGTGTCACGCCGTCTTGGGGTTGACTTGCCTGAAAGCAGAGAGTCACACCAGACCAGCACTCCTGTCCACCCTGAACGCACAGGTGGATCAGTGGCTGACTCCGCACCAACTGGAGATTGGCAAAGTGGTTTGTGACAACGGAAGAAATTTGTTGGCGGCATTGAATTTGGGCAAGTTGACACATGTGCCGTGCATGGCACATGTGTGTAATCTGATCGTGCAACGCTTTGTGCATAAGTACCCAGGCTTACAGGACATCCTAAAGCAGGCCAGGAAGGTGTGTGGCCATTTCAGGCGTTCCTACACGGCCATGGTGCACTTTTCAGATATCCAGTGGCGAAACAACATGCCAGTGAGGCGCTTGATTTGCGACAGCCCGACACATTGGAATTCAACACTCCTAATGTTCGACCGCCTGCTCCAACAAGAAAAAGCCGTTAATGACTATTTGTATAACCGGGTGCTAGGACAGCCTCTGCGGAGCTGGGAATTTTTTTTGCCACATTACTGGACGCTCATGCGCAATGCCTGTAGGCTCATGCGTCCTTTTGAGGAGGTGACAAACCAAGTCAGTCGCACTGAAGGCACCATCAGCAACATCATACCATTTGTTTTCTTCCTGGAGCGTGCCCTGCGAAGAGTGCTGGATCAGACCGTAGATGAGCGTGAAGAGGAAGAGGAAGAGTTGTGGTCACCATCACCACCAGAACCAGCCTTATCAGCCTCGCTTGCTGGACCTGCGGCAACGCTGGAAGAGGATTGTGAGGAAGAAGAGTCAGAGGAGGAATGTGGCTTTGAGGAGGAGGAGGAAGACCAACCACAACAGGCATCCCAGGGTGCTCGTTGTCACATATCTGGTACCCGTGGTGTTGTACGTGGCTGGGGGGAAGAACATACCTTCATTGAGATCACTGAGGAGGAGGAACGGGAAATGAGTAGCTCGGCATCCAACCTTGTGCAAATGGGGTCTTTCATGCTGTCGTGCCTGTTGAGGGACCCTCGTATAAAAAGGCTGAAGGAGAACGACCTGTACTGGGTGTCCACGCTACTAGACCCTCGGTATAAGCAGAAAGTGCCTGAAATGTTACCGAATTACCGCAAGTCGGAAAGGATGCAGCAGTTCCAAAATAAATTAATAAATGAATAAATTAACAGCACAACGGGAATCTAACAGGGGAAGATGTGAAAGTAATCCTCCTCCTCCCACGACCACGCCGGCAAGGACAGGACGCTTTACAGACGTGTTGTTGATGGAGGACATGCAGAGCTTTTTAAGTCCTACGCATCGCCACAGCCCTTCGGGGTCCACCATCAGAGAACGACTCAACCGACAGGTAGCAGACTACCTCGCCTTAACTGTAGATATCGACACTCTGAGGAGCGATGAACCCCTTGACTACTGGGTCTGCAGGCTTGACCTGTGGCCTGAGCTATCCCAATTTGCGATAGAACTTCTGGCCTGCCCCATTTTAGTGTCTTGTCAGAAAGGACCTTCAGTGCAGCAGGAGGTATTGTCACTGAGAAGAGAAGTCGCCTAGGTCAAAAAAGTCTAGATTACCTCACCTTTATTAAGATGAATGAGGGATGGATCCCGAAGGAACTGACAGTGGGCGATACATTCGACTAAAAAAGGCCTGATGAGGGGGACGTAACAGGGATTAAACTGATAAGAATAGTACTACTTAACACACCACTCCTATCTGGTGGCACATTAGATTGCAAGCGCATGCCCCAAATTTGAAGTAGGAGGACCGACCAAGCATCTTTTTCCATCTCCCAGTTCCTAAAATCAATGTTAGGGGACGTAACAGGGATTAAACTGATAAGAATAGTACTAAAAAGGAAAGGAATAAGCTAGAAATCCACCATACATACGAGTATGAAGGTGGAAAACTGCTCATTCAATAGTCTAAACCCCTAAAGTGAGTGTACTTGTCATAACCCCTCCTTATGACAAGTACACACACTTTAGGCGTATAGACTATTGAATGAGCAGTTTTCCACCTTCATACTCGTATGTATGATGGATTTCTAGCTTATTCCTTTCCTTTTTGTCTATTTCTATACCTGGGGTCAAGCCCCCTATACCCCTAGTAACCTTTTTCAGAGCTTGAGGTGTTGGTTTTCTTCCAACACCCCATTCCCTCTGTTTCTTCTTCTTAAGAATAGTACTACTTAACACACCACACCTATTTGGTGGCACATTAGATTGCACGCACAGTGCCCCAAATTTGAAGTAGGAGGACCGACCAAGCATCTTTTTCCATTCCCGGTTCCTAAAATCGATGCCATATACACGTCCCCTGATAGGGGACGTAACAGGGATTAAACTGATAGGAATAGTACTACTTAACACACCTTATAATAATGCAGAGAGAGGCAACGCAGAGGGAGGAGTCTGAAGAAGAGGAGTCAGAGGAGGAAGGTGGCTTTGAGGAGGTAGAAGACCAAACACAGCAGGCGTCCCAGGGGGCTTGTTGTCACCTTTCGGGGACCCTTGATGTTGTACGTGGCTGGGTGGAGGAAGAGACCTTCAATGACATCAGTGAGGACAAGGAACGTGACATGGCTAGCTTGGTATCCAACCTTGTGCAAATGGGGAGTTTGCGGTTGTGCAAATGGACTGTTTGCGGTTGTTTGCGGTGCGTTAAACGGGGAGTTTGGTCTGTCACTGTGAAGCGGGCGTAACCCTTACACTACCTGATCGATACATCATACCTGATGTTTTAAAGCACGTTATTCCAAACAATTTAGGAATGTTAGGTGATTTATGCCCTTCATGGATTAAAACCAGACTCCCATCAACTATGTAATTTTCCATGGGAGTTTTGCCATGGATCCCCCTCCGGCATGCCACAGTCCAGGTGTTAGTCCCCTTGAAACAACTTTTCCATCAC
Organism: Pelobates fuscus; assembly: GCF_036172605.1. Taxonomy (NCBI): domain Eukaryota; kingdom Metazoa; phylum Chordata; class Amphibia; order Anura; family Pelobatidae; genus Pelobates; species Pelobates fuscus. The sequence goes on from NC_086317.1 coordinate 244,109,575, forward strand.
TATCGTGGCCAGAAAGAGTCCCTGTGGGTTTTAAAATTCGCCTGCCTATTGAAGTCTATGGCGGTTCGCCCGTTTGCGAATATTTGCGGGAATTCGCGTTCGCCGTTCGCGAACGGAAAATCTTATGTTCGCGACATCTCTATTCAGTTGCTTTAAAAATAACAGCACTTTGGGTATAGACAAATAGGAATTGGGGGCATACCTGAGACATGCATTTGCAGGAATGGTGCTGCCGTAGTGACCAGAATTTATACATAACACAGATTAATAAACAGTACACACATAAAAATACTTTTTTACATTTTATAAGGCTACCTATTTCAGTAAACAAATATAGGTATTCAGTTCCACCACATGGCCATATTGGGTTAGCCCACCACTACTTCACAGTACTGCAATATCGTTGGGTCCTACATTAATTCAAATGTGGGAGACAAATTAAATATTGCAACTGCTAAACAGGCTAAACAGGCTAAAGTGTATTTAATTTGTGTATAAGCAGGATGTTCATCTTCACCTATTGCAGTTAAATGCCCATTCATCTGGAATATCAATGGAAGTTATTAATCAAAGCCTTTGTAGATACTATTAAAAATGGGATAGATTTTGTAAACAATTAGTATATATTCTTATTGATCCTAAATCTGCAAATTTAGGGAGGGGGTTATATCTATAGGGTCTGATAATTTACCTATTGATGTTATAGTGGTCACTGCTATTGTGTTAGAACACTAGGATATTGAATCCTGGATATCTTTACTTGCTTAGAACTTGAAGTCCTGACATAAAGTCCCAATTCTGTAATTTTAGTAAGTCTTTTAAAACATAATTACCACATCTGCTCTACGACAACTTATAGACTCCATGGCAAATGAAAATATACTAAAGGTCCTTCAAGGACACTAATTCAATGTGCTTTACACTTGCTATGTGTAGGGTTGCCACTTTTCTTGGAAAGAAAATAGCTGCCATGCTAATTTGCATAATTAATTATATATGCATGACATCACAGGATCATGGCATAAGATTTAAAATACATTTTAAGTGAAAAGTTCCCTAAATCACTAAAAAAACTACTTGCAGTTATATTTTTTCACCAGCTTTTTCATGCTGCAACAACTTTTGCTGCTGCTTCCACTGGCATTTCAGTTCCTTTTACCACAGCTTGTTCAAGCGTTAACCTTATTCCACACTTTGTCCAAGAAGCAACTAAGGGAGAACAGGAGAGTCTACTTTGAGGGGATCTTCAGAGCAACTCTCGAGTGAAGAAGTGAATATTACTAAAGTAGTGTCCCCAATGTCGGGCTTTGGCGATAATGATGACGGGTTATCTTCTAATGCTGGTATTAAGTAACATCTGCAATGTTACCACAAGAAAGAAGCAGAAAACAAATGTACTAAGGAAAGCAGCAGGTCCACTGGTGCTGTATCAGATTCTGTGCTGTTATTACAACCTACCACTAGCGCTATCTTCTCCACCACTTCTACCACCATCCTTAGGCAAAACTAGGGCAATGGTAAGGATTGTGCCAGTTGATACCAGAGACAGGTTGGACAGTGTAACGGAACCGCTGGCACCCCGACCGGGTACCCTCCGCTGACGGATGCTCCTAGTGCTTTCCGAGGTCTCCAAGCACTCCACCAGACACCATAACCACTGTAGACTCCCACGAACCGCCGCAGCTTGGTTGGGGTCTCGCCACGCTACCCACTCTGGACCCAAGACCAGGGTCTAGCTTCCAGTAGATGGACCTCTCCGAATTCCAGAGAGCAGGCACAGGAACAGCTCTTAGCAGAGCTCAGCGATAATACCCTGGGGAGTATAGTGATTATAGCAATCCCCAGAGTGTAGTTCTCCAATCCCCCAAACATGAGCCGAAACTTCATGAAGGTACAAGATGATCTGAGGTGCTAGCACACCCAGTCTGCTTTTATTTCCATCTTACACATAAAAGCCCGCCCACAGGGGCGGGGTAAAACAGCCAATAGCATAACGGTTACAACCCACAAGTTCCCTCCCCTCAGATAACCAGTTAACATAATTATTACAGCCAGGGAAAATACAGTTTTTATACATGTGCTATAACTTTAAAACCGTACATCCAATCTTCCCAAAAACCACATATTTGAAATCAGCACACTTTAAACATACACCCTTCCAAAATTCAGCCAAATCCCTCCAGCGGATCAAAAGTTAGCTGGAGGTCCCTTTATGACCGACCGCAAGCACGTTTTCCTGCCCAAAACAGTTCCATAGATTTGGGCTGTGCGGCCGGTCAATTTCATGCGAAAAAACGACTAAGTCCCATTTCGAACGGGACTTAGTCTCTGGAGCTGCAAGTTCAGTATGGAAGAAGGTAAGGGTCAGCGGTGTTCGGTAAAATGTGTAGCCGATTTTAGTTCCACAGAATCTTTAGCATACACCGCTGACCGCATTCGACTGAACAAAGATGGCCGCCGCCACGTGCAATTAACCTGCAGTAACCTCACAGCCTGGGAGGTAAATTGCCTGCACACTTTAACTTCTGGGTGGTCCGCCTGTGTGGTACTTGGTTCAGTAAGCCCTATTTACTGAACCAAGTGTGGGAAAGCCAGGAACAAGTTATTTTACAGGTCTGTGGACATAGTCTTAAAGGGGCATTGTTCAGCAAAGTCACAATATGTCCCCAGACGGTCCTTAAAGGGCCATACACACACAATAAAAGTTCATACTTTTCAGGGGCCATAGTCTTAAAGGGTATTGTTACCCAAAGTCTCAATATGTCCCCAGACAGTTCTTAAAGGGCCAGCAGCAGTACAATAAAATACCATTCACTGTGCTTAAAGGGCCAGCAGTCACACAATAAAATACAATATGCCCAAATATAGTTCTCTAAACGTACCAATTTTCAAGGGGCCATAGTCAGCAGGTAGGAGGCGGGCAAACAGGCTTCTCCAATGCCCAGTGGCGAGGTTGGTTTCGTCACAGACAGGAACAGTCGGACCCCTTATTTTCCTGTGAATTTAAACATAAATAAATGAATACATTCTGTTGATACAGAATCAACTAACATGTAAAAACTAGGTTTAACAGGATATTCATTAAGACAGTCTTTATAGAACTTGTATTGCGACAGAGTCTAAAGGAACCCAAATAAATGCAAGCAAGCTTGTGGTTAAAAATAAATAAAGATCAGAAGAATTAATAGTTTATTCGTATGCGCTACATTATCATTTCATTTTAGTGTTTTTTTTATTCTTACCTCTTAAGTGTCAGTTTTTTTATTGTATTCAAATATATTTGCATCTTTGTGGATATCCCATTCTTTTATCTAATATATTTTAATATAATATTAAAATTACTTTTAGATGTGACACCTGGATTCTTATTTAGATGCTTGAACATTGTGTGTAGTTTTATTTTCCTTAGGTCCAGTGCAATCTACTTTAATCAGATGCTGATTGTTCTGGGTCTTATATGAACGGCTAATGAGATCGATTCAATTACTAAGAACAAAAGCAATAAACTGAATATTACCAATATAATTCATGCACACTTTATCTTCAGTTTAATATGCTTACTTTGTAAAATGATACAAAGGTATCTGGCGTACAAAAATTATACTAAAAAAGAAAATATTAATACTATTTTTTAATGTGCCATGAGTATATTTTTAATGCATTAAACATTTCACAGTCACTAGTATATTTCTATTAAACATGGAATACACTTAACATTATATTTTGTACAAATGAGAAACCCTTGCTCTAAAAATAATTGATAATTTTATGCAGATTAATAAATAGATGATTAGTAATTGCAATACAAAAATAAAATCATGGAATGTCTTCTTAAAGTCTGTTGTACATAGAATCATATGTTTATGCAAACTGCAAGGTGCATAGACAAAGGAATGAAAACTCTTTCAACTCCTAAGCATACAGTGGACACATTTCCCACTGGTGTACTTATTGGAAAGCAAGTAAACTCATAGAAGTGTCATTGGAAAATTCTATCAGAATAATAATGTTAATTAGTAATAGATTCCCCTAAATTCTCATTGATAGATAACATTTAATGCAAAAATGTACAAAACCTGGAATATGACTATGTCTGTTCAACCATAATTTACCTCTTTCGTATTAAATGCACCCACACTTATATATAATTTTGTTCAGGAGAAACAGGGCTTTCATTTCAAATCACATATTTATATATTAAACATAATTTAATGGGGCGGAGCTGAGCAGCCGAGCTAGACGGACGCACATCGCATGGGCTCCGTACTAACCAGGGAATATACCCGCACTAAAATTCTCATTGTGACCCAAAAACGGTGCAGAGTCTCCCACACTCACCATGGGTCGAAAGAGCAAGAAGCTCAAACCGGAAAAACCCAAGATCAACATAAACATTGCAGGTCTTTTAAGACTAGCGCATGGCACTACCGGGCCTAAAATGGCCACCGATTATGATGACTTCTCAGACACCTCAGCAGTGGCGTACACACAACCCATGGGGCCCCGGTGCAAAAACTGATCCGTGCCCCCCCCCCCCCCCCGCACGCGCACTTACTCTGCGTGAGCTGGGGCCCCAACACATGGCAGCACCCACGGTATGTACGCCAGTGCATGCATAAACACATACACTTAAAGGACCACTACAGACACCCAGATCACATCAGCTCAATGAAGTGGTCTGGGTCCCAGGTCTCTCTAGTTTTAATGAAGCAAAGAAACAAAGTATATACACTAAGAAAATACACGTATACTGTGATAGCTCCAGGTGAACTTCACAACCACCTGTGGAAATATATAGCAAATAGACAAAAGTGGAAACCACCCAGAATACGTATAATAGATAGAATACAAAAAGGACAACCTGATATAGGTCAAATTTCCTTAAATGGAATCTGTGTGAAAATTGAAAAAACTTTCATAGCGTAAAAAAGTAAATATAAGTGGTGTTTAAAGTGAGATTAGAAATGCACTCACAAACAAACGATCATTCAGGCCTTTCACCCTCTCAGGGGTAGTGTGATGAGTAAAGATATCCTCCGACACGATATATGTGAATGTAAAAAAGTGCAATATAGTGAAGTATGTCTAGAAATATATAAATTCACATTTATTCATTGCACTTACAAATTAGCAGCATAAAAAAGGCATCTCTCCATAAACATATGGAACTCCTGGTGATGATAGTCGAGTATCCACAATCCAGAGTCAGGAAGAAGATACTTGTAAACACCAACTATAAACCGAAATTACGAAATTGCTCTCGTTTTTCGTAATTTCGGTTTATAGTTGGTGTTTACAAGTATCTTCTTCCTGACTCTGGATTGTGGATACTCGACTATCATCACCAGGAGTTCCATTTGTTTATGGAGAGATGCCTTTTTTATGCTGCTAATTTGTAAGTGCAATGAATAAATGTGAATTTATATATTTCTAGACATACTTCACTATATTGCACTTTTTTACATTCACATATATCGTGTCGGAGGATATCTTTACTCATCACACTACCCCTGAGAGGGTGAAAGGCCTGAATGATCGTTTGTTTGTGAGTGCATTTCTAATCTCACTTTAAACACCACTTATATTTACTTTTTTACGCTATGAAAGTTTTTTCAATTTTCACACAGATTCCATTTAAGGAAATTTGACCTATATCAGGTTGTCCTTTTTGTATTCTATCTATTATACGTATTCTGGGTGGTTTCCACTTTTGTCTATTTGCTCTCTAGTTTTAACCCTGCAGCTGAAAACATAGCAGTTTCAGAGAAACTGCTATGTTTCACTAAGGGTTAATCCAGCCTCTAGTGGCTGTCTCATTGAAATCACCGTGAGAAGACGCTGAACGACCATAGGAAAGCATTGCCCTGCTGTTACCCGGCTATCGGGTGCGCGAGGGAGCACTCTCCCTGGCTGAGTGCTTCCTCTTCAGCTCCCTCGCGCACCGCGTACTGATACCGGAGCCGGAAGATTACATCAGGGAGCTGAGGGAGCTGAAGAGGAAGCACTCAGCCAGGGAGAGTGCTCCCTCGCGCACCCGCCAGCCGGGTGACAGCAGGGCCAGCCTCGGGGGGCCCTGAGGTGGCTGGCTTCTGGGCCCCCCAGGAGAGGAGGCTGGCCCAGTGACATACATACCTGGGTCGCAGGTCGGCCGGGGCCCCCTGGTGCGACCCTGGTATGTACGCCACTGCACCTCAGGAGACTCACTCCTAGACGGGAGTACACCCCTCTCACCTCTTCCACATCGTGCCCAGGCAGTACCACAAAGTGCTGACACCCAGCCTGTGACCACGGCCACCTTAAAAGACCTTCTGGCAGGCCTCCAGAAAACGCTTCAGGCGGATGTCGCCGCATTGCGCTCTGACCTAGCGGGCCTTGTAGGCCGCATTGAGTCTGTTAAAACAATGACTAAGAAGCAACTCACACAGCTCAACGCATTGGAAGAGGAAGTTAGACGTCTTAAGAAGCAATATAAACAGTATATATATGTGTATGATACCTTAGAGTGAATAACAATGGTATCTAAATATACTTATACTTATCTGATAAAATCAAGAACAGCCTCTCAAGGTCGTGGCCCAGTCCCGACCTTTTACAACATATACAAAGGCAAAGGAGAAATGAGATACGGCTGTATACAATCTAAAATAGGAACAGAAAAAGATACATAGTGTAATACAGTAAAACAAAAAAATGATGCGCCAAGATAATATTGCACTCACGAGATTGAAGTGAATAATGCGCCTGAACAGGTGCCTGCCCCAATACGTTTGGGCGGCTGGGTGTCTCCACTTTCCACTGGAACTCCAAGCGGACCAAGAAATGGACTGAGACTTCAGTAGAGGTAAGTAAAATAAATATGCAGATTTATTGTAGAAAAAGGCTACAAATAATAGCCGTATTCAATAAAAGTATAAATAAAAGAGAGGTCCTACGCGTTTCGTTCCCATGCAAGGGAACTTCCTCAGGGACCGAAATTCAAGTAAAATCAATCAATACATGAAAAAGTGCATACAGATTGTATGCACTTTTTCATGTATTGATTGATTTTACTTGAATTTCGGTCCCTGAGGAAGTTCCCTTGCATGGGAACGAAACGCGTAGGACCTCTCTTTTATTTATACTTTTATTGAATACGGCTATTATTTGTAGCCTTTTTCTACAATAAATCTGCATATTTATTTTACTTACCTCTACTGAAGTCTCAGTCCATTTCTTGGTCCGCTTGGAGTTCCAGTGGAAAGTGGAGACACCCAGCCGCCCAAACGTATTGGGGCAGGCACCTGTTCAGGCGCATTATTCACTTCAATCTCGTGAGTGCAATATTATCTTGGCGCATCATTTTTTTGTTTTACTGTATTACACTATGTATCTTTTTCTGTTCCTATTTTAGATTGTATACAGCCGTATCTCATTTCTCCTTTGCCTTTGTATATGTCTTAAGAAGCAACAACTTTCTTTTGAGCAGCGCTTTGCTTTACTGGAGGATGCCCGATGCCGCAATAATATCAAGATACGGGGAGTACCCGATGAGCTAGCAGAGGCAGAACTCCCGCACATGGCACGGAGACTGCTCTGCGCTATGCTGACTCCCAAACAGGCCAAGGCCATCCAAGTGGAGGGGATCTTCCGTATCCCAAAACCCCGGAGAGCACCAGAATTGGCCTCAGGAGACATAGTATTGAAACTTACCTGCACCAGGGACAAGGCGAAAGTCATGGCGGCAATGGGGGAGAGGTCGCCCCACCAATTCGAAAATATGGCGCTGACATTTTATAACGACTTCTCCAAGGAGACACTTAAATGGAGAAACTCCCTGCAACCTCTCACATCAGCACTCCGAACTAGGGACATTCCCTATCGTTGGCGCTCGCCCTGGAAATTACTAGTCACGCAGGACAATCTTACTCATGAGGTGCCAGACCTGGAGGAGGCGAACGCACTGCTAGCAACTCTTGGCCTCCCGCCGGACGCTCTGGCCAGGCCAGAAGCACAGAGCACCTCGAAACCACCGCATACATGGGACATGGAGAGGGTTGCCACATTTGTCCCGGCTGACAGGCGTGCCGCGGCCACAACCTGAGAGAACGCATTATTTACGTTAAATTGCTTGTTGTAATTATTACCACTTGTTTATGTTTATTACTTAGTTAGCTCCTACCTAAGCCCTCTAGCCACTGACAAAGGTCAATATCACCCGAAACGCTAGCTCGTTCACCCCCCCGCCTCTGAACCCTTAGTGGATCCTTATGCCATTTAACCTGCATACAGGGGCGTTAAACCATCCAAGCCCAGAACACTGCCCAGGCTAAAACAGCGTGCCAACACCGTATTAAGTTAATTTACCACCCATACAGCCCAGGCCTTACCCAAATCATTGAATCCTGACACTGGCCTCCGCACATTACCCCCCTAGATCCATCACCTTGGGACCGACCACCCGACTTCACCGACTATGAGCCGAGCTCTGCAACACGGTCCGGCCAGATACCTCTACCCAGCGGAGGTCTTGCTAATCTGACGAGCATACAGTATAACACTAACGTACCCCCATGACACATTAAGTGTATGTTGTATGCGTCCTGGCTGTAACAGCCTGCTTAATTGTGATATTTTGTTTAACCAACCTGCCGTTTCAAATCCCGAACGTACTAAAATCTAGGAGGGCGTTTGTTATGTTATATTTGTTCTGTTGTACTTATTATTTCTTAGACGGAAATCTGAACCTCACGGCGATGCTTCTACCTGGTGTGCCTTACCTCTATCTGGACTAGAATGTGGTCATTGTACTGTGTTAATGTTTCCTTGTCGACCACTGGGTTTCAGCTGCACCAAATCTGTAATAACTCTACACTCAGTCACTCACTTTGAAAACACAGGATAGTGGTTTATCTATTTGTCTACTTTAGTCTTAACTGCTACATAGATATGCATTTTTCTTATCGGCACACTAATAGCCGTATACTGTTACCTCCCCTAGAATATGAACTATCAAGCCTCACGTTAGGCCCTCAAGGCCTTTGAATTATACTGCTTCCAGATTATACACTACTAACCTTTAACGCCAATAGCATTGCTAAAGGCGACCTTACTTTTACTATAAACCAGCTACGCACTTATTAGACACATATGCTCTAGCTGAGAGCCGTACCGAGCATTTTCACACTGCAACATTTGTGTCAATCCTCACTAGTGAACCTGGCCCACGCACAACCCAAGCCTGCTTACAGGCTATATTCACATTAACAAGCGTAGCATCAATGTTGTACTACTTATGCATGTTTAAATATAAAATTTGTGCCTGTTAACCATTCGCCCGCATGTTACGCCTGTATCGTTTATGCGCACTACAAAAATAAAGAATTAAAAAAAAAAAAAACATAATTTAATATGAATAAATTTTTTTAAAAAATGTGGGAAATTAAGACATTTTGTTATTTTTTTAGTTCTGCATGGCATGACTATGAATGTCATATTACTGTTAGCGTTTACTGCAATAAATTACACGTTTGTGTTTAGCGATATCTCATGAGTACAACAGCCTCTTCCATGTCCAGGTTTTATGGTGTTTTGGAAAGTTACAGGGTCACATATAGCATGTTCCATTTTTCAGTTTAAACACATTGAAATTTGCCAGAATGGTTTGCTGGACCTATGTAGCCTTTGATACCGTATATCAGCCCAGGAATGAAACGTAACACTATCGTGGCATACCATTTGCAAAAGTAGACAACCCAGGGTACTGCAAATGGGGTATGTCCAGTCTTCTTAGTAGACACTTAGTTACAAACCCTGGCCAAACTTAGTGCTGATATTTGTTTTTTTTTTTTGCATTTTTCACAAAAAGCTGCCTTTTCACTAATAATATCATCAGTATTATACACGTTGCTGCTCTAACACACTCATGTTTGTGTTGTGATGTCTCACAAGTACAACAGCATCCCCCGTGTTCATGTTTTATGGTGTTTTTAAAAGTTACAGGGCCACTAAATACAAGGCTTGCCCATTTCATTTGTTTCACATTGACATTGAAATTTGCCAGATTTGTTATTTTGCCTTTGAGACTGTATGGTAGAACATGAATAAAAAATTACCCCCATGTTTGCAAAAGTAGACAATTCAAGGTATTGCAATGGGGTATACCCAATCTGTATTAGTAGCCACTTAGTCACAAACACTGGGCAAAGTTAGCCATTATATTAGTTTTTGCATTTTAAAAACAAAACTGACATATTCATTGATAATATTATCATGATACATTTTAATGTTTTAAAACACCCATATTTGTGTTCAGCAAAGTCTCCCGAGTACAACAGTACCACAATCGCATGCCAAAGTTAATGGTCATGTTGTTTTTTGCATTTTTCATACACAAATGGCACTTTCACTGATGATATCACTGTTGTGATATGTTTTACTATATTGAAACCTTAATATTTGTGTTCAGCAAAGTCTGCCCAGTATAACAGTACCCAGCATGTATTGGTTTTATGGTTTCTTGGACACCATAATTATGAATGCCAAGGGACTGGGATGGATCACTTGCCATAAGTCTACGAACCTCTGAATCATACTCTCTCCACACCTCCTCTCTAAATTGGTGACAGATATAATCTATCATCTCCATATATTTTAGAATGAGGATGGCTTCCTCTCGGTGCTTCTCCAAAAAGCAGGAAGACAGAACGCTAAAGCAGCACTGCCAGTCCTCGAATGAGGGACATTTAGGGCTAGACTCGTTGTCAACCCTCTCCTCAAGCTTGTAGCCTTTTGCAGACAGGTAGAAAATGGGGACATATTTACACTGCAAATTTTTTTCTTTAAATTTAGATTTTAAATGCAAGTGTAAAGAGTATATAGAACAGGGATATGAATCCTCTTGGATTTGCGTTGCAAGGCTTGAAGAGCCTATGGAAGAGGAAGGGGAGGGTTGAGGAAATGGAGGCAGAGAGGAACTGACCCTGCACTAGCAACAGCTTTTTCAGCATGGAGAACCTAAGTTTGTGTCCCCTAGTGGATCGCCCCATTGTCCCTTCATCCTGCAATCCAGTGACATCAGATGAAAAGGAGAGTGTGGATCAAGTAAGTAGGGGAGGTAAAGACTCACATACAGTTCTGGAGGGCTCTGATTCCTGATCCTGCTGAGTGGAAGACTGCCAGATGCTACATGTAAACACTTGGAGATGCCAGTGTGGACAATTGAATCGCTGGAACCAGACTTGAAGATTGTTGTATATTTCCGCTAACAGTAGGCTGCTGCAAGCTTCCCAAAACTTCCTGTAAAACAGAAGAAAAATAGGAACACCAAGAGCATTGGTCAAGGGAAAGCCTGGACCAGCAGATGCAGAAGCAAGGACACAATCAGTATTAAGTAGCAGAGGATGATTTTGAACCCCAGTCACCCATTAAATCCTTTCTTGGCTCCCAACCTATCTCTTGAAGCATCACTTCTGGCGCTCACAACAGTACCATGATGGGCCTCAACTGGAGTACCATGTGGTACTGCAGAAGCCCTCAGAAGCTCTCTGGGAGCGCTAATACTAGCATGAGAAAGATGGTGGATGACCTGGGCCCCATGATTGGAAGCCATTGCAGGTCAAAAGGAGCTAGATGTCTGACTGAGGTCTGATATGAAGGGGGAGTTCATGATAAGTAAAGGAAATGGGGGGGGGGGGGAGAGTAGTGGAAGGGTAATAGAATGATTATCCCTAGCTGCCGGAGCCAAGGCAGCCAGGGCTGAAATAGTAAGTGGGGAGATTGATGCAAATGTTGCAAGAAGTTGTTGCAAGGCCTCAGTAGGGGGCAGGTAGGGATCAGGGGAGATGGGGGAGGGGGAGTAGGAATAGACAGAGCCGGAAGACCAGGAGAAGTGAAGATGAAGCTGAACAGAGGCAGAAGGAAGGGAAAAAAACAGAAAGGAAACATGCAAAACAGGTGTAGTGGGAATACTTATAGGTATGGAGATATTAAATAGGTAGGGGACACTCTTCAATTCTCATCTCTGGTTCAACCACTGCAAATCCATGAGATGACACTGGACAATAATCTATACATCTTTTAGGGGGCCTTACAACTGTCCAGTCCATGATAAAGAAGTTTCAGCACACAAGAGCAGGATTATGAGAGCAGGAATCAAGAATTAAGACAGGAAGAAGAGGCCAAATAAAGGTAAGTAGGAGGTCCCTCCCATGCACTAACAATGTATCTATTCCATTACTGCCCAAGGAGAAGCCCCTTGAATGCTACTTTATGCCCACTAGGGGGCCATACACTCCCATTACATGTGTATGAAAGAGTTGAATATAAGGTCTCACCTCTAAATGCATCTCTAAATGCTTTTCCTCCTGTTTTCATTCAGGCAAATCCACTCAGCAGAGTAAGTGATGTGATTTGTATCACTGGCCAGTCACATTTTACCCCAATCACCAGTTCAAGGCCTCCAGGAGCAAGACACTGGGATCAAACTTAGAACATATCCAATGAACTGGCATGGAAAAAGGGAGAAGGCTAGTCTAAAAAAGGAGAATATAATTGACAGATGTCTTGTAAAGTTTATATCAACCTCCAAAAGCATTACTAAAATGTATGTATCTATCTATCTATCAATCTATCTATCTATCGCTATCTATCTATCGATCGGTCTATAACATTATCCTTTACTGATATAATTTCTTTTTTTGCTTTCATGTATCTATGATCCAGTCAAAAATTTTCAAAATTTCATTTGATTGGAGGGATTTAGATACACAAGTGAAATTTTCTATAGACTCCACTAACCTTTTCAAACATAATTTTAAAAATCTCTGGTCACAGTTACAGCTGGGACCTTTATAATGGCAAAATGAGAAACTTATTAGCTGGGCATAATTGCTTCTGTTTTTTTCTTGTATGGATTTTATTAACACTTTAACCTTATTGCTTCCTCTTGAGTTACCAAGTTCTTAAGTGACATTCAGACAACAGATATATTTTGAAGCAAAAAGCAGCTAGATTTGCATTTAACATTTGCAATAAAAATGAAAGTATAATTTTTATGGTCAGAACATTTTAATGTATAATGACTTGGAACTTCTACACAAATATTACAAATATTTTTTTCCCCAGAGGAATACTTTCTAGACGTCTTAACCAACTGTACCACTTATATAAGGTAGGATAAAACTCTTTAAAAAAAACTAGCAGTGTAATTTCTTATGAAACATTCAAACTTGCCTCATGTTAAGAGTAACATACAAAAGTATAATCACTAAAAGCAGATAAAAGCAAACCTACTGATTAGTGTGCCCTCCATAACACCCAAAAAATAGTAAACCATACAGATGAGTAGAAATGCAAAGGATGGGGGTTACACCTCCCAAAATATAAATGAAAAATAAATACCACCTTGATCAGAGAATAGAGATCGTGGTCCGTAGTATCTAGTAAAAACAGAGACTCAACATAGTGTGATCAGTACGTAAAGGGAATAGACATGCAATATATGGAGGAAAACTTACAAGAAGATGGAAAATGTCAGGCACATCACCCTAAGCCAAATTTGGAGTGTGAAGTCTTCATAAAATAGTAATCTTCTTACACTTGAAAAAAAAAAAAAAAAAAGTGCAGATGGAAGTAATAAGTAATTATGTAAGTATATATTATGACACATAAAATTGTATATCCTCCACTGAATAGAATTTGGCATCAAATTGTTCTGAAACTAGAAATAAAAATTAGAATACATACAAATGGAAAAATATATATATGCTACAAGAACATGCAAAATAGAGAATGGAAAAAGGAAAAAGGCAGTGGAGGACGTGGAACAAACCCGGAGGACGGTACCCCAAAAAACAGTCCCTCTTGGATCAATCTCAGGGTTTTGATACTATTATTTGACTCTCTAAAAAAATATATATTTTAAATAAGTCCTACAAGGTCAATGTCTATATGAGGGCCCTGTCTAAGGGTCTTACGATTTTAGATCAATTGAGCTTCCTTTTCGTTCAGCTCCATGGACCTATTTCCTCCTCTCCAATTCTTTTCTACTCTGTCTATTCCAATAGCAAAAAAAATTATTCCACGTAAAATGTGGAAATGCATTACAGTGCTTAGGGACATTATGTTCTGTTTTGTTATTTCTATTATTGTAAAAGTGTATGTAATTTGCGTGTGGTGCGGCCGACATATTGGGCTCCACATCCACATTGTAATAAATATATGGCAAATGTCGTAGAACATTGGATGAATTTTTTAAATTCACATTTTATTATTTGTGTATGTACCTTCAAAACTGTATGTCTTTCTTTTCTTGAATTTAAATGTCGCACTTCCCACAACTGAAAAAACCTTGTAAATTAAAAAAGCTTAGATGTCTGTTTGTTGTTAAGTAATGAACTGGGTGCTCGGTGGTTTTTCAGGTTGTCTGCTCTTTTATAAAAGACAGTGTGGCGGTCTGGAATGACTTTCCCTAGTATGTCATCTTTCTTCAATATATGTCAATGTCTCCTTAGAATATGTTCTATTCTTTTGGTCTGTGAGTTAAATTTCGTTATGAAAGCATATTCACATTTTTTGTTTTTATCCTGACTATTTTGTTTTGTTCCAATGTTAGTTAATAAAGATTTGTCTCTCTAAAAACTTAACATTCTCTTCATCCCTATCCATATTAATCGGATCATATCCTTTATCATGATATCTTTGTTTTAATAATCACTGCTTGCTCTTTAAATACTTTTTGGTCAGAGCAATTTCGTTTGAGCGGCATCATTTGTTCCTTAGGGATGTTTGTGAGCCATGGACCATGGTGTAAACTAGTCCTATCAATGGCCGTATTGCAGTCTGTGCTTTTAAAGAATGTTTTACTTTTGATATGTTCTTCCTCTACATATAAATTCAGACCTAAGAAATTCATTTAATTTGTTTTGCAGCTATGTGGTGTCGCCATGGGGACAAAATTTGCCCCCAGCTTTGCCAACCTATATGTGTCTCATTGGGAGACTTTGGGTGTAACTGAAGGAGAGGCAGCTGGGGGCGGTCTTGTTCTATAGCGACGCTACATAGATGATGTCCTAATTCTATGGGAAGGACAATCTGATGGCCTCATTTCATTTATTGAAACGTTTAATTGCAATAAATATATTTTACGTTTTACATTAGTGATACATGCCACACAAATTAATTTCTTAGGTGCCATCCACTGGGCACCGGTGTTAGTTCCACGTCCTGCACTACCTTTTCTTTTTTCCTTTCACTATTTTGCATGTTCTAGTAGCATATATATATATATCTTTCCATTTGTATGTATTCTAATTTTTATTTCTAGTTTCAGAACAATCTGATGCCAAATTCTATCCAGTGGAGAATATACAATATATATTATTATACTTATATAATACCATCTGTTCTATATGAATGTATAGGGTCCTTTATTATTACTGTTGTATATAAATGTACAGGGTACTTTATCATGACTTGGACAGTTTTATTACATATATGTTTTTTATTACACACATTTTTCAATTTTTTTAACATATTTTTCTTACATTTTTCATTTTCAATATTATATATATATATATATATATATTATCCCCATTTATCATTATTGATCTCGGGGTTTTTAGTTTTTTTATTCATGGCTTAATTTTCATTATGTCTCCAGGTCATTATAAGGTATTCTATCTGCTTCTGTATTTTGGTCCGACTTGAAACGCACTCTGTGTGAAGCCGAAAAACAGGAACCGGAAATTACATAGGAGAATACACGGAAATCACATGCGTTCCAGCATGAGATGATGAGATGCACGCGATGCAGACAGACTCCGGGGTATGGACGTCTCCTTCATTAAAGCAGGCTATTTAAATGAAGATGGCGAGAACAAGATTAATATACCTGAGGAAGCCCACAGGACGAAACGCGTAGGTTACGAACATTGGGGATTATATCTATGTGTTTACCAGGTCCACTAGGAAGTGGAGAGATGCCCTTTTAACCTTTTTGTATCTTGCAAGTGCATTTGTAATACATTCTTTGTCTTTTTACTTCCATCTGCACTATTTTCTGGGTTTTTTTGCTTTTCAAGTGTAAGAAGATTACTATTTAATTATTAAGACTTCACACTCCAAATTTAGCTTAGGATGATGTGCCTGACATTTTCCATCCTCTTGTGAGTTTTCCTCAAGATAGTGCATGTCTATTCCCTTTATTTACTGATCACACGATGTTGAGTCTGTGTTTTTACTGCATACCACAGATCACGATCTCTATTCTCTGATCAAGGTTGTATTTATTTTTCATTTATATTTTGGGAGGTGTTACTGCCATCCTTTGCATTCCTACTCATCTGTATGGTTAGCCTCATGTTAAATCTTACTTTCCAGCTCTGGTGCTTTACAAAGACAGACAGACAGATCCGAAGATCATTATCTCACTCAAAGGGACCTTCTAATACGAGACCATAAGAATAGAAATAGGAGATGCTGCATCTTTAATTATGGATACATAGAAGGATACCTGAGTATGAGCCAATCATTTGAAAACAAAAGCAAACTATTTTATTGATTACACAGTCACAATAAGCTAATCAATGTTTCCAACAAGTTCTGATGACTTTTGGCTGTTGGGTGTTTATTTTCTACACAAATGTGATGTTATTGGATAAAATGGCAATGTCTATGCATTTCGCTGATCATAGGTTCTCTTTTGTACTCACTGCACGTCACTTCTGTCTAATTTCCCATATCTAGTATACATCATCCGTCTTCATTGCTGTACACATAAACCAAGTAGAATCTAACAAGATCTTCATGATAATGAAAATGGAAGATTCCGCTTGATTATATACCTTTGGAAAAACTGGAATACAACAATTCACTGTTAGACAATGAGGTGACCTAATTTTTATGGGCCATCTCTCTATCGTCTACTTAATTTCTACACCTTTCTCCTTTCCTTTCTGACCACATCTCTTTATGCTACTTTAAAGGAAGTTTATATTGAATCTAATATTTTATATTTTGGTTATAAAGGGATACATATGGTCAGGGCCGCCATCAGAAATTGTGGGGCCCCTAACACAGCTCAAGGTCTCGGCCCCTTTGTGCCCACCTCAAAGCCCCGCCTCCAAATCCCGCCCACAGGAATACACACACACAGACACAAAAGGTCACAGACACACACACACAGAAAGATACACACATACTAACAGACACAAATACTAAAACAGACATACACACATAGATACATACACAGATACAGATACACACACACACACTGACGTACATACATACTCACATACCGACACACACATACATACAGACATACATACATACTGACATACATACAAACAGACATATTGACATACATACATACATAATGGCATACATACACATACATACTGATATACATACATAAAGACATACACACACACACAGATAGATATATACATACAGACATACAGATATACACAGACATACATACATACTGACAAACACACACACATACATACACACATGCATACAGACATACTGACAAACACACACAGACATACATGCATACATACATACTGACACACACACAGACATGCATACATACACACACACAGACATACATACATACTTGCAGACACATACAGGCATACACACTGACAAATAGACATACATACAGACATATATACATACTGACATACACACATACATACACACATACACACATACATACAGACATACTGATATACACTGACATACATGCATACTGACATACATACATACACACATACATACTGACAAACACAGACAGACATACATACTGATATATATATATATACTGACATACACATAGACATACACAGACAGACATACATACTGACATACATACTGACATACACACACGGACATAAATACTGACATACACAGACAGACATACATACTAACATACACACAGACATACATACTGACATACACACAGACATACATACACAGACAGACATACATACTGACACACACACAGACATACATACTTGCAGACACATACATACATACACACACACCTCATTTATCAACCACCTTCCTCTTACCTTTAATTTGCAGGAGGGTGGCTGGGGATGATGGGAGTGGATGCCTCTGCCCTCTGGTGTCCTCTCCTCCGCTCTCCCTCTGCTCTGCCTCTCCCCCCTGCGCGGAGTAAGCTGGTAGGAAGTGACCGTCCGTCACTTGCAGTGTAGCCGCAATTTTTTTTTTAAAGGTGCCCGGTCGCACAATTACCCGGCCGCAGCGCTGACCGGGCCCCTGAAGATATAGGGCCCATCGGATGGCCCTAAATGCTTGGGCCACCTGATGGGCCCCGGTGCAGATGCACCTGCGGCAGTTTTGCCGCTCCACGTGGGGCCCGGGCGGCCGGGCCCCCCAGGGCCATCGGACCCGTGACAACCATTATGGCTCCATAACCTCCATCTTGACAGCAAACAAAAAATTCTTAAGTGACTGTTCTACAGAAACCTCTCTCTAAACTAGTGGATTTTTTCTGAAAGGCTCAGCACTTCGAAACCCAAAATGAGAGTTTTATTATGCATGCTGTACCATACTAAATTAAAAATTTCTAAACTAAGGACATTAACATATGCTTTGTAAAGGGATAGTTATTACTAGTAAACAGACTTTATGGAGTATTTAAATTCCATAATGACTGAAATTGTGTCACGGAATCTATGAGGCATACATACTTCAATGACTAGTGAAAAATGCTTCTTTTCCTAAAAATTAACTGACATAGCATTTCTACATTATATTCACTCATGATATAAAAAGCTAAACAATTAAAAAAGTTTACACTTTTATTTTTAGAAAAGTAGATGTGAACAAAGATAAACACAGGGGCTATTGGAGCTGAAGGCTCCAGACCCACACATGTCTGCTTCATGCTAATATTATCAGTGTATTTATAGTGGGATTGTAAATAGCAGGTGATGGGATTACTGGAAATTGTGTAAAGGAGTGAGGCTGGACCAGTTTAACTTTGCCATTCTTTTCATGCTGGTAAGTGCTGTAATAGCATTTACTGGGTTTAAGAAGCAGTGAAATAGAACTTCACTTAATAATTATTGTTTATATATGAGCAAGGCATTCAGCAATTAGTGTCCAGTGATATGATCATTGTTTAAAAAAAACAAAAACCCTAGATAATCCTTATCTTATTCTGGATCATTGGAGATTATTATGTGGGCTGGTCTGAAAGCAATATAAACATTGACAGACTGATGTAGCGGCAGCTAACCTGAACTCACGTGTTTTATGAGAGTTTCAGAAGAGTGACACATTTGAGGGATAAATATGTATACCTTTTTGAATTATAACAACACATTGGGAAATTTTATACCCTAGGAAAAAGAGGCAGGAAGACAAAGGATATAATACCAAGGAATCAGAAGATATGATGTTATTCAAGAATGCCCAGGTGCAGCCAGAGTAAAATTGCACCTGTACTGGACTCAACACAAAATGTTTGGAAGAGTAGACCCTAGATACCTTGGATGCTTTTCAAACAGCTATTAGAACCAAAGTTATAAACTGATTTTTTGGAACACAATTGCAGGAAAAATGTTGTAAGGTCAAGATGAAACACAAGGGAGCAAACAGGTGGTTGTGAAGGGGAAGATCTGATTCACCAGCACTTAACACCCACATAGTCTCTAGGCAATAAAATATCAATCTTACATCCGGAAAGTTAAACCTTGTCATTGCGTAGATAATTTCTATGGTTAATTAATACCTAATTAAAGAGCAATCAATCCTCGAATATCTTTTGAGTTAAAAAAAATAAATAAAGAAAAATATATAGATATGTTTTATGTTATGTGTTTTCTTTGATCCCATCTGTTTAAAAACGAAATCAGACTGGAAATCCATTCAGTGAGAACTCCTCGGTGATATATGTATACCCTTACTCACAATCATCTATCATTGTCAATTCTGAGTACATGCACTTCATGTTTGTCTCTCTTATCCATTATATAAATAAAAAAAAGTATATATATACACATTAAAGATAGTTTGAGCTGATGTCTGTTTATCAGATAAATGTTGTTTAATGTAAAAAATACAAACTGTTTTAAAAATAAATCCAGTTGTTACCTAAAAGAACTAGCATCAAATGCAATCCCTTTTTAATGCTAGTTGTTTTACCAGTGCATTCTACATCAGACCTCCCAAGTGTCCAGATTTCGGAGTTATAGTCCCAATTTTTTTGGTCCTATTCTGCCGTGCCACTTTTAGGGACACCATGAACTGTCCTGAACAAGCTAGCATGAGTGCATCATTAGATGTTGATGGTATTAGGAGCATGCAGAGAGCACTGAAACAGTGCTCACTGCAGGGTCTGCCTACAGTGATCTGACCTGAATGATGGATAGGCAGCCCGGTGTGCATTCACACCAGGCTGACCTGCCAGTAATTTGGGAGGACCCACAAAACCATCCGGCTTGATACGTGGCCATTCAGACTTGTTAATGCTATGCAACATGATGAATGGGCTGAAATTTGGTCTGGATTTCAGCAGACCGAACACCACTGGACCCCTGACATTTGGACTGAATGCTTCAAATTCAAGCCTGGGTTCTAAAACAAAATCTCAATACCAGCAGGCAAATAGTTAAAAAAATTGGCGAGGGCCCCAATATTTAGATTTAGATGGTGGATCTAGTATCCCCCTTCAGCTCCCATCCAGGGACAAAAGGAGGAGGCTCTAAGTAATTAACAACTAAGTGGCAGACCTGCTAATGTCACCTCCCACCCAAAAAAGTAGCAAGTGCACCCAACTTGAATTTGATACAAATTTCAGACTGAATGCCACAGGACTCCTGAAATGCAGAGAAAATTATTAAAATTTGAGCCAGGATTTAAGAAAATAATACCCACATATTACTATAATGCAATGTGTTTCGCCTCAGTATGCCCACATGTGCCATATTTCATGTGAGGATACGTCTATTTAACATTTGCAACTAGTGACTGGACAGACACTGAAGATTGAGCCTGTGAAATAATGGGGAGGGGGGAGGGGGAGAAGGGGTTATAGACTTTAAAATACATAATAGGGTGGTAAGATCACTGTCCTCCTCCTGTCCCTATCCTATGGAGGACAGGGAGAGGGGGCTGGGATGATACACTGGGCCCTACTAGTGCTAATATTAATATTAGGCCTACCCTCCACCACCAATGGGGGCAGGGGATAATAGGTTAACTCCCTTGATATCATAACAATACTCTTTTATATTATAACAGCCTCCACCTGCTGAGCATTAGTGGGGGAAGGGGGATAACAGTGACCTGTCCACCATTTACTTATTTTAGTAGTGGCACAGGGGGGATTATGTGTGTCTTCCCCTGTTATATCACATTCCATTCTAATATGTGAACATGTGAAGGAGTTTAAGCATGCATGGGATTCGCATAAGGCTATCCTAGCTATAATATAAGGCCATGGAATAATGAAAGTATTTAAAAAAAAATGGGCAGACTAGATGGGCCAAATGGTTCTTATCTGCCGTCACATTCTATGTTTACATGGTTACATAGCTGAAAAGAGACTTGAGCACATCAAGTTCAGCCTTCCTCACATATGTTTTTGCTGTTGATCCAAAAGAAGGCAAAACACCCAGTCTGAAGCGCTTCCAATTTTGCAACAAACTAGGAAAAAATTCCTTCTTGACCCCAAAATAGCAGTCAGATGTCTCCTTGGATCCTGCAGCTATTACCCCACTAATTAAAAAAATTATATCCCTGTATGTTATGTTTTTGCAAGTATTTATCCAATTGCAGTTTAAACATCTGTATAGACTGTGACAAAACCACCTCTTCAGGCAAAGAATTCCATATACTTATTGCTCTTACTGTAAAAAAACATTTTCTTTGCCTTAGAGGAAATCTCCTTTCTTCCAGTTTCGATAGCAATGGCTGCCCAGTCACTAGTTTTAAACATTTAGTAGATATAGCCCCTATCTGGCAATGTGGCAGGTGGGGGCATAGGGAGGTGAAATGCATGCATTATAGTAATATTAGAGACTCCAATAGGCTTTTTTAAACTTATTTTACTTTTTTAACCCCTTAACACTGTTACGGCGTTCTATGCCATCCCCATTATAATGGGCTTTAAAGCCGTAACGGCTTTCTACCCCTGGAGGTCCTCAATCCTCTTCGGGAGGTCTGCCTGACAGCCCAGGCAGCCCTTTTCACACAAAAACAAATATGAATGCTAAATTTGGCCAGTGTTTGTGACTAAGTGGCTACTAAAAAGACTGGACATACCCCACTTGCAATACCTTGGGTTGTGTACTTTTGCAAACAGTATACCATCATGGCGGTAATTCTCATTACTGGGCTACCACACGGTCTCAAAGGTAACATTATTAATCTGGCAAATGTTTATGTGGAAAAAATGAAAAATGGAATGTGCTATATTTGACCTTTCCGAAACACCGTAAAATCTGTTAATGGGGGGTACTGTTGTACTTGTGAGACTTTGCTAAATATAAATATGTGCATTTTATTGCAGTAAAAGCTAACAGTATTATGACATTTATAGCTAAAATGTCAGGCGGAACTATAATTTTTTTTTTAAATCTTAATTTCTCACATTTTTTTATTTTATTCATAATAAATTGTGTTTCAAATATGAATAGTTCATGAGAAATTAAAGCGCTGTTCCTTCTGAACAAAACAATGTATAAGTGTGGGTGCACTTAATATGAAAGAGGTGAATTACGGTTGAATAGACATATAGCGCAAATTCCAGTTTTCGTTTACATTTTGTTTTGATCAGAATGTGTACTATTGACTCTGTCATGAAGGGGTTAATATGCTAAAACAATCTATGATCAATTCGGTGAAAAATATGACTTAGATTATACACCTTTTTGGTGCTGTCTGTGCATGCTGTTTAGCATGTTCTTTTAGTCATTTTTTGGCAATAAAAATGTAATTTTTAACTAAATCCAGTCTCCTGTCTCAGGTCTGCCTGGTGAGTGCATCTGGATTTCTACTTTTTGTACTCTATAATGTTTTGGCAGCAGACAACAGCCTATGCCAGCACCCTGTGTGTTTTACAATTACTTTAGCTAAATGTGCTCCATGTTGCTCCACCTTTGTTTGTTCATGAGTCTGGTACAACTAAATATATGCCAAAATAATTCTACTAAGTATTTAGTAAACTGAAAGTCACCTTGACTTCTTGAGCTGCAACATTATAGAAAGTGGCAAATCATGTGAATGGATTTCATGTGAATTCCCTATATGTATTTTCTTTGTTATAAAAAAATTAAAATCAAAGAAGATGAAATTGGCACAGTACTAGTACAAATAAACGTTGTGGATACCATCAAGGAAAACATAAAATACATAAACCCTAAAGGAAAAATGTATAAGTATGAATGCATGAACATAAAACTAAACATAAATTACTTATTTTGAAATAATAATAATAATAATAATATTAATAATAATAAAATATAATACAAATTAAGTAAACTACAATTACCTCCCTTGAAGTTAACCCATAATATAACCAAAGAAACAAACACATTTGGGCTTACTTACATTTCCTGTGTAAAGTAATGAGTCTAAAATGCAGCTCGAACCCTAAAACATTTTTGCTCCATCCAGACCACTGCACTAACTCGGCTACCTAACAAAAGAGAGTTGAGGTACTATATAGTGGGGGATGATGCACAAGGTAATATATGCACAGAATGGGACATGTCTGTGCCTACCACATTCTACTTCTTCAAGCCCTGTCTCCACTAAACAGTTACTGATAATCACCTTTTCGTCTTTGCTGTATTCTCCCTGGTTCCAAGCATCCATAGTGTAATGTTCTTGAGGTGTTGTCATAATGCTTGATGAGGAAAAACATCACTACACAAACTTTAGATTATCCTGAAATCTTCCATAGAACCAACATGTTGTGCTGTTGGTTTTGTGATCTCTAATTCATTTTGAAATCTCAGATTTGGCACAAATGTTAAAACAAAGTCTTTTAATGCATATTGCATCATTTAATGTCGTTCTCTGAATAGATATGCTATTAAATTGAGGTAAACATATGGCTACTGACATGATTACTTAGCAATTAACCAACTCATAAAATACCACATTTAATGCTTTACAGGTATTACAAAGTAACAATAATACATAATGCTAGTATGAAATGTCCTTATTTGCCTTTAGCAGCTTCTTTCAACCTTTCGTTTATTGAGATTTTATGGCAAAACACAGATGGTCATACCTTTACCCTTCCTTTATTGTCCACCAATAGCAGCAAAGAATACAAGGAGTAGTACAAAACATAGAACATATAGTGACCCCAGCCAATCCCTATCTGTCACGATTCCCGGAACCCAACACGCTAACAGACACACACACACACACACACAGAGAAGGTGCCGTACCGGACCTTAGAGTGGCCGGGCTAAGCACACACAGAATAGTCAGGAGACAAGCCGAGTCAGGGGAACCAGAAAACAGGATAACGATAAACAAGCCGAGGTCAAAGGGTAGGAGAAAGTCACAAAGTCAGTTTAACAAGCCAGAGAGTACGTAACCAGAAATCACAAGTTCAGAATCAATACCATACAGCAAAGACCACAACAGGGCAGGGAGGAACAGGAAAGGTGAGTATAAATACCCTAGGTTAAATTCTGATTGGATAACTTCCAATCAGAATTAACAATCATACGTGGGAGATATCTAAGCCTCCCACTGTGATTGTGGTACTGTTGCTTTAATGCCGGGTCACTCACGTGACCCCAGCGTTTGCATAAATCAACGACCTTCCAGCGTGCAGCGTTATACATGCTGCCGCTGGGAGGCGTGACGGATGCGAGCGGCGAGCGGCGGAGAGGAGACGCCGCTCGCCGACAGGTAGGAGGAGGGGAGACCGCGGGCGGCGATGGACTGAGGGTGAGTGCTGCGAGTTGCGAGCAGCCTCCCCTACTAGCCGCCCGCGGACCCCTGACACTATCAAGGTTCCAATATAACTATGAGCACCACCCAAACCTTCCTCTTTCTTTGCTGCTCCACAGACAAATAAGTACATTTGATTTTTGTTGTTTTTTGGGGGGGCTCCTCCCTGTTTTTCCTGTGGTCTGCCCTGGCTTACTGTCCTATTAGACAGCCTGTCTCACTCGTACCTTTTTCCTTTGTTTGTTCCCACGTTTGGGGCTCTGTTTACACTTTTTGGCTTGCTCCAACTTAGCTCCTGAATTCAGTTGGAATTCAGTCTGAATTTAACTCTGAATTTGTTCAACCTGAATTTGAACCTGTTCAAAATTCAGCCTGAATTTGGATGTTCCAACCTCATGGGATTCCTGTCTGCCATTTTTCCTGCCTTGTTTATTTGTTTTTGGGCTGCTCTGGGCCCTGGTGAAGTCATTTTTCCCTTGGGCATTTTTACTTGGATTTAGTCTGTGTGATTAACTCTGTCTAGTTTTTTTCTTTTTGTTTTTGCCATTTTCTATTTGCCACTTTTGTTAATTTTCCCTTTGCAATCCTGCTGTGTTTTAAATTTTTGGGCATTATTTGCTGTTTGTTGGATTAATTCTAGGGATTTTAATTGTGATTCCTAGGCCAAAGATGTCTGTCACCCCTCCATCTCCTGTGGGAGGGGGTTGATACGTGGCACCCTGCTGCATATATTGAGGGGGATCAGTCACTGGGGCTTCACAAATCTGATGTTATCGACCTTGTCACAGACGATATCGCAGGACCTGTTGCAGAAGTGTCCTGTGGATGTGAGGCACCCGGTGCTGCAGAACGCAGGTCCAGTGTGGATGTGGCTCCCTCAGGGAGCCTGCTTAGGACGGCCAAACATTTGACTGGTGGTCTCATAGTGTCATAGGGTTTCTTTGCGGTTTAAAAGAGCAACCCTTCTTCACTCTGTGTATAAGCTATCCAGCTGCTTTTAATGATGAGCTCACTTGGTTGTTAGTAGCCAGCCCCTGTTGCTAATCAGTGCAGCCTATTTAAACAGCAAGTCCCAGTACCATCTTGTCCTTGCGTGGTTACCTGTTTCTCAGAAGATTTCCTGTGTTTCCTGGTATTTCTCTCCATTCTCCTGATTCCAGCTCATCTGACTACCTAATTTGGTGCATGACCCCACTTGCCTCCTGGACTTTGCTTTTGGATTATTTTGATTTTGCTATTTTTGAATAAAAGTGTTTTGCATATACGTTCTGTCTCTGTCTGGTTTCTGGTCCCTAACACATAGCCACCCAGAGTAGCATGCCAGACTCACACAAAAGAGCCTTACCACAGCAGGCAGAACAGAGTGGCCATTGAAATATGTTAGAACAAAACTAGAGAGCAACTCTGATTTAGAAACTGGGTCTAGAGAGGAGGCTCATATCAGGGCTCGTATGTGTCTGACTCTGATTATGCTTTGCTCATACTTAAAGAGGCTGATGTGAGCTAATCATGGGGGTTCCCACTGACATGAGGGATGCCCTTCTGGTGAGGGATCTGCTCTTTAACCTGGATGACCTTTTATCATCTTAGGTCAGCGGATCATGTCGCTTGCATACCACTGTTATGGATCTTAAGATGGCTCAATTTCTGGCCAAATAGTGGTGGAATCCTTGCAAGAGTCTAGATTCTGTATTGTAATCATGCCAGGATAAACACCTGGATATTTTTAGCCTGCTGGCCAATCTGTTTGATCTGGCTGAGGACAACAGGGCTGAGGACTGGATGGTGGATACAGAGGAGCTCCTAGTCGAGAGAGCCATTTGCATTTCTGACAGTATTAATGTCTCGCTTTCTATGGAAAGGCGCAAGGCAATTTTGTTTAAAATAGATCAAAGCTCTGTTTTGCCTGTGAAGCTGCTTGGGTTCACTGTGCCTCATATACACGTTACATGTTTTTTAATTGTTTTTCTATATGTTTCTTTGCTGCTATGGAGAAAAGAAAGATATGCACAATACTTACCTCCTGTCATTAATAAAATTAAGATTATTAGTACACTAAAGCTTGCATAATCTTATTTTTTTTCTTAAGGGTTTCTTCACTATCTGTTCAAGTGTTGAAGGACTGTGCACTGCATTGGACTGTGTCCTGTGTAGTCAAAAACAATAACATGACTACAGTAGTAAACCAAGGGCTTTTCTTAATACCACTCCCTAAATTGATATCCTTAAGTAGGATTGCCATAATTAAAGGAGCACTATATATACTATTAAAACCACCATCTAGCCCCCCTGACCCCCTCATGCCTCAATAAATATAGTGAAATCTTAATGTATTCAAGCCTGAAGCTGCTGACTTTGTCCCTGTTTCCTTTTTACCTGCCCACTGCCTGCTGACATCAAGTGGTAGTCTGATCCAATCACAATGCTTCTCCATAGGATTGGCTGAGACTGACAAGGAGGCAGATCAGGGGCAGAGCCAGCACAATTCAAACACCACCCTGGCCAATCAGCATCTCCTCATAGACATTAATTGAATCACTGCATCTCTATGAGGAAAGTTCAGTGTCTGCTTGCAGAGGGTGGAGACACTGAATATTTGGATGCATTTTAGGCAGCCATGACCCACGAAGGATCTCTAACATCCATCTGAGGAGTGCCCAGTGAAGTTATCACTAGGCTGTAATGTAAACACTGCATTTTCTCTGAAAAGACAGTGTTTACATCAAAAAGCCTGAAGGTAATGATTCTACTCAGCAAAACAAATTCAATAAGCTGTAGTTGTTTCTGGTGACTATATTGTCCCTTTAAAAGTAACACATTAGGGACTTATGTAATCATCTTAAAGAGCAAAATTGAGAAAAGCACTTAATTTTGTATAATTTTGTATTTACTAAGCTTTTTCTTGATTTTGCTTTTTCAGTTTAGCAGATCCCTAAATTGGTATCGTTATGTGGGATTGCCATATTTAAGGATTCCAAATAAGGGCACTGTGTAGCTGATGGTTTCCTTATTTGGTCATTTGTACATATCCTTATAGCAATCCTACGTAAGGATATCAAATTAGGGAATTATCTACTAAACAGATTGCAGAGCAAAATAAGAAAATTGCTTTTCTTAATTTTAATCTTTTAACTGTTTTGTAGACAGTTTCCTAATTTGGCTCCTTTATGTGAGATCACCATTTTTAAGTATACCAAATTAGGGCCCACTGACTTTTTCCTTTAATTTTTTGATAATTTCAATTTTTTTTCAATAACCCGTGCTCCCCATTTTTCTTTAATTCAAGATAACAAAAGGAAAAAGATTATAATCCATGACATGTGCACAGTCGTTATTCGGCATGTGCTAAACCCATAATAAATAGACACCTGGACACCAATTTCTGTTGGAGTATAAAGTCCACAGCTTTATTAAATTATATATATTCAACAATTTAACAATTTAGGGTAATTGTCACAAGTATTAATTACGTCTGACCTTCTTGCCCAATACCCCCGACAACGACCCTACCAAATAACAATAATAAACATTCCAATAATGCATAACGTTTAACACATGGCCTACCAAAGAGGCCCCATAACCATATGTTTAACTGTAGGGGTGTACCCAGACACCCCTACACCCCTAGGTTCGTAGCCACCAACGAGCTTGAACCTACCAACCATTTTCCACTCCGGCATACTCCAGCCTAGACCTTGGCCTGCCCACTTCCTATTCCACCTAAATCCTCTTTAACCCATGCCCTATTCCGCCACAGCACATGACTTGATCCCCTTAAGGACATGTGCGACCCCCACCACACAGAAACAGGGCCTGGGCAATACCATCCTGAAAACCCAAATTAGGCAAATTCGATCCCACGTCCGACAGGTGTACCCCATCCTTCCTAAAATATCCGGGCAGCACGCCCTCCAATTCCCTGTGACGCACAACCACGCCACCCGTCCTTCTCACAAAAAACGCCATGGTCCTATTGACCAAACCCCTACTTCGCGCTACCGCGGCTGGATCCATGGCGTGTCTCCACGTAAAACGAGGCACCATTTCTGACCAAACCAGGACCACGCCAGGAACCAGCTCCCGGAGCCGACCCAAATCCCTTTTCATCCTCCTCAACAGTTCCCGCTGGGGGATCAAACCTAGGTCGTTCCCCCCACCGTGAACCAATATTAAGTTTCGGAGTGACCCCCATTTTAACCTTTTAAACAATTCCGTACTCATGCTCTGCCAACTGAAACCCCTGAACCCCAACCACATTAGAACCACCGTCTCCTTTGGAAAGCCCAGTTGTGCTCCATTGCGTGTCATTGCAGCCCTCTTCCGTGCCCAATACACGTATGAATGTCCAATCAGCCATACCAACCGACCTAAAATGGATAAAACAATGAACAGTAGAGCAACCTTAACAATAAACACAAAGAACCCCCCGTTACACCAACCTGTCAGGTCTAACGTCCAAGCGGAAGCGAATGGATTCCCACCTACCGTTTGATCCTCTCGTCACCCAACCCTAAACAAGCCGCCTCTGTTGCAGCCCCAATTCTGAAAGAATGTGTCCCAAACTGCGTGGGGTCCAGGCCCAACTTACCTAACCCTGCACGAAATACCCTAACGAACTGAAAACGGGACAACACCTTCCCGTCAGCATGGATGAAGAAACAGCCTTCCCTCTTGGGGCGAACTTGCAAGAACTCGGCACCGCAAGCCACCGGGCAAACCCTAGACCCTGGCAATTTAAACAATGTCACTGAGCATCCTTTACCGAAAACGTCCGTCTTCGAGTGGCACAACTTAATCCGTACCCTATCTTCATCGACCGCCACGTCTCCCCACCGTAGCCCCCAACCCCCGCTCTGTTGATGCTAAGAAGTTTCCCAATCCGGAACGCCCCAAAGAAAGCCCAGACAAATGCCCTGGAAAACAACACCACCTCATAGTCAGAGTAACATAAAGTCGGCAGAGCCTCCACCAGCCCTTGCAGCACCACGAAAGACACCGGCCTCCTCGTATCCACTGATTTCTTACCCTTCCGAAAACCTCTTATGGCTTGCCTCACCAGGAAATGCTTCGTTAGATCCTCCCATCCGTTAAATTTGAATAAGAAGGTCAATGCTGACATGTGCCTGTCTACCATAGCTGTAGATGCCTTTCTGGCAAATAGACGACACAGTACCCACAACAACATGTCTAGCCGCTGATCTGCTGAATGGTCCCCTCCCACTTGTGCCACTGTCTCTTCCCAGTCGTGCCAAACCTTTTCATATGCCGCCCAGGTGCCCGGCGTTAGGGAACTCCTTATGAACTCCCCAAGCACGACGTCCCGAGCTGCCACATTTCTGCTGGACATGCCTGCCCTTCCTCTCGTGCTTCCGGAGCTGCTTCCCGAAAACGTTCCCACTGTGAACGAGACAGCGACTCGAGTCAGCCACTATATTCAAGAAACCCGGAACATGCCGTGCCCTAAACACTATATTGCTAGACATACATAGAAGTACCAAATGCCTTAATAACCGTATCACTGCAGGCGATGATGCAGACAAACCGTTGATAGCCTGGACCACTGCCATATTATCTGAATAAAATACCACTTTTTTGTTTGCCAGCTGTTTACCCCATAATGTCACCGCTACTACCACCGGGAAAAATTCCAGGAACGCTAGGTTCCTTATCAGCGAGCTCGCCTTCCACTCCGCCGGCCATTCTTCGGCGCACCACTGACCTGCTAAATAAGCCCCAAACCCCACGCTCCCGTAAGGTCACCTTTCTCGCATGCCTCACCATGTCCACCAGCTGACAAAGCTTAAGTAGTTTATCCGCAGGCAATCTGCATTCACCTTCCACCGAATCATTATCCAAGCCGAGGAAACTGAGGCATGAGGTGGGGCCGACCGTCTTATCCCCTGCCAAGGAAACCCCAAAAGAGTGCGCCACCCATTGAAATACCCTCAGTATCTGGCCACATCGCTCAGACTCCGCCGGCCCCACGCACAAAAAATCGTCGAGGTAATGCACTATTAACCCCCCGGCGGACTCCCGCCTCACCACCCATTCCAAAAAGGTGCTAAACTTTTCGAAATAGGAACACGAGATGGAACAGCCCATTGGTAGACACAAATCCATGAAGAAACCCCTTTCGAAGAAACACCCTAGCAGGTGGTGACATTCCGGATGAATGGGGAGCAGCCGAAATGCTGCTTCCACATCCACCTTCGCCATCAGTGCGCCGTGTCCCGCTCTCCGAACCAACTTGACCGCATGATCGAATGATGCATAGGATACAGAACACAATGCCGCGTCGATATCATAATTTACTGAAGTCCCGTGCGGGTGCAATAAGTGATGTATCAGGTGAAATTTACCCTCCTCCTTTTTAGGGACCACCCCCAGGGGAGACACCCATAAATTGTGTAGCGGCGGGGACGGAAACGGCCCCGCCATCCTCCCCATTTGGACTTCTTTCGCTAACTTTTCCCGTACTACCCCCGGGTGTTCGCAAACCGATTTAACGTTTCCACACATGGTTCCCGGATCCTTGCCCCTAAATCGGATAACAAACCCTCTGTAAACCCTTACCATAAGAATCTCGCGTCTTCCTGGTTACCATACTGCCTAGCCAAGGCAGCATCGCGACAACCTTCACTGGCGACGTTCCCAGTCGCAACCGCCATGGCTGGTGACCCTGCTGTACTCCCAAGGTTGGATTTCCCTTTCCTAAAGCATCTGTTGACTCCATGATTGCCCCCGCATCCGGAACATTCATATTTAAATCTACACGAAGCCCCCCACTTGCACTGCCTCGTTGTAGAGCCAGCAGAGCCCCTTTTTTAGTCCGGCCGACACGTCGCCTCCTGTGACTGTACCGGGCGTCTCCTGAAAGGGCGCATTTTTCTGCGCTATCATTATTTTCATCCATAAAGGCAGGTCCATCTGATCCCACCTCATGTTAGGATTCGCTGCCAGGCGCTGGCGGAATTGTTCATCATACCACCACCATGCTAAGCCCCCATACATCCTGTAGCCGTCCCCTATCCCATCCAAATAACAGAAAAGCTGTGAGCATTGGTCTGGGTACTTTTCCCCGACTATGCTCGCCAAAATAAGGCCAGTTCCCAAAAGTCTTAGGTATCTTTCGATACCGCCGCTTTTTCTCTTCCTCCTCTTTTTTGGCATCTTTCTTATCCTCCTCCTTCAAATCGAGGAATTCCTCGAGTGGAAGCAAGGAGAAGATTTCCATGAATTCCCCCTTCCCAATTTTTTCTTTTACCTCGGCTTTCAGGTGACAGCCCAACGGCCCCACGAAGGACACATGGACGTTTTGCCCTGCCACGTCCGCTATCTCGCCACCCCCTACCGTCTGCTGTCCTGACTGTCCCTTTCCCCCGTTTCGCCGACACCCGACCTGCGTGCCAACATCACCTCAGCCCCCCGCTCCTTATCTCTCCCACCCTCTGGCGACCATACCCTGCCGAACCGCGGAGGTGACCCCTCTTCTCCCGCCCAGGAGTTTAGGAACGATTTTAGACAACCCAGTAAGGTCCCAGTGTGTGGTGCTGTTTGTTACTCACCGCCGGTGCCCCCGACCGTGGCTGGCCGCGGGGTTGCTGTCCTTCCGTCCACCTTGCCAGGCTCCAGAGAATCCTGTTGCCGCCTACTCCAATCCGCCTGGCCCCTCCTCAAGACCGTAGGTGAAACGCTCCTCGACCTGCCGGGAGAATATAACCTGGGTAGTCTGTCCACATGTCGTTCTACCCGCCCTTCCTCCCTGCGTTCCCTCGCCCCATCCTTGTCACTGCGCTGCCTCGCTGCCTGACCATCCAGGCCGTATGTCCTACTCCGCTGACCTTTTACACTCCTGTCCGATGAACTGGAAGCGCTGCGCCGATGTCTTGTCCTCCGCTCCCTGGTACTAGACCTCCTCCTACTCCGCCGGCTCCTAGACTGGCTCCTGTCCCGTCTTCTCCCCTTTTTTTCCGCTGACCTCCTCTGGATGCTGCTCCTATCCCCTTCACTACGCTGCTCGCTAGCCTCGTCTCGCCTCCTGTCCCAGTTCCCGTCCAGCCGACCCTGAGAGCGGCCCTTAGGTGGCTCCCGTTCGCCTCTGTCTGCGCTGCCTAGCTCTTTTCTCCATGATCCCTGTGCCTCCACCACGTCCCTGGACCTGTCTTCAGATATCCTGCCTTGTCCACTCCTGTCACTCTGGCAACCTCCTGAGGGCTGGGATTCATCCCCCCCCGCGGTTCCGCTATGCCCAGAATCGCTGCTGTCCCTTTCCCTGCTTTGTGTCCTGGGCCTATTCCCTGCAGGGGTTAAGCCCGTACTTGTCCTGCCATCTGTCTCCCCCCTGTCACCTGAGGGGGCTGTCATAGGCACATTTTTTTGGAACCAATGGTCTATTGCATAATATTTTAAAGAACAGATATGAACTATACCCAATTGTAGTAATGACAATTAAAGGAGATGACTTGTGCTAGTTACAGCTGGCCCTCGTTTTGTGACATACCTGTTTTATGACGGCGGGGTGGTAAGTGCGAGACGTCATGGGAATTAGAAGGATTTCCTGCTCTGGTGCGTTCGTCTATGTTCGGGGAAATGTCCCTGAACACAGACATGCGCACCAGAGCAGGGAATCCCTTAAATCTATGCTTGGGAAAATTTGCCCGAACATAGATAAGAGGGATTCCCTGCTCTGGTGCGTTCATCTATGTTCAGGGAAATTTCCCCGAAAATAGACAAGCGCACCAAAGCAGGGAACCCCTTAACTCCTCACTTACCGACCAATTCATTCTATGACCGGGTTGTAGGAACAGAACCCGGTCGGTAAGTGAGGAGTACCTGTACTGACTTGTGTCCATGATAGTTGCTACATTTTAACAGTTGTTGCTATCTTTCCAAATTTAAAGTCTTTCTCAGCTAACTGTGGAGAAAGAAAGACAGGTTAAAGGGACACCCCATACCTCTAATTCCCTTTAGCTTGCTGAAGTACTTATATATAAAGAATGTGTCTTCTTTTTTTCATTTTACAAAAAAATTTAGATTTCAATAGAAATATGTACTTTTTTAAATTAACCTTGTTACACCCCCTGGCTGTTATTCAGACAATTTATTGTGTTACTTCCTCATTGCATAGCTAATTGGAGCTAAACTCAAGAGGCAGACAATATCTCTACCTTGCAAATTCTTTTTGTTGAGGTACATTGGGATATCTGTTGAAATAATTCACAAGCCTAAATGGCCCCGGAACAGACCAAAGCATCTAGATGCATATGGGACAGTTCCAAATGCAATAAACAGGCACAGTTCATGCACTATAATCCAGATTTTGTAATTCAGGCCCTGAAAGAAACTGCTATGCTAGTTAGTGGAATGCAAAATAGAGTAGTGAATACCAATTGTTTTTGCTATTTTTTTTTCCAGTCTATAATGGCTATTTTATACTATTATAATAAAAGGGGAGGGGGAAACCTAGTGCAAACTCCACCCATTGCAGCCAATGGGAGCGATACTATTCATAATCATGGAGGAGGACCTGGGGAAGACTATGGAGGACCATGGGTTGAGAAATGTTCTAGGTACTGGACAGGTGGGGGCATATCTACTAATTATGTTTAAAACCTCCTTTACAATAATATGGCAGTCTTATTGACCCCATATGCTTTTGATTTATTGCTTACTTTTTTAACATGAAGGCTAACTAACAATAGTTGGCCAGAGGCTACATAATTTAACCTATGCTCTGCTGTCAGTGGGCAAATAGTTAGATTTTTTTTTTTAAATCCGGGATAAGATCGAAGTATTCTAAACCTGGATTTGAAGCATTCAGTATAAATTTTAGCAGTCTCGTCTGGCTAAAATCTGTATCGAATTCAAGCATTTTTGGGGCCTGAATTACAAAATCTGGACATTGTTAAACGGCATAAACAATGTATGGATTTTGCAGTCCTAAATGGACCCATATGCAGCCGGGTGGTTTTGCCCCATTAGTTATGGGGTCATTCAGACTTGAGTAAATGTCCCCAACAGGGTTATGAGAATTGCTTGGAATGCAAAATTAATTTAAAGTGAATAACCAAAATAGCCAGACCAAAATTGAAAGAGACTTGGAGAATTTTTCGAATTCAACAGTTTTGGCCCAAATTTTGAAATGGATTTTAAATTTCCTTGAATTCCTGGTAATTTGCACTTTAGTGATTAGCTGTTTTGACTTGTTTTAAGCATTCAAACATGGGGAAGATAACGTGCTATGGAGAAGTGTTACCATCTTTCCTTAGTAACAGAGCACAAAGAGAAATCCCCACTACCATGTGATATATCTTTCTTTATTTGCATGTGTTTTTTCCAACATATAATTTCATTGGTGTCCACAACTGCACTTTGGGAGAGTAGTATCTTGTAGTGGGTGATGGAACACCATAATACAAGACTCTTAGCATCAGTTACACAAGGCTACAGGCAATAGCTACAAGGACCTCTATGTCATCAGAAGGTCAAAGTATTAAAGGAACACTCCAGGCAACATAACAACCATAGCTCATTGCAATGGCTATGGGGTCAGAGTGGTCTAGCTACCTTCATTATGAGCAGTTTTAAAATGATTTGAATTCTTATCAGGGGTCTGAATAGTGCCACACCCCACTTTCACTGCTAGTTCCAAAGAGACAGAACTTCTTAAGCAGCTATCCTGAGCGAAACCATCCAGTGCAACGCTAATTGGTTGAGAGCATCATTTGATGCCCTTTGCAAAAAAATGTGTGAACTCCTGGAGGGTTCATGAAATGCATTCTACATATGTACTGGCCATAAAGGCACCATTAATTATTGCACAAATTGGTGGCTGGGTTCCCAAACCCCAAGCCACCTCTCCTCAATGAATCGAGGTGCATGTGGTTTTAGGAGCTTGCCCGTTCGGTATGTTTTTTATGTTAATGTGTGCATTTTTAATGATTGTAACTATCACTAATGATAGTAATAATAATTATTGTGTCCTTATTTACAGGTTTCCATAAACATTGTAGGAGTTATTGTTTAAATCACTAAAAGCTTTTTATTCCTACATTCCACATAGAAGTTTCTGTAAGAGGAGAGGAATCTATTCCTAGCACTTGAGGTGTAGAATTTCAGACACATGCTGTATTTTTTTGCAGAATCAATAGACGAATAGGAACAGATGATGAAAGGAAGATTTGTCTCCTGAAACATTGTATCTGTCTTATCGATCCACAGATTGTGTGATGTTTCTCCCAGAAAAGATGTGCTAAAGGCCTCCATGGGAGAAAGACTGTTCCTCCCACCTCGCTCTCTTGAAATTTATATATTTTTTAAGTGCCATCTGTTTGTCATTTCAAAAACATCTAAATATATGCTTGCATTTGTTCTATTATCAATACCTGATAACTCCTAACTAAAGGAATGCAAGTTTTAATAGACGACAAGGCAGGTGTGCATATACAGTTCAAGAAGGCAGCCATTTCAAGATTGCTTATGTGATGTAGACAACTTAATCTAAACATGTATTTTGTTTTTATTTATATTATAAGAAAACCTTCAAATTGAGTGTCTAGGCATGGTAAAAAATTGTCAAGGGACAGCAGTGTCTACTCTATAGACTCTTTCGAGTAACAGCCCCTAAACAAGGTGATGCCCGTCCATAGGTTTCTCCACTTGTTAGCACTGTAGATGCAGGGCCGGCGCGTCCATAAGATGGCACAAGCAGTTGTCTTAGGGCGCCCCGGCTCAGGGGGCGCTAGATTAGAGTGACCGGCAAGAGGTGGATGCACAGCGCTCCCTCCTGCCAGGCACTCACTGTAGCGTGGCTGAGTGGAGCAGTGTGCAGCGCAGTACACTATGGGGCAGGGGAAGGGGGGAAGAACACTATGGGACAGGATAGGGGGAAAAGGAAACTATGAGACAGGGGAGAGGGGGGAAGAAAACTATGAAACAGGGGAGAGGAGGGAAGAACACTATGGGACAGAGGAGCGGGGGAAAGAACACGATGACACAGGGGAGGGGGGAGAGCACTGTGGGACAGGGGAGGGAGGAAAGAACACTATGGGATAGGGGAGGAAAGATGAACAATATGGGACGGGGAGGAAAGAATACTATGGGCAGGGGAAGGGGGAAGAAAGAACACTATGGGACAGGGGAGGGGAGGGGAGGAAATAACACTATGGGACAGGGGATGAGGGGGGGAAAGAACAATATGGGACAGGGAAGGAGGGGGGAAAGAACACTAAAAAAAGGGGAGAGGAACACTGTGGGGAGATAGAGGAACATTAAGAGGGGGCACTAAGTTACAGGGGAGGGAAGGGAAAAGGAACACTGGGTTAGGAGAGAACCAATAAGAGGGGGTGTGAGAGGAACATTAAGGGGAATGGGTGGGCACTAAGAGACAGGTAAGGGGGGAAGGAACACTAAGGGACAGGGGAGGGAGAGTTAAACTAAGGGACAGGGAAGGCAGGGAAGAGGAACACAATGGGGATAGGGAGGGAAGATAAACACTAAGGCACAGGGAGAAGAGAGGAACACTAAGGGACAGGGGAGAGAGGGGAGAGGAACACTAAGGGACAGGGAAGGAATGGGAGAAGACCACTAATGGACAGGAACGGAGAGGGGAGAGGACCACTAATGGACATGGAGGGGAGGAGAGAGGAAAACTAAAGGACATGGAGGAGGGAATGGCACAGAAGGTGACCTGAGTGGGGAGAAAGACACACAGAGGGACATGAGGGGGGAGAAAGAGACACAGATGGGCCTGGGGTGAGGAAGTTCACAGAGGGGCTGAGGATGAAAGCAACACACAGAAGGGCCTGGGGGTGGAAATACAAAGGAGCTGGGGGTTAAAGAGACACAGGGAGGCTGGAGAAGAGGAAAAAGAGACACAGAGGGTCTGGGGGGATAGACGGGCTGGTGGTGAAAGAGAAACACACAAAGGAGCTGGTAAGAGTAAACAACAAAGGGGCTGGGAGAGAAGGAGACACACACAGGGGCTGGGGTGAGTAAGTCACACAAAGGGGGGTTGTGAGAGATACACAAGGGAGGTGTAAGACACACAATAGTGAAAAATAGAAAAATAGGGGAAAATATATACTAAAGGGGGTAAGACATTTAAAAAAAAAAGGGGGATAAGAAACAAAGGGTGGGTTAAGAGGCATTCAGGTGAAGATGCTTTTTTTTGTACCCAAAGATCCTTGCACTGACCCTGTGTACATGGCATGTCTTTTGAACAGTAGGTCTGTATACAAAATTTATAATTTGGAAAACTTAACACTCCGGACACATTATTCTTTAGCTTGCCTGATAATGGTGCTTATCTTTTATAGTGATGCCCCGAACGGTTCGCTGGCGAATAGTTCCTGGCGAACATAGCATGTTTGCATTCGCCACCGCGGGCGAACACATGCGATGTTCGGTCCGCCCCCTATTCTTTATCATTGAGTAAACTTTGACCCTGTACCTCACAGTCAGCAGACACATTCCAGCCAATCAGCAGCACACCCACCCTAGCAGACCCTCCCACCTATTGGACAGCATCCATTTTAGATTCATTCGGAAGCTGCACCCATTTTTTTTTCAATTTTTTTTTTAGTGCATATAAATGTTACAAGCAGATACTCCCCCCAGACACTCTGTGTTACTGCAGATACTCCCTCCAGACACTCTGTGTTAATGCAGATACTCCCTCCAGACACCCTGTGTTACTGCAGATACTCCCTCCAGACACTCTGTGTTACCGCAGATACTCCCTCCAGACACCCTGTGTTACTGCAGATACTCCCTCCAGATACTCTGTGTTACTGCAGATACTCCCTCCAGACACCCTGTGTTACTGCAGATACTCCGTCCAGACACTCTTTGTTACTGCAGATACTCCCTCCAGACACTCTGTGTTACTGCAGATACTCCCTCCAGACACTCTGTATTACTGCAGATACTCCCCCAGACACACTGTGTTACTGCAGATACTCCCTCCAGACACTCTGTGTTACTGCAGATACTCCTTCCAGACACCCTGTGTTACTGCAGATACTCCCTCCAGACACCCTGTGTTACTGCTGATACTCCCCACAGACACTCTGTGTTACTGCAGATACTCCCTCCAGACACCCTGTGTTACTGCAGATACTCCCTCCAGACACCCTGTGTTACTGCAGATACTCCCTCCAGACACTCTGTGTTACTGCAGATACTCCCTCCAGGCACCCTGTGTTACTGCAGATACTCCCCCCAGACACTCTGTGTTACTGCAGATACTCCCTCCAGGCACCCTGTGTTACTGCAGATACTCCCCCCAGACACTCTGTGTTACTGCAGATACTCCCTCCAGACACCCTGTGTTACTGCAGATACTCCCTCCAGACACTCTGTGTTAATGCAGATACTCCCTCCAGACACCCTGTGTTACTGCAGATACTCCCTCCAGGCACCCTGTGTTACTGCAGATACTCCCCCCAGACACTCTGTGTTACTGCAGATACTCCCTCCAGACACCCTGCGTTACTGCAGATACTCCCTCCAGACACTCTGTGTTACTGCAGATACTCCCTCCAGACACCATGTGTTACTGCAGATACTCCCTCCAGACACTCTGTGTTACTGCAGATACTCCCGTCAGACACTCTGTGTTACTGCAGATACTCCTTCCAGACACTCTGTGTTACTGCAAATACTCCCTCCAGGCACCCTGTGTTACTGCAGATACTCCCCCCAGAAACTCTGTGTTACAGCAGATACTCCCTCCAGACACTCTGTGTTACTGCAGATACTCCCTCCAGACACCCTGTGTTACTGCAGATAATCCCTCCAGACACTCTGCGTTACTGCAGATACTCCCCCCAGACACCCTGTGTTACTGCAGATACTCCCTCCAGATACTCTGTGTTACTGCAGATACTCCTTCCAGACACTCTGTGTTACTGCAGATACTCCCTCCAGACACCCTGTGTTACTGCTGATACTCCCCACAGACACTCTGTGTTACTGAAGATACTCCTTCCAGACACCCTGTGTTACTGCAGATACTCCCTCCAGACACCCTGTGTTACTGCAGATACTCCCTCCAGACACCCTGTGTTACTGCAGATACTCCCTCCAGACACTCTGTGTTACTGCAGATACTCCCTCCAGACACCCTGTGTTACTGCAGATACTCCCTCCAGACACTCTGTATTACTGCAGATACTCCCCCAGACACTCTGTGTTACTGCAAAAACTCCCTCCAGACACCCTGTGTTACTGCAGATACTCCCCCAGACACCCTGTGTTACTGCAGATACTCCCTCCAGACACTCTGTTTTACTGCAGATACTCCCACCAGACACCCTGTGTTACTGCAGATACTCCCTCCAGACACTCTGTGTTACTGCAGATACTCCCTCCAGACACCCTGTGTTACTGCAGATACTCCCTCCAGACACCCTGTGTTACTGCAGATACTCCCTCCAGACACTCTGTATTACTGCAGATACTCCCCCCAGACACTGACACAGAGCAGAATAGGGACTGTTCCCCCTACATAGGGTCACTTGGCAGATATGGATTGACACCTATCCGAAGGATCCCTGATACACACTGACACAGAGCAGAATAGGGACTGTTCCCCCTACATAGGGTCACTTGGCAGATATGGATTGACAGCTGTCCTCAGGGACCCTGATACACACTGGGGGGGACAACACCTACTGTCCTCCCCCCGCCCCCACCCTTGCGCGGTGGGTGGGGGCCATAAATCACAATGAGGGGGACCTACTGTCCTCCCCCCGCCCCCACCCCTGCGCAGTGGGTGGGGGCCATCAAAATAATGAGGGGGGGACCTACTGCCCCCTGGCACCCACCCCTGAGCGGTGGGTGGGGGCCCTAAAAAAATAAATAAGGGGGGGACCTACTGTCCCCCCCAACCCCCACCCCTGAGTGGTGGGTGGGGGCCCTAAATAAAAATCCTCCCACCCAATCAAAGGTGTCTAGGGGGAATAAAATTACTAACCTGTAAGAAAAATTCAACTTACCATTTGACGTCTTCTTTTTTCTAAAATCTTATTTTTTCAGCCCCAAAAAAGGCCAAAAAAAAGCCATAAGAACCAACGCAATTTATTTATTTTTTATTTTTTTTAATTCTTTATTTTTAGTAGTGCATATAAACACAATATTTCAACAAGCGCCACAACAGTGTATTTCAAGTTTCTTTCAAGATAGACAGTGGCGAGATAATTTGCACAAATTTTATATTTAACAGATTAACTAAACAGTTGATTTGTCCAAATAAGATAAAATTAAGTAGTGATGCTGGTAGCTCAGCTAGGTCGCCTATGCTGCACGTGCACCATGTTAAGTTTTTGCGTGCACAGATATACAAAAAGGTATGCTTAGCCACATTAGCCTCTGCAAGCACAAATATATCACACACTGACATTATCATGGCTTTGGTAGACTAGCACATTTTTAGTTTAGGAACAGCACAATATGTAGTATAGGTATGTCTGATGCTTTGCAATGCTGGAATAGGATATATAATCAGAAGAGGGACAAAGAGGAAGACATAAGATGCAGGCTAGGGTGTCTGATTATGTAGCTTTGTCAGGTGAAGATTAAGCTAGTGTGACATAAAATATAAGGTATACAAGCTGAAATAACTTTGTTAGGCTAGCTGACCGCATCAGATAGGGCAAAACTAATGCAACTACCAGTGCTGAGTGTTATCAAGGGAGCAGAACATGTTTTAAGTAGTGTGGCAAAAAGGGGTGCAAGACATCCTAGCACACGTAAAGAGCAGTTAGGTGGAGTATCTAGCGTTGAGCACTAAGGGTGTGTCCCTCCGGGTGGCAGGCATGAGTCCAACATAGTCATCCTCATCCGATGCCCCTCAAAGGGAGGCTGCTTGGATCTGCCGGTGAGTACATCCAGTGCTGGCCGGCTGCTTTCTCTGGTGGATGCGTTGCGCCTCGCAGGAGGATCCTGGATGCAATCATTGCTGCTGTCTCCCGGGCAGGCCTCAGAAGGAGCGATGGTGTCCTCCATAGGTGTCCTCCACAGTGCGTTTTTCCGCTCGAGGTATGCGTTGCAATCATCCCCTCGGTCAGCTCGATGTGGGCAGCCGACACAACTCTGGGGCGGGTAGTTGTGGTATTCAGATGGCAATGGGTGGTTTCTTCTGTGGCAGGCTCCATCTTGCTGGCAGGTTGCACCTATAGTGTGCGGCGGCCTATCTTGGGGGATATCGCCGGGGAGCGTTCCTCAGCAGGGTATTAGTGTTTGGCTCTGCTTGGCGGCATGGTCGTCGCTTGTGCAGACCGGGATAACCCCCCCGGTCCAGAGGGGGGGGGGGGCAGCCACCGGCCGGAGACCCGGGAGAGCGGCCGTCTCAACCCGGCTCAAGCCCCTGCACGCCTCAGGCCTTCATCGGGTTACTGTAGGTGCCGAGTATGGTTTAGGGGGGTGTCCCCTCGTACCCCAGGATCTGGGGGGTTGTGTGGTCGTCGTCTGGGAGTAGTTAGCCTTCAGTTTGCGCCGTTTTCCGGCCCCAAAGCGGGAGCTCAGACGGAGCATGTCTGATCCCTTCGGCGGTCCGGCCCCGCCCCCCAGAACCGACGCAATTTAAAAAAAAATAAATAAAAAAAATAATCCATCTTCACCCATGGAGGGCTCCGCGCAGACTGAGCACTGCAGGGCGGGGAAGGCTTATAAAGCCTTGCCACGCCCTGCAATTAGGCTAAGAACACTCTGATTGGCTGGTTTAAGCCAATCAGAGTGCTCTTTGTCATTTTACACAGCGTTCAGCCCACGCTGTGTAAAATGACACAGAGCACTCTGATTGGTTAGATTAGAAGCACACCAATCAGAGTGCTCTTTGTCATTTTACACAGCGTGGGAAAATTCCAAAGAACTTTACCACGCTGTGTAAAATGACACAGAACACTCTGATTGGTTAGATTCCAAGCCCACCAATCAGAGTTCTCTTTGTCATTTTACACAGCGTGGGAAAATTCCAAAGAACTTTCCCACGCTGTGTAAAATGACACAGAACACTCTGATTTGTTAGATTCCTAGCCCACCAATCAGAGTTCTCTTCGTCATTTTACACAACGTGGGAAAATTCCAAAGAACTTTCCCACGCTGTGTAAAATGACACAGAGCACTGTGATTGGTGGGCTTGGAACCAATCAGAGTGTTCTGTGTCATTTTACACAGAGTGGGAAAGTTCTTTGGAATTTTCCCACGCTGTGTAAAATGACAAAGAGCACTCTGATTGGCTTAAACCAGCCAATCAGAGTGTTCTTAGCCTAATTGCAGGGCGTGGCAAGGCTTTATAAGCCTTCCCCCACCCTGCAGAGCTCAGTCTGCGCGGAGCCCTTCATGGGTGAAGATGTATTTTTTTTTTTTGCGCTTGTTTTTTGTTTTTTGTTTTTTAAATTGAGTCGGTTCTTATGGCTTTTAATTTGCCCTTTTTTGGGGCTGAAAAAATAAGATTTTAGAAAAAAGAAGACGTCAAATGGTAAGTTGAATTTTTCTTTACAGGTTAGTTATTTTATTCCACCTTCACTATTTTATAGGGTGAGGGGGGTAGGTAGGGGGTAACATTTTTGGGGGTGGGGGGTGGGTGACTAGGGGCTTGGGGACCCCTAGTCATCTTTGTTTGGTTGGGGAATTTTTATTTAGGGCCCCCACCCACCACTCAGGGGTGGGGGCTGGGGGGGACAGTAGGTCCCCCCCTTATTGTTTCTTTTAGGGCCCCCACCCACCGCTCAGGGGTGGGGGCCAGGGGGGAGGACAGTAGGTCTCCCCCCTCATTAATTTTATGGCCCCCACCCAGTGCGCAGGGATGGGGGCCAGGGTGAAGGACAGTAGGTCTCCCCCCTCATTATTTTTATGGCCCCCACCCACCGCGCGGGGTGGGGGCCGGTAGGAGGACAGTAGGTCCCCCCCTCATTATTTTTATGGCCCCCACCCACCACGCAGGGGTGGAGGCGGGGGAAGGACAGTAGGTCCTCCCCCCATTGTGATTTATGGCCCCCACCCACCGCACAGGGGTGGGGGCTGGGGGGGAGGCCCCCACCCACCGTGCAGGGGAGGGGGAGGACAGTAGGTTCTCCCCATTGTGATTTATGGCCCCCACCCACCTCGCAGGAATGGGGGCCGGGGGGAGGACAGTAGGTCCCCCCCCTCATTATTTTTATGGTCCCCACCCACCGCGCAGGGGTGGGGCGGGGGGAGGACAGTAGGTCCTCCCCCCATAGTGATTTATGGCCCCCACCCACTGCGCAGGGGTTGGGGCCGGGTGGGAGGACAGTGCGTCCCCCCCTCATTTTTTTTATGGCCCCCACCCACCACGCAGGGGTGGGGGTGGGGGGAGGACAGTAGGTCCTCCCCCCCATTGTGATTTATGGCCCCCACCCACCGTGCAGGTGTGGGGGCCGGGGGGAGGACAGTAGGTCCCCCCTCATTATTTTTATGTCCCCCACGCACCGCGCAGGGGTGGGGGCGTGGGGAGGACAGTAGGTTCTCCCCATTGTGATTTATGGCCCCCACCCACCGTGCAGGGGTGGGGGCCGGGGGGGAGGACAGTAGGCCCCCCCCTCATTATTTTGATGGACCCCACCCACCGCACAGGGGTGGTGGCGGGGGAGAACAGTAGGTACCCCCCCTCATATTTTTATGGCCCCCATCCACCACGCAGGGGTGGGGGTGGGGGGAGGACAGTAGGTCTCC
Organism: Pelobates fuscus; assembly: GCF_036172605.1. Classification (NCBI taxonomy): domain Eukaryota; kingdom Metazoa; phylum Chordata; class Amphibia; order Anura; family Pelobatidae; genus Pelobates; species Pelobates fuscus. The sequence goes on from NC_086317.1 coordinate 244,154,197, forward strand.
CCCCAGTGTGTTTCAGGGTCCCTGAGGACAAGTGTCAATCCATATCTGCCAAGTGACCCTATGTAGGGGGAACAGTCCCTATTCTGCTCTGTGTCAGTGTGTATCAGGGATCCTTAGCATAGGTGTCAATCCATATCTGCCAAGTGACCCTATGTAGGGGGAACAGTCCCTATTCTTCTCTGTGTCAGTGTGTATCAGGGATCCTTAGGATAGCTGTCATTCCATATCTGCCAAGTGACACTATGTAGGGGCAACAGTCCCTATTCTGCTCTGTGTCAGTGTGTATCAGGGATCCTTAGGATAGGTGTCAATCCATATCTGCCAAGTGACCCTATGTAGGTGAACAGTCCCTATTCTGTTCTGTGTCAGTGTGTATCAGGGATCCTTAGGATAGGCGTCAATCCATATCTGCCAAGTGACCCTATGTGGGGGAACAGTCCCTATTCTGCTCTGTGTCAGTGTGTATCAGGGATCCTTAGGATAGGTGTCAATCCATATCTGCCAAGTGACCCTATGTAGGGGGAACAGTCCCTATTCTGCTCTGTGTCAGTGTGTATCAGGGTCTCTGAGGACAGGTGTCAATCCATATGTCAAGGTGTCAATATGTCATATGTCAGGTGTCAATCCATATCCATTGTGATTTAGGAATGTTAGGTGATTCATGCCCTTTATGGATTAAAACCAGACTCTGCATCAACTGTGTAATTTTCCATGGGAGATTTGCCATGGATGCCCCTCCGGCATGCCACAGTCCAGGTGTTATTCCCCTTGAAACAACTTTTCCATCACTATTGTGGCCAGAAAGAGTCCCTGTGGGTTTTAAAATTCGCCTGCCCATTGAAGTCTATGGTGGTTCGCCCGGTTCGCCGGTTCGCGAACATTTGCGGAAGTTCGCGTTCGCCATTCGCGAACCGAAAATTTTATGTTCGCGACATCACTAAAGTTTTATTTAAACATCATCAGGTAAACAGTAAACATCTAGCTGATAAATTATTTTATACCTAAATTGTACTAGGCTATTGTGATCTTCCAGACAAGTACACTTGTCTCTTAAAGTAGGGGGGTCCAGATTGCCATCATCAGATGCCAATGAGTATCTTGGACCCCTGGGGCTGTAGGAGGAATTCTCCACTGTCTCAGATACCTTCTCCAGTTCTTTTCTGGACTTTTTGCCTGTAACATTCCTGGCTCAAAGGCAGACAGAATCTATAAAAGTAGCTAGATGGGTTCACAATAAATCACTTGGAAGGAAAGTTTGCTCTGTTCATCAACTGTCCTCCCCCGTTCCCCTTCTGAATGTGTACTTTTTTAAAAACTAATACTTAATTAAGGAATACAGGTCAGGCATGTGGATTTTTAAGTATTACATTGATATAGCATTAATAAGGCATGCAAATAAATACATCAAAGTATTAAAGAACAATTAAATCTCTCCTCACACAAAGTGACTGAATTCTCTCCGTAAAACAATGTTATTTTCTTTTCTAGGGGAGTGTTGAACAATGGTATACATGATATAGTGCACTTGCTGAAAATTAGACAGGTTAATTTGGTTTCAAATGAATTGCAATTTATCCAAAGTTTGACCAATTAACAGGTCATTCAAATTATATAACTCTGAAGTGTAATATGGACAACATGGACCATTGCCAAGTAGGTGTGTTTGCTTAATAATTATGTTTTACATCTGTGAAGCCAAAAAAAAAAGAGATGGTTGATGGTTAGGGGACATACACTAAATCAAATAAATAAATAACAAATAAATAAAAATCCACTAAAACAAGTAAATAAATTAGAAAAAAATTGTGACCGGATGATCAAAAGTAACCGAACGCTCAAGATAGAAAATATTGATCAAATATGGACTGAATTTAATTGATAAATTACCATTATTTTTGGTCAGTATTCAGTCAGAATTTGGTCAACCAAATTCAACCAGTCTATCAGTATACTGGAATATATATACACAGGCCCATTTTTCACAACTGTTTGCTTTATCCGAATCAGTATTTCCAAATTGGTTGCATGGACAATATTTGGACAAGATGCATTGTCGAAATTCGGTCAACTACATACATTTAAAAAAAAAGCAAATAAAAATGTTCCATTATGCACAAATCTATTGCAAATTGAATTCATGCAAAGTCATGCATTGTGTAAGGTAATAGAAGCCATAGTACAAAAGTATGTTACTGTGAAGAATACCATATCAAATAGTCACAACAAAGTTGTTCTCTTCAAAAGTCTATCACAGGAGGAAGGGATTCAATGCTGTGCATGCTCCTTCATACAAGTACTCGTATGTTTATGGTAAAACATTGGTTTCCTATAAAATTATTTAGAGTATAAGGAATGGACTTTGGTGCACAGTGAAAAGTAATGGATTGAAAAGAGACTGGGAGAGGGACAATGAGAATCAGTACACAATAATTTATACAATCTGCACATGGTGTAAAAACACAGCGCAAATCATTTAAGAATATTACAATGGTTTGATAGGCTTCCACTTCTAATGTTTATTACTTCTCATTTGTGCTCACAAATAAAGGATAATTGCAGTAGCAAAGGCTTTGCTTTAATTATATATAAGAAAAATAAAATAGTAAACCTTTTTTTTCTCAATGATTTTTAGACATTTATTTATTAAACACTGAACTGTATCTTTCAAGGTTAGTTTACCTTCACTTCTCAATAGAAAGCTCAATACAAGAATTAATTATCAAAATACACATTATAAACAGCGGATCAGTGCACCCCTTTACAATACAAACTATAGTTCTTTTAAATGCTGCATAAAACCACTTATTTTAGATGGAACAAATAGGGATTTAGTCACACTAGAGATTAAACAGCAATAAGTAGTAAAAAAGAAGATATGATTAATTTTCTGCTGTATTGCAAACCAGTTCCCCCTCAACCCCCCCATGTAGGATACAAATCTAATCATGAAAAAACCCTCCATGGAGGCCACTACAGTCTTTGTGATTTTCAATAAACATTAGCAAATATAAATCCCTTCTGTTAACTGTCTCAAACTTTATGAATGCCGCAAGCAGCTCTGAGCCAGTGAAACAGCAACAACTGAACTACTGTCATTCATTTCAGCTGAATAAAACACCTAGCCTCAATAATTAACCATGTGACTGTTATGATTTACAGTAGAATAAATTACATTATCAGTGCTAAACAAACAAAATAAAATGTAATTATCTGGATCCCAAACTCTAATAAAAACAAGTAAATACCAGAAGGTTTTCTGTCAATAAAATTGTGTTTCTCCTACAATGGATTGGAGCGCCTGAGTAAAAAAAAATAATTTAAAAAAACAGATTGTGTCACTGAACTGCCTAGCAAAAAGGGTATATAAATAGCCCTTCCCAGTGGTGGAACTAATGTAGAGAAGGCCCTGTTGCAAGACATTTTTTGGGGTTCCCCTCTAATGCAAGAGTGGCCAATATGCACATATCTACAGAGATATACATATTAACACTTTGATGTATGTACTTTTGGGCTGTGGATGAGTGTATGTATGTGAGTGTATGAGTTTGCGTATTGCCTGTATGAGCGGTTGTTGGGCAGTTGTTGGCTGTTGATAATCCACTTCCTGTTCCTGCCTGTTGGCAGTTGGGTGGAATGTTCTAGGGATTTGAAATGGCGGCTGCAGAAACCCTGTGTAACAAGATATCAATATGAAGATGCTGTTATATATGTATTAATAAAGTGAGTACTTGGTTATGCAGAAATAATTACCAGATTTTACTAATTTCATGACATAAAGTCATGATTTTATTAAGGACACGGAGGCGAGTATTATGCTTATTCTCTTTCTTTTATTCCTGAGCAGCAAAATATTTATTTTAGAGAAACAAATCAAACATGTAAACATGCCCCCAAAGGGTTAATACAATGCGCGCCCCAACCCAGCAGACTTGCATCCGATTCCACAACAAAGTCTGGCCTTGTCCCAAAGATTGCTCTTCCGTTCCATGCTTCCATATGCTGCAGTCACCACGAGAGTTCTTCTTTGGCTGCGCAATTGAGAGGTACAGAGTCTGCATAAGAGAGACCTGTTGAAGGGCCCTGTAGTGAAGTGGGCCCAGGAAAATGGCTTGGATGGAGACAGAGAGAAGGCCGATGACCCTGGCCAGTTGTTGTAGCATTAGTGCAGGTCGAGCCAAAGTTCGGCGGATTTCTTTCTTGATGATCCTGACTTTGGAAGATGGTAACAGGAGTGTCCCTTTCACCGAATCGATGGTGAAGCCCAGAAATTCCAAGACTTGGTTGTAACACCGACTTGTCCCAGTTGATGAGGAAACCAAGGTTGCCGAGTAATGTCATTGTTCAATTCAGGTGTTCTTGGAGTAAGCGTGGGTCTTGTGCCATCAAAAGCATGTCGTCCTAGTATATAATCAGATGCACCCCTCTGCTGCGCAGGAGAGCGACCACTGGCCGCATGAGCTTCGTGAAGCACCATGGGGCCGAGGAGAGACCGAAGGGCAAGCATTTGAAACGCCATGGGGTCTCCTCCCATTGGAACTGGAGGAAATGTTGGCAATCTTCGGCCATCGGGACGGTGAGGTACGCATCTTGCAGGTCGAGTTTGACCATCCAATCCTCCAATAGGAGCAGGTCTCGGAGGGAGTGGATGCCCTCCATTTTGAAATGGTGGTACGCTACAAAGGCGTTCAGGGGGCGTAAGTTGATGACCGGTCGGACACCTCCGCCTTTCTTGGGCACCACAAAAAGGTTGCTTAGAAAACCTGAAACTCCCGGATGCGTCTCTATGATTACACCTTTGTCGTCCAGAGACTGTATCTCCGCTGCGATTAATGCTCTGTTGTGGGTGGAGGAGACTATATATCTGGGAAGGTGTTTGTACAAATTCTATGGCATAACCCACTACAGTTTGTAGGACCCAAGTATCCAAAGTCAACTTTCGCCAGGCATCTATAAAGTGGCATAACCTGCCCCCCACCAACGTTACTGAAGGTAGTGATGAAGGAAGTAAACTTACCATAAGGGCATCGGCCATCCAGCTTCTGGATCCACGAGCCTGCCAGGGTCTTCCTCGAACTGGGAAGAATGGAGAGGACCTGGGTTCCTCACCCTGGTAACGTGACTGGAAGGAGCCTCTAGAAACCCAGTACGGGCCCCGGGAGAAACGGCCAAGCAGACGGCCCCGATATCTGTCGGCCCCGCCAAAAACTCTATGGGAGAATACCTTTTTCATATTGGTTTGCACCTTGTCCAGAGCAGTAAACGTGCCCACATAGGTACCCAGCTCCTTCACAAAACTGTACCCAAAAAGAAGGCCTTTGGCCTGTGGCCCAGGCTCAGCAATAGCCAAGGTAACTAGCTTTGGCTCGATCTTAATTAATATAGCCTTTCGTCTCTCTGTGGCTAGAGCCACGTTGGCATTTCCGAGAAGACATATGGCTCACTGTATCCAGCCCCTGATAGCTAGCAGGTCTATGGGAGCACCACCTGCCAATGCCGTTTCGACCATGTCGAATATCTTTGCACTGGGTCCGAGGACATCCAGTACCTTATCCTGGCAATGGCAAAGTGCAAAGTCTAGACCCTTCTTTGCCTTCCACCCAGTTTTTCCCAGGAACTGGGCAATCTTAGGGTCCACTACAGGGGCGATACATATCAAATCTGGGAGCGTGGGGCGTGGGCATTCTGCCCGCATCTTACTTCTTGCCTCCTTATCAAAGGGTTTCCTGATCTGTGCAGCAATATATTTTGCCACATGGTCCAGCGGGAACCACTCAGTTGATCTCGGGTGCTGCAGATTATCAGGGTCAAACAGTGGTTCGCCCTGTGGGTCAAGGAGGGTGGAGTCTTCCACACCGTCCTTATCCTCATTCACAGACATACATATAGAGCTGTGGTCAGGGAATAGTGCACCCATCATCAGACTCGCTCCATGCCTCCTCCTGTTCCGAATCTGACTCGGCTGATTCCACTTGGGCGTTTGCCCTTTTCCAACTCCTCACTGATTTTGCCTGGTGGGTGGCTCTTTGTTGTGGTGCAACCACATTATCTTTGACAGGACGTTCCCTGTCTGTCCGTAAAATTTTGGAGGCTTCCTCGTCTATGTGGCGATATTTTTTGGCGGCTTTGCGCCCACTGGCCTTGCCTGTATTGTGCTCCGTAGGGTTAGGAGTAATGTGAGTAGAGGTCCTCTGGGCAGCCATGAGGGCATGGCTGATAGAGTAGGACAGAGTGTCCGACATAACTCCCATGGCTGAATAAACGGCTTGGGTTATGGATCTTGTCATAGTGGCATCCAGGAGAGAATGAAGCTCTTCTGAGTTCAAATGCTCCTGGTCTGTCACATCAGTGACAGTTAAGCCGGAAGGTCTGGGGACAACCTGGGGAGCAGGGGGTATATTAGCCCTAATGGGAGAATTGCCAGAGGCTGTGCCCAAATCCCTTTGAGACTGCATAATTAAACTAGAAAAGCTACAATTTCTGGGGAATTTGTGTGAAGTGTTCTTGCCTCCACCAGTAGTCTACAACTGGAGTGGGCGGAGTAACTGTTATTATTTATTCATATAGCACATTTAATTGCAACGTTGTTGCCCAAAGTGCTTCACAGTTACATTAAAACATACATTTATAAAAACATTAGCAGGTGAAAAGTATGACATCACTTGCTGCTCCAGCCTGGCACAGGTCAGAGTATTTTGGCGATTGCCATCTTTAAACGGTCATATTTTAAAAACTATACATCCTACATTGAAGAGCTTTATAATGTGAGAATCACAAGACCCAGACCTACATTTTGATGCATAGTATGTCTCTGAAGTATTAAAAATGAAGGCACAGTTGCAGTTTAGAAATTGCCCTTCAAGTTTGACCTGGCTAGAGTGGAGTTTCAATGAATGTCAATGGACGGCATGAGTTGCAAACAAATGGTCATATTGTGAAAACTATCTGGACTATGGCTTAGCCTTGGACATTTTTAGTGACAGCAGGGATAGCTGAACGTTTTGATATAAGATTTGTGTAGGTGGGCTTTAAAATGAGGGAGTGGTGGCAGTTTAGAAACCATGTCCTGATTTTTCAGCTTTTAACAGCTCCCACTCTAGTTTTGAACATTTTGCCATTCATTCCTATGGGACCAATTTCGCCACAAAAACGACGATATTCCGTGAACCATTCAGCAAAACGTTCCACAAAGTAATAGCAAGCCGATCTGGAACAATCCGCACGTTTCGGTATATTACTGTCTATGTAGTGTAAAAACTGTGGGAGGAGTTAGGGTGGCAAATTTGGCTATAATAATAATAATATATATGTGAGATAACATTAAGTGGTCTTGCTATGCAAGAACACTTAAATAGCAGTTCTCACGGTGGTTATGGTAGGTGGAAATATAAATAGGGATACAAAGAAAAGAGGGGGGGCAAATAACTATTGGAGGAATAAGTGACCACACTGATAGGCCAAAAAGCTTTATAGGCAATATGGGTACTAATAATGCACCAGCAGTATGGGTACTATTGCAAAGTACCAGAAAAAACTACACAGCAATATGAAAAAGGCAAGCTCATCAAGTGTTCCCTCAGGAATGGCTCCTGGGGCACACTGGTGAGCTGCCCAGCAACTGTGCTGTCCAATCAGCACCCACTCCCGCCCCCACAAGCTCAAAAAAGCCCGGGTACCAAAACGCGGAAAAAATGCCAACCGCAAGATGGCCACTGCGATGCGCACTAGCGTTGTGCGCATGCGCGAACGGCGCCAGCCACAGTTATAGCCGCGAACCGGGAAGCCCATAGGAAAACCTCTGAGGCACTGAACTAGACTGGGTGGTAAGAGCCTCCGCACAGAGAGCTGTTAGCCGCCCTAGCTCAGTAAGTGATAATCCACCTGACTGAGTAAGCGATGGGAGGGGAGGGAGGGGTGAGGGATTGGCTCTAGGTTAAGGAACAACCCAGAGCCAGCTGTAAACAAAGTACAGAAGCAGGGCAGAAGCCCTGCAGCAGACAGAAATAACCAATGAAAATATAAATGCAATATCAAAACAAATAATTATGACAAAAATACATTGGTAGCATACAGAGAAAAATAGAAATGTACTTAGCTGAGGAAGGCAGCAGCAAGAAAGAGGAGTGGCTTAAGGTCACATGGGGAGTTGATGGTGCTGAAGGCATTATGATTGGTTGTACTGTTATAGGATTAACCCTTTGGGGGCATGTTTACATGTTTGATTTGTTTCTCTAAAATAAATATTTTGCTGCTGAGGAATAAAAGAAAGAGAATAAGCATAATATGAGCCTCCGTGTCGTCAAATAAAATTAAAGGACCACTCTAGTGCCAGGAAAGCATACTCGTTTTCCTGGCACTAGAGTGCCCTGAGGGTGCCCCCACCCTCAGGGACCCCCTCCCGCCCGGCTCTGGAAAGGGGAAAAGGGTTAAAACTGACCTTTTTCCAGCGCTGGGCGGGGAGCTCTCCTCCTCCTCTCCGCCTCCGTTCCTCCCCGTCGGCTGAATGCGCACGCGCGGCAAGAGCTGCGCGCGCATTCAGCAGGTCGCATAGGAAAGCATTCATAATGCTTTCCTATGGACGCTTGCGTGCTCTCACTGTGATTTTCACAGTGAGAATCACGCAAGCGCCTCTAGCGGCTGTCAGTGAGACAGCCACTAGAGGAAATAGGGGAAGGCTTAACTAATTGATAAACATAGCAGTTTCTCTGAAACTGCTATGTTTATAAAAAAATTAGTTAACCCTAGCTGGACCTGGCACCCAGACCACTTCATTAAGCTGAAGTGGTCTGGGTGCCTAGAGTGGTCCTTTAAAGGATTTTACTATTATCATGATGGAAAGTCATGATTTTATTAAAGACCCGGAGGCAAGTATTATGCTGCACTCTTTCTTTAATTCCCTCAGCAGCAAAGAAAAAACAAATTGAAAAACAGGTATAAACATCATAATGACAATCTCCGCCTAGTAACATGAACATCCAATCAGTGACATCCTTATCCTATAGTAGGTGGAACATCAATGACCATTTCCTCTTTCTTGCAAATCCCGAAGAACAACTCAAACTTGGAGCAGAAAAACCGAACAAGCCAAACGAGCCAGAACAGGGCATGTGATCCAGAGGTGCATTGTAACAAAGTCACACTAAAAGAAACAAGAAAAACATGTTAATTTCTTGAAATCATGGAATGGCAGCATATTTAGAGGCCTAATCACCTGACTAGTCAATATCAATGACTCTTAAATGTAATAAGAAGAAAGCTATCAGTCTCCCCATCTCCCCCTCCCCCCCCCACACTCTATTGGGACCCTGCTCAAGGGAACCCGCACGGCAATAGAGGCTACTCCCTGATTAGGGCCTTAACGGGTTGCTACCTACAGGGTGATTGGCCATCAATGCTATGCCTACACTAAGGCACCATTGTATATATGTTCTTTCTTTGTTCGTTCTATCTTGATACTATTACTCTTTCTTTCCCAATAAGCCAGGTGGGTGGACATGACAATTTCCACACTCAGATAGGGCATGACCTCTACACATGGTAGGTGTGCCATATTGATGACAGAAGACAGATGAACTATAAGGGAGGGACACCCAGCTTGACTCAGCTGGGAAGGGTGAGCACCCCAAACTCTACAATTTCTCAATATGCAATATTCATAATAATGTATTATCTATATCAACCCCCATGAAAATATGTACATTCAAAGTTAGAGGTTTAAATGTACCAGTTAAGCGACATCTATTGTACAGTAGACTCAAGACGCTACTTGCAGATGTGATCTGTCTCCAAGAAATGCATTACAGGACGGATTACTTTATATCACCCATGCAAGCACAATACCCACACCAATTTCATGCCGCAACACTCACAGAGAGCAAAGGTGCTTCCATTATGGTTAGTAAAAATTTAGCATTTACTCTCCAAACACAGGGAATTGATGACTTGGGTCGTTATGTCATTATTTATGCCTTATTAATAATCTGCAATATACCATAGCTAATATATATATATCCTCAATGTTAATCAACGCAACTTTATTCACAAAGTATTCAGCAAACTATCTACAATACAACAGGGAATGATTGTACTCTGTGGAGACTTTAACCAAACGCTTGACCCTAAACTGGACACAACCCTGTCCCCATTTAGCAAAAGCTATAGGACCCTAAAAAGAGGCTGCAAGCAACTACAACACTACTATGACGTGTGGCGCATTTCACAAGCCCAAGAATGCTCTTACACTTACTACTCTCAAGTACATAACTCATACTCCTGCATTGATGGATTCTACATACACGGACCTGCACTCTCCCAAATTGCAAGGTGTGAGATATGCAACATCACATGGTCTGACCATGCCCCAGTCACACTGGAACTTAAAGATAAATACAATTTCCAACATAGGCACCCATGGAGGCTTAATGAGACCTTATTAGGGGATGCCACTTTCGTACAAGAATTACACGCAAAACTCACTGACTATTTCACAAATAACACCATACCAGGTGTGTCTCACGGCACAAATACAAAACAAAGGAAACAGCACTAAAGAAACCAATACTATAAAATAGATATAGGAGGCAGCAAACCTAAAGTAGGGTTCCCTCTAAGCCCTACTGACAAGTGTAATACAGAAGGAAAGAGAAGAAGGTACAACCTTAAGAACGATGTGAATGCCCATCAACTGATAGAAGAGACCAGGAATACATATCTGCAGGACCCTACCTTACCTGCCCTCACCCTGCAGCAAAAGGCAGACCTTACAACACCTCTTTCTGTGGAAGAGATCCTGGCAGGGACAAAGGCCTTACCGACTGGGAAGTCCCCAGGCCCGGATGGGTTAGATTATGCATATTACAAAACCTTAACCAAAACCTTAGCCCCACATCTAGTGCAACTGTTTACAGAGGTCACTACTAACAAATCCATTCACAAATATATACTGGCAGCACATACAGTAACCCTCCCGAAGTCAGGCAAACCACCAACACAACCACAGAACTATAGACTGATCTCACTCTTGAATACCAATGCCAAACTCTTTGCAAAGGCTCGGTAAAAAACTGCCCCACATCATACACACAGATCAAGTAGGATTTGTGACAGGCCTCCATGGTCTGAAAACGCACGCAAAGTATTGGATATCATTTACAGCATGAAACATCTCAAAATGGGTGGGGGATTGATTCTCTCCCTAGACTCGGAAAAAGCCTATAACCATCTCCATTGGCAATTTCTGGAGGCGGTCATGAAAAAGTTTGAGATACCAGAGGAGTCTGGCCCTGGTTAAATCCCTACAAAGCTCACCCTCCACACTGTGCCTAATGCGGGATTCCTGTCTAAGCCATTTTCAATAACTAATTGGGTGCCCCTTATCACCCTTACTATATGTTATGGCCTTGGTGCCTCTTGCTTTAAGGATCAGGAACAATGTAGATATACATGGAGTCCGCATAGGAGACAGTGAATATAAGGTTAATTTATTTGCGGATCATATTCTCCTCACTCTGACACAGCCACACATATCATTACCAAACTTACTCAAATAAATAGAGGAATATTGACACAATTCACAATATAAACTAAATGTGTCCATAACCCAAGCTACGGGGATAGGTATTACACACACTCGACACACTCCAAACAAATTTTAAACTGGACTGGAGATCCGATTATGTATCTTTTTTAGGCCTCCATATTGCGGAAAACCCAGACAGAATGTTCAAATGTAACTATGAACCATTATACAAGGAAATGGATAATACCCTACAAACTTTGGAAGGGAAATATCTTTCATGGCTGGGCAGAATTTCTGCGATAAAAATGCTCCTCTTGCCCAAACTGTAATATCTATACCGTGCCTTGCAAATTGCAATCCCACAGGCCTATCTCACTAAAGTACAGAAAATAGCACAATTCCTATGGGGACTTAAGAGGGTTAGGATTGCCACTAAATTCCTATGCACAGCAGTAGAGGAAGGCGGGTTAAGCCTACCGAACATCAAACTATACTACAGAGCAGCATTACTTTGTTCAGTAATAGTAGAAAAGTCTCAAACACAACTGCCATAATGGATCGCTATAGAATCCCACTGGGCCCAGGTACAAAAATTACATCAGCTATTTTGCATACCGGCAAAACTAAGACCAGATACTCCTTCTATGCTTCCCACCACAATAATTCTGATACGAACATGGGACACTGTGAGGAACTGTCTGTAGTCAAATCAAAACTGCTCCAAAGCTACACCTATACCAAGCATACATTTTGTGAATCCTACCTTTGACTACGGACTATGGAAGGAGGGGGGATATACCCATGTACACCAATTGTTTCAGGGCACAAAAATTCAATCGTTCCCAGACCTACAAAAAAAATGTACCTTCCAAACAGAGCGATATTTTCCTTTTTACAGATCAAGTTGATGCTAACCGACTCCTACTGACTCAACACTAATTTGGTCTCCCTATCAATATTCAAAAAAAGCACCAGCTTCTCCTAAGAAACTTCGTTCTACGAGATATAAATGATTAAATCAACTTGACACCAGAGACTATGGCATATTCCAAGACTTGTGGCAAACAGATCTGCAACAGAAGCTTGCTCAAAAGACATGGCAGGCAGTGTTTAGGGTGCACATGGGCAAAACACGTATATCCTACCTAGAGCTTATGCGGAAGATTTACTTCCGTTGGTACATGGTGTTGGCGCTCCTAGCAAAAATTTACCCTGGCACACCAGATAGCTGTTAGAGATGCGGGAAGGAATCCGGCACAATGTATGACACATAGTGGACGTGCACCCATCTCCAGCCTTTCTGCAAAATAGTACAAAACACGCACGTTGAAATATTACAGACACCCATTACACTGAAACCAGAAATGGCTCTTCTATTTCACAACCTGGAGGGCTTCCCCAGAGGTGATAACATCCGGATAGACCACACACTTATAGCTGTACTTATACTTTTAGAGCATGGAAATCCACAGAGCTTCCCCCTAAACAAACCCTCCTACACCAGGTGACTGTTAACCTAGATTATGAGAACACCACATTGTGCAAGCTTGTAACTAAGATATACCAATAAACACAATATTAAATGAGTAAAACATACCGGGCAATCGTCTTCACAGGCATAACCCTGTACATATGATGACATACACGGATAGATAAATCACTAAAACAGCACACTTAAGTTCCTTTGACAGCACTCTCTCCAATACCCACCAACTGTAAACAGTTCTTATTTGTTAATTGCTCGGATTTGTACATAGTTTTACATGGCACAGGGGAGTTTGCACAAAAAGATTTACTCTCTCTTCTCTCTCACTACTAGGGAGAGAGAAGCTCATGCTACAACGCTAATATGATACGCTCAAACGAAAATCGAGCGCTCCTCTCCTTTGAGACAAAGTAAAATCGCTTCTCATTACAGACACAGACTGTAAGACCAATACCCCATTAACTGTTTAGGGTTGATATGTATATAATCAGAATAGGTGTGTAATGTAAACTCCTCCTTTGTGCTATAAGTCTATTGTTACAGGTCTATTATTTAATGTCCTTATACTCCATCACACCTATGCTGCATAATGAAAATGATGGACGATATTTATGTGGACTAACTAACCCCCCAACGCTTTTCTTTATTTCCCTTTTCCTTTCTGTAACCCCAAAAATAATTAAAATTGTCAAATTAAAAAAAAAAGATCAGGCTAGGGTAGTGATGTCCCGAACTCTTCGCCAGCGAATAGTTCCCGGCAAACATTGCTTGTTCGCGTTCACCACGGATGGCGAACACATGCGCTGTTCGGTCTGCCCCCTATTCGTCATCATTGAGTAAACTTTGACGCTGCCTGTACCTCACAGTCAGCAGACACATTCCAGTCAATCAGCAGCAGACCCTCCCTCCCAGACCCTCCCACCTCCTGGACAGCATCAAGTTTACATTCATTGTGAAGCTACATTCTTAGTGAAAGTAGGGACAGTGTAGCTGCTGCTGATTTGATAGGAAATTGATAGTTAGGCTAGTGTATTCAGTGTCCACTACAGTCCTGAAGGACTCCTCTGATCTCTGCTGTAAGGACAGCACCCCAAAAAGCCATTTTTAGGGCTAGAACATCAGTCTGCTTTTTTTTTTGTGTGTAATGTAATTGCAGTTGCCTGCCTGCCAGCCTGTGTGTCAGGCTCACAGCATATACTGTGCCCACTTGCCCAGTGCCACCACTCACTGGTGTCACAATAGCTTGCATTTAACAAAAAACTAAACTTTTTGGACTGTAATATAATAGCAGTCAGTTTCCTTCATGAGTGTGCGTTTCAGGGCATGCCCAGTGCCACCACTCACTCATATCTGGTGTCCCAATAGCTTGCATTTAAAAAAAAATAAACTTTTTGGACTGTAATATAATAGCAGTCAGTTTCCTTCACGAGTGTGCGTTTCAGGGCCTGCCAGGGCACAGTGTCACACCAGTGCCACTCATATCTGTTGTCACAGTAGCTTGCACGCATAGTACCACTATCGAAAAAAAAATGACAGGCAGAGGCAGGCCACCCCGCAGGGGCCGTCGTGGTCGTGGTGCTGTGATTCCATTTGGCCCTAGAATAATGCCCAGTGTTCAGAGGCCACGTACCCTGAACTTGAAAAGTTCTGAGGACATAGTTGACTGGCTAACACAGGACACCCAATCTTCTACTGCTCCCGCTCGGAACCTTGACGCACCATCCTCCTCCAGCTTAGCTTTTGGCACCTCTCAAGTTACCACTCGCCCGCCTGCCGCCACCACCAACACTAGCACCACAGCCGCTTCACTTCGTATGTCAGAGGAGTTATTTACACATCAGTTGGAAGAAATGAGTGATGCGCAACCATTATTGCCAGAGGATGTAGATAACAGGGATATGTCTCAGTCAGGCACCATTACACACATATGGTGCGATGATGATGATGTTGTACCCACTGCTGCTTCCTTTGCTGAGTTGTCAGATACAAGTGAAGCGGTTGATGATGACGATGCGTCCGTGATGTCACGTGGGTGCCTGCTAGAAGAGAAGAAGAACAGGGGGAAAGTTCAGATGGGGAGACAGAGAGGAAGAGGAGACAAGTTGGAAGCAGGGGGAGGTCGTCGCAAGGAGCTAGTGGCACAGTCAGACAGCATGCATCGGCACCCTGGGTCAGCCAGACAGCACGCCAATCAATGCATGCTGTTGCCACCACCAGAATGCCGTCATTGCAGAGCTCAGCAGTGTGGTATTTTTTTGTGTGTCTGCCTCTGAAAACAGCGATGCCGTTTGCAACCTGTGCCAAAAGAAACTGAGTCGTGGGAAGTCCAACACCCACCTAGGTACAACTGCTTTGCGAAGGCACATGATCTCACATCACAAACGCCTATGGGATCAACACATGAGTACAAGCAGCACGCCTACTCTAAGCCGCCATCCTCCTCCTGGTCCAGCATCTTCAGCCACGTCAACCACTGCTGTCCTCCTTGCCCCCTCTCAACCATCCGCCACTCCGTCTCCCGCCTTGAGCAGTTCACGCTCATCTGCCCACAGTCATGTGTCTGTCAAGGACATGTTTGAGCGTAAGAAGCCAATGTCACCAAGTCACCCCCTTGCCCAGCGTCTGACAGCTGGCTTGTCCGAACTATTAGCCCGCCAGCTTTTACCATACAATCTGGTTGAGTCTGAGGCGTTCAAAAAATTTGTAGCTATTGGGACACCGCAGTGGAAGGTACCCGGACGGAATTTCTTTTCACAAAAGGCAATCCCCAACCTGTACTCGATTGTGCAAAAGGAAGTCATGGCATGTCTGGCACACAGTGTTGGGGCAAGGGTCCATCTGACCACTGATACCTGGTCTGCAAAGCATGGTCAGGGCAGGTATATCACCTACACTGCGCATTGGGTAAACCTGCTGACGGCTGACAAGCATGGAATGCGTGGCATTGCAGAGGAGTTGGTGACACCGCCACAACTTGCAGGCAGTCCTGCTGCCACCTCCTCTACTCCTCCTACTCCATCCTCTTCCATAACCTCCTCGGCTGAGTCCTCTTGTGCTGCTGCGTCTTGCTCCACATCAACGGCACCCCCCCCAGCTCCCCAGGTACTATTCCACATCCCGGATACGGCAGTGTCACGCTGTCTTGGGTTTGACTTGCTTGAAAGCAGAGAGTCATACCGGACAAGCACTCCTGTCCGCCCTGAACGCACAGGTGGAAAAGTGGCTGACTCCGCAGCAACTGGATATCGGCAAAGTGGTGTGTGACAATGGAAAAAATTTGATAGCGGCATTGAAGTTGGGCAAGTTGACACATGTGCCGTGCATGGCACATGTGTGTAATCTGATCGTACAACGCTTTGTGCATAAGTACACAGGCTTACAGGACGTCCTGAAGCAGGCCAGGAAGGTGTGTGGCCATTTCAGGCGTTCCTACACGGCCATGGCTCAATTTGCCGATATCCAGCGGCGAAACAACATGCCAGTGAGGCGCTTGATTTGCGACAGCTCTACACGTTGGAATTCAACACTCCTAATGTTCGACCGCCTGTGCCAACAAGAAAAAGCCGTTAATGAATATTTGTATGACCGGGGTGCTAGGACAGCCTCTGGGGAGCTGGGAATTTTTTTGCCACGTTACTGGACGCTCATGCGCAATGCCTGTATGCTCATGCGTCCTTTTGAGGAGGTGACAAACCTAGTCAGTCGCACCGAAGGCACCATCAGCGACATCATACCATTTGTTTTCTTCCTGGAGCGTGCCCTGCGAAGAGTGCTGGATCAGGCCGTAGATGAGCGTGAAGAGGAAGAGGAAGAGTTTAGGTCACCATAACCACCAGAAACAGCCTTATCAGCATCGCTTGCTGGACCTGCGGCAACGCTGGAAGAGGATTGTGAGGAAGAGGAGTCAGAGGAGGAATGTGGCTTTGAGGAGGAGGAGGAGCAAGACCAAACACAACAGGCATCCCAGGGTGCTCGTTGTCACCTATCTGGTACCCATGGTGTTGTACGTGGCTGGGGGGAAGAACATACCTTCAGAGAGATCACTGAGGACGAGGAACAGGACATGAGTAGCTCGGCATCCAACCTTTGTCAAATGGGGTCTTTCATGCTGTCGTGCCTGTTGAGGGACCCTCGTATTAAAAGGCTGAAGGAGAACGACCTGTACTGGGTGTCCACGCTACTAGACCCTGGTATAAGCAGAAAGTGCCTGAAATGTTACCGAATTACGGCAAGTCGGAAAGGATGCAGCAGTTCAAAAATCAATTAAAAAGTATGCTTTACACAGCATATAAGGGTGATGTCCCAGCACAACGGGAATCTAACAGGGGAAAGTAATCCTCCTCCTCCCACGACCACGCCGGCAAGGACAGGACGCTTTACAGACGTGTTGTTGATGGAGGACATGCAGAGCTTTTTAAGTCCTACGCATCGCCACAGCCCTTCGGGGTCCACCCTCAGAGAACGACTCGACCGACAGGTAGCAGACTACCTCGCCTTAACTGCAGATATCGACACTCTGAGGAGTGATGAACCCCTTGACTACTGGGTGTGCAGGCTTGACCTGTGGCCTGAGCTATCCCAATTTGTGATAGAACTTCTGGCCTGCCCCGCTTCAAGTGTCCTGTCAGAAAGGACCTTCAGTGCAGCAGGAGGTATTGTCACTGAGAAGAGAAGTCGCCTAGGTCAAAAAAGTCTAGATTACCTGACCTTTATTAAGATTAATGAGGGATGGATCCCGAAGGGACTGACAGTGGGCGATACATTCGACTAAAAAAGGCCTGATGAGGGGGACTACTTAACACACCACTCCTATCTGGTGGCAGATTAGATTGCACGCGCAGTGCCCCAAATTTGAAGTAGGAGGACCGACCAAGCATCTTTTTTCACCTCCCGCTTCCTAAAATCGATGCTTTTTATACACGTCCCCTAATAGGGGACATAAAAGGGATTAAACTGATAGGAATAGTAC
The DNA here is from genome assembly GCF_036172605.1 of Pelobates fuscus. Lineage (NCBI taxonomy): Eukaryota > Metazoa > Chordata > Amphibia > Anura > Pelobatidae > Pelobates > Pelobates fuscus. The sequence continues at coordinate 244,172,167 of NC_086317.1, forward strand.
TACTTAACACACCTCTCCTATCTGTTGGCACATTAGATTACATGCGCAGTGCCCCAAATTTGAAGTAGGAGGACCGACCAAGCATCTTTTTCCATCTCCCGCTTCCTAAAATCGATGCCTTATATATACTTCCCCTGATGGGGGACGTAACAGTGATTAAACTGATAGGAATAGTACTACTTAACACACTACTCCTATCTGGTGGCACATTAGATTGCACGCGCAGTGCCCCAAATTTGAAGTAGGAGGACCGACCAAGCATCTTTTTCCATCTCCTGCTTCCTAAAATTGATGCCTTATATACACATCCCCTGATAGGGGACGTAACAGGGATTAAACTGATAGGAATAGTACTACTTAACACACCACTCCTATCTGGTGGCACATTAGATTGCACGCGCAGTGCACCCAAATTTGAAGTAGGAGGACCGACCAAGCATCTTTTTCCATCTCCCGCTTCCTAAAATCGATGCCTTATATACACGTCCCCTGATTGGGGATGTAACAGGGATTAAACTGATAAGAATAGTACTACTTAACACACTACTCCTATCTGGTGGCACATTAGATTGCACGCGCAGTGCCCCAAATTTGAAGTAGGAGGACCGACCAAGCATCTTTTTCCATCTCCCGCTTCCTAAAATCGATGACTTATATACACGTCCCCTGATAGGGGATGTAACAGGGATTAAACTGATAGGAATAGGACTACGTAACACACCACTCCTATCTGGTGGCACATTAGATTGCACGTGCAGTGCCCCAAATTTGAAGTAGGAGGACCGACCAAGCTTTTGTTTTCCATCTCCCGCTTCCTAAAATCGATGCCTTATATACACTTCCCCTGATAGGGGACGTAACAGGGATTAAACTGATAGGAATAGTACTACTTAACACACCACTCTTATCTGGTGGCACATTAGATTGCACGCGCAGTGCCCCAAATTTGAAGTAGGAGGATGACCAAGCATCTTTTTCCATCTCCCGCTTCCTAAAATCGATGCCTTATATACACGTCCCCTGATAGGGGACGTAACAGGGATTAAACTGATAGGAATAGTACTACTTAACACACCAATCTTATCTGGTGGCACATTAGATTGCACGTGCAGTGCCCCAAATTTAAAGTAGGAGGACAGACCAAGCATCTTTTTCCATCTCCCGCTTCCTAAAATCGATGCCTTATATACACGTCCCCTGATTGGGGACGTAACAGTGATTAAACTGATAGGAATAGTACTACTTAACACACCACTCTTATCTGGTGGCACATTAGATTGCACGCGCAGTGCCCCAAATTTGAAGTAGGAGGACCGACCAAGCATCTTTTTCCATCTCCCGCTTCCTAAAATCTATGCCTTATATACACGTCCCCTGATTGGGGACGTAACAGTGATTAAACTGATAGGAATAGTACTACTTAACACACTACTCCTATCTGGTGGCACATTAGATTGCACACGCAGTGCCCCAAATGTGAAGTAGGAGGACCGACCAAGCACCTTTTTCCATCTCCCACTTCCTAAAATCGATGCCTTATATACACGTCCCCTGATAGGGGACGTAACAGGGATTGAACTGATAGGAATAGTACTACTTAAAACACCACTCCTATCTGGTGGCACATTAGATTGCACGCGCAGTGCCCCAAATTTGAAGTAGGAGGACCGACCAAGCATCTTTTTCCTTCTCCCGCTTCCTAAAATCGATGCCTTATATACACGTCCCCTGATAGGGGACGTAACAGGGATTAAACTGATAGGAATAGTACTACTTAACACACCACTCTTATCTGGTGGCACATTAGATTGCACGCGCAGTGCCCCAAATTTGAAGTAGGAGGACCGACCAAGCATCTTTTTCCATCTCCCTCTTCCTGGGTTGAGGAAGAGAGACCTTCAATGACATCAGTGAGGACAAGGAACGGGACATGGCTAGCTTGGTATCCAACCTTGTGCAAATGGGGAGTTTGCGGTTGTGCAAATGGACTGTTTGCGGTTGTTTGCGGTGCGTTAAACGGGGAGTTTGGTTTGTCACTGTGAAGCGGGCGTAACCCTTACACTACCTGATCGATACAACATCATACCTGATGTTTTAAAGCACGTTATTCCAAACAATTTAGGAATGTTAGGTGATGTATGCCCTTTATGGATTAAAACCAGACTCTGCATCAACTATTTAATTTTCCATGGGAGTTTTGCCATGGATCCCCCTCCGGCATGCCACAGTCCAGATGTTAGTCCCCTTGAAACAACTTTTCCATCACTATTGTGGCCAGAAAGAGTCTCTGTGGGTTTTAAAATTCGCCTGCCCATTGAAGTCTATGGCGGTTCACCCCGTTCGCCCGTTCGCGAACATTTGCGGAAGTTCGCGTTCGCCGTTCGCGAACCGAAAATTTTATGTTCGCAACATCACTAGGATAGGGACCTAATGATAATATTTAGAAAGTTGGGCAGACTAGATGGGCCAAATGGTTCTTATCTGCCGTCACATTCTATGTTTCTATGTTTCTATGCTTAGATACATATATTATTGAGGTGTAGAGTTAGAGTGATACCGGAGAAACTGACGGAAGCCAAGCACAGAGAGATGGACACAGGTTTCTTCAGGAAGGAAGAGATTCTTTATTCGGTTCACCGATCGGGACTCAGAGGGACTAATGTCACCAAAATACAACAAGTTCTGAGCCCCGGACAATAGTGTAAGCTCCTTATATAAGCATGTAACTCCTCCCATAAGTAGCTCCACCCACACATTCTCTTACCCAATCAATCGAATAAGAACTAACTTCCTGTTTGACCGCATGGCTTGCCAAGCACAATGGAGGAGGGGAATACTACATCCGGTATGCTCGCACATGCTCCGTACACTACTGATCGTATCTTTGCCACGTGCAACCAACCGACCGATACACCAGTATATGCACGTACACATGCCACGTGGTAATCTCGGCCTACTAAATTTATTTTTACCGAGATTCCACCACACTCCCCCTTTTGATGCCTCTGATATTTTTACAATTACGGAGGCATCACTTAACCTTAGTTTGCATATACCTCAGGTTGCCATGAACCAGACCAGACTTTGCGACTAATGACGTGAATCCCTCAACATTCTTCTTCCTGCACTAGTTCTCCCTGATTTAGAGCCTCATATCTATATATGGCCATTATCTGTGCAGCAGCATTTCTCTCTGCTATATTTTCTATAATGCCCTGCACAGACCTAACTACCAAAGGAACAAGACATGGTAGGAGAAGACACAGCATTAAGATTAGCATGACTCCACCTACCAATGCCTTAAGTCCTCCAAACTGCTCATACCAATTACCAAACCAACTACTTGGATTATACCCTTTCCATACCTGAGTAGGCACATGCGCTAGTTTAACCATATGGCTAGTAAGCTCAGCTATTGCTTGCTCTTCATCATCTATTTGAAGACAGCAATTGCTTAGGTTAAACTTCCCACATACACCTCCCTCTACTGCCAATAGATAATCCAAAGCTAATCTATTTTGGTAAACGGCTGTCCTCATCCTAGTATTATGCTTCGCTAGGAGATTGAGCGCTTGTGATGTCTCATTGGTAATTATCTCAACCACTGCCTGTAACCTTATAATGCGGTTGAGCATTTATATTGGGGTTCTATATCCGAAAGTACCATCTTCTGCCCAAGTGGCTGGCCCATAATAATCTATGATACGCTGGGGAGGCCATTCATTATCTTCCCAGGTACCTATCTCTAGGGGTCCCCTTTTCTTCCTATGATTCACATCATACACTTTAACACCCAAAGTCTCACCTGTTTCAATAGGTAACAAGAAGAAGGATGGTTTGAGCATACCCAACACACATGCCCCTTCCCAGTCCTGTGGCAACTCCGAATAGGCCTTCTTACCACAGATCCAGTACAAATTTGCTGGGGCTTTCCAACTAGATGTGCTAGATAGATCAAACCACACATCCTTTAAATTGGCATAATTTGCAAACGGGTTAGGTGTTTCTGAGACATTTGAAGCCGACCACCAGGTTGTATTCTTTGTATTATCATCATAAGCTTTTTGCCCTAGACAAGTCAATTCTCTTACAGATGTATTAAACATTATTCCTTTCCTTGCTATGCAAACATAACCTATGATGGAGGTCTTTAATCGCCACTCAGATTTACCTCTAACACTCATTTGATAATCGGCGTGTGAAGATATTATTTGTTCAACTGTCTCAGAACCGGACATTACCTCCTTTGCTTCCCAGGGCCATTGGTCTCCCATGTTAGTACCTCCACATACATAGCAGTTGGTCACATTAAGACTACCAGCAATACTTTCAGCTAAATCTATAAACAGGTTTTTAGCATTATGGGGGATCTTATTTTCTACACTCATCTCTTCATAAAAAGAATGGAAAACCTGATGAGTTTGGGATGCTACGGTATCGGTCTCTATCCCTATAAATAATATTGTCCCAGGATCTAAGCCCGTCCCATATATCTGGAACCCAAATAAGTTACCAAACCTATCTAAAAATTGTTCAGGATTATTAATAAGTATATGGACTGGGTTACACTCCATAGACTTACAATACGGTTTGGTAGGCAACTTAGTAACAATCATATCCTTATCTACTGTCTGTCCCCAAGTTGCCCACCCCACACAAGACCAATATGGGCAATAATTATAATCCCTATCTGGGCATTTTGGACTTACGTACTTATTTTTACTACTGGGACAAATATACTTATCGTTAGACCCATACGTTCTCTCCCATTTAAGATCCCCACATACATTCCACGGCTTTCTACCACTTGATATCGCTTTACATGCATCAAATAGCAGAACACCCGAAGACTGTACGGTTTCTAATACTGTTTTATTTATTAGGGTCCCCTGTGGATCTCCATTCCGGAGGGTCAACCAAATCGTACGGGGTTGATACTCTGGATTGAAGCACTTAGGGTCTCCGACTCCTAAATGGCATACACTATATTCTATACCTAAGTATCTACACCTAGACACATATCCTTTACACTCATATTGTGAATGCCAAATTAGGGTCTGGGAAATATGATTACCTGTTATAGTAGTCTTAATGCAAACCTCACAGCTAGGTGTGTCGGTACCTCTACCTTCCTGAATATTTAAAAACACAAAAATACACATTATCAAAAACACTTCTTTCGACGTCTTCATCCTCAGTCTTCGTCCGTGCGATGGCACCTCAGCTTCCATGATGTAAGGGCTGCAAGAAATGGAGTTCTGCTCTACCCTTCACAGAGGTCCCTTCGAGACACCCTGGCTATGGCACGTGGGTAAGTGGTCAGGCTTTATTATGGCCGTCAAAACACTCACTTACTGATCTCTTTAAATACAATTGTAATCCCAATATCTCCTCGTCACTCCGACTGAGTCGTGCGCTTTAACCGGATCTTGCAGGGATTCTCTGGATCTGGTGTAGCTTGCCAAGAATCTACTGCTGCTGGTTTAACCCTGGAGTGATGAATCCACGGAGTCACTTCAGCCACCTTTATTGCTGTAGGGGTAGACAAAAGAACAACATAAGGAACCTCCACTTAGGCCCTAACGGTATACTGTTCCACTCTTTAATCCACACTTGATTTCCTGGATGATAGCTATGAACAGGGGGATAAATATTCTGTACCTCCTCCATAGTTTTACCCAACTCTACAACCTGCTGCCAGGTAATTCCTTCTCCCAACTGACTCAAATCCCCCCTTAAGTTACCAAGTACGGGAGGTGGACGCCCATACATGATTTCAAAAGGTGAGAGACCCATCCTTCTGGTAGGTGTACTACGAATACGTAACAGAGCTATAGGCAAAAGAACATTCCACTTAAGCTGAGTCTCTTGACACATCTTTGCCAACTGGTTCTTAATAGTTCTAATCATTCTTTCTACTTTACCAGAGCTCTGAGGTCTATATGCCGTATGAAGCTTCCAGTCAGTTGTTGTAGGCACTGATGAACAAAGGCTGGACCATTATCCGATCCTTTAGAGCATGGTAGTCCATATCGGGGTATTATTTCTCGTAACAGGAATCGTACAACTTCTCCTGCTTTCTCTGTACGAGTAGGACATGCTTCTACCCAGCCTGAATAGGTACACACAACTACTAGTAGGTAGCGATGTCCACCGGATTTAGGCATTACTGTATAGTCTATTTGAAGATCGGACATAGGGAGTCCCCCCATATACTGGACTCCCGGTGGTTTCACTGGTCCTTGCCTTGTGTTGTTCTTAGCACATATTACACATCTTCGTACAATGGCTTGAGTCAAGTTGGACAATCTTGGTATGTAGAAATGTTTTCTGAGAGATTCTTCCATACTATCTCTTCCAGAATGTGTCCCGTTGTGATAGTTCTGGACAATTTCTACAGCTAGTGATGCTGGAATGACTATTCTTCCATCTTCTAACTGATACCATTTGTTCTCCAGGTACTTCCCAGCTTCAGTCTTTAACCACTCTTCTTCTTGAGCTGTATAAACTGGAGTCCATTGAGACAGTGGAGTCGGTATAAGTGCAGCTATATGTTCCACATATTCCTGTCTTCCTGATTCAGCGGCACGCTTAGCTGCATTATCTGCCATCCGATTTCCTTTGGTTACATCACCATCTCCTTTCAGATGCGCCCGACAATGTATAATACCAACTTCTTTTGGTTCCCACACGGCTTCCAGTAGTTGTAATATTTCAGCTGCGTACTTAATTTCTTTACCCTCTGAATTCAATAGTCCTCTTTCTTTATACAAAGCTCCGTGGGCATGAGTGGTTAAAAACGCATACTTGAAGTCCGTGTAGATGTTCACTCTTAAACCTTCAGCCAATTGTAACGCTCGTGTTAGTGCAATTAGTTCTGCCTTCTGTGCCGATGTTCCTTTTGACAATGGCCGAGCTTCTATCACCTTGTCTATGGTTGTTACTGCATATCCTGCATAGCGAATCCCTTCTTTCACATAACTACTGCCGTCCGTATAGTACTGGACATCAGGGTTCTGGATGGGAAAGTCACGAAGATCTGGTCTACTTGAGAATACTTCATCCATCACCTCCAGGCAATCATGTTGACTTTCAGTAGGTTGTGGCAAAAGGGTAGCTGGATTTAAGGTGTTAACAGTCTCTAAATGCACTCTTGGGTTTTCACACAACATAGCTTGATACTTAGTCATGCGGCTGTTACTAAACCAATGATTGCCTTCATAGTCTAGCAACGTCTGTACTGCGTGCGGGACTCGCACATAGAGTTCTTGACCCAGAGTGAGTTTATCGGCTTCAGCTACCAGCAGGGCGGCGGCAGCTACGGCTCTTAGACAAGGTGGAAGACCACTGGCCACTGCATCCAGTTGTTTTGACATATATGCAACAGGTCTTTGCCATGATCCCAAGTACTGTGTCAATACTCCCACAGCCATTCTTCTTTGCTCGTGTACATATAAGTAGAATGGACGTTTATGATCAGGTAGACCTAATGCTGGGGCACTCATCAAAGCCCTCTTCACATCTTCAAATGTCTTTTGCTGTTCAGGTGTCCACAGGAAGGGATCGTGTTCTGTACCTTTTATAGCTGCATAAAGAAACCTCTTTATGCAGCTATAAAAGGTACAGAACACGATCCCTTCCTGTATCGCCAATATCGCATAACTGGGAATCCATATCCTACAGAAGCCTGCTGCCCCCAAGAATTCCCGCACTTGTCTTCTATTCTTGGGTATTGGTATTCTTTTCTCTCTGGCCCCATTATTCTTTGACCTTCAGAGATATGGAATCCCAGATACTTGACAGTTGGCTGACACAACTGAGCTTTCTTCCTGGACACCTTGTATCCTGCCTTCCAGAGAATGTGTAGTAGATCATGTGTTGCTTGCTGACATATTTCTCTAGTAACTGCCGCTATCAACAAATCATCTACATATTGCAATAGTACACACTCTCCTGGGATGGACTTGAAATCCAGTAAGTCTTGACTTAAAGCTGATCCAAATAGGGTAGGTGAATTTTTAAACCCTTGGGTCAGTCTTGTCCAAGTCATCTGGCGTTTCGCGCCCGTTACAGCATTTTCCCATTGGAATGCGAAGATACACTAGCTTTCCGCAGCAATTCGAAGGCAAAAGAAGGCATCTTTGAGATCTAAGACAGTGAAATAGGTAGCCCCGCCCGGAATTAAACCAAGCAGGTTATATGGATTGGGCACAACTGGGTGTATACTTACGACCGCATCATTGACTGCTCTCAAGTCCCGCACAGGGCGATACTCATCTGTACCGGGCTTTTGAACAGGCAGCAATGGGGTGTTCCAGGGGGAAGTACAGAATTTTAGGATACCATACCTTATGAACTTATCCAAATATGATTGTATATTCTTCTTGGCCTTTTGTGGGATATGATATTGCCTTAAGCTCACTGGATAGACCCCAAGTTTCAGTTCGATTCGAATCGGTGGGATATTGCGAGCAAGTCCTGGTGGGTTGTTCTCTGCCCACACTCCTGGTATATTAAACAAGGATTCATCACTCTTAGGGTTTTGGCTAGTCAACGCTGTATAAAGTCGCCACTCTTCTTCCTTTGGTACAGATATTGTCATTATACCTGAAGGTCCATTGAACTTTAAAGATGTTGTTCCATTTGGTAGAAACGTTATCTGTGCTTGTAGTTTTGACAACAAATCACGTCCTAGCAGTTGGACTGGACATTTAGCCATATAAAGGCCTCCCAATGTACAGAGTCGACTTTTAAGAACCGGTTTAGCAGCACTCCTTCCAGTTGCTCCTATTACGGTGATGGTTCTTCCAGATGGAGGAGCAACTAGGTCAGTCACCACCGAATGTTCAGCACCAGTATCGATCATGAACGCACTCCTTTTTCCCCCTATTGATACATCGACCATAGGCTCCGCTCGGCCAAGGGGGATAGAGCCCGGTCGGTATCAATAGTCCTCCATGACCGTGTCAGCCAATCCTACAAAGTCCCTATCTTCTCTATCGCAGGATCTCTGCGCTGCTGGATAATACCTGTCTTCTCTAGCACTTCCTCTATTGCTACCATTACTCCTTCCAGGACCTGCTCTACCTCTCGCTCTGCCTCTATAATTACCATATCCTGCCCTAGGTCTGTCTCTCTCATACTGTTCCCTTTGTGGACACTCACTTCTCCAATGCCCTTCTTCCCTACAGTACGCGCACTGATTCCTACTCAGGGGTTCCCTATTCCACTTACTATCGCCTTTATCTGCTCCCCTATACACCTCTTTCTCCCTTCTATCTACGCCTGCGATCGCTACCGCTAGCATATCTGCCTTTCTACGCATCTTGCGCTCTTCCTCTTTCTTCGTCTCTGTTTCCCTGTTCATATACACCTTATTCGCTACCTCCATTAGTTGGGTTATGGACATCCCTACGAACCCTTCTAATTTTTGTAGCTTGCGCTTTATATCTCCGTAGGCGTGGCTGACATAGGCAGAGTTAACCATCCGGGAATTCTCAGGGGCCTCCGGATTAAAGGGGGTATACAAGCGGTATGCCTCCAATAATCGGTCATAAAAGACACTGGGCGATTCATCACATTTCTGCAATACCTCAGCCGTCTTAGACATGTTAATCGCCTTCTTTCCTCCAGCTTTCATGCCAGCAATAATAGCGTCCCTGTAAGCTTTTAAATGAACCAAGTCTGCGCCATTGACATTCCAATTTGGATCGGCATTTGGATAATGTGCTGTGGCCCATGCTGCTGGGTTGGCCTGATTTTGTGTACGGGCCTCTTCTTCCAGCGCTTTAATTGCCGCTTGATTTATCCTAGTCCTTTCCTCGTTATTAAACAATGTCATTAATAATTGCTGGCAATCAGCCCAAGTGGGATTATGTGTCTGGACTATTGAAGTAAACAGATCCGTCATGGCTTGAGGCTTTTCGGTGTAAGAGGAGTTATGGGTCTTCCAATTAAAGAGATCGGTAGTCGTAAAAGGGACATAAACGTAGACTGGATCAGCGTATTGTATCTGGCCATCATCGTTAATGTGTGTCGGGCCAGGAGTCAATCGAAGTGGCATTTGATAATGTCGGGGTTGGAGAGTACCGGTCAGTTGTCGGGTTAATATAGGGCTTCGTAGAGATGCGTCAGTTAGGGGTTCCGGTCGAGGGGTAGTAAGGCAAGGGGATGGGGAAGCTTTACTATGGGGAAGGTTGGTGAGTAGAATATTCCGGGCCGGGCTAGGGGGAGCCTGACCGGAAGCTAGATATGGCGCCAAATCTGGGTATGTGGAGTTAACGGAAGCAGGTATCGGAAGGGGAGGGTTTGAAACAAAGGGGCTGGGCTCTGAGCTAGAGGAGGAAGTAGGTGGGGACAACGGGGCAAGGGGAGGAGCGTTTCCATCAGCACCTCCTCTTCCTCTTCCTGTGGAGGAGGAGTAAGGGGGTGGCATAGGGATCTCAGACTCAGGGGGCGTGTCCAAAATGGGCGTAATTACGGCCTTAGTGGACAAGCGAGTCCTGGCCACCATGAGGCGACATTGTTCCTCGTGGCATACTCGGATCCATTTTGGCGAGTCATTTACAGCCTGCCTCCAACAATCAATATATGGAAACTGGCCGTAAAGTTCAGGCCTACCTGATACAGCCACGTGTACACGCTGTACCAGATTAGGATCCAAACTGCCACGTGGTGGCCATGTGGCAACCAAAGTAGGCCATTCCCTACTACACAAAGTAATCAGGCGTGCTGGAGACATCTTTACCCCAAAATCACATGCTTTATATCCCTTTTTAAAATTCTTTACCATACATCCTAAGGGATCCAAAATCATCGAATCCGACGCGCCCATACTTATCAATGGAGCGTCGTTTCCAACAGAAACTATACAAACACTCTACCAACGGTCACACCCATTCCCTCGGCAACAGCACCACGTGGTACAGTTACTAAGTGAAACGCACACAACAAAACACTCAGGGAATTCCCGTACACACACAGCTGTTACACCAGTCACTAAGTAACTAATACTGTGCCCTTTGGCGAAACTATACGGTCACCCACACTATAATTTCCTATATTTGAATTACCCGTCTATAACATACCCCAGTAACATCATCTTTACAAACATTAGTTACAGTACGGTTAGCATAGGTTAAAGTACAATTTAAAGTCACAGTACAATTAGTAGTGGTTATGGTGTTAAACATGCAACATAGACGACAATTATTAGTACTTATTTACAATGTCAGTAATTATACATGGTTATGGTACCGTGCGCTATAATACAATTACACACTATTCACACTCTCGCTAGACGGCAGAGCTCACGCTATCTAGCAAGATATACACACTACTACAACAATCTTTAACACATATACAATTCCCAACTAATCTATTGGCCAGTACCTTGATGGACTACCTAAAACTATCTACATACGTTTTGTTTAGCCACCCTGCCCAAGCACCACATATAGCGAACTAGAGGGCGGAATTTACAACAGTACCCTCTTAGTCTCTACTCTATCAATAGTCTAGTGGGTTCCAAATTTACACGCCTTCCCACTTAGCCAAGATAGGTTGAGATCTAGCGAACCGAATTTACACAGGCGCCGCTTAGTCTCCCGGTCCCTCCGACCTAGCGAACGTAATATACACCCTAGAACGCTATTCTAGACAAGACACCGGTGTCCGGCTAGGGCTATTTACACCAGAACCCCGCCTGACTCCAAACCAAAATTAAACGGGCTTACTAAAGGGCGTTTAATTGAGCGGTGCGCCTTCGCTCCTTCCCTCCACTGGAGGGGGCAGATTCCAAATAACCCCTTATGGGCCTTCCGCACAATCGGTATCCAATACCCCTAGTGGGTCCGCCGTTCACACTCATCGACGGGGACACCCCAGCACTTACTATGTAGAGGCCGATGATCTCCAGGACAACAAACCAGTGGCGCCGAGACGAAGGGAGGTCCACGCAGAAGTTCAGGGGTGCAGCCGTAGAGAACGTGGGCAAAGGTAGACCGTCTCACGCCTCTGCTTCTCAGCTACCGTTGAACGATGAGCTTCCCGGCCAATGCACCAAATGATACCGGAGAAACTGACGGAAGCCAAGCACAGAGAGATGGACACAGGTTACTTCAGGAAGGAAGAGATCCTTTATTCGGTTCACCGATCGGGACTCAGAGGGACTAATGTCACCAAAATACAACAAGTTCTGAGCCCCGGACAATAGTGTAAGCTCCTTATATAAGCATGTAACTTCTCCCATAAGTAGCTCCACCCAAACATTCTCTTACCCAATCAATTGAATAAGAACTAACTTCCTGTTTGACCGCATGGCTTGCCCAGCACAATGGAGGAGGGGAATACTACATCCGGTATGCTCGCACATGCTCCGTACACTACTGATCGTATCTTTGCCACGTGCAACCAACCGACCGATACACCAGTATATGCACGTACACATGCCACGTGGTAATCTCGGCCTACTAAATTTATTTTTACCGAGATTCCACCACAAGAGGATACCCTATTGTGACCAACATATAATTGCAACACTTTCACTGAAACACACTTGTTGCAATTATATATGGGTCACAATAGGATATCCTCTAACTCTACACCTCAATAATATCGGCAACCAAGATATTGATACACTGTTGCTAAAATAAATTAGCAACAGTTTACAAGTACACTGTTACTGTCTCATTATTTAGCCGAGATGATGTGTAATATATATAGTTAGCAGAATAGCTGTAGGTCTTTATTTCTTTTAAAACACCCTTTTTTTGTATTTCTCACTTTTTCACAATTTATTTTACCCCTAAGAGGGATTAATAAAGAATTATGTTTGTAGTTCCAACAATGCTCTATAACTAGCAACGCCTTGTTGCATACTGGTTGAGCAGTTTTCATTTTGGGTATAGAGTCTGGATTTGGGAGCACTTATTATTATTATTATTATTATTATTATTATTATTTTATTATTTATATAGTGCCAACAAATTCCATAGCGCTGTACAATGGGTGGACTAACAGACACATAATTGAGATCAGACCACTGGACGTAAAGGAACAGAGGGGGTTGAGGGCCCTGCTCGATGAGCTTACATGCTAGAGGGAATGGGGTATAGTGACACAAAGGGTTAAAGTAGGGGAATTAAATAGTTTGTTAGAGAAGGGTTTATTGAGTGCTTGGTATGTCATCTTTGACAGTTGCAGGAAAGGAGTCATGGGGTGGGGGATGAGAAACCTGCTGACAGTATAATTGATACGCTTTCATGAAGAAGTGAGTTTTCAGAGATTTTTGAAGGAATGGAGGCTGGGTGAAAGTCTGATTGAGGAGGGAAGGGAGTTCCACAGAAGAGGTGCAGCCCTGGAGAAGTCTTGAAGGCGAGCATCAGAGGTGGGGATCCGGGCAGAGGAGAGGCGTAGGTCTTGGGCTGAGAAGATAGTGAAGAAGTGATAGTAGCGCCATTGACTTGGAGGGAGACAGACACAGGAGTAGCTGCACTTGAGGGAGGAAAAAATAGAAGTTCTGTTTTGAACAGGTTGAGTTTAAGAAAGTGAGCAGCCATCCAGTTGGAAATAGCAGAGAGGCAGTCAGAAACACGAGTCAAGGTGGGTGGAGAGAGATCAGGGGAGGACAGGTAGATTTGTGTGTCATCTGCATATACATTATATTGGAAGCCAAAGGAGCTGATGAGTTTACCAAGGGAGGCAGTATAGATAGAGAACAGTAGGGGGCCGAGGACAGAACCTTGGGGGACGCCGACAGAGAGGGGTTGGGGAGAAGAGGCAGTGTCAGAGAAAGAAACATTGAAAGAGCGCTGGAAGAGGTAGAAGGAGCACCAGGATAAAGCAGTATCCTGAAGACCAAAGTTACGGAGAATGTGAAGAAACTGTTGATGATCAACAGTGTCAAAGGCGACAGAAAGATCAAGGAGGATTAGGATAGAGTATTGGCCGCGAGATTTAGCAGCAATTAAGTCGTTGGATACTTTGGTCACAGCAGTTTTGACAGAGTGACCAGCGCGAAATCCAGACTGAAGGGGGTCAAGCAGAGAGTTGGATTCGAGAAAGTCTGTCAAGGCAAATGGCAGTAGCGAGATAGGGCGGTAGTTGGATGTGGAGTTGGGATCAAGGTTGGGCTTTTTCAGAATCGGGGTTACAGTTGCATGTTTGAAGGGTGAGGGAAATGTGCCAGAGGAAAGGGAGAGATTGAAGATGTTAGCAAGAGGTAGAGCAAGAGAGGGAGACAAAGTGCGGATGAGATGCGAGGGAATAGGATCGAGGGAGCAGGTGGTGGGCGGGAGGACAGGAGCAGAGCAGAAACCTCTTGTGCTGTAGCAGGTGCAAATGAGCATAGGATGGCAGGGGGAGTGGGGTTGGGTGTTGTATTGATAGGGGTAGGAGAGAGATTAGAGATCTTGTTCCTGATTGTAGAGATCTTCTCAGAGATGCGAAGTTTGTGGAGAACAAGGTGGTGGAAGGAGGGGGGAGTCACAGGGCGAAGAAGGGCATCAAAAGTGTGAAACAGGTGTTTGGGTTGATGGTACAGTGTGCTTATGAGGGTGTTGAAGTAGTTTACTTTTGCAGAGGAAAGAGCCATGCTGTAGGAGTGCAGCATAAATTTATAGTGGACAAAGTCAGATGCAAAGTGAGAGTTTCTCCAGCAGCGTTCAGCAGTTCTGGAACATTTTTGGAGGAAACGAGTTAGCTTGGTGTGCCAGGGTTGTAATTGGGGGCGCTTGCTGCGTTTAACTGTAGGAGGTGCCATGATGTCAAGTTGAGAGGAGAGAGTGGAGTTGTGGAGTGTGGTTGCAGAGTTAGGGCAGTTGAGATTTGAGATGGGTAAAAGGAGTGTTTGGAGTTTGGTGAAGAAGTGCTGGAGATCGAGGGACTTGAGGTTTCTGCGAGGTTGGAGAGTTGATGGTGGTGACATTTTGGTATGGGTATGCAGATGTTAAATGTTAGCAGATGGTGGTCAGACAAAGGAAATGGAACAGTGGATAGATCAGAGGTGGTACAGAGATTGGTGAAGATGAGGTCAAGAGTGTTTCCTACGGTGTGAGTTGCTGAGGTAGAAATCTGTGTGAGTCCAAAGGAGGAGGTTACAGAAAGCAGACGGGAGGCATCAGGGCAGTTGAGCTTGTTGATAGGGATATTGAAGTCCCCAAGTATGAGGGAGGGAGTGCTAGAGGAAAGAAAGTGGGGTAACCAGGAGGAAAAGTGTTCAATAAATAGTTTAGGGTGACCGGGGGGGGGGGGGGGGGAGGCGGGATAGATGATGGCAATTCTTAAAGGAGTGGGCTTAAAAAGGCGTACAGTGTGAACTTCAAAGGAATTAAAGGATAGGGCAGGGGCAGGGAGGATAGGTTGAAAGGTACATTGCCTACACCACCTCCTTTACAGTCAAGTCTGGGAGTATGGGAGAACTGTAGACCACCGAAACATAAAGAAGCAGGAGTAGCAGTATTGTGTTTAGTTAACCCATTCCAGTCTCTTCTCTATTTGTTACTTTTCTGGGTTATGCCCTAAATACCCTTCAACCATTACATCCTCAGTGGGTGACTTTGTTCACTCACTGCGGCTGTACAGTTCTATGGAAGGTGGAACTTTGTTCTGCCGCAGTAGCCGAGCAATGCCTGTAGGCAGTGGCTAATGAGTTTAGGTCGTGATCATGGGCTCAGCTCTGCAACATGGGGCTTACAATTCATGCCCTACTGATTAGTGTATACATCTCAGTTAGGCAGATCTAGTGCATGCACACAATTAAAATTAAACATGAAAGGGTACTCTTACAAGCCTGGATCAAGTGTCCAAAAATAAACGCTCAGTCAGCCCGACTCTCTGCACTTCTTAGGGATTTTTCAGTGTTTGGCTTTCCTCCATGTTGGAGTGATTCTCTGCGGCTCTTGCAGCTTGGACTGCGGTTCAATGCTCCAGCTTCTGAGGCTCTTGACTCCTTCATCTGGAGTCTGCAGTGTAGCTGTCTTTCTGTTTCTCTGTTCCACCAGTTGACCAGATAGCCCCATGTATATGGTAAGTGATGGTATCTGAGTTGTTCTGCAACAACTGCAAATGCCCTCTGGCGTTAAGTGTGTATGTAGAGATGTATGTGTAGATTGAGGTGGCTTGGTAGGTAGTTGGTAAGTCTTTGTTGTTTTGTATCCTGTTTTGTATCCTGTTCGCACTCATTATGTTTTCTTTGATCTGAAAATAATGTAGGCGCACTAACACATCTTGGGGTGTCTCTGCCAGCAGAAAGGATGGTTTTGAACCCCTACGTGCTCGATTCTTGAGCAACATGTCATGGGGTACATCCGGGGTAAGGGCCTTGAAGGTATGCTGGAAGGTCTGTCAGCCCCACGGTTACGGCCATACCTCTTATGCGGATGTTATTTCACTGTCCCCTGTCCTTCATGTCAGCAGCCTTGCCCTCTTGGGCATCCATTATGGCTAGAAGACCCTCCACTAGTTGCCAGGTCGTTGTGGGCCTCCCTTTGTTCCGCCATCTTGTGCTCAATCGCGGATGTTCTGTCGCCAAGTTCCCAAAGGTCGGTGCGCAGGCTTTGAAGGAAGTTGTGAAAGTGTGTTGGAGCTTGTTCAACATTTCATCGAGCATTGCCTTGAGTATCCCATGTGTGACAGGTAAGTCTGCCGCAGCTGTTTCGCGTGGCGGCTTCGAGTGTCCCTCGCCGCCATCTTGGGCCTCCCTGTGTGGGGTCCGATTTTACCCCAAAGAAATAACATTTTGTCTTCCCTCTCCATCTAGTGCCGTTGCTTGGGCTGTTTGAAGTATGTAGGGAACTGCGCTCACTCCCATCAGTCAGAGCCAGGGTACTTGCTGTACCGGAACCAAAAACCAGATTCCCAAAATAGTAGAATAAAGTAAAAGAGGTCCAGGCACTACTTGGTTCAAGACAGGCATTTTAATAGAACCACAGCAACGTTACGACCATAAGGTCTTTATTAAGCTAACAAATACACCAACTGTCACAATATACAGTTGCAAGAAAAAGTATGTGAACCCTTTGGAATGATATGGATTTCTGCACAAATTGGTAATAAAATGTGATCTGATCATCATCTAAGTCACAACAATAGACAATCACAGTCTGCTTAAACTAATAACACACAAAGAATGAAATGTTGCCATGTTTTTATTGAACACACCATGTAAACATTCACAGTGCAGGTGGAAAAAGTATGTGAACCCTTGGATTTAATAACTGGTTGAACCTCTTTTGGCAGCAATAACTTCAACCAAACGTTTCCTGTAGTTGCAGATCAGACGTGCACAACGGTCAGGAGTAATTCTTGACCATTCCTCTTTACAGAACTGTTTCAGTTCAGCAATATTCTTGGGATGTCTGGTGTGAATCGCTTTCTTGAGGTCATACCACAGCATCTCAATCCGGTTGAGGTCAGGACTCTGACTGGGCCACTTCAGAAGGTGTATTTTCTTCTGTTTAAGCCATTCTGTTGTTGATTTACTTCTATGCTTTGGGTCATTGTCCTGTTGCAACACCCTTCTTCTGTTGAGCTTCAGCTGGTAGACAGATGGCCTTAGGTTCTCCTGCAAAATGTCTTGATAAACTTGGGAATTCATTTTTCCTTCAATGATAGCAATCCGTCCAGGCTCTGACGCAGAAAAGCAGCCCCAAACCATGATGCCCCCACCACCATACTTCACAGTTGGGATGAGGTTTTGATGTTGGTGTGCTGTGCCTCTTTTTCGCCACACATAGTGTTGTGTGTTTCTTCCAAACAACTCATCTTTGGTTTCATCTGTCCACAGAATATTTTGCCAGTACTGCTGTGGAACATCCAGGTGCTCTTGTGCAAACTGTAAACGTGCAGCAATGTTTTGTTTGGACAGCAGTGGCTTCCTCTGTAGTATCCTCCCATGAAATCCATTCTTGTTTAGTGTTTTACGTATTGTAGATTCGCTAACAGGGATGTTAGCATTTGCCAGTGACTTTTGTAAGTCTTTAGCTGACACTCTAGGATTCTTCTTCACCTCCTTGAGCAGTCTGCGCTGTGTTCTTGCAGTCATCTTTACAGGATGGCCACTCCTTGGGAGTGTAGCAGCAGTGCTGAACTTTCTCCATTTATAGACAATTTGTCTTACCGTGGACTGATGAACAGCAAGGCTTTTGGAGATAATTTTATAACCCTTTCCAGCTTTATGCAAGTCAACAATTCTTAATCGTAGGTCTTCTGAGAGCTCTTTTGTGCAAGGAATAATTCACATCAGGCAATGCTTCTTGTGAAAAGCAAACCCAGAACTGGTGTGTGTTTTTTATAGGGCAAGGCAGCTGTAACCAACACCTCCAATCTCATCTCATTGATTGGACTCCAGTTGGCTGATATCTCACTCCAATTAGTTCTTGGAGATGTCATTAGTCTAGGGGTTCACATACTTTTTCCACATACACTGTGAATGTTTACATGGTGTGTTCAATAAAAACATGGCAACATTTCGTTCTTTGTGTGTTATTAGTTTAAGCAGACTGTGATTGTCTATTGTTGTGACTTAGATGATGATCAGATCACATTTTATGACCAATTTGTGCAGAAATCCATATCATTCCAAAGGGTTCACATACTTTTTCTTGCAACTGTATATAGGACAATTTCAACAATCAAAGAAAAATACAAAACACATGTGCATGAGTATACCAAGCAGGCAATTAACAGTTGTGAGTCATCTAATGTTGTTAACAATAATTGATTAACAAGAATAATCAACATAGATTAATAGAAAATAATTACTAACCAAAAATGGAGAGAACCGCAAAGCAGGTTTCCCTGAAACTCTCATGGTGGAACGCAAATGAGTTTCATTATTCACTTCCGGGTGCGTCCCTCCATATCACTTCCAGATATATCCATACAAGCACTCAAATGGATCAAAAGGTGCATTTTTGGCGAAGTCCGGGTGGATGCTCTTATTACCTCATCACACCACTCAATGTGGGTGGCCCGAGAGGTAAAGCTAAGCATGCGCGTGGACGGCCACAAGAAAGATTGCCATAAAAAATAAATGAACATCTCGGACACAATTTGATTTGAGACTCCACATAAGGAATAGCGAAAATATATCTCCAGACATATAAAGAGCTGTTTATATTAGACGACTAAAGGTTAACATTAACATCCACTGGCTGTATATTAATGCTAGAACACACACCATAAAAAATATAAGAAGTAAATAGAAGTATAGAAATCCCCAATACACAAGTAAGCATAATCGCCAAAATAATCATTAGTTAATAACAATATATTTCATATTGAAACGCAATATTTTGGTTTCACAAGACCCATAGATTTAATGCATAAACAAATAAGACTAAAGATAAATAAATAATGCAGTAAGAAATCAAATTATAGAGCAGCAGTAAGGAAAAGGTCACCCACGCATTGGTAACTATATTAAAGCTGACTTTATAGTCATAGTGCAACTTATAACAGAGATTAATCTGGATCATAATAGTGAGATCGGGAATTTTAACTATAAGTCACTCATAAAGTGACATATTAGATGTAAAGTGCATGGAGTTAAATAAAGTGCATAATGTGTATTATGTACAAATAAAGTGGATCAGTTTAGATAAAGTGCATCAATTTATTTAAAGTGCATAGCGTCAATCATTGGTAAAGTGCATAAAAAGTGCATATCAAATTCAAAGTGTCAACAACAAATATCAATTGAAGATATACTATCAAAATGATTTTATAACAGAATCTTATATCTCCAATTAATCTATATACAAGAAAATTAATTTATTTTCACAGAATGGGTCTATTTGTATAATAAAAAGCAAGTGTTCTGATTGCATTCACAGTATCATAACAAAAAATGTTATAGTTATTCAAGAGAAGGCGCTAAATATGCTCAAGAAATTGTATCGGTGGGGATAGAAAGTATACTGCATCTGAAGGGCTAACAACCTCAATTGAGAAATATCTGTAAAAGAGAAGAGATAATATAAATTAGGTACATATATATAAAAAAAAATAATGAAAAACAAATTTTAAATTAACGAGATGAGATCACGTTCCTGATTCAAACCCTTTGGGTGGAGAGTATCTAACTCTTTTATCCAAAAAGCTTATCGCAACAGTAGTCGCCTTTGTCTATATCCATGTCGGGTGCTTTCCTGAACATGTTCGATTATTTGAAAACTAAATTTTCTAAACACAAATCTACAATTAGGACTGGCCTATTAGAACTACCCATACCTCTACATTTCAGTGTAGCTCATCATAATGTTTCTCAATTGAGGTTTCAAACAATCTAACATGACAGTTGGTGTATTTGTTAGCTTGATAAAGACCTTATGGTCAAAACGTTGCTGTGGTTCTAATAAAGTGCCTGTCTTGAACCAAGGAGTGCCTGGACCTCTTTTGCTTTGTTGCTTGGGCTGTGACATTGTGGTTTGTGTCGGTTGTCCCTTGACTGAATCACTGTTGTCGCTGTAGTAAGGCCTTGGCAGCATGGAGCTCTCACTACATGCGACCGTGCTCTCTGAGGTCCAGGACATGCCCCCCCCCCCTCCCCCCCAGATGACATGATTTTGATGGGTAAATCAGAAAAGGAACATAAGCAGAATGTTGAGGCAGTTTTGCAAAGACTTAAGGAACATGGATTGAAGGTGAATTTGGATAAATGCCAATTCATGCAGGATAGTCTCGAATTTTGTGCTCATGCAATTAACAAAACTAGGCTACATACAACGGATGACAAGATCAAGGCTTTACAGGATTCTCCAACTCCACAAAATGTGACAGAGCTAAGATCCTATCTAGGTCTGTTAAGTGATTACACTAGTTTTTTGCTGAATTTAGCTGTCCTGTACTCATTCTCTTCTAGAGAGTAAATGACAATGGCGCAGGACAGTAGAATGTGCTTCTGCTTTCCATAAGTCAAAGGTCTAATTTGTAATTCACATCTTATAGTAGATTGCGACTTGGGAAAGCCAGTTTCCATTGCTTGCAAAGCATTACCATATGGATTGGGGGCAGTTTTGTCTCATTCCATGGCTGATGGAACAGACAGGCCAGTTACGTTTGCCTCTAGAACACTCACAGCTGTAGAAAAAAATACTTGCAAATAGATATAGAGGCTGCAGCAATCATATGGGAAGTAAAGAAATTACATCTACCCTTCGCATTGCTTATGGACCATAAACCTTTATTGGCAATTTTTAACCCACAAAAAGGTATCTCATTTGCAAGGTTTCAGAGGTATTCTTTGACAATGAGGCCTATCAGTATCAGATCCAATATAGTTCAAACGCCCTACGTGCTAATGTAGATACCTTCTTTAGGCTTCCATTGAAAATTGATTCATAATTAACTACCACAGAAAGATCTACAATATATTTTAGTGAAATGATATCAGCTTAAAAAAATTGCACTGGAGACAGTCAAAGGAAATACTTGCCTATATACACAGGAGTTGGCAACTAAGGACTCCAATACATCTCAAGCCAATCCGAACAAGAACTCAGAAGTTATCAATTCAAGATGAATGTTTAACCTGGGGAGAAAGGGTTGTTATTCCTTTTGTGTTACAAAAACAGAATATGTTTCAGATTGCACTGGCTGTACATAAGCACAGCATGACTTGTCATTTTACTAAACATCACAGACACATACACACATACTGTCACAGAGATACACACCCCGACATACAGATAGACACATTGACATACACAGGGGCGTATTAGCCGTGAGGCAAACAAGGCATTTGCCTTGGGCGGCATTTTCCCCCTGGAAAGCCGCCCCAAATGCCCAAGGCAAATGTCTTGTTAGCCTTGCGGCTAACAGACATGCCGGCGGGCTGCTGGGCTGGGTGGGCGGCATTGGCGGGCGGCTGGCGAGGGAGCACTTCCTCTGAGCTGTCTGCTCAGCTCCCTCGTGCGCAGCAGAGTGAGGCTGGGAGCCGGAATATGACGTCATATTCCGGCTCCCAGCCTCACTCTGAGGCGTGCGAGGGAGCTGAGCAGACAGCTCAGAGGAAGTGCTCCCTCGCCAGCCGCCCGCCAATGCCGCCCACCCAGCAGCCACTGGACCACCAGGGAGGAAGAGACCCCCCCCCAGCATTCCCAAAGGTAAGGAGGCGGGGGGGGGGGTGTTTAAATACATTTTAAAAAATGTGTTAATGTGGGTGTGGGTGTCTGTTAGTGTGTGTGTGTGTGTGTTAGTGTGTGTGTGTGTTAGTGCGTGTGTGTGTTAGTGTGTGTCTGTTAGTGTGTGTGTGTGTGTGTCTGTTAGTGTGTGTGTTAGTGTGTGTGTCTGTTAGTGTGTGTCTGTTAGTGTGTGTGTGTGTCTGTTAGTGTGCGTGTGTTAGTGTGTGTGTCTGTTAGTGTGTGTGTGTCTGTTAGTGTGTGTCTGTTAGTGTGTGTGTCTGTTAGTGTGTGTGTCTGTTAGTGTGTGTGTCTGACTGTGTGTGTCTGTTAGTGTGTGTGTCTGACTGTGAGTGTGTGTGTATGTTAGTGAGGGTGTGTCTGCTAGTTTGTGTCTGCTAGTGAGTGAGTGTGTGTCTGTTAGTGTGTGTCTGTTAGTGAGTGTGTTTGTCTATTACTGAGTGTGAGTGTGTCTGTTAGTGTGTGTGTCTGTTAGTGTGTGTCTGTTAGTGTGTGTGTCTGTTAGTGTGTGTGTCTGTTAGTGTGTTTCTGTTATTGTGTTTGCCTGTGAGTGTGTGTGTCTGACTGTGTGTGTCTGTTAGTGTGTGTGTCTGACTGTGAGTGTGTGTGTATGTTAGTGAGTGTGTGTGTCTGCTAGTTTGTGTCTGCTAGTGAGTTAGTGTGTGTCTGTTAGTGAGTGTGTTTGTCTGTTACTGAGTGTGAGTGTGTCTGTTAGTGTGTGTGTGTGTTTCTGTTAGCGAGTGTGTGTTTCTGTTAGCTAGTGTATGCGTATCTGTCAGTGAATGTGTGTATTTAGAATGCAGGGCGGGGGGAAAGGTTGGGTGGGGTTGGCGCGGGGGGGGGGGGGCACCTGAGTTTTGTCCTGCCTAGGGCAGCACAAAACCAGGATACACCACTGGACATACACACACTGACACATGCACACCCTGACACAGAGATTCACACACTGACACACCCATGCACACATTAACACACAGATGCACACACACACACACACACAGATGCACACACTGACACACACAGATGCACACACATAGACACATACACTGACACAAAATTATACACACTGAAATATACGCAGAGATGCACACCCTGATGCACAGATACGCACACTGTCATATACACACCTTTACTCAGATAGACTCACTGATACATACACACCTCACTCCTGCCTCTTTTCCCCATGCATCCTGTGTGGCTGACCTCTCCTCCCGTGTGGCGCTTTGTATGAAGCTGGGAAGAAGTAATCGTATGTCCCTTTCTCTCAGCCGACCAATATTACAGGTGCCGTTCTTAAGTGTCCATGGTGCTGGACCAGGCACTTGTTCAGAAAAAATACCCATCGGGTGGCCCCAATGGCATGGGTCACCTGATGGGCCCCCTGATGCAGCAGCTGCACCAACTGTGTTTCTGCCACTGACCCTTCCATTACCTTTTGAATGTTATTATCCTAGCACCATCCCCTGATTTTTTGTGAACACATAAAGTGCCAAAGTAGTGTAATAAAAAACACAATTTAAAAAATGCAGTGTGAAAAAGTAAACAATTAAAGTGATAGTCCTTTTAAGTATATACTCAGAATACATATCATCATATATCTGCCCTATACTAAATGAAAATTATAATTAAAGTGACATTACTATCCAAAACCTCCTTAAATTTGATATATTCACAAGTCACAATAATATTCACAATGCTCTTACAACAGATTATTACAATACACTTTAGCTCTTTTAGCACTAGCATTATTTAATTTGTCTCCCACATACATAAAGCATCAATCCATACTCCTGAACTAAAAGAAAACATGATTCATCTAACAAGGCTTCTTCTATTACTCCATGGTCAGGGGCGGGCTGGGAAGGGGGGCAGGGGGGCAATTACCCCCCAGGCCGCCCTAAACCCAGGGCCGCCCACACCCAGCAAAAAAATGAAAAATCTGAATCCCCTGCTTCTGGCTGAGGAGTCAGATTTTTCAACATACCTCACTCTTCCTGCAGTCTGCAGTCAGTGGAGTCGGCCGGCCTCTCCTGATGATGTCAGGAGGAGGGGGCATGACTTTCACTGCTCTTCTCACAGGATCGCTGGGGAGTCTGGGAGAAGAGCAGAGGAAGTCACGGCCCCTCCTCCTGACATCATCAGGAGAGGACGACTTCAATGGCTGCTGCTGGTTGCTGCTCCTGTTGGCTGCTGTCCACCCCTCCCTGGCCTAAGGTAAGACTCAGGGAGGGGGGGAAATACACTTTTTTTTCCTTTTTTTTGATTCCCCTCCTCAGCCCTGTCCCCTCCTCAGTCCTGTCCCCTCCTCAGTCCCTGTCCCCTTAGTCAGCTCTTGCCCCCTCCTCAGCCCCTGTCCTCTCCTCAGCCCCTGTCACCCTTCCTCAGCCCTGTCCCCTTAGTCAGCCCCTGTCCCCCCTCCTCAGCCCCTGTCCCCTTAGTCAGCCCCTGTCCCCTTAGTCAGCCCCTGTCCCCTTAGTCAGCCCCTGTCCCCTCCTCAGCCTTAGTCAGGCCCTGTCCCCACCTCAGCCCCTGTCCACACCTCAGCCCCTGTCCCCACCTACCCTTTGTCAGCCCCTGTCCCCTTAGTCAGCTCCTACCTCAGCCCCTGTCCCCTACCTCAGCTCCTGTCCCCCCTCCTCAGCCCCTGTCCCCCCTCCTCAGCCCCTGTCCCCCCTCCTCAGCCCCTGTCCTCCTAGTCAGCCCCTGTCCCCTTAGTCAGCCCCTGTCCCCTTAGTCAGCCCCTGTCCCCTTGGTCAGCCCCTGTCCCCTTGGTCAGCCCCTGTCCCACCCTTTCCCTGCTCCAGGGGCGGGCTGGGAAGGGGGGCAGGGGGGCAATTGCCCCCCAGGCCGCCCTAAACCCAGGGCCGCCCACACCCAGCAAAAAAATGAAAAATCTGAATCCCCTGCTTCTGGCTGAGGAGTCAGATTTTTCAACATACCTCACTCTTCCTGCAGTCTGCAGTCAGTGGAGTCAGCCGGCCTCTCCTGATGATGTCAGGAGGAGGGGGCATGACTTTCACTGCTCTTCTCACAGGACCGCTGGGGAGTCTGGGAGAAGAGCAGAGGAAGTCACGGCCCCTCCTCCTGACATCATCAGGAGAGGACGACTTCACTGGCTGCTGCTGGTTGTTGCTCCTGTTGGCTGCTGTCCATCCCTCCCTGGCCTAAGGTAAGACTCAGGGAGGGGGGAAATACACTTTTTCTTTCTTTTTTTTTATTCCCCTCCTCAGCCCTGTCCCCTCCTCAGTCCTGTCCCCTCCTCAGTCCCTGTCCCCTTAGTCAGCTCTTGCCCCCTCCTCAGCCCCTGTCCTCTCCTCAGCCCCTGTCACCCTTCCTCAGCCCTGTCCCCTTAGTCAGCCCCTGTCCCCCCTCCTCAGCCCCTGTCCCCCCTCCTCAGCCCCTGTCCCCTTAGTCAGCCCCTGTCCCCTTAGTCATCCCCTGTCCCCTTTGTCAGCCCCTGTCCCCTTAGTCAGCTCCTACCTCAGCCCCTGTCCCCCCTCCTCAGCCCCTGTCCCCTACCTCAGCCCCTGCCCCCCCTCCTCAGCCCCTGTCCCCCCTCCTCAGCCCCTGTCCCCCCTCCTCAGCCCCTGTCCTCCTAGTCAGCCCCTGTCCCCTTAGTCAGCCCCTGTCCCCTTAGTCAGCCCCTGTCCCCTCCTCAGCCTTAGTCAGGCCCTGTCCCCACCTCAGCCCCTGTCCACACCTCAGCTCCTGTCCCCACCTACCCTTTGTCAGCCCCTGTCCTCTTAGTCAGCTCCTACCTCAGCCCCTGTCCCCTACCTCAGCTCCTGTCCCCCCTCCTCAGCCCCTGTCCCCTACCTCAGCCCCTGTCCCCCCTCCTCAGCCCCTGTCCCCCCTCCTCAGCCCCTGCCCCCCTCCTCAGCCCCTGTCCTCCTAGTCAGCCCCTGTCCCCTTAGTCAGCCCCTGTCCCCTTAGTCAGCCCCTGTCCCCTTGGTCAGCCCCTGTCCCCTTGGTCAGCCCCTGTCCCCTTGGTCAGCCCCTGTCCCACCCTTTCCCTGCTCCAGGGAGAGCAACATCATCAGGAGAGGACGACTTCACTGGCTGCTGCTGGTTGTTGCTCCTGTTGGCTGCTGTCCATCCCTCCCTGGCCTAAGGTAAGACTCAGGGAGGGGGGAAATACACTTTTTCTTTCTTTTTTTTTATTCCCCTCCTCAGCCCTGTCCCCTCCTCAGTCCTGTCCCCTCCTCAGTCCCTGTCCCCTTAGTCAGCTCTTGCCCCCTCCTCAGCCCCTGTCCTCTCCTCAGCCCCTGTCACCCTTCCTCAGCCCTGTCCCCTTAGTCAGCCCCTGTCCCCCCTCCTCAGCCCCTGTCCCCCCTCCTCAGCCCCTGTCCCCTTAGTCAGCCCCTGTCCCCTTAGTCATCCCCTGTCCCCTTTGTCAGCCCCTGTCCCCTTAGTCAGCTCCTACCTCAGCCCCTGTCCCCCCTCCTCAGCCCCTGTCCCCTACCTCAGCCCCTGTCCCCCCTCCTCAGCCCCTGTCCCCCCTCCTCAGCCCCTGTCCTCCTAGTCAGCCCCTGTCCCCTTAGTCAGCCCCTGTCCCCTTGGTCAGCCCCTGTCCCCTTGATCAGCCCCTGTCCCCTTGTCAGCCCCTGTCCCCTTGGTCAGCCCCTGTCCCCTTGGTCAGCCCCTGTCCCCTTGGTCAGCCCCTGTCCCACCCTTTCCCTGCTCCTTTCCCCCCTCTCAGCTCCTGCCCCCTTCCTCAGCCCCATGCCCCCCACCACAGCCCCATAACATCCCCACTACAGCTCCTCTCCCCCAATTGCAACCCATATTACCCACACCACAGCCCCTTTCCCAAATTGTAGCCATCAACTTGCTTCAGCCCCTATCCCCCCGTACATTTCCTAAACCCCCAATTACAGCTTATACCCTCCACTACAACCCCTGTCCCCCACTACAGCTCCTGTCCACTGGTTTTGAAAGTGTAAAGTTTGTGTGTGTGTATGAGTATGTCTGTGTGTATGAGTATGTCTGTGTGTGTCAGTATGTCTGTGTGTGTCAGTATGTCTGTGTCAGTCAGTATGTCAGTATGTCTTTGTGTGTGTGCGTCAGTATGTCAGTATGTCTGTGTGTGCGTTAGTATGTCAGTATGTCTGTGTGTGTGCGCATCAGTATGTCTGTCTGTGTGTGTGTCAGTATGTCTGTCTGTGTGTGTGTCAGTATGTCTGTGTGTGTCAGTATGTCTGTGTGTGTGTCAGTATGGCTGTCTATGTGTGTGCAAGTATGTCTCTGTGTGTGTGCCAGTTTGTCTGTGTGTGTGTCAGCCAGTATGCCTGTGTGTGTGTGTCAGTATGTATGTCTGTCTGAGTCAGTATGCCTGTAACAGTGTGTCTTTCTGTGTGTGTCTGTGTGAGTACCAGTATGTATCTCTGTGTGTGTGTCAGTATGTCTGTGTGCAAGTATGTCTCTGTGTGTGTGCCAATTTGTCTGTGTCAGCCAGTATGCCTGTGTGTGTCAGTATGTCTGTCTGTCTGAGTCAGTATGCCTGTAACAATGTGTCTTTCTGTGTGTGTGTGTGTGTGTGTGTGCGTGTGCCTGTCAGTGAGTGTGTGTTTTTTAGTGTGTGCCAAATCAGCAAGTGTGTGTGCCTGTCATTGATTGTCTGTTTAGGTGACTGCTCTCCCCCCCCCCCCCCCCCCCCCCACACACACACTTTCAATCACATGGGAAAGGTGTTTTTACTCTCCTCTTGGTGCAATGGGCCACTTGACTGGATTTGCCCCCCAGGCCTAAGGCTGCCAGCCCTCCCCTGTCCATGGTCCATTTCTGACGCTTACATCCCAAATTATCTACCTATACAGGGCAGAAAAAAGAAAGCTATCAATAGCTGCAACCAGACTTCTGAGAAGGCAGGTTGTGAAAAACCCTTAAAGGAACACTTTAGTCACCTAAATTACTTTAGCTAAATAAAGCAGTTTTAGTGTATAGATCATTCCCCTGCAGTTTCACTGCTCAATTCTCTGTCATTTAGGAGTTAAATCACTTTGTTTCTGTTTATGCAGCCCTAGCCACACCTCCCCTGGCTATGATTGACAGAGCCTGCATGAAAAAAAAAACTGGTTTCACTTTCAAACAAATGTAATTTACCTTAAATAATTGTATCTCAATCTCTAAATTGAACTTTAATCACATACAGGAGGCTCTTGCAGGGTCTAGCGAGCTATTAACATAGCAGGGGATAATAAAATCTTAATTAAACAGAACTTGCAATAAAGAAAGCCTAAATAGGGCTCCCTTTACAGGAAGTGTTTATGGAAGGCTATGCAAGTCACATGCAGGGAGGTGTGACTAGGGTTCATAAACAAAGGGATTTAACTCCTAAATGGCAGAGGATTGAGCAGTGAGACTGCAGGGGCATGTTCTATACACCAAAACTGCTTCATTAAGCTAAAGTTGCTCAGGTGACTATAGTGTCCCTTTAAGTGACTGCAAAAGACCTGTAGCAAGACTTGGATGGCAACAGGCACTGAGGTTTCAGTGAGCACAGTAAGGCGTGTACTGAACCCAGAATGTTTTCATGCCAGAAGTCCAAGACGTACACCACTACTGATCCAAAAGATTGAAGGTCTCTTCCTCCACCCAGCCACGTACAACACCAAGGGTCCCCGAAAGGTGACAACAAGCCCCCTGTATTTTTTTTTTTAAATGTACACTACTGTTACACCAGATATGAGTTGCACTGGTGTGACACTGTCAGTTCTTTCGAATTTTCCCACCCTGTGTAAAATGACAAAGAGCACTGTGATTGGATGGATTTCAAGCCATCCAATCACAGTGCTCTGTGTCATTTTACACAGCGTGGGAAAGTTCTTTGGAATTTTCCCACGCTGTGTAAAATGACAAAGAGCACTCTGATTGACTTAAACCAGCCAATCAGAGTGTTCTTAGCCTAATTGCAGGGTGTGGCAAGGCTTTATAAGCCTTCCCCCGCCCTGCAAAGCTGAGTCTGCGCGGAGCCCTCCATGGGTGAAGATGGATTTTTTTTTTTTGCTCTCGTTTTTTTTTTTTTTATTGTGTCGGTTATTATGTTTTTTTATTTGGCCTTTTTTGGGGCTGAAAAATGAAGATTTTAGAAGAAAGAAAACATTGAATGGTTGTTTTTATCTAATTTATCTAATTTTACAGGTTTTTAAATTCGCCTGCCTATTGAAGTCTATGGCGGTTCGCCCGGTTCGTGAACATTTGCGGAAGTTCACGTTCGCGGTTCGCGAACCGAAAATTTTATGTTTGCTACATCACTAGTTGTGTTGAGCTATTTAAAGCGATTTTGTTTGATTTGTTCATTGCAAACAGTCGAAAGTTCACATTTTGACAATAAACCTGCTTTTCAATGGTGGTTAAATAATTTTGAAATCAACTGCACATATTTACATGTACTTACATTTATGTACACACAGATAATGATACACACACATGGACTCATACATAAACATAGAAACAGAGAATGTGACAGCAGAAAATATCTGATTGGCCCATCTAGTCACCCCCAGGCCCGGACTGGCCATCGGGCATACCGGGCAAATGCCCGGTGGGCCGCGATGGCCGTGGGGCCGAAGCCGGCAGGGGAGATCACAGGATCTCCCCTGCCAGTCTCTGCAGGGCCAGCGCCACCCGAGCGCCGGCCCTGCTGTGTGCTTCCATGGGCCGGTGGGGAGATCAAAGATCTCCCTCACCGGCCCAGAGACACTGACAGGCGGCCGCTGGCAGGAGAGGGAGTGAGGGAGGGAGGCTGGCAAGAGGACCAGCGGAGCTCTAGCCAGCAGCTCCGCCGGGTCCTCTCGCGAGGTCTGAGTGTAGCCTTCAGGCTAAAGTTCACTCTCACCACTGGACCACCAGGGAAGGAAGCTGCACGGCACCCCCCCCACCCCTCAGCCCCAGGCAGAACGGATCCCCCTCTCCCCACAGGCAGAACAGCTCCCCCCCTCCATCCAGGCTAAAAGGTAAGAAGGGAGGAGGGGGGGGATATAACTTTTTTTTTTTTATTAATAAAAAATATATATTTAAATGTAAATAAAATATACATTCAGACACACACAGCACCCTCAAACACACACAGCGCCCTCAGACACACACAGCACCCAGACACACACAGCACCCAGACACACACAGCACCCCCAGACACACACAGCACCCCCAGACACACACACAGCACCCCCAGACACACACAGCACCCCCAGACACACACACAGCACCCTCAGACACACACACAGCACCCCCAGACACACACAGCACCCTCAGACACACACAGCACCCTCAGACACACACAGCACCCCCAGGCACACACAGCACCCCCAGACACACACACAGCACCCCCAGACACAAACACAGCACCCCGAGACACACACAGCACCCTCAGACACACACACAGCACCCTCAGACACACACACAGCACCCAAACATACACATCGCACTCAAACACACACAGCGCACTCAAACACACACAGCACACTCAAACACACACAGCACCCTCAGACACACAAACAGCACCCTCAGACACACACATAGCACCCTCAGACACACACACAGCACCCCCAGACACACACAGCACCCCCAGACACACAGCACCCCCAGACACACACAGCACCCCCAGACACACACAGCACCCTCACACACACACAGCACCCCCAGACACACACAGCACCCTCAGACACACACAGCACCCTCAGACACACAGCACCTACACACACACAGCACCCTCAGACACACACACAGCACCCTCAGACACACACACAGCACCCAAACATACACAGCGCACTCAAACACACACAGCGCACTCAAACACACACAGCGCACTCAAACACACACAGCACCCTCAGACACACAAACAGCACCCTCCTTCCAGGCTAAAAGGTAAGAAGGGAGGAGGGGGGGGTATAATTTTTTTTTTATTAATAAAAAATATATATTTAAATGTAAATAAAATATACGTTCAGACACACACAGCACCCTCAAACACACACAGCACCCTCAAACACACACAGCGCCCTCAGACACACACAGCACCCAGACACACACAGCACCCAGACACACACAGCACCCCCAGACACACACAGCACCCCCAGACACACACAGAACCCCCAGACACACACAGCACCCCCAGACACACACACAGCACCCCCAGACACACACACAGCACCCTCAGACACACACACAGCACCCCCAGACACACACAGCACCCCCAGACACACACAGCACCCTCAGACACACACAGCACCCTCAGACACACACAGCATCCCCAGGCACACACAGCACCCCCAGACACACACACAGCACCCCCAGACACAAACACAGCACCCCGAAACACACACACAGCACCCTCAGACACACACACAGCACCCTCAGACACACACACAGCACCCAAACATACACAGCGCACTCAAACACACACAGCGCACTCAAACACACACAGCACCCTCAGACACACAAACAGCACCCTCAGACACACACATAGCACCCTCAGACACACACACACAGCACCCCCAGACACACACAGCACCCCCAGACACACAGCACCCCCAGACACACACAGCACCCCCAGACACACACAGCACCCTCACACACACACAGCACCCCCAGACACACACAGCACCCTCACACACACAGTACCTACACACACACAGCACTACACACACACCCTCAGACACACACACAGCACCCAAACATACACAGCGCACTCAAACACACACAGCGCACTCAAACACACACAGCGCACTCAAACACACACAGCACCCTCAGACACACAAACAGCACCCTCAGACACACACATAGCACCCTCAGACACACACACACAGCACCCCCAGACACACACAGCACCCCCAGACACACAGCACCCCCAGACACACACAGCACCCCCAGACACACACAGCACCCTCACACACACACAGCACCCCCAGACACACACACACAGCACCCTCAGACACACACAGCACCCTCAGACACACAGCACCTACGCACACACACAGCACCCTCAGACACACACACAGCACCCTCTGACACACACAGCACCCTCAGACACACAGCACCCACACACACACACACAGCACCCTTAGACACACACACAGCACCCTCAGACACACACACAGCACCCTCTGACACACACACAGCACCCAAACATACACAGCGCACTCAAACACACACAGCGCACTCAAACACACACAGCGCACTCAAACACACACAGCACCCTCAGACACACACATAGCACCCTCCTTCCAGGCTAAAAGGTAAGAAGGGAGGAGGGGGGGTATAACTTTTTTTTTTTATTAATAAAAATATATATATTTAAATGTAAATAAAATATACATTCAGACACACACAGCACCCTCAAACACACACAGCACCCTCAAACACACACAGCGCCCTCAGACACACACAGCACTCAGACACACACAGCACCCATACACACACAGCACCCCCGGACACACACAGCACCCCCAGACACACACAGCACCCCCAGACACACACAGCACCCCCAGACACACACACATCACCCCCAGACACACACACAGCACCCCCAGACACACACACAGCACCCTCAGACACACACACAGCACCCCCAGACACACACAGCACCCCCAGACACACACAGCACCCTCAGACACACACAGCACCCTCAGACACACACAGCACCCCCAGGCACACACAGCACCCCCAGACACACACGCAGCACCCCCCGACACAAACACAGCACCCCGAGACACACACACAGCACCCTCAGACACACACACAGCACCCTCAGACACACACACAGCACCCAAACATACACAGCGCACTCAAACACACACAGCGCACTCAAACACACACAGCGCACTCAAACACACACAGCACCCTCAGACACACAAACAGCACCCTCAGACACACACATAGCACCCCCAGACACACACAGCACCCCCAGACACACAGCACCCCAGACACACACAGCACCCCCAGACACACACAGCACCCTCACACACACACAGCACCCCCAGACACACACACAGCACCCTCAGACACACACAGCACCCTCACACACACAGCACCTACACACACACAGCACCCTCAGACACACACACAGCACCCTCAGACACGCACAGCACCCTCAGACACACAGCACCCACACACACACAGCACCCTCAGACACACACACAGCACCCTCAGACACACACAGAGCACCCAAACACACACACACAGCACCCTCAGACACACACAGAGCACCCAAACACACACACACAGCACCCAAACACACACACACAGCACCCAAACACACAGCACCCTCAGACACACACAGCACCCTCGCTCACACATATACAGCACACTCCCACACACACACACATATATATATATGTATATATATATATATATATATATATATAAAAATAAAATAACCCTCAGTGAGTTAACAGACAAAGAAAATTAGAAACCTAGAATGTGACGGCACATAAAAACACCCTCACACACAGCACCCCTCTTACATACACACACACTGCGCCCCTCACGCATACAATATGCGTATATTGCAATACGCATACACACACACACACACACACACACACACACTAAAGCACCCCTCACACTGCACCACTACACACATTACGCTCCAGATACACGCTAGATCCCTTACCCTATATGCACTCTTAATCCTCTACACACACACACACACAATCTCCTATACACACTCTGGGTCCTTTACACAGTAGATCTCCTACACACACACACTACATTCCTTGTCAGCAAACACATACAACATTCTCTAAACACACCCTCTCTACAACCCCTACACACACTACGTCACCTATACACTATGCTCCCTATACACACACTCTCTACAGCCCCTAGCCACACATATTACACCACAAACACAAATGAAATTGACCTATTTACACAATACCACACCACACTCTACACACACGCAATCCCACAAGCAGGCTCCATACACATGCACCATACACTTTTCTGGCCCTTTTGTCCTCTGGTATCCCACTTGTGGAGACACCAGAGACAATTTAAAAGCAAACTCAGCGCAAGCATGTTATTAAATTTGCTTGCGCTGCGCAGAACAAATTCAGGGCCTTTTTCTAATGCCAGAGCTCTTCAGCGGGGCTCTGCGCATTGAACTAACATGCTCACTTTGAGAGGGGCTGTGCTTGTCATTAGTGATGACAAAACACACCCTCTCTGGCCCCGCCCCCTTCTTAGGGGGCCGCTCTGATTGAAAAAATGCCCGGGCCTAATTTTTTTCCCAGTCCGGCCCTGGTCACCCCAATTTTCTAAATACTTTCATTAGTCACTGGCCTTATCGTAAGTCTAGGATAAGGTTATGCCTATCCCACGCATGCTAAAACTCCCTTCCTATGTTATCTCCTACCACTTCAGCTGGAAGGCTATTCCAGGCATTCACTAACCTTTCTGCAAAGTAGTACTTCCTGAAATTATTTTTAAAATCTTGCACCGCTAATTTAAGACTATGTCCTCTTGTTGTGGTAGTTTTTCTTAAAAATCTTTTAAATATAGTCTCCTCCTTTACTGAACACACGCAGACTAATATACACACACTGACTCATACACATACAGTAGAGATGTCGCGAACATAACTTTTTCCGTTCGCAAATGGCGAAAGCGAACTTCCGCAAATGTTCGCGAACGGGCGAACCGCCATAGACTTCAATAGGCAGGCGAATTTTAAAACCCACAGGGACTCTTTCTGGCCACAATAGTGATGGAACAGTTGCTTCAAGGAGACTAACACCTGGACTGTGGCATGCCGGAGGGGGATCCATGGCAAAACTCCCATGGAAAATTACATAGTTGATGCAGAGTCTGGTTTTAATTCATAAAGGGCATACATCACCTAACATTCCTAAATTGTTTGGAATAACGTGCTTTAAAACATCAGGTATGATGTTGTATCAATCAGGTAGTGTAAGGGTTACGCCCGCTTCACAGTGACTAACCAAACTCCCCGTTTAATGCACCGCAAACAACCGCAAACAGTCCATTTGCACAACCGCAAACTCCCCATTTGCACAAAGTTGGATACCAAGCTAGCCATGTCCCGTTCCTTGTCCTCACTGATGTCATTGAAGGTCTCTTCCTCCACGTACAACACCAAGGGTCCCCGAAAGGTGACAACAAGCCCCCTGTATTTTCTTTTTTTAATGTACACTACTGTTACACCAGATATGAGTTGCACTGGTGTGACACTGTGCCCTGGCAGGCCCTGAAACGCACACGTGTGAAGGAAATTGACTGCTATTATTTCACAGTCAAATTTCTAGGGTTTTTTTAATGTACACTACTGTTACACCAGATATGAGTTGCACTGGTGTTACACTGTGCCCTGGCAGGCCCTGAAACGCACACGTGTGAACGAAACTGACTGCTATTATATTACAGTCAAAAAAGTTTTTTTTTTTTTTTTTAAATGCAAGCTATTGTGACACCAGATATGAGTGGTGGCACTGGTCAAGTGGGCACAGTATACGCTGTGAGCCTGACACACATGCTGGCAGGCAGGCAACTGCAATTAGATTACACAGGGGAAAAAAAAGCAGACTGATGTTCTAGCCCTAAAAAGGGCTTTTTGGGGTGCTGTCCTTACAGCAGAGATCAGATGAGTCCTTCAGGACTGTAGTGGACACTGAATACACTAGCCTAGCTATCGATTTCCCTATTAAATCAGCAGCAGCTACACTGTCCCTCCTCTCACTAAGAATGCAGCTTCCGGGGGCGGGGCCTAGCTGTCATGGAGGAAAGACCCACTTTGTGTGAGCTCCCTCAATATCTCACTTTAAGCAGCTATCAACAAGCGAATTTCACCCCAGAAGGGGATGACCCAGCAATGTTGCTCCTACCTGACCGACCCGACATGCGTCTTACTTACCTCTGCGTGGCAAGTCTGGCCTGGTGCTCACCGGGCGGGAGAGGCGGACGATCTTCCGATCCTGGGATGCCCAGGAGCAGCTACTTCCCGGCAGGAGCTCCGTTACCCCCCCTCGGACCGGTGGGGATTATCCCGGTCCACCCATGAGAGGCTGTCTGGAGCTAATGGATGCACAGAGCACAGCCGCCCAGGCTGACATACTCATCTGCAACTCTCCCAATATGGCGGCAGCCGCGTGTCCTCCTGGTACCAGCAAAGCATGGCAGGATATTGAGTCAAAGCGGGACAGACTCTTTAATCAATTTTGGAAGCAAATAACAAGCAGGGAGCCCCAACAAGCTCCACCACAGCCCCAACAAGCTCCACCACAGCTAAGCGAAGCAGTCCCCATTAAAATCCACCAACGCAAAAGGCGTCGAAGACGGGACGGGAGGCACAAACAGAAATACAGAGCCTGCCCCAAGTCAAGCACTCGCCTCCACCTTAAGCCACCACAATCCCGCACCGGGCGTGAAGCACCACCGGGACAGATCCGACCACCCGACAAAACAAGCTTCCACCACCTCAAGCCGCGAACCCGGCACTCAGCCAGAGACTTGCCTTTGTTGTTCCAGGTATCAGGGACTCCCAGGGTCTGCATCTGGCGCCCAGAAGGGATCGGATGAGCTCAAGCAGTAAACAGCAGCCTGCCAAGCATGTCCCACTATAGCCGATCCTTCACACCATGCCTTTGATCACATGAACTGCTCTCTGCACATTAACTAATCGTAAAGTAGCAAGCGTTTAAAAATGTCATTATTTCACCTCCTAAAGAGTTTATTGTCGTAGTTCCTTACATGCCTTTACCTTAACCGTTCATGTATTATGTTATTCACTAGTCTCATCTCATGGGGCAACTCACACTTGATTAATAACTAGTGGTGGAGCTGCTGATATAAATACACAGTTGATAATGTGCAAGCTACACCCTAAACATGACAGCCATCTTTCACAACAATGTACTGCTATATACTCATACCCTCAGTGCAACTAGCCATGATATACGCACGTTCAGCCTAGCATGCTCAAATATAACACACTTTTGTCTAAAAAAAAAATAAAAAAAATTATAATACAAAAAAATAAAAAAGAATGCAGCTTCCAAATTAATCTAAAATGGATGCTGTCCAGGAGGTGGGAGGGTCTGGGAGGGAGGGTCTGCTGCTGATTGGCTGGAATGTGTCTGCTGACTGTGAGGTACAGGGTCAAAGTTTACTCAATGCTGACGAATAAGGGGCGGACCGAACATCGCATATGTTCGCCATCCGTGGCGAACGCGAACAAGCTATGTTCGCCAGGAACTATCCGCCAGCGAACCGTTCGGGACATTCATATATATACACTAATAATTATTTATTTATTTTTATTTGAATAAATAATAGTTTGATTTTTAACACTGATGTCCCCCTGGCATTCCTGTTTTTACTTTGACAGAGAGAGCTTCAGTGGAACCATATCCCTGGTGCCAAGTAGGGTGCTGCAGGAGCCTCTCTTACTGACTGCCCAATTCCCTGTAGCTCTGTACTGTTGCTGGGATGACATAATATCCCAACTAGAGTATCATAATATCCCAACCAGCAGTACAGAGTGCTTGGAGTACAGGGAGCTGAATAATCAGTGTAGAGAGGTCCCAGCAGCATCCTCTGTGCACCCCTCTGCAAGAATCCACAACAGAGCCCCAGAGCATGTGGCAACCCAGAAAGCAAGGTGCTGGTAGATAGGTGCCTGCTCAGGTGAAGGGGAGTGTGCTACCCCGCCTCCCTCACTGTTCCCTACTTAGGCTTTAAACAGTTTTAGGTCACTTGCACTTTTACAGAGGGAAGGAACCTATACAATTGGCAATTGTTAGGCAACCTTCCGCACTCCAGATGTTGCCGAAGTTTGCCTACCCCTGAAATAGGCAATCAGACTTATCCTACCAAAGAGGGCAATTCAAACCTGAAATGCTGTCAAGTACCCTTTGCACAAATGATACAGGCTAAGTTTAATTAAGGTCTAAACTGATTTAACCGACCAAGTAAAGATTGCAAAATTTCTAAATTTTGAAATGTCAAATTTCCAAATGTCAAATGTGTTTACTGTTCATAGCAGTTTTTAACCTTTGCCTAATAATTTTAACTAAAGATTTTATTTTTAACTGAGAAGTTGTTAAAACTCCCTATAATTGCCCGCCACAGACTTTGAATCCATGTGCTACCTTGTAGGGATAACCTACTCTGAATAAATAGAAGCACTTTCTGTTATTTGATTGGTCATATATTCACAACCATTTTGTAAGCTAGATCCTTTTCCCAGGTTCCTTTAAGTTCTTCAACCTCTTTCATCACTCTGTTATTCTATTTCTGAAACTACATGTGCTTGAGAAAAAGTCAGCATTGCTAAAATGGATGGAGTTATAAATGACCTTTAACGCAGGGGGCAGTATCACTACAAATGACAGAGCAATAGTTAGGTACATAGAAAGGTCTGTGACATTTTGGAACAGTCTGCCATCCATATTTTATCAACATGGTAAAAGCGAGGGTGAGACATATGTGTCTGGCATAATGGCTATTACATTTAAGTTCCCTAAAATAATTGTTTCCCATCAATCTCTGCTGGAAAAATCAGTAGAGTGGAGAATGAAAAAAAGCCATTTTTTTAAGACACATTTCTGAGCCTGCCGTAAGAGAGTCAGGCATGGAAATTGATGATTAATACGTTGAGCACCCAGCCAACCCACAATGGAAAACGGAAATTGCCCCTGCAATGAGTCTGGTGTCAGCAGCTGGCGATTAACCCCTCTCAGCTAGAAGAAGATACTGAGCACGTATGAGTCATTCCGAGGATCAAAATAAGATTGTTTTACTGGCATTCATATGCCACAGTCTGGATTCTCAGTTCTACCGGTGTTCCTAATTACTGAGCAATGACTAATTAGAGTTACAGCGTTATGCAAATCTCTGGGACATTTGTCAGATAATATCACTTTTTTCCTATTTCTATTTATGCCTAGAGAAGCAGACAGCAAAGTACATATGTCTGGTTTGAGCTTTCCAGTAGAGTCAGATATCTCAAACTTCCGTAAATACAGACATTAGAATGCATTCCACTCTCCTTCTCATAATACAGGGCACATACTTATAGACCACTTAATGCACAGACATAGGAGGGATACAAAATGATTGACATCGAAATATACGATAATTATTTTGGTTACAGTCCATTCGTTTTTAATGTGGCATTTAACAGTAATTTTTACATGTGTCTGGGTCAGACAATACATTTAGAACTGTCACACGATAACACACAATGACATTTTATTCTGCCAATGACAGCTACCAATGACCGTTAGCTTGTGCACTCACCAATTAAGCCGATCAGAACCAATTAAATTTTCAAAGGAACACGCCTTGTATGTGGCTAACCTCATGTTAAGCACACACAGCTCAACTGTCAGCCATTTATGGAACAGAGCACAGTAATATTTTCATATTGAAATAATGTTTGTTTCATCCTGCAAAATGCTATTACTTATCTGAATTTCCTTGCAAAATACAGCAAAGTACCAGAGGATGCTGTAGAAGACAGGGACAGAGTGAGAGAGTAAGGCAGAGAATGAGTCCACGTGACTGAGTTGTTTCAGTAAATTACACTCACTTTGCACAAAATGCACCTGCTGTAATCAAACATACTTACAATACACATTTATTTTATACACAGTAAATATTTATTTTCAAACAGTATGAGACTGGGACTGGTTGGGCTTGACGAGGATAAAGACTGGGTCTGGGAGGCTGTAGTAGACCGACTGAGGATGGATAAGATGAACAGGTAGAAAGCAGAGCAGTGTGCTCAGTAAGGTATTCAGGAAAGACTATTGAGAGGCCTAGCATGGAACATGGAGGGAGGAGAAATACCAAGAGTATCCAACTCCAAGTCTTGATTGTTAACTCAAGGTCTGACACATTTTACCCAGTGGTGTATCCTGGTTTTGTGCTGCCCTAGGCAGGACAAAACTCAGGCACCCCCTCCCGCCCCACGCCACCCCTTCCCCCCGCCCTGCCTTCTAAATACACACACACACATTCACTGACAGATACACATACACTAACAGACACACACACTAACAGACACACACACACACACACTAACAGACACACACACTAACAGACACACACACATACACACACTAACAGACACACACTAACATACACACACACACTGACACACACACACACACTAACAGACACACACACACTAACAGACACACACACTCACACTCACTAACAGACACACACACACACACACACTCACATTAACACTTTTTTTTTTACTTTAACCCCCCAGCCTCCTTACCTTTGGAAATGCTGGGGGGGTCATCTTTCTCCCTGGTGGTCCAGTGGCTGCTGGGCGGTCGGGCGGCGCTGGCGGACGGCTGGCAAGGGAGCACTTCCTCTGAGCTGTCTGCTCAGCTCCCTCGCGCACCGCAGAGTGAGGCTGGGAGGCGGAGCTGGAATATGACGTCATCTCTCGAGACTTGGCTGTTCGAGCGCTCTGACTAGTTGGTTTGCAAGCCAACCAGTCAGAGCACTCTAATTTATATTTCATAGCCTTGGAAATTTTCACAAGCGATATAATAGCTAACAAAGCATGGGACAGTCTTTAAAAGGTCTTTCTCCTATATGAAAGTTCAGTGTACTTCAAAGTGAAGATGGATTATTTTCTTACGTTGCATTTTTTTTTGTAAATAAGGTTTTTCATTTTTTTTATTTTAATTACTTGCGTGGGGAATTATGGCTTTTAATGTGACCTTTTTTGGAGTTGAAGAAAAGTTAGAAGAAAGAAGACTTCTTAAGGTAGTATATATTTTTATTTACAGGTATTAGTTTTATTGTTTTTGTCCCCTCATTTTTATAATTTAATTATTAATGAAAATTAAGCAACCCATTTCATTTATATAGGGGGTGGCAATGTAATTTTGGGGCCTCTAGCTACCTGGAGGAAGAGGTGGTGGTAGACATTTGACTCTTGGGGTGAGTGAAGAATGGCATGTCCGACCCCATGGTATAATTATTTAGAGCTCCAACCCACTGCCAATGAGTGGATGTTGGAGGGGGTGGATGTTACGTCCTACCCACTGAATATTAGAATTAGGTCCCTGACCCACCGGCACTAGGTTCCCCTGTTATATTATAGTAGCCTCCAACTACTAACCTCTATTATTTATTTTAAAGTATCCCACCCAATGCTCATGGCTGCCCATTCGCTAGTTTTAAAAGTTTAGCAGATATGACCCTAACTGCTGCATGGCAGGTGGGAGCATAGGGAGGTTTTAACCTCAATTAAGGGGGCCTAATAAGGGGGCCTAACTGACATTTATTTTGTTAGAATTATTTTAACTTTGTTAATGTGCCACATAATTAACCTGCTCAGATTGTTATATAACTATTTGCCAGCACTGCCAGCAGCCTATAAATCTAGCGACTGATAATTTGCAAATATGC
Source organism: Pelobates fuscus (assembly GCF_036172605.1). Classification (NCBI taxonomy): domain Eukaryota; kingdom Metazoa; phylum Chordata; class Amphibia; order Anura; family Pelobatidae; genus Pelobates; species Pelobates fuscus. The sequence goes on from NC_086317.1 coordinate 244,213,704, forward strand.
ATTTGGATGGATGCATTCAGTTCTGAATTTTGGGAATATTTCAAAACCTATACTTTGTGTTGGATTAGAATGCAAAAACACATATTTAATCGTTACACCGAATGCTTCCTGGCGATTGCTGCAGGATCTCTCAGGCTGACCGAATTCCAAAGGTATTTCACTTTTGTAAATAGTAGAATTGTCATTGCGGTTGGAATTTATGATTTTCACAGTTTTTTTAGTGCATATGTGGACAGCACTACTAATTAGTGAGTTCTGAGTTTCAGTCTTACCCATTGCTAACATGTGTATAAAATCCAGCACAAAATCCAGCACATATCACAAGTGGGATGCACTAAAGTCATAGGATGCCACCTTGTTATGTCAGTTCATGAAATTTCTGCCTTACTAGACACGATCAACTGAAAGTGCTATTATTGTGAAGGTAAAACATCTAGGAGCAGCAATAGCCCAGCCACAAAGTAGTTCCAGTGAAAGGTCATCTTAATGCTACAAGCAGTGGTGTATCCTGGTTTTGTGCTGCCCTAGGCGCCCCCTGGAAAATGCCACCCAAGGCAAATACCTTGTTTGCCTCGCGGCTAAAACGTCCCTGGCTACAAGATACAAATACATTTTAGACAACTTCTAAGCTTCCATCTTTGTGGCAACTACTTGAGGAAGGCACTCTTCTGTTTCAGCAAGACTGTTCCTTAATGCACAAAGTGAGGTTTATGAAGATAGATTTTAAGAAATTTGGTGTGGAGAAACTTTAGTGGCCTGCACAGAGCCCTGACCTTAACCCCACTGAATACTTTGGGGGTGAATTAGACAATGTAATAGAGCAGCAGGAAATGCTAGCAGAATGATTGGTTGTATAGGGAGAGGTATTAGCAGTAGAAAGAGGGAAGTGCTCATGCCATTGTGGAGAACACTGGTGAGACCTCACTTGGAGTATTGTACGCAGTACTGGAGACCGTATCTTCAGAAGGATATTGATACTTTAGAGAGAGTTCAGAGAAGGGCTACTAAACTGGTTCATGGATTGCAGGATAAAACTTACCAGGAAAGGTTAAAGGAACTTAACAAGTAAAGCTTGGAGGAAAGACGAGACAGAGGGGATATGATAGAAACATTTAAATACATACAGGGAATCAACACAGTAAAGGAGGAGACTATGTTTAAAAGAAGAAAAACTACCACAACAAGAAGACATTGTCTTAAATTAGAGTGGCAAAAGTTTAAAAATAGAACCAGGAAGTATTACTTTACTGAGAGGGTAGTGGATGCATGGATTAACACAGTAAAGGAGTTTAAGCATGTGTGGGATAGGCATAAGGCTATCCTAGCTATAAGATAAGGCCAGGGACTAATGAAAGTATTTAGAAAATTGGGCAGACTAGATGGGCAGAATGGTTCATATCCGCCGTCACATTCTATGTTTCTATGTTTCTATGTGAATGCAGATTGTGAGACAGACCTTTTGTCCAACATCAGTGCCTGACCTCAAAAACGCCCCTTTGGCACAATTCCCAAAGACACAATTCAAAATCTTGTGTAAAACCTTTGTAATGGAATGCCCAACACTCTATGCTCATATAGAGGTGATAGTCATGTGTCCACATTCCTTTTTCATATGCAATTATGTGGTTGCTGGTGATTTTTGATTATTGGAACCCACCCTTTGTCTCTCTCTCTCTCTCTCTCTCTCTATGACAGACTATCTATACATAGCAATCAGCCACAGAGTGGAGATATTAACCTCCTTGAGAAACTTAAATAATATATTTAGCAGATTCAGAAAAGCTGATGTTGCAGGTTTTTTCTCTTCCAGCCTAAAAATTGATCCTAGAAGTTGGTTATAAAAAAGAAACAGTGCTGCTTGCGGCATCTACTGATCTGCAAGACTGTGCTCTAACTGCTGGAGATTGACCCTGTTGAAAGGACACTGATCAGCTGTGACTCTGAGACCCTGCTGTTTGGAACTAGTCCAGACATCTAGCAAGGAATGGAAGCGTATACTGCTGCTTGTACTCTGAAGAAATGATTGGCAATCTCTGAGTTATATGTTAGAAGATGTCGGGTTAAACAAAGGCCATGTTTCTCTTCTACAATCTGGAAAAACTACTTAGTGCTCATTACCAATACTGTGTCTTAAAATGTTTTACTACTATGCTAAAGATGAAGCAAATTATCAGTCAGAAACAGAGAGGGTTTTACACTTAAATCTAAAATGCTATTTAATAGGCTATCAGTCATTGTTTTTTCACATAACTAGCAACATAGAGGTTAAGCATGACCCCACTGATGTGGCAAACGTTCCTCAATCAGGCGTGGTCCAAAGATTCTTGCTGGTCAAGGTGAAGAAACATTTTGCTTCCACTCTACAAATTTGGTGCTTATTCCTTTTATTTATTCTCTTCTGCATTTCAGAGGCTCATGGCAGCAAAAGACTGGCTAAATGTCCACAATTCTTTAACAAAACAATAAAAGCTAAATTATCGTGATCTTCTAAACATAATGGGCGCGGAGGTAAACAAATGTTAGAAGGAGTTTATTGGCACTGCTCCATATGCTGACCCCTAGGCCGTGGTTTAAAAGTTGAGAAGCTGGGAAGCAGGGCTGTTCTTCCCTCTCTCTTCTCACCCCTTGGGAATGGGGGTCCAAAGGTCCTCCATGGACTGTGAGATAGGGCAACATAGTTAATATTGGAGTGGCTGCTCAACTACTCCTTGTAACAATCCACTGGTCAGTGGGATGGGGCACAATTATCTAAATGGTCAAATGCCCATCAAGCATCATTAACAAACAAACATTTGGAGAGTGTCAAGTATTGTATTGTAAATCCAATTAATTCTAACAGAATTATTGCATTTGTACTGCAAGTGAACGAAATGAAACTCATGTAATTGCAGTATGAAATCCACATTATATTCAATATTACAGTTTAAATATTGAACATATCGAACATAGTTACCCAGTAGGTTTCCTGTCTACACAGGTTGTAAAATACATTACCCTTTCCTATATTTTCCTTACAACCATACATGTCCATGCCTTATCTAGTTGTACCAACAACTAAGGCCTCAATTTAATAAGCTTTCCAAACTATTCAATACTGTTAGAACATTTGGTGCTTTCTTAACCCTACGGGTTAACCTGTTCTCAAACCATTTAACCCCAAAGTTTGCTCTCCAGCACTGGATATCTTTGTCCCTATTAGCATCTAGTTTCTTAAATGTTATTAAAGTTATTGCTTATAGTATCACCTAGTGGACATTTGTTTTTTCTTTTTGCATTTTAGTATTTAGTATTATCAGACAAAGGCCTACATCAAGCATGTCATTCTCAAAGGCTAACATGGGCCAAATAAACAAGGTTTAAGTTTATGTTGGCCGTACAAAAAAAAAACATTACATTTTCATAGAAAAACATTGTTGTTTCTTGACTGTTGATCCCCAAATTATATATATATATATATATATATATATATATATATATATCTTAATAATTAAAGCATATTTATTTATTAGTCCCTTTCAATCTTTATTAAAGACTCTAATGGAGTCTAATAGCGCCTGGATGGAGCCTTGTTGGGCTTGAAAGTGGTGGTGGTGACCAGCACATTTACAATCTGCTGCCCACCCATCCAATTTCTACTAAACCCCAGTGGTTCAATAAAAATGTAACACTCACACTGGCTATGAATTGTAAAGGCATTTAATCCACCTTTGGCATTGTTGTAGAAAGATTTTGCTGGAATGTCCAGAAAAATCAATAACCAGGTAGTAGATAATAAGGATATTTTTATTGGTTCTGATAAGTGTTCTCCGACATCAATCATAAGTGTGGGTGGTCCTCCTACAGACTCCAGTGGCGTTCAACTGTCCCATACTTTTTGGTCTATGCACGCACGTGGCCATCTTGGTTGGGGCATTTCATTATCATATGCGGCCGAAACTGGATGGGTCGCCATGTTGGGTGTGGCGAGCTGCATCCGGCCTGGACCATATGTAGACATTTCACATGTTTTAATTAATTGTTGCACCTGAATGCTATTATGTGTGTTTGTTTTAGGGTGATATAAAGTCTGTAGTCTGTTTTGTCATTTGCAGAGTAGACTGCACCTGAGAAAGACCTGTACTAGGTCGAAACACATTGTGCTGATTTTGCATTGTGCGGTTACTATATGTTGGAATAAAAATATCTACTACCTGGTTCCTGATTTTTCTGGACATTCCAGGGTTCCAGCAAAATCTTGATCAGCTCTCCATATAAATAGCCAAGCACTGCACCTTGTCAGTGCTTGGCTGTTCTGGTGCTTGTCCCAGTCTCCTAGCACCCTGATTGCTGTTTCTTGATCCTGGTTCTTGTCCCTGGTTTATTATCCTGGTTCCTGATTCTGGATCTTGATCCTTGTTCCTGGTCCCCGATCTCTGGTTACTGATTCCCATTAAAACATCTCGGCTTTTGAACTTTGTCTTTGATCATGACTCATAGGCTTTGTCATCTGGCAACCTGCTCTCTATTCATGGCTTCTGACTTAACTCTTGACCTTTGCTGCCAGCTCTGACCATCGGAACGTCTGACTCTTTTTCCTTACTGCTCCTTTCTGGTTTCATCGCTTCCTCTGTAAATAAAGGCACCCATGTCCTCATAGATCTCCTAGGTTCCTGTATCATTCCCATGCACCTGGAAAGGTAATGTCTGCAAGGGGTTGTTGTTCCACATCAACTGTGTTCTTCTCCAAGCAAACCAACTGGTAGGTTTTTACAGCCTTTAAGTTAGTTAAGATAAACTTAAAGAGTGCCTGTCATGCCTATTATAACGTATGCTCTTTTATTAAGCATACAATTTCATGTATACATAGTGCTAACAAATGTGCTAGCAAATATATGGATTAAGAGAAAAAAACAAAAATAGATATGTCTTTTACCTGTCAGTCAATTCTCCGGTATAGACTCTTTGGCATAGACTGACATTACTCCATTCACACAGTGGCAACTTAGCCAGAGTGTTGGTGTCACAAAGAGTTTTGCCCTGCATGAGGAAGCATCCCCAAGCATAGAAAATCATAGACTGCAGGAGGAGTGAAGGGTGGATCAAAGGCAGGTATTATATGAAGAGTAGCACCCACGACTCTAAGGGCATAACCATAATAATGGTATTCCAGTTTTTTAACACCAGTATATACACATATTACATTAAGGACCAGACACCAACCCTGAGAATAGAATCATACAAATGTGTATATGCCTGAGATTTTAGTACAAATGTACAGTGCATCAGACCACAGCAGAAATTGTACACTCATTATTTCGATCATTTCACAGTGACAGACTAATATGATGGCAATGTGATACTTTATTATATAGAGATTTATTTTATAAATCCATGGCATTTAATATAACCAATATAATTTGAGTAATATGACTTTTATTGTAAAATTTGCATAATTCCCTTATTCTTTATCAAGAATACATTCATAGCCTTAAGATTGGAGATTTTTAAATTCAGTTTTATATTCTACAGAGGATGTGAATATATTATTAATATTAGTAATAATGAATGATAATAATAATTACTTATACTATAAGTAATAACAAATTATTTTTATTTTTTTTTCACCCTTTAGAAAATAAAACACATACTGTTTACTTTGTCGTTTGGAAATCCCACTGGTTTTCTAAAATAATTGTCAATTTTGACCAAACTTTCGCTGCAGCTATTTTTATCACTTCCGCATAACCTCTAATATAATCTAAACCCAATAATGTTCTAAACATCATTACTACACCTCTACTGTACTGCATTCATTTTAAACTCAGTTTAAAAAGAAGTACGCCCACAAAAACAGGCACAAATTACACTATGGCTGAACATTTTCATCTCTACTGCAAATAACTGAACGTGCATTGGTAAACTGCACTCAGTTACCTACATTGATTCTAAAAACATTAATGGTGCCTAATTTTTCCTGAAAATGACACATTAAGAGAAAGTGTGACGGAGCTCCTCTATTCCAACTGAGTACCTCTGCCAAAGTTTTCTTATTGCTGAAGTAGAATTGCAAAAGTGATTATAACAGTTCCCCAAACATCAGCCGAGGTTTGAAAAAGGTTAAAAATGACACACACTTTATTAGCACAACTTGCACATATTTATAGCAACATTCCACACAGGGGGTCATCAACAGTAACAATGGGTCCCCTCCCTGGCACCTCTGTGTCTGCGGGATAACTAAAAAAACTGGGGAATATTTTTTTCAACTTCCAGACGACAGGGCGCCGTACAATGATAACCCTGAAACATAGTTTTTTTTCAAATGACATGTTATACATCCTCAGTCAGTGCTAGCTCTCAAAGGTAGAATGTCCAAAAAGCCCCAGATCGGAGGTACCCAGTCTGAGTAATTGCTGTGTAAATATTTATTGGGCCGTGGCTTCCTCCAATAGACACACAGTTCCAGGCTACTGCTGCGTTAGTGCAAGTCAAAAGGAACAAGTCTCTCTGACTTAGTGGAAGGGAGCTCCCCCTAACTTTCAGTGTTTTTCATTAGCCTTCCAACTCCCATCCAATTAGTGCTCTCTTTGGTGTCCATAGGCATGAGAGGTGTAAGATAACAAATTGTACCAGACAGCCACCATGGTCCCTATCCAAGTTAGACTTGCAGAAGGATGGCAATAATTTCTAACTGATGGGGTTTGATTATCCCTGTTATGATGAGCGTTCCCAGGAGTTGGAAATAGCGTGCACTGTACCCTGGGAGGCATTAATATGAGAGAGAAAGGGAAGTAGGGTGGTTATAAGCTCCTACACCAGTTATTACTGAGTTTGAAGCAGGCTCTGTGACAGTAGTTCTATGTCCTCCTAACCTAGGCAGCTACAGTAATCATGCACAGTACTCACTAAGGCCACAATTTAATAAACTTTGCAAATAAGCTTTCTTGTCTTATACATGCAATGCACATATACAGTTTACCTCATCCTCCTTTTATCTCTTCATTTGTTGCCATTTGGCATGAAATTCTGCCTCAAGTGCCATTTTCTGGTTACCAAACTCCATACTGTATAGATCCAACACTTTCTCTTTTTTATCTAGTTTTTTTTTTAATTTACATTTTCATCATCAATCCGTTTAATCTCTTTTTGGATTTACAGCTGTGCTTGTTTTTTTTCTCCATTTTCTTATGATCTTGCATTTGAAGTATGCTCCAGTGTCTGCTTGTCCTTTTCAGCTCTCTGCTTTTCTTGAAGGATCCTGCTCTCTTTGTTTTGTTTGATTTGTTCAATGTTCTTCTGCTTTCCTGCTTATCTATGTTGGTTCCTTCTAGCTAATCTCTTCCTGCACCTTCACGGCATTCTGCCATTTAACCTCATCATGTGGTCCAGCCATTTCTATCTTTCTTCTATCTGCTTCTTTTACAAAACTAACATCGCTGATATTTAGCATTCAGAATTACATTATCATGCTTTCCAATGCAAGTCTCAAGATAAGTCAGACTTGCCTGTCAGAGTGCTCTGATTGGTCGGCTTTTAAAGGCTTTTCCCGCTATTCAAGCTCAGTCTGCAAGGAGCGCTCAATAGGCCAACTTAGATTTAAATTTTTCCATAGGTTTTTTTTTGTGGTTTGGTTATTTAAAGTAATAAAAGTTCCACCGGGAGTTAATGTTTTTTTGTTGTTGTTTTTTTTTTCATGTTTTTTGGGGGTGGACAATTGCATGCCCAACCCACCTTCTACAGTTACTTGTTTCAAGGCTGACTAACTGTGGTGCCTGAAAATTGACACGTGTGGTTGTCTCATGTAGTCCTCTTGTCTAAGACTCAGTGCTTCACAGTGAAAAATCTAGGTATGGATATAAGTTGTACCTACAGGATATTCTGATTCTGCAAAGCAGGGTTCCAAGACTTACTTCTTAAGCGACGGTAGTAAATGCGTAGAGGCCTCCAATGCTATAATAGCAGAAAGATCTGTCTAGACATAATATGTTCTTCTATAATTGCTTGACTTCAGGATTAATGAGTTTTAGGTGGACACATTCAACTAGATTGTAAGTTGGTTTGAGCAGGGTCCTCAACTACCTATTGTTGCTGTTACATTTTGTTATTGTCTCATTTGGTAAATTCCCCTCTTATTGTAAAGCGCTGCGGAATATGCTGGTGCTATATAAATAATGACTAATAATAATAATAACTTGGCTAAATGGCAGTTGTACAAAAATAGATAAACTAGTGCCAACATCTAGAAGTTCGCAATCACAATGCAAACCAAAGAAATGCCAGTGTTGTGTTCCTTTTTTAGAACTTTGTCCTGTAGTTGCTGTTTATGTATAACTCCCATAATATGCCACTGAATATGTTCTGAACATTTTGTGTAATAATGGCTAATTGGACTTGGTAAAGAAGCACAGACAAGTTGAAATCACTATGGGAACTTAACAGTATAACAACAGAAATCCAATAAGCCTAAGTGAACCAATAAACTGACTGGACAACTTTTGTAAAGATTATAATTTAGTGCTCTTCTCGGAAATAATGGCACAATCATATAATATTCAATAATTGGAGAGGTGCAAGTGCCAACTGGCCACTCACAAAATTCTAGATTACCGGCCTTCTATGGCATTAATGGCACTTTGTTGGCATTGTATTCAGAAGAAAGGAAATTAGGAAGTATGTTTTCAGATGATTTAAACGTGAACAGGCAGAGGTAAACCATTACTGCCATAGTCCATCCTCAGATTACCATACTCAGTAACTAAACATACAAATTATCGTAGGAATATAATGAGGTTATATAAAAGTGCAAAGGTTATCTAAATAGGGCAAAGTTCTATAAGTGAAGCAATTTTCATGGAAACTAAGCAAATGCTCCTGCTATCATTTGTTTGCTTGTCTACCTTCATTTAGAATACTTACCTTACATAAGGTATATATTTTTTTTTATTCTTTTCTGTTTCTTGGAATGTCATAGCATGAGAGCACAGATTTGTGAAAACAATTTTATTGCGTGGCGAGTATCACAAGAATCAGACTGTGTACAAGAAATTAGAGCAAGCAGAGCTGAAAATATTACAACAGAAAGATTCTCTTTCTCCCCCGGAGCAAGAGACAAGTTAAAAGTGAAGATGTATGTGTTGTAGAATATGAAATCAAGCACAGAGGTAGTTCTCCCAAGCCTCTCCATGACATTACTGCTGACACTGCTATGACTGGATAATGTCTGATCTTCTACGATGGCTCCCACAAGGGAAATATTTACAAGTAATTCTGTTTGTGAAAGAAGAGGGGGACAAAAAAACAACACAATTGTTCTGGTTTTGGTAAAGGAAATAGCAAAATAAAAGAGCAGGAGATCACCATCTTTATAAAGTCAGAATATCTTATGTCATGTTCCCTACTGTTTACTAAGACAAAAAATAGAGTCTTTGCTTTGAAATTCAAATGCTTCTGTAGACCTGATCTTTGTCGGCTTCAAGGAAATTTAGCTTTGTCTCTTTACAGCTAATTGACAGAAAAAAAGTCATTATCTCTGAGAACAGCATTAAAATTCCTCCCCACAGTCAACCTGGTGGAATACGTCTTTTATATTCTTACGTTGGGCTTGTTCAGACAGTGAATTCTGAGTATCCTGAGTTGTCCATTTTCTAGACTATGTGCCTTATTCTATTCCCCGTGTAAAAAAAACAGCTGTCATGAAATGCACTTACCATTTTGATATTCTAACACTTTTGCCACAAAAAGTAATGGTTATCCTATCTAACGGAACCCTTTGCCAGTGGTGGAACACTCTGTTCATATGTATGTTCAGGTGAGTGTGTATGTCATTGTGTCTGTGTATGTTTGTGTGTGTGTGAATCAGTGTGTCAGGGTGTGCATCTGTGTATGTGTGTGTGCATCTGTATGTCAGTATGTGTATGTTTATGTGTGTGCATATGTTTGTGTATGTGTGTATGTCAGTATGTTTGGGTGTGTGTGTGTCTGCATATTTGTGTCAGTATGTGTGTGTGTGTGAATCAGTGTGTCAGGGTGTGCATCTGTGTGTGCATCTTTGTGTCATGTTGTGTATCTTGTGTCATGTTGTGTGTGTGTGTGTGTGTGTGTGTGTGTGTGTGTGTTTATGTGTGCATCTATGTGTGTACATATGTCATTGTGTGTCCATGTATATGTGTGTCAGGGTGGGCATCTATTTGTTAGTATATTTGTCAGTGTGTGCATCTTCGTGTCAGGATGTGTGCATGTGTCAGTATGTGCATCTATATGTGTCAGTGTGTATATAATTTTGTGTGTGTCAGCATGTTAACATGTGTGGATCTGAGTGTTAATGTGTATATATATATCTGTGTAAGTATATATGTAACAGTATAAGTGTGTATATGCCTATATCTAAGGAATTAAACACCAGCACACCATGCAAACACACTTTTGCAGATTAACCTCCAAAATTATATACAAACACACCCCTTGACTCAAATACAAACACTACACACAAATACACCTCTGCATTCCAATGAAAATAATACATTCAAATCAGGGCCGGACTGGGATAAAAATTCGGCCCGGGCATTTTTTTATCACAGCGGCCCACTAAGAAGGGGCGGGGCAGAGAGGGTGTGTTTTGTCGTCACTAACGACAAACACACCCCCTTCTCAAAGTGCAGGCCAGGGCAGACCATGCGCAGAGCTCTGCTAAAGAGCTCTAGCATGAGAAAAAAAGCCCTGTATTTGTTCTGCACAGTGCAAGCAAATTTAATAACATGCTTGCACTGTGTTTCCTTGCAACTTGTCTCTGGTGTCTCTATAAATGGATACCAGGAGACAAAAATGCCAGGAAAGAGTATTATGCTGTGTTTGGAGCCTGCTTGTGGGATTGTGTGTGTGTGTGTATAGAGTGAGCTGATTGTGGTGTGGTATTGTGTAATAAGGTCGGTTTTAGTCGTGTTGTGTTTGTGGTGTAAAGTAATGCATATGGGGCTAGGGGCTGTAGAGAATGTGTGTATAGGGGATGTAGCAAGTGTGTGCATACAGGCTATAGTGTGTGTGTGTGTATATGTGATGTAGTGTTTGTAGAGAGTGTGCGTTTAGGGGTGTAGTATGTGTTTGCTTACAAGGAATCTAGTGTGTGTATAGGGGATCCAGAGTGTGTATGTCAGGAATGTAGTGTGTGTGTGTGCGTGTGTATATATATATATATGTGTGTATGTATGTTTGGAAGTATTGTGTATGTGTGTGGTGCAGTGTGTTGGGGAGGTTCTGTGTGTATGTGAGGGGTGCAGTATGTGTGTATGATGGATGCTGTGTATGATGGATGCTGTGTATGATGGATGCTGTGTATGATGTGTGTGAGGGTGCTGTGTGTGAGGGTGCTGTGTGTGAGGGTGCTGTGTGTGAGGGTGCTGTGTATGATGTGTGTGAGAGTGCTGTGTATGATATGTTTTGTGAGAGTGCTGAATGTAATAGTGCTGTGGATGATGTGTGTGAGTGCGCCGAGTGTGAGAGTCCTGTGGATGATGTGTGAGAGTGCTGTGTATGATGTGTTTTGTGATAGTGGTGAGAGTGCTGTGTGTGATGTGTTTTGTGATGTGTGATGTGTGTGAGAGTGCTGAGTGTGATAGTGCTGTGGATGATGTGCGTGAGAGTGCTGTGTATGATGTGTTTTGTGATAGTGCTGTGTATGATGTGTTTTGTGATAGTGCTGAGTGTGAGAGTGCTGAGTGTGAGAGTGCTGAGTGTGAGAGTGCTGGGAGTGTGAGAGTGCTGGGAGTGTGAGAGTGCTGGGAGTGGGAGTGCTGGGAGTGGGAGTGCTGGGAGTGGGAGTGCTGGGAGTGGGAGTGCTGGGTGTGATGGGAGTGGGAGTGCTGGGTGTGATGGGTGTGGGAGTGCTGGGTGTGATGGGTGTGGGAGTGCTGGGTGTGATGGGTGTGAGAGTGCTGTGTGTGCATGTTAGAAGGGATTGAGTGTTGGGGGGGGTAAAATAAAATAAAAAAGTAGGTATTATGTCTCCCTCCTCCTCCCTCCTCCTCCCTCCTTACCTTTAGCCTGGGAGGTGGGGGGGACCGGCACGCTGGTGAGTGAGAGCCCGGCACGCTGGTATCTTCCCTAGTGGTCCAGTGGGTGAGTGAACTCTAGCCTGCGAGGCTAGAGTTCACTCTCGCGAGATCCGGTCGTTGCCATGGCAACGCGCCGGATCTCGCGAGAGGAACCTGGCGGAGCTGCAAGATAGAGCTCCGCCGGGTCCTCTCCTCCCTCCCCAGCCGCAGGTCTATTAAAGTGGGCCGGTGAGGGAGATCTTTGATCTCCCCACCGGCCCTTCATGGCACACAGCGGGCCGGCGCTCGGATAGTGCCGGCCTTGCATAGACCGGCAGGGGAGATCCTTTGATCTCCCCTGCCGGCCTCGGCCCATGGCCACCGCGGCCCACCGGGCATTTGCCCGGTGTGCCCGATGGCCAGTCCGGGCCTGATTCAAATACACCTCTACATGCACAAATACGTTATACAAAAACATGCTTACATTCAAACGCATAAATGCTGCACACAAATACAACCCTGCAAAGATGGGCAAATGGTCGATCCCCAGCTGGCATAGTATTGTTGAAGTTGTATAACAGATGGAGATCTACGTTTTGGCCACCCTTGCACCAGAGGGGTAGCCAAAAATCTTTCTTGCAGCAGGTCCCTCTCTACATTAGTTCCACCAATACCTTTTGCTATCTTATTCCCCGAAAAAAATATTCTTGCAGTCCCTTGTTCCTGTAACCTGGATAATAACATCTTTTTTTTTTTTTTTTAAATTAAGATTTCATTGTCAGTCTCTCTAAAGTATCAATATCCTTCTGGAGATACGGTCTCCAGTACTGCGTACAACACTCCAAGTGAGGTCTCACCAGTGTTCTGTACAATTGCATGAGCACTTCCCTCTTTCTACTGCTAATAGCTCTCCCTATACAACCAAGCATTCTGCTAGCATTTCCTGCTGCTCTTTTACATTGTCTGCCTACCTTTAAGTCATCTGAAATAATTACCCCTAAATACCTTTCCTTAGATGTTGAGGTTAGGACTCTATCAAATATTCTGTACTCTGCCCGTGGGTTTTTACGTCCAAGATGCATTATCTTGCATTTATCCACATTAAATGTCAGTTGCCACAACTATGAACATTTTTCTAGTTTACCTAAATCAGTTGCCATTTGGCTTATCCCTCCTGGAACATCAACCCTGTTACATATCTTAGTATCCTCAGCAAAAATACATACTTTACCATCGATTGAGATGCTGTGGCATGACCTCAAGAAAGCGATTCACACCAGACATCCCAAGAATATTGCTGAACTGAAACAGTTCTGTAAAGAGGAATGGTCAAGAATTACTCCTGACCTCACGTCTGATCTGCAACTACAGGAAACGTTTGGTTGAAGTTATTGCTGCCAAAGGAGGTTCAACCAGTTATTAAATCCAAGGGTTCACATACTTTTTCCAACTGCACTGCGAATGTTTACATGGTGTGTTCAATAAAAACATGGCAACATTTCATTCTTTGTGTGTTATTAGTTTAAGCAGACTGTGATTGTCTATTGTTGTGACTTAGATGATGATCAGATCACATTTTATGACCAATTTGTGCAGAAATCCATTCCAAAGGGTTCACATACTTTTTCTTGCAACTGTATAGGAAAAACTTCAAGACCTATCAAAACCAGAATAAGCGAACACATCAGAAACATAAAAAAGGGTTCTTAAACCACAGTGTGTCAAAATATTTTTTAGATATTCATGGATCTGATCCAAGAACACTTGAATTTTTCGCAATACAGAAGGTGAATCTACACTGGAAAGGAAGCGATCTTTCAAAAAAGTTAAGTACCTAGGAGGCAAAATGGATTTATGAAATAAGAACTCTAACCCCCCTGGGACTCAATATAGATTCTGAAATTCTGCATTTTATAATTCATTTTTTGTTTTTAACATCTATTTTTTTTTATACATATATGTTTATATATTATATATATAATAAACAATACACAAAATCCAGCGCACTCTCCTATCTACTAAACAGCAACTTCAATGTTGACAGATTTTATTAGTTTTTAAAAACACCTAATCTAGGCAAAAAAAAATATTTGTGGCAGGCTTATGCAATTTTTTTTGCCTAGATTAGGTGTTTTTAAAAACTAATAAAATCTGTCAACATTGAAGTTGCTGTTTAGTAGATAGGAGAGTGTGCTGGATTTTGTGTATTATATAAAGGATGTTTATTTTTTAAAACCATTTTTTAATATTCATTGGATTTTATAATTTTATTGATTTTGATGCTCTTACTGTGATAAATGTACCTTTGTTGTAATTATTGTCTTTTTAAACAAAATCATTTCTAAATGTACCGTATATACTCGAGTATAAGCCGAGTTTTTCAGCCCATTTTTTGGGCTGAAAAACCCCAACTCGGCTTATACTCGAGTCAGAGTCTGTATTATGGCAATTTGCATTGCCATAATACAGACTGGGGGAGAGGGGGGCTGGCAGAGCTGTAACTTACCTGTTCTGCAGCTCCTGTCAGCTCTCTCCTCCTCCGCGCCGTCCGTTCAGCACCTCGGTCAGCTCCCAGTGTAAATCTCGCGAGAGCCGCGGCTCTCGCAAGACTTACAGTGTGAGCTGATAGAAGGAGCTGCACGGACGGCGCAGAGGAGGAGAGAGCTGACAGGAGCTGCAGAACAGGTAAGTTACAGCTCTGCCAGCCCCCCTCTCCCCCCCACTGAACTGCCACTGGACCACCAGGGAAGGAGAGCCCCCCTCCCTGCCATATATCAAGCAGGGAGGGGGGACGAAAAATAAATAAAAATATAAATAAAATAAGAAATAATAATAAAAAATAATAATAAAAAAAATAATAATAAAAAAGGGGGTATAAGGACCACTATGGGAGGGAGGGGGGGATAAGGACCACTATGGGAGGGAGGGGGGGGGGATAAGGACCACTATGGAAGGGAGGGGGGATAAGGACCACTATCGGAGGGAGGGGGGTGGGATAAGGACCACTATGGGAGGGAGGGGGGGAGAAAAGGAACACTATGGGAGGGAGGGGGGTATAAGGACCACTATGGGAGGGAGGGAGGGGGGGATAAGGACCACTATGGGAGGGAGGGGGGTATAAGGACCACTATGGGAGGGAGGGGGGGGATAAGGACCACTATGGGAGGGAGGGGGGGATAAGGACCACTATGGGAGGGAGGGGGGGTATAAGGACCGCTATGGGAGGGAGGGGGGGGATAAGGACCACTATGGGAGGGAGGGGGGGATAAGGACCACTATGGAAGGGAGGCGTATGATATGACGTATGAGCGCATATGAGAAAAAAAGAGAAGATAAGGAAACACAGCCTTGCAGACATATTGGGGTGGGATAAGAACTATGCCCGAGATCGGAGACACCGCCATATTGGGGATGGCGTTTAATATCCGGTCCGGACAATGTTTAGAAGTGGGCGTTTTTTTCAAGGTTCATTATACACATGTGCTTATGTTTGTTAATTTTCCATATAGTATATAATGCAAAGTTTGTCCATTTCAAAGTTATCTGAACCTGAGAAAGACCTATTTTAGGTTGAAAGGCCTTATGCTACATTTGTTGTTTTTTACACTTATTGTTAATAAATACTCACCTTTTAAACGTTCATCTTGGACTCTGGAATTCCTGTCTTGATAGCAGTACTGAGTTCCTAAGTTCCTGACAAGGGTGACCCCTGCAAGCTACATCTAATATCTCCTTGATGAGATGACATGCACTACAAGTCCTGAGCCTACTTCTAACTGGCTTTGAAAAGTGTGAGTCTACTGACTATTTCCATAAATTCATACATATTATATGCAGGTTACGTTATGTGTATCTCTTTTCTATTCTTTTAATCTAGGATAAAGAAATCCTGTTACACTGGTTACCAAAGAAATTATATATGTAAGTTAAACCAGAGTCTTCTGGGCCAATATCAGCAAACAAACAGGTGTAGTGCTAGCGCTGGATGCCGAAAAGGCGTTTGATCGCCTGAGCTGGATGTATATGGAAGCTACACTACTAAAATGGGCTTTTCACAACATACATTGAGGGGAATTAAGGCCTTATACCAGACTCCCTCAGCAAGAGTCTTCAACTCGGGATTCCTATCAGACAAATTCCAGATTAGTAATGGTACGCCCCAGGGATGCCCATTATCCCCACTACTATTTATACTATGCTTAGAACCACTTATACACCACATCAAAACCAACCAAAGAATAGAGGGCCTGGACACCCAAGTTGGGCACCACAAACTAGCTCTCTTTGCTGACGACGTGCTAATGTTCCTTACAAACCCGGTGAAATCCATCCCAACTCTGATGAATCTACTCCTGTTATACGGTCAAGTTTCATACTACAAAAACAACCTTAAAAAGACACAGGCACTACCTATAGGCATCCCCGCCCATGCATTACAAACACTCAAACTACAGCACCCCTTTGAATGGAGGAAAGTCTCCTTAAAATACTTGGGAATAAACCTAACCAAATGTGTATCTGTGTGTTTGTATGAGTGTCATTCTGTGTATCTGTATGTGTATATATGTGTGTATGTGTATTTGCATGTGTCTGTATGTGTATCTATCTGTGTGATAGATGCATCTGATATGTATCTGTTTGTTTGTGTGTCTTTGTATCTTCTTGTTTGTATGTGTATCTGTGTGTCTGTCTATCTATCTATCTCTCTGTCTGTCTGTGTATCTGTCTCATTGTGTGTATCTGTTTGTCTATATCAGTTTGTATATGTATGTATGTTTGTCTGCATGTGTCTGTATGTTTGCCTGTGTATCTGTGTGTCAGTGTATATATTTGTGTGTCTGTGTGTATAACTGCATGTGTATCTGTGTGTCTTTGTATATGCATGTATGTTGGTGTGTGCCCCTGTGTATCTGTGTGTGTCAGTGTTTGTATGAGTTTCATTCTGTGTATCTGTATGTGTTAGTGTGAGTCTGTGCATACATCTCAGCACTGAAATGCTAACACTACACAAAATACACACCTGCATTCAAATGTAAAAATTACATCCAGACACACTCCTACATTCCAAGGTGAACACTACTCACAAGTAAACCACTGCTTTCAAATGACTGAAGTACATAAAAACACACATCACTACACACAAGTACACCCCTACATTCATACACAAACAACTTACAAAAACATTCTTACATTCAAACATACAAACACTGCTCCGTACTAAGAACAACCCTGGAATAACACTTTTCCCAGCCCTTATTAGCACCCGAGTGGCGCAATGTCCAAGTGACTGGCAGTAGAGAATTGCACGGCACTCCTCTCCTGCCGGTCAATTCATGTAGCATGGCCAAGCTTTGCCAGCCCCGCCGTCCGGTCCACCAGCTCTGGAGCATGCCGTAGCCTGTGTGGAGGTGACAGGGATATGATGTGTGTAGAGGTGGCCGAGTGGTCTGACAGGAAGTGCTTATTGAGTGAGCACTTCCAGGCAATTTTCCTACCGGGCCCCAGTGGTTTCTAGTTATGCCTCTGCTTTCTATGAAAAAATTTGTTTTTGTTCTTTTGCTGCCCACATATACTTAAACCTTATTTGGTGCATGTTAGCCTTTGAGTTTGACATGCTGACATAAAAGGAGACTTATAGAATTTAGAAATGCATTTTATGAGTGAGCTGTTCTTTAAGCTGTATTACGTATACATTTTGGTTACTACAGCAGCACCATTCCCGCAAGATGCATGTCCCAGGTGTGCCCCCAATTCACTTTTGTTTTTAGTGTAAAATGAGAATTTATCACAGTTAAACTAAAGAAAGCAACTTCTGTTCTGGAGTCATGTGTTTCTATAGTGTACAGGTTTGATGTCCTCTGAGTTGCATGAGAAGAGGGTATCACAGCATAAAACGATATACCAATCTACTTTCATTAGTCACAGTGTAGAAGAATTGCTTGAGAGCACACTATTGAGAACTTTGCTGCAAGGGCAAATAACTATGCTCAATTACCACCAAACCACAATAATTAAAACCATAGGTCAGATTAATTTATAAATGTCATCACTAATATGCCAAAATTGAAAAGTCAAGTATCATATTTCTATAAAATTGCTGCATTGAATATAGCACAGTGGCACCATTTATAATGACATCATCATTACAATGTCAAATACACTGCTGTACACCAAGTTGCAACATTATAGGATACTGCAGTCTACCCAACACAGTAGGTACTAACAGTTATGATTACACACCTCCCAACTGTCCATATTTAGGAACAACAGTCATATTTAGGGTTTCAAATTCTTCTGCCCCTCTTTTATATCCTAAAGTCCCTCTTTTCTAGGAGTTCCATATTTTTGGGGGTCTGAATGTTTCATAGGGCTCCATAGCAATAATACCACAAAAAATGTGTCTTTAAAGTAAAACTCCAACCAAACACCTAAATATCTTTGAAGTGCTTTGTGTTTGAGAGTGTGTCCTCTTTTTTTTCATTGTACAAAAAGTGCAGATATCACTGCACTTTTATAAATTAACTTTGTTACAACTCCCTGGCTGTCAATCAGACAACGGTCCTGCTACTTCCTGGTTGCTTAGCTCAGTAAAGATAGCAGGGCCCTAAACTCCCTCTGTTCCTGTGCACCTAACTTGTCTTGTTGCAAATAGTTGTCTGTTAGTTCACATATTGTAAAGCTAATTAATTTGTTTATAACAAAAATAATAATGTTATTGTTATTATTTTTTAGAAATAATAATAATATTAATATTAATAGTAATAACTGAGTTGCAGTGGGCAGTATATGATTGGACAACCACAGAAAGTTTAGGCAGGGTTAGAAGGGGATGGCTTGCAAAGGAAGTATACATTGGCTAACTCAAGACAAGGTGCTGCAGCAACTAAAGAAAGTTAATATAAACAAAGCTCTAGGGTCTGACAGTATTCATTCATGAGTCCTTAAGGAACTAAGTGTGAAAATAAGTGAACCTCTGTTTTTAATATTTCAGGATTATTTTCTTTCAGGAAGTGTTCTGGAGGATTGGAGAAAAGCAGATGTGGTTCTTATATTCAAAAAGGGTTCCAAATCCTTGATTGGAAATTATAGACATGTGAGCTTAACTTCTGTGGCTGGGAAACTATTTAAAAGGTTATTAAGGGATAATATTTAAGAATTCCTTGAAAAGAACATGGTTATCAGCAAAAAACAGCATGGTTTTATGAAGCACACATCATGTCAAACTAACTTGATTGCATTCTATGAAGAAGTAAGTAGAAGTATAGATAAGGGTGTTGCAGTAGATGTGATCTATTTAGATTTTGCCAAGGCGTTTGATACAGTTCCACTCAGTAGATTAGTGGTCAGACTCAAATAAATCGGTCTTGATGAAAATTCTTGTTCTTGGGTAGAACATTGGCTTAAAAATAGATTACAGAGAGTTGTCATTAATGGTTTTGGTTCTGCTTTGGGACCCCTTCTATTTGACATGTTTATATAATGATCTTGAAAACAGCATTGAAAGTCATGTCTCAGTGTTTGCAGATGACACAAAACTCTGTAAAGTGATACAATGTGAGCAAGATATTACTTTACTGCACAGGGATTTAGATAGACTGGGGGACTGGGCACTCGAATTGCAGATGACATTTAATGTATAAAAATGTAAAGTTATGCACTTTGGGTCAAGAATGTACAAACAACTTATACCTTTAATGGAAGTGAATTAGAGAGAACCACACAGCAGCAAAAAACACACATTTTTAAATAAATAATTTAGAGTTGTACCAATGTGAGCTTAGCATGAATTTAATACATTATCAAGATGAAGGCAATTGAATACACACTACCGCCACCGAGTTTTTCACTAAACTGAAAACAGGCAGGCAGGCAAAGTGAACTGAAAATTTAAGACCAAAGTAACAGAAATGGAAATATTCTCCAAGTCGGTTATGCTCCCAGTTTGGCTGCTTCAGCTTTAAATATGAAATGCACTTTGAGTTCCCTGTAAATTCCTGACATTTATTTAAGAGAATTACCCTGTGCCTCCCTCATTCCTATGCCATGTGTTCTGTAATCCTAAATAAAATGTGATATTGATATTAAAGCTACACTGAAGTAAAGTAAGGCTACATTAATCTTAACACTATGCTAATCCTTATACTTTGCTAAATCCAAAGAGTGCTAACCATTGATGCACCTAACGTACCCTGCTCTAAGTCTATGCTAATACTACTACCGTTTAATTAGCCCTTCCAATGGAAAAATGCAAACATTATTTGGTGGCTTAATTTTTTTCTATAGTTTTTGTAGAATAACTCTGTATGATCTTTTTGATTCTTCAGTTGTCTGATGAGGTATTTATATTTGGACTGTTCTATTCAGCTTTACATATTTTCTGTTACTTGATTTATTTTATTTATTTTTTCATTACTGAAGAGTTTGATATTTATCTAGCAACTCTCATCAAATTACATTGAGGGCTGGGGCATTTTTGGACATGTCTCTACACCTTTGCAACTTAAACTTTATAAAACTCACATAATTAATTTTTTTGCTTGATTTTGACAATCCTTTAACAGTCAGGGGATGCAACTCTCAGCTCTCCAGACGTTGTGGACTACATTAACCATAATGGTCTTACAGCCGTAATGCTAGCAAATGATCAAGGAAGATGTAGTTCACAACATCTGGAGTGCTGAAGGTTACCTAACACAGCATTTAACTCATTTAAAATTTGATTTTTTTTTTGTTAGGCACAGAAATGGTATATGAAGTATAATATCAATTAGATGTGACGTCTACATTTATCATCTTTAACCATTTTAAAGTTGCCTTTGTTTCATCAACATCTCTCATTTCTATTATGTTCAATGCATATAAAGATTATAATCAATCACATTTTCTGTCACAAACTTTTCTGTGTGTTTTAGGTAGACACCCCACACACAGGGTGTGTGGTCTCTCCAGCTGTTACTTATTCTGCACTGCGTCCATTAAGTAGATGATGCGGCAGACCACGCCGGGTTACTTTCTTGCCCAAACTAGCCATCTTTGTTGTGGGAGACGGCCAGTCCTCTTAGAACGGGAAGTGACATTGTGCCACTTTGTGCGTGTGTTTGCTCAATCAATGCCATATTGCTGTAGGAAAAGGTACCCCCTCTTGTGGGTAGCTGACGTATGATTTTATCGGCCATAATAGAGAGATTGCTGCATCAACTTGCAGCATCTCATAACACATTTTCTGTATCTGATGGCTAGAGCAGAAATGCCCTCCATCTTTAGTTTTATTATTTTAAATTTGTATTTATATCTTAATTCCAATATTTAATACAGATCATTGCTCAATTATCAGGCAACTTTACCATATCCTGTCCAAATAAGACTCGCAGCTTTACTTTCGGTACATATGCTTGCACAAAAATACCATAATTCATTTCATAACATTGTCGTCATCTATTTACCTGTTGCCTCTGTGTTTTCAAAGCTTTCATATACGCCCACTTATGCCCTGGGGAATCTCAGGCTGTTTTAGAAAAACATTAAAAAAAAAATAAATAGATTTTTTAACCCAGTAAAACAGATGCAAAGATTTTCTCTAGAGCAATACAAGACCTACCAACTGAGATGCTCTCCTATAACCATAGTCACATTAGACTATTGAGAACATCCTAACTCCACTCATTTTTTTTTTTTTATTATGAATAACATCTCCAACTCATTGGTGTCATGGCAACCCCATTTTACTGTGCCGTACCAATTCCCCAACTGCTCTGAAAACAACATAATATAGTCCACTTTAAAGAGGATCTGTTACTTGAGGGGATACTGTAGGTTTTGCCAAAACTCCCTTAAATTAAACAGCTGTTGGGGAAAAGGGAGCGGAGGTCTACTCATCTTTGGTTTTTCCTCCCACTGTCATCTTATTCTTTCATCTTGGCATCCCGGGAGGCATTTCATCTTTGTACCTCGACGTAAGCTTGCGAAGAAAAATGCAGTGTGACTTTTTATGGCATTATACAAGATGATGCCTTATCACAAATGATGGCTGATGGGAGAAAATAAAATAAAGGTAAAGCAGACAGAAATTAATTAACATTATGGCTTTGTCATGTTTTACAGTGTTCAAAGGCATGAATATGACAGGCTTGTCTCTTTTTGATTGAAGTGAAATTTCTATTAAATTTTACCACAATATATAAGCACATTTTTATTACTATGAAAACCTCAGTGACAGCAGGGCTTCATAGCTTGGGAAGGAAATGACTATATAAATTTCATGAAGATATTCCTACAGAATTTGATGCTTCCCATCATTTCCATGAACTTTACATTAAGCAATTGATGGAGTATGCATTATTTTAACGCTGATGGTGTGTTTACGGTTTTACAACAAAAGCTCCATAAATATCTAAAAGTTCTATGATCTAACATACAAGGACAATAGAGCTACAAGTGTTCACACCATTCTTGCAATGATACATTACCAGTTGTTTTATAAGGGAATACAGTTCATTGAACAGATGCAGTCAGGTTGAGATTTGTAAATTAACCAAACTAGAAATGGTAAAAAAAAATATTGTGATGTTATAATTTTTATTATCAGCCTACCATAACACTTAACGGGACACTCCAGGCACCCAGACCACTTCTGCCTATTGGAGTGGTCGGGATGCCGACTCACACTACCCTTAACCCTGCAAGTGTAATTATTGCAGTTTTCATAAACTCCAGGGTTAACTTCTCCTCTAGTGGCTGTCTACAAGACAGCCACTAGAGGGCACTTCCTGATTCATAGCACAGGTTTTCTGTGCTAGAGCGTTGCTGTTTGTCCTCACGCTATGTGAGGACCTCCAGCGTCGCTAAAATCCACATTGGAAAGCATTGAAAGTATCTTTCAATGCTTTCCTATTGGCAGGTCTAATCCGCTTGCGCGCATTGCTGCGCATGCCCATTAGGTCTCCCCCGCCGCCGGCTGCGCATGCGCAATAGGTCTCCCCTGCCGGATGACATAGGCGGGGGAGGAGCATGGGTAGACCCTGAACCAGCGCCGAGGGACATTGGTGCTGGATACAGGTAAGTCACCGAAGGGGTGGGATGGTGGGTGGGAGGGAAAGGGGACCTGCAGTACCAGGAAAACGGTTTGTTTTCCTGGAACTGGACTGTAGCTTTATTCTTCAAAAAGGTACATTACAAGTGCTAACAAAATACTCCCCCCCCAACCACAGGACATGCACTTGCGTCTCCTACAAGGTGTTATCTTGGGACTCTGTAACGGAATGCAGTATATTAGTCCACGATATCCGTTGGTATCTTCAGGTAATCCACAGTCAGAGCAGAAAGCACGGCAATATTCCCCAATCCTCCCAATAACCGGACGAAACACAGTTTGGGAGTCAACTAACTTGCTTTATTCACAGACCTCCATATTTATGCAGTTCCCCATGCAAGGGGTTTCCTTACAGATGTTACAGGGGATTTCTCCCATCAGGCATTGTAATTATCCCAACAGGCATTGCTGCACGAGAGGGATACTCCCACTAAAATGGACGATTAAGTGGATTATCCCCTCGTGTAGCAAAACCGACAATTTATATAGAAATCCATATTTTATACAATTTTCCTCGCTTTTAGACGAATGACCGTTCGGTAGATAGCTGGGGTCGGCGGGCACATTTAGTGAGAATACCGCTCCGATCCCAGCTAAACTAACCGAACGCCGCACAAAATACATTAAAACATTGAGTTCGGTTCAAAAGTACCGAACATCTATGGGGAACAGAATGTGCCGAACGCGGAACTCCCGAACGCTCTGGAAGTCCAGCGGTGTTCGGATCATTGAGTAGCCGTTTTCAGTTCCAGGCTCTCGAGGACCGAACACCGCTGCAGAGACAAAGGATCCAAGATGGCCGACCGCCGCATGGTCGGTAGCCGAACGACGGCCACCTAGGAGAGCCCTTAATTACCGATTGCAACATTGTTGCAATCGGTTAATTGGTGCCACACGACTGGTGAGTGGGTGGTCTACCTGGGGAGCCTGCATTCGTATGGCGAACGGCCTGGATAGCCGTGTTTCGTCAAACGAAAGGGATTTGTATGCTGGCAGCGTACGGCTGCCAGCATGCGAACGGCCATAATACGGTACATATACAGTTTAAAATACACAGCATATATTCAGCCTACGGACAACCTTTAATACTACAGTCCAGAAGTGGCTAGGTTTGCCACAATGCTCCCCCAGAACCAAGCCGGCATACACAGTCTGATCCCAACGGATCGGCTTGGGGATGTCCGGGGGAGTACTCACAGATCACTTCTCGAGTTCAGTCTGTCTGGATAACCCGTCGGCGTTACCGTTTTGTTTTCCTGGGCGGTAATGGATGGTGAAGTCAAAGGACTGCAGCGCCAAACTCCAGCGCAGCAGCCTGGCATTGTCCCCAGACACACGGTTCAGCCACACCAACGGGTTGTGATCTGTGAGTAAGGAAAAAGGTTGTCCATACAAATACGGCTGTAACTTTTTAAGGGCCCACACCACGGCCAGGCATTCTTTCTCAATGGCGGCGTAGCTCACTTCACGGGGCAACAACTTTCGGCTTAAGTAGGCTACGGGATGCACTCCGCCATCGGCTCCCACTTGGCTCAGCACTGCCCCCAATCCAAACATTGAAGCGTCTGTGTGGACAAGAAATCTTTTAGTTGGATCAGGAGCAGTTAACACAGGAGCATTAGTCAGAGCTGTCTTGAGTTGTTGGAATGCCTGCTCACACTCTGGGGCCCAGACAACCAGTCGGGGAAGGTTCTTTTTGGTCAGGTCCGTCAGGGGTTTGGCCAGGGTGCTGTAGTCGGGAACAAATTTTCTATAATACCCGGCCGTCCCTAGGAACGCTAGCACTTGAGTCTTAGTCCTTGGGGTAGGCCACTTAGCCACGGCCTCAATCTTGGCTGGCTCGGGCCTCTGCTGCCCACACCCTACTCGGTGGCCCAGATACTGCACCTCGGCCATACCTATGTGGCACTTACTGGGCTTTAACGTTAACCCGGCTTCCCCAATACGGTCTAAGATCGCCCCTATATGGCGTAGGTGGTCTTCCCAGGTCTGGCTAAAGATGGCTATGTCATCTAAATAGGCACCGGCATACTCCTGGAAGCCGTCCAGTAGCCGATCTACCATCCGCTGAAAGGTAGCCGGAGCGTTTTTCATTCCGAATGGCATGACCTTGAACTGGTACAGGCCAAACGGAGTGACAAACGCGACTTGGGGATGGCGTCATCGGCTAGAGGAATTTGCCAGTATCCCTTACACAAGTCAATGGTAGTGAGATACTGACCCCGTGCCATCTTATCTAGCAGCTCGTCTATCCGAGGCATCGGGTAGGCATCAGACACTGTTTTGTCGTTCAGCCTCCGGTAGTCAACGCAGAATCGGGTGGTGCCGTCCTTTTTAGGCACCAGAACTACCGGCGATGCCCAGGGGCTATCTGAGGGTTCGATAACCCCTAGCTGCAACATTTCATCTAACTCGGCCTTCATATGGGTCCGGACTGATTCCGGAACCCAATATGGAGCCTGTCGCATAGGTAGCTGTCCCGGGGTTTCGACTCGGTGGGTGGCTAGCGGACTGTACCCAGGTAAATTGGAGAAGGTAGCCCCTTTAGCTACAATCAGCGCCTGTACCTGGGCACGCTCGTGAGGGCTTAGCCGCTCCCCCAGCTGAACTCCCCGGGAGGGCTCTATCGGTTCTTCCGGTTCTAGTAGGTCCGGTAGGGGCAGGTTCTCCTGATCTTCTAAGGCGGAGGCACAGATTGCCGTCACATCCTCTATCCTCTCATGGTAGGGTTTGAGCATGTTCACGTGGAGCATGCGTCTCTTCCCTACCCCTGAGCAGGGGCCAATCACATAGGTAGTGTCGCATCGCTGCTCTACTACCTGGTATGGGCCTTGCCAGATGGCCTGCAGCTTGTCTGTGTGGACGGGTTTTAAAATTAAAACCTTCTGTCCCACCTGAAAGCTGCGGTCTCTAGCTCCTCTATCGTACCAGCGTCGCTGCCGTTGCTGAGCCGCCTGGAGGTTGGTGTGCACAGCCTGAGTTAGCGCCTCCAGACGGTCTCTGAACTCCAGTACATATGATACGATAGGGGTTTCGTTAGTCGTACTCTCTCCCTCCCAGTGTTCCCTAATCAAGTTCAAGGGTCCTCGCACCCTTCTTCCAAACAATAGTTCAAATGGGGAGAATCCGGTCGACTCTTGGGGAACCTCTCTATACGCAAAGAGTAGGTGAGGCAGGAACCTCTCCCAGTCTTTGTGGGTTTCCCCAAACGTCCGAAGCATCTGCTTCAGCGTCCCGTTGAACCTCTCACATAGTCCATTGGACTGGGGGTGGTAGGCGGAATTGACTATTGGCTTAATGCCACATACCTTCCACATATGTTGGGTGACCTCGGCAGTAAATTGGGTGCCCCGGTCCGATATTATCTCTTGGGGGAACCCTACCCTGGAAAACACTTTCATTAAGGCTTCAGCTACGGTCTCAGCATGAATGTTAGTGAGGGCCACAGCCTCGGGGTACCTGGTGGCGTAGTCCACTACGGTTAAAATGTACTTTTTGCCAGAGGGACTGGGTTTTGGCAGGGGCCCTACTATGTCTACCGCTACCCTGCTGAAGGGCTCTGCAATAATGGGTAGGGGACATAACTTGGCCTTGTGGCGATCCCCTCGTTTACCTACTCGCTGGCAAACGTCGCAGGAGGTGCAATACTGTCGCACATCCTGAGAGATTCCGGGCCAGAAAAACGCATGCGTTAAGCGGTATCGGGTGCGGGTCATCCCTAAGTGTCCTGACAAGGGAATATCATGCGCAATTCTAAGCAGCCTATATTTCTGCGGTACCACTAACTGTTTGTTGGTCAAGGTGACAGACCCCCCCACGTCCTTTGCCGTGACACGGTATAATAACGCTTTCTCCCATGTGTATCGCTCCCCCTCTAGCCCTGTCTGGTCAGCTTGTGCCCGGTCCCTATATACTTGTAAGGTGGGGTCGGTCTGTACTTCGGTCGCAAAGGTGGTCAGGGTATCCCAGGACATGGGAGTCGGGTGGGGGTCATGGTCTATTACCTGAGCCTCAGAGTGTATCGGTGTAGCCGTGGTGCGAGCCTGTTGCCGTGTAGTTACGGGATGGGCCTCCTGATAGGGAGCCTGGGGTATAAAAGCGGAAGTCATCTGGCCCAAGTCATTCCCCAGTACAACATCTGCGGGTAAATTTTGCATAAGCCCCACTTCCACAGTCCCCTCTCCCACACCCCAATCCAAATGTACCTTGGCAGTGGGTAGCCGGTATACTGCTCCCCTGCCACCCGTACTGCCACTGATCCGCCAGTGTGGGTTGCGCCTGGTACCAAATGCGGTGCAACCAAAGTTAGAGTGGCTCCCGAATCTCGGAGCCCTTGTACCTCCTTCCCCTCCAGTGTCACTAGCTGCCGATGATGTTGTCGGTTGTCGGTGGCTCGGACCGACATCACTTTGTGGAGCACCCCTAGAGGTTCCTCGATTTGAGCACTCAGCATTTCCTGGGCAGCTGGTGCTACCTGATAGTGATGCGCAGCAGCCCTTGGTGTTAAATTTTGTCGCACCTGGTTCCAAGCTTGTCGGCTCCGGTTCTGCGTACACTCACGAGAAATATGTCCCCACTGCTTGCAGGTGTGACACTGAATGTTAGCCCGGCCATTGTATCGGGAAGGGGGTGGTGGATTATTCAGTGCTGGCCTGGACAGGGGTACTGTGGGGCCGGTAGGAGAAAAAGTATTGGGTGGCCCGGTAATCCGAGGGAGAGTCTTACTTTGGAGTCCGTGATGCCTCCTGGCATCAAAATGCTGATCCGCCAATCTAGCGGCTTCGGGTAGGGTGAGTGGTTTCCGATCCCTCACCCATTCTTGTTCTTCCGGGGACAAACCATTAAAAAATTGCTCCAGCAGCATTAATTGCCTCAATTCTTCCATATTGGTCGCGTTGCTGGCTTGTATCCAGCCTTGTGATGCTTGATCCAGCTTGTGCGCCCACTCCGCATGAGAATCTTTCTCCGGTTTGCGCAAGCCCCTGAACTTGCGCCGGTACGCCTCTGGGGTAATGGCATACCTCTCCAAGATCGCCCTCTTTACTTTAGGGTAATCTTTGCTGTCCTCTCTGGGCACAGCGCGGTAGGCTTCAGCTGCCCTACCCGATAATTTGCCTGCCAGTAGGGGTACCCATACTGCGGGTTCCAAGTCGTGCAAATCACACAGCCTCTCGAAATCCTGTAAATACCCGTCGATCTCGTCCTTTTCTTCACAAAACGCTTTAAATGCGTGATGTGGGACTTTGGGTTTTACCTGTCCGTATATGGAGGCAGTAACAGACTCTGCCCTAGGCGGTGTCTCTGGTGTGCGGGTTGCCATCAGATAATCATGCACATCTGATATCAGCACGGTCAATATTTCCAAGGGTACTGGCTGTGGCAGAAACGCCAACCTGGTTCTTAGCTCTTTCTGGTATGGGGTCTCTTCCATGGCTGGTGGAGGTGAAGCGCTGCGGGCTCCGTCTCCCTCCATCAGTTCAGCGATCAGCACAGCTTTAGATTTGTTGCTGGCTATCTTACTCCTGGCTTCCAGTAGCTCTTTTAAAGTCTGTCGTTTCAGTATGGTATAATCAATCTCCATACGAATTGCCCTTGCTTTCCTTGTTCGGTAGTTCCAGTTTACACGAACACTGCTTTTCGGCTGTAAGGTTCGGATCCCGTCGCTTGCCACCAATTGTAACGGAATGCAGTATATTAGTCCACGATATCCGTTGGTATCTTCAGGTAATCCACAGTCAGAGCAGAAAGCACGGCAATATTCCCCAATCCTCCCAATAACCGGACGAAACACAGTTTGGGAGTCAACTAACTTGCTTTATTCACAGACCTCCATATTTATGCAGTTCCCCATGCAAGGGGTTTCCTTACAGATGTTACAGGGGATTTCTCCCATCAGGCATTGTAATTATCCCAACAGGCATTGCTGCACGAGAGGGATACTCCCACTAAAATGGACGATTAAGTGGATTATCCCCTCGTGTAGCAAAACCGACAATTTATATAGAAATCCATATTTTATACAATTTTCCTCGCTTTTAGACGAATGACCGTTCGGTAGATAGCTGGGGTCGGCGGGCACATTTAGTGAGAATACCGCTCCGATCCCAGCTAAACTAACCGAACGCCGCACAAAATACATTAAAACATTGAGTTCGGTTCAAAAGTACCGAACATCTATGGGGAACAGAATGTGCCGAACGCGGAACTCCCGAACGCTCTGGAAGTCCAGCGGTGTTCGGATCATTGAGTAGCCGTTTTCAGTTCCAGGCTCTCGAGGACCGAACACCGCTGCAGAGACAAAGGATCCAAGATGGCCGACCGCCGCATGGTCGGTAGCCGAACGACGGCCACCTAGGAGAGCCCTTAATTACCGATTGCAACATTGTTGCAATCGGTTAATTGGTGCCACACGACTGGTGAGTGGGTGGTCTACCTGGGGAGCCCGCATTCGTATGGCGAACGGCCTGGATAGCCGTGTTTCGTCAAACGAAAGGGATTTGTATGCTGGCAGCGTACGGCTGCCAGCATGCGAACGGCCATAATACGGTACATATACAGTTTAAAATACACAGCATATATTCAGCCTACGGACAACCTTTAATACTACAGTCCAGAAGTGGCTAGGTTTGCCACAGACTCCTTCACTCAAACTCTTCACAGCCTCTGTTAACACAAAGTGCCTGGCCAGGGGCTTCCCTCTGTTAAGTCATTCATAGTGGTGTTTTAGCCTTGTTACTGTACAGTCCTGTGAACATTTAACACAAGTTGTCTGAGTTATTTTATAGGCCACTTGACTGACACACAGCTGCAGAAAGCCAGCTTTTCTCAAAATTAGCAGTAGCTACTAGTATTATATTACCCAAAATAATCTTCCACACTTCCAAAACTGATCTTACCTGCCTAGAATTAGATGCATTACCTAACACAATTAATTATAGCATCCTGCACCTGCCTTGTTTAACTCAAATACATCAAGCTAGGATGCTTATTTGACCCTACAGATACTCTCTATTTCCGTTTTTTCTGGAGTGATACTCACCTTGTGGAACAGAGGTTAGAATCGATCGTTCTAGACAATCATTGACTCCCCATTTACAAAACTGGCTTGAAAAAGGTAGGTTTCTTTCCAAGACAATTTTGTGAATGGGGAATCACTGATTGACTGAAAGCGTTAGCTGACTGCTCTCAGTCAATCAGAGGCGCCCATGCTTGGCGACACTCGTCTCTTCCTGAAACTGAGATATAGGGCCTCCCTGCACTATAATAATGCCTAAACTGCCTCATCTGTCCCTTTAACTTTTATTTATCTTGCTAAAAAATACTTGAGTGCTATTATTATACATTTTTGTTTTGTTAATGTGTATATGTATACATACACATAACAATGCAAAAAACGGCTTGTTCTCACGGCCTTTGAAGATAGGAAATGTTTCTTTATTGGTAATATTCCATAAAAAATGATCAACATTTCATCCCTCGTTCAGGGCTTTCCTCAGGATCAACACATGAGGAAAGCCCCAAAAAAGGGCTGAAACGTTGATCATTTTTATGGAATATTACCAATAAAGAAACATTTCCTATCTTCAAAGACGGTGAGTGCAAGCCGTTTTTTGCATTGTTATATTGTGGCTATGGCTATTCATGCACCAGGCACTTTATTAAGTTGATCAGTCTGTGTGCCAGGACTAAAGAAGATATATATATATATATATATATATATATATATACTGGCCTTGGACTTGTGCCTAGTTGATAAAGGAATACAAGTTGTCTACCTTGCCCAACCATCTCTGAAAAACAGAGAATCTCATCTGAAGATTTTTGTTTTGACCTCTTTCTATCCCTGCTCACTTTTCTATCTCGCACCCTAAACAGGGTCTTATAACTCAATGAATAAAATAGTACTTTCCTGCTATTCGCAGATCCCACTCTGTTTAAATCTATGTGACTTTTATTGCAAACGTGCAAAGAGCTTTCAGGGAGAAGCAAATCTCTATTTGCTCAGTTTATTGCTGGCAGAGAGGGTTTATCTGCAAAAGCCTTAAACTCACTTAAATTTATTAACTTATTTATAGAGAAAAGATATTTACTTATCCAATTCTCATATTCCTGACATATTATATACTTGTTAATGTCAGACTATTGATCTGTTCATACTATTATAGAATGGGTGGTAACACTTCACATCCTGCCTGTGGATATAACATCCCATTATTTGTTTTATATTCTACAATAAAGCTACTTCCCTGTACTAGAGATAGAAGACAATTCTAGGCTGTCCTACCCACCAAATAGAGACATTACACTGGAGAAGGACATGTGAAACAGTTCATGTTAGCCAGCCAGACATAATCCAGTTTCTTGGTCTCAAAGTCACAGATAAATCAGGTTAAAGTTCAAATCTCCAAATGAAACTAGTTTACCATGTATTAGACACAGAGGTTATGTCATTTGCTATGGATCCAGAGCAAAAAGCAAATTGGGTTACTCTGCTTAGGAGACAGTGGAAGGCCCGTTTATCATACGACATGTCTGGATACCAGGGAATAAAGCTGTATATTATAGTCGTAGAGTGCACTCACTTCAACACCCTCATAATTACTGATAATCAGCTGATTAAACTGCACATTAGCTGGTCGAGAAATACTTGCTGAAACAAAGTTCCTGGCGCACAAAACACCACCAGCATTATTCATATAGGTGTCACATATACAGGTCATTTTTAGTGAACAGGGAATCTGAAACAGCCGCTATTTTTTGTAAACTGTATGTTTTCATGTATTTATTTATTTATTTATGCATTCATTCTGTGACTAGGAAGACAATGTAATAGAGCAGCAGGAAATGCTAGCAGAATGCTTGGTTGTATATGAAGAGGTATTAGCAGTAGAAAGAGAGTAGTGCTCATGCCATTGTACAGAACACTGGTGAGACCTCACTTGGAGTATTGTACGCAGTACTGGAGACCGTATCTCCAGAAGGATATTGATACCTTAGAGAGAGTTCAGAGAAGGACTACTAAAATGGTTCATGGATTGCAGGATAAAACTTACCAGGAAAGGTGAAAAGATCTTAACATGTATAGCTTGGAGGAAAGACGAGCCAGGGGGGATATAATAGAAACATCTAAATACATAAAGGGAATCAACACAGTAAAGGAGGAGACTATATTTAAAAGAAGAAAAACTACCACAACAAGAGGACAGTCTTAAATTAGAGGGACAAAGGTTTAAAAATAATTTCAGGAAGTATTACTTTACTGAGAGGGTAGTGGATGCATGGAATAGGCTTCCAGCTGAAGTGGTAGAGGTTAACACAGTAAATGAGTTTAAGCATGCGTGGGATAGGCATAAGGCTATCCTAGCTATAAGTTAAGGCCAGGGACTAATGAAAGTATTTAGAAAATTGGGCAGACTAGATGGGCCGAATGGTTCTTATCTGCTGTCACATTCTATGTTTCTATGCTTCAACTGTGTTTTCACAGCTACAGGATGAATAATTTAATTATGTTTCATTTACTTATATAGTTTGGTAATTGTTCTTCTGTTAATGGTGCTTTTTTCGAAAGGCACTCTGGTTCAGATGGGCTGTAATTCAGATGAGAGTTTGCAAAAAAAAAATGCCTCCATACTGCCTTGAGTTATTTTCTCTATATTTTCTCCTGAAAATTCAGTGAATAACTCTGTAAGTAAGTACCAATCATCCTTTCATACATTTCCCACTGCTTATTTTCCTGTACTGCGCACCATAAAATAGACGTGTATATTCCATTTTGGGTCGATTGGTTGTTCACTGAATTCTGTCTCTATGAGGCACCATATGGACATAAAACTGAGTAAAACTGAGTAAAACTGAGTAAATAGCAAGGGCAATGGCTAAATATGTGTCACGAGTGGCGGTCCGGAGACCGGGACCCCTGAGTGCCTGATGATGATGGGAGTCTCAGCATGGAAATGGACCATCAGGGCCTGGTGCAGGAACAAAGAGGTTCCCTTATATCCCCATTTATGCAAAGAGAGAACGTTTGTATTCTCTCATTTCTATCTCTTTTCCATAGAGTACTCTTTAATTAGTCATTGATAATTTGCTAACTTGATATCTATTTCTAGATATTAGTTCTATCTGTTATATTGACATGACATCATACTTTCTCCAAGTTATGGAATATTTACTGTAAATGGATTATATTACTATGGTACTGTATATTATAAGTTAGTGTACCTTTAAGATCTGGATCATTCATTTAAATAGACTTCGTTTGTATTGTACTTTCTAATCTAATATCGAAAAGGTTTTTGCCTGCTATGCGAATTCAAAACATGCTAATTTAACTTACTGCATTAGATATGATATCTGATTTTTTCTTGTTATGGAATATTTACCGTAGATGTGTGCATTACCATGCTTAAAAATTAGGTCACTGTATCTTTAAGACTCTGACTGTTTAGTCGAACAGACTTTACTTATATAGTACTTTCTAATTAATGAATTATTGTTACTTAACCAATTGCATGGGTATATGTATGCAATTTAGCTTGCTGTACTAGACAGGATATTTAACCCTTTTATGCTATGGAATATCAACTAGAGTGTATTACTTTGTGATTGTATAATATTTTACTGCATCTTTAAATCCTGATCCTATACTTGTTTTTAAATGTCACTGATACATATGTTTTAACATGTGATTGTAATCTTTAATTAACTTAAAGGGACACAATAGTCACCTAAACAACTTCAGCTTAATGAGGTTGTTCAGGTGAGAAATATAGCTCCCTGCAGCCTTTCTCATGTAAACACTGTATTTTCTGAGAAAATACAGTGTTTACATTGAAAGCTAGGACCACCTCCAGTTGCAGTCACTCAGAGTGAACCAGAGGGACTTCTGAGTTGATGGAGGCCTAATATGCCTCCATCCACTCAGATCTGCTGTGCACGAGCATCCTGTGATTCAGTATCTCCTCCCACTGCATGCAGACACTGAACTTTCCTCGTAGAGATTCATTGATTCAATCAATCTCTATGAGGAGATGCTGATTGGCCAGGGCTGTGTTTGAATCATGCTGGCTCTGCCCCTGATCTGCATCTTTGTCAGTATCAGCCAATCCTATGGGGAAGCACTGTGATTGGATCAGGCTACCACATATCAGCAGACTGCTTGTTTTTCTGAGTCTAACAGCATGCAGATTTACAGCTTCAGGCTTGAATACAGTAAGATTTTTACTATATTTATGGAGGCATGAAGGGCCCAGGGGGGCTAGATGGTGGTGTTAACACTTTAGGGTCAGGAATACATGTTTGTGTTCCTGACCCTATAGTGATGCTTTAATTGGTTTTGGGGTTATTTAAACACCGCTGTTATGCTGTATCCCTTATGCATGATTAAGGCTCTTAGGAGCCGAAACGTCGCACTTAGTTTGGTGAAGTGGTGAACCCACAAATATTTCACCTTCTATATTCTGGAGTGTTGCCTGTGTTTTTCTTCTTTGGTCCAGATACAGGATCTGTTGCATGCCTACCAGGCAGGACAGGAACAAAAGCAGGACAGGAAAGCTGCAAAGTCTACTCCACAAACTCCAAGTGCCTACGGCCATCTGTCACGGGTGGCGGTACGGAGACCGGGACCCCGGAGTGCCTGATGATGATGGGAGTCTCAGCGTGGAAATGGAGCATCAGGGCCTGGTGCAGGGTAACCACATGCCCCCTGGTGTTGAGCACCAATGTTTGTGCGGGCAACACCCGATGTAGCTACTGCGGATCCTAAGAGCTAGGAGCTTGATGATATGCAGACCTCCCAGGAACTGGATAGGGAGGCTCTGCAGCAGATATGTATCCAGTACAGAAACAAGGCAAGATTAGAACAGGCACCTAACAAGAAAACAAGACAACACTAGAAGAACCCAGAACCGGAGCAGGACAGAAAGCATAACCCAGAACATGTACACAAGACATGAAGGAAACATGAACAAGGATGTACAGGACTGTACATGAACTGGGAATACAAGACAAAATAAAACAAGACAAGAGATACAAGGCAAAACAAGAGGAGACATAACTAAGTACTATATATGTAAAACATTGGAGATTTAGACATACATAAATGGCCAAGATGTATGCAGCCCACCACTGCGCCAAAGTGCTCCAATTACGGTGGGTCCTAACTGCCTAGATATGCATGACTAAATAAACACTAAAACACACACAGTACTTACCTGCAAAGAAAGGGTCAGATGACATTGTGGGGATATTTATGGGATGATAATAGTAAACAGTTGAGAATTGCCCACTATTTCAATTCTCTAGATTGCAAAGATTGTTATCATGTAAGTGAAATGTATTCCATATAAATAAAATCACAATTTGTTATAAAAATAGATACAATTTATTGTGACAATTTAATTAATAATAATATGTAACATGCGTGATAATAATCAATGAATATTTAGTATAACATGAATATGCAATACAATGAACACAGAGGAAGAAAGTGAAACTTTCACACAGAACACAGAATTCCTCAGAATGCAGCGAAAGGCCATGAAACTTTAGCTAGCAGTTAACTGAATAACTGAGTAACCCTTTCAATGCTGGCTAGATCCTCCTAGGCATATAAGATCTATTCTCATGTAATTTTAAATAACCTAACATTTAAACCAGCTCATTAGCCATTTCCTGGAACCATCCAATAAGAGAAATCTACCAAATTCTATAAGCTGAATTTTAACTTGCCTAAAAAGATATCTTATCTTATATTAGAGCAAATCAATACACCTGGATAAATACCACGATATGCTAACATGTGATAAAATCACACTAATATAAATTTACTCTTAATTCCACCTGCAGAATGGAATGTTTATAACTATATATTCTTTAGTTAACTAAGATTTCTAAATATCGAAATCTGACCGTGATTTATGCAGTCATATATCATGCTATTAGAATTTTTTTTAATTAAATTATATTAATTAAATGAAACCAGCATATTTACCAGTTAAAGAGATGTTCTCATCAGATGTTCTCAAGTGTCAAGGAATGTTTCTTGAGTTGTGTCCAAGAGAGTTTGAATGTTAGTTATAGGCCTCTCTCTGCATGTCCGAATCTGGAAGCCCAATTTTCTCTTTCAACTCTGACTGCCTCTTCTCTGACTCACTTGCTTCTCTCTGACTCATTTTGCCTACTTCTCTCCTCACTTAGCCTGTGATCCTGATTTTTAAAGGGCCAGACTTTCTGTTCATCATTATTTGATAAGCCAATAGGAAATCGAAGGTGTGTTTAACCTGCAGATTGCAGTTTAGGTATTTGGTCCATAGAGGGCAGTCTCGTCTCACTAAACTTTCCTATCCAGGAAACAGTTAACTATTCCTGATGACGATTTTGACGTAATTTGGCTTATCTATATGGCTATTATAATTTAAGTTTACTTGTCAGTTCAAAGCATTTGCCTCAGTCTTTGTGTCTGCAATTTCTGTCGTAATTTCTAAAACTGACAGTTTAAACTTAATTTCAACTTTTACTTTACAATGAGACCTTTTAGAAATTTAGAAAGTACAATTAATTACTGAGTCTTATCTGGTCACTGGTGTCTGGCTTTCTTGTGTGAAGCTAACATTAAGAAGAGTATTCCATCCCTCTTCTCTGTTAGACTCATTGTATCACTTGGTTTGTTTATATAATACGTTCCTTAGCTCAGGCTATGTGGTTAGTGTTACAAAAAGGATAGAAATTTGTGTCTTTGTTAGCCTGAAAATCCAAAATGGAGTCTGCTCTGTTCTGAGTGACTCTGGCAATATATACTTTTAATTTCTATCATAGCACAAAATGTCTGCCGATATAAATATCCTGACAACATGAAACAACTGCCTGCAGGAACCAACTGAAACAAAAGGATTAATAGAAAAGGAAAGGGTGTGGCAACATATAAGAAACATATAAAGGAATCCAGGAGACTGGGAAGTCTAGGAACTGAATAAAGGAATAAACCGAGAAAACCAGACAGAATAGAAAACCAGAAAAAACAAGAAAAACTAAACAAGAATTGTAAAAAGAGTACTGGATACCAGAAGTCAAGGACAGACATCTCCGCAGAACAGAACAGGATGTGACAATATGTTTCATTCCCTATTCAGAGTTCCATGATGCCAAAAATAGAGTTGATATTGGCAAAAAAAAAGATTGATGGCAATGGTGGGTAGACAAATAAAGGGAAAGTGAGAGAGAGAGAGAGAGAGAGAGAGAGTAATACACTGACTGGCCCATTTTTGATCCCTTGTTAGTTTGTCTGAATGTTTTGCCAAATATTTTTCCATATATTTTTCCATTGAACAGAAGTTAAATTTCAGAAAAAAATGACTTGGCTAAACTGAACTTTCCTGCTGTGTACAAGTCTACCAAGAAATTACCTAAAAAGCTTTAGAGTTTGAATATTTAAAATCCTCCCTCAACCACTGCTTTTAGTTCCCCGGGCTCAGTTCTGGGCTGGTTTATAAAGACCCAATGATGCTGCCAGAGGTGAAGGCACACCTCTGACAGCAGAGGGGTTAAACACTGTATGTGCAGCTTTTCATTGCAAAATACACCACATAAACACTCAAGGCACCATCACCATTTCAAATCATTAAAGTGGTCATGGTGCTTGGAATATCCCTTTAGAATTTAACAAAAGTGGCTAAGGAACGTCTATTTGCCATCTTAATTGCATGCTCCAAATCTCCATACCATATCTCCATATCTTGTTGCATGTTTTCTTAAATGTTTGTAAAACTCTTTATAACTGGTGCGGAAA
Source organism: Pelobates fuscus (assembly GCF_036172605.1). NCBI lineage: Eukaryota > Metazoa > Chordata > Amphibia > Anura > Pelobatidae > Pelobates > Pelobates fuscus. Next base: position 244,251,583 of record NC_086317.1, read on the forward strand.
TCTGTAAATGCGTGCTTTTTATGCCTTCAATAATGTGCTAGTTGGCAGTTTGGGTCAGGTCTAATAGCTATCATACAGACTACTGAACCTTTTAAGAAGTGTTAACATAAAAACAGATTTTGTGCTATAGTGATTAATATAAAGTTCTCTTATATGATTTAATAAAAACAGCTCTAATTAAATTTATAGTGACTTAACCTGCTCCCTGCTGCCAAAAGACATTTAATAGAACTGTATGTCAACATGTGTTAACCCACTGCTGGTAGTCACGGTCATCAGAATAAGCTGTAACAAATGCAATTTTGTATTATATACAAACATATCCATAGGGCTAAAATAGGTAATGGGTCATGCAAGGTTTAGCATAGGTTAACTGTATGCATATTTCTGTCTACCGTATTATATATATATATATATATATATATATATATACTCTATATCTATATTTATTCATAAAATATTTTACCAGGAAGGTGTTACGGTGCCGCAGGTTTCTGTGGGCGTGGCCGCACAGAAGCACAGCGGTCACGTCAACAGAAATAACAAATACTTAACTTAACCACGGCAGATCAAAGCCCGACCTCCTTTCATCCCGGTCCCCAGCATGTGCAGCGTTGCTAGAGACGGTGGCCGCTGCGGTTCCATTTTTAATAGGGAAATAGCCTTTGCCCATATCAAAGATGGCGCTTACGTGCGTGTGACATCACGTCATAGACGTGCACGCATGTTTTAGGGTCAGAGGCCGCATACAGCCAATTACAGCTTTAGGAGGGTTATTTAAACCCAGATTATGTTTTTTTTCAGTGCCCTGTCGTGGTTTCCCTTAGCTGGTTATCCGAGAGAGTGTTCCTGTTCTGGTATTTGACTTTGGCTTCGTTTGACTTCCCTGATTTCTGATATCCTTGACTTTTGGCTTTCTCTCATTGTTGTGTCTCGTTCTGTATCCCTGACCTCGGCAAGTATTTTGACTATTCTTGGATACGTTAAGCCCAGCCATTCTAAGGTCCAGTTATACGTTATCCTTGTCCTAGGTGTGATACTATTTCTGCATGCTGGATCAACAGTAATCCTGTCATTACGACATGGACATAGATCCTGCAGAATTGTGTCAGCACATAGCAGTTTGCAAGAGAAAGCTAGAGAAGAATGATCACCGTATGGATTTGCTTAGGCCTTCAGTATGCTTCTTACTCAAACAGCTCATTTACAGCCTGATGTTTTTCTGACTATGTCACCTCTGCCTAATGTACCTCCACCTATAGTATATAAGGCACCTACTATCTCCCTATCTCCTCCCCCGCGTATTGATGTCAATATCCAAGAATGCCAGGTTTTCTCAATCAAATTGAGTACCACTTTGAGGCCTCACCGGGATCTTTTCCTACGAATAGAGCTAAGATTGGTTACTTGATGAATCAACTCAAAGGTAAAGCCTTAACTTAGGCCAATCCATTATGGGAGAGTAATAGGAGTATAGCTTATAATTACCAGGAATTGCTTGTGGAATTCAAATTAACAGTTGAACCATGAGGCAGGGAGGATGATGCTTCCACTGCCCTAAGGAATATCAAACAAGGGAACTGGTCTATCTCAGATTATGCCATAGAATTTCACACTTTGGCTTCTGAGGTAGACTGGACTAATAGCAGATTGATCTCTGCATTTAAAGAAGGATTATCCAAGGCTATTCTTGACAAAATTGCTGCAAAAGATCTACCGAAGAGATTAAATGAATTCATCACATGTGTGATGCAGATCAATAACAAAATTCCCACTTGTCCATAGATTTCATTGTGGAACTTCCGAGTTATAATGGTTATACCATCATCTTTATGGGGGTTGATTGCTTTTCCAAGATGTCTTATTTTATTCCACTCAAAAAATTGCCATCTTTACAAGATCTTGTTCTTATATTTATTCGCCACATTGTCAGACTACATAGTATTCCTTAAAATATTGTGTCTGACATTGGTTTTCAGTTTGTGTCTCGATTTTGGAGAGCTTTTAGTAAACAGCTGGTTGTTGAATTGTCATTCTCTTCTTCTTACAATCCCCTAACCAATGGTACAGCTGAGAGGGCTAATCAATCCTTGGGACTGTATTTACGTTGTTTTGTGAATAGCACACTGGATAATTGGTCTGAATTGCTGCCCTGACCCGAGTTTTCCAGGAGCAATGCTACCCATGACTCATCCAGACATAGTCCAATCTTTGTCAGTAACCGTTGTCATCCTCCTGTTCTACCGGCTGTATTCTCTGACACTGCTATCCCTGTTCTGGATGATCTCCTTACTTCTATTCATGGTCCAAAGTTCACTCCGCTCTTGAGACTGCGATTGCTCGTTTCAAATTTCATGCTGATAAACGGCAGGGTGCAAACCCTGTGTACCAGGTGGGTGAGTAGGTGTGGTTATCATCGCGCAACATCAAACTAAAAGTTCCTAGCATGAAGTTTGCCCCAGATTTCTTGGTACATTTCGTGTTGTTCAGAGAATCCTTGCGTATTCCTAATTAATTTCATGTTTCCTTACTCAAACCACTTATTTGCATTAGATATTCTGTCCTCGTTGTTCCACCTCCTCCTTTGATCATTTCTAGACAGGTGGAGTATGAAGTCTCCTCCATATCTGATTCCAGGTTTTCTCATGGTTCCTTACAGTATTTGGTAGATTGGAGGGGGTATGGGCCTGCCGATCGTTCTTGGGTTACGGTTTCCGACATACATGCTGGCCGCAAGATTTGTTCTTTTCACGCCACGTTTCCTCTCAAACCTGGTCCTGCCCACCTGGTAGTCTTCAAGTGGGGGGTACTGTCACAGTGCCTCGGGTTTCTGTCGGCGTGGCCGCACAGAAACACAGCGGTTACACCGACAGAAATAACAAATACTTAACTTACCTGCGGCAGATCAAACCCCGACCTCCTTCCATCCCAGTCCACAGCGTGTGCGGCGTTACTAGAGACGCCAGCCACTGCGGTTCCATTTTTATAGGTAAATAGCCTTTGCCCATATAAAGATGGTGCTTATGTGCATACAACGTCACGCTATAGACGTCCACACATGTTTTGGGGTCAGAGACCGCATACAGCCAGTTACAGCTTTAGGAGGGTTATTTAAACCCAGATTACCTTTTGATCAGTGCCCTGTTGTGTTTTCTCTTAACTGGTTATCTGAGAGAGTATTCCTTAACGTAGTATTTCTGGTATTTGACTTTGGCTTCGTTTGAATTCCCTGATTTCTGGTATTCTTGACTTTAGGCTTTCCCTCAACATTGTGTCTCATTCTGTATCCATGACCTCGGCAGGTATTTTGTCTATTCTTGGATACATTAAGTCCGGACATTCTAAGGTCCAGTTATACGTTATCCTTAGTCCTAGGTGTGATACTATTTTTGTGTGCTGGATCAACAGTAATCTTGACAGAAGGATATATTAAGATTTCTCTTGTTTTTCATTTTAAAGTATGTCCTGGGTCTACAAACACTGCACTGCATTGCGTTTCAATAGAGTACAATATAATACACACACACACACACACAAACACAAATATACATTTAACACAGAACAAGTAAGGAGTCAGGAAACATGCATTTCCCAGTACCTATTTCAGCACCATGGATAGGGCTGTATAAAGCAGCTTTCCATGTAGCAATCCATGGCTCATTTGTAGCCTTTGTTTTGTGTTGGTGTTTAGTTTACAGCTTTGCTACAAGGTCACAAATGCCTTGCCTAAGGGCATAAAATAAAGTTGCTGCAAGTGATAAGGCCATACTTATTTGCAAATTAATTGACTTGAATATGTTCCTAATGTAAAAAAAAAATTATATTCCACACTTAGCATAGATAATAAGGCTCTCCTCATCCCATATCTACAACTGATTCAATTCATCAACCATGCGTAAACATATTAACCAAGTTCCTGATCCTCAAATAAGCAGGTTGGCAGTTCTCCTAAAGATATAAACAGTGCTTTCAATAAAAAAAAAAAACCCTTTTCATGGAAAAGTAGAATTTCTTCACAAAGCGTGCTTATTGAAACCCACTTCCTGTAATTTTACAAAATGTCTTGTAATGGCATGCACATCACATTCTGAAACACTCACTGGCCTGAGAAATCCTTACTTTATTTTTTTTATTTTTGCCTCTCTTGTGTTTGGATCAGCATATTTCCAGATGTTTATTTTTTTTCATTACTATGATTGGTGAAAATTACTGGCAGCCCATAATATAGTCTGAAAGAGAAGGATAATGCTTAGAGTTAGGGAGGGCAAAGGACGAAGCTCTCTAATAAGGCAGGAACAAAACCAGGTCACCATTGAACTATGCAGTAATTACAAGGCTCGGGATGTGCTGTATATATTAAGATCCAGTTTGCTGATCTATATGCATGCAATAGCACTGTTTAACAGAGCAGGACATTGAAACAGCTTTTTATATAGAGACTTTTGTAGAACTGTGACCTGCATAATAGAACAAAACTGACAGTGTAACATGTTTACAGAAAATGTTTTTGTATAAATGCAACTCAAATGAAAAAGTAACTAGCCTTTCTAATTTTGTTCTGATGTAAAACGTCCATGCTAGTTTGATCCATCTTTTATTTTTCGATTTAGCTTAATCTGACATGTGCACCAAGAATTATCCTAACTGCATAAAGAGGATATCAGTTTTACCGGATAGGCAGAAAGCCAGAATGTCCTGTGCGTGATAAACAGCTTACACTGTTACAGAGCAAAAATCATGCAATAGTTGCAAGGTGTCAGAGCGCTTGACAGTTCTTCATCTAAGTCCTGCTCAATATAAACCACTTACAAGCAAAATGTTCAAAAGATAGATCTATTTTCTCTTTTGCTATAATACGAGTTATTTTCTTTGAACCGGTAGTCAAGAGAAAGTGTTTTTGGGCACCTTTGCCATGATTTTTGTGATTTCTGTTTCTCATAATGTAACAACATGCTAAATAGAATATTGCATATGAATAGCGCATAACTTAAGAATCTGGCAGCAGTTTCTGAAATTCTTTGTTATCTGGGATAAATATGGCCATTAGTGGTTTATAGTCTGTGACCAATGTGAAATCTCTGTCATAAATGTACACACTGAGTTTTTTTTTTTTTTACTTCCCAAACTATTTTGAGTGCATATTTATCTTTCTGAGCATAATTCTGCTCAGCTGACGGATTTTCTCCTGCCAAGAGTAATGGATATTTGTATAACTAACGGATTATTTAATACCAGTCTAATTTTCCTACATATGCAAAACTTGCCATTTCCCCCTTGGTATTATGAGTGATGTCCACCCACTATTGTCAACTTTTACCAGAGGTGTCACTATAGGGGTGCAGAGTGCATCATGTGACACCATTAGAGTGGTGACACCGGTCAGCCTGCCCATCTCAAGGGTGCTGGGTCCCTTCATAAACATATGGGAGTGCTGTGTCCATTCTTGGGTCTAGGGCACCCACTGCATGGGCTTCTAGTCTGCACCATTGGGTGCAGGCCTTGTGATCCCTCTCACAAGCTCAAGCACAATCATTGATAGTATCAAGTGTGAAAAAAACCCTGTCACCAGACATCGGAAAGCTGGATCTCACAATAACAATATACAAAATCTGCACCCTGTGAAAATGTGCAGACCAGAAGACCTCGCCACTGGACCACCAGGGATTTGAATTCTTTGAAAACATTTGGACTTTAAAATTTATTTATCTGGTTTAAATGTTCTATTCCTTCTATAACCTTTTTACAATGTTTCATTCTTCTTACTCTATAGAAGTTTTTAAAGAAGCGCAAACATCATACAAATTTACCACATGTAAAAAACATTTTATTTATCTAATTAGACATAAAAAATATAAAATAAATCTCTGTATACTGGCTCAGTTCTAAGACACAACAATTTAAAACAGTACCTAATTGTACCGGATTTAGTGTGCACACTAATTGTAACTATATCAGTAGAAAAAAACCAAAAAAAAGATTTGGTAAAAAAAAAGCATACAAATTGAAAATTAGAATAAAAGTTAATTAAAAATTGTGAAAAACGTACTTCCTTAACACCTTCAGGACGGAGTCAATAGTACACGTTCTGATCAAAACAAAACGTAAACAAAAACTGGAATTTGCACTATGTCTGTTCAACGGTAATTCACCGCTGTCACATTAAGTGCACCCACACTTATTATATAGAATTTTGTTCAGGAGAAACAGGGCTTTAATTTATCATTAACTATTTTATATGGAACATAATTTATTATGAATAAAAAATTTTAAAAATGTGAGAAAATAAGATTCTTTTTTTTTGTATTTCCTTCTGACATTTTAGCTGTGAATGTCATAATACTGTTAGGTTTTACTGAAAAATAATTCTTGGTACATTTCGTGTTGTAATCATCGATTTCTCACGAGTACAACAGTACCCCCCATTAACAGGTGTTATGGTGTTTTGGAAAGTTACAGGGTCAAATATAGAACGTTCCATTTTCAAATTGAAATTTGCCAGATTAGTAATGTTACCTTTGAGACGGTGTGGCAGCCCAGGAATGAAAATGACCCCCATAATGGCATACCATTTGAAAAAGTAGACAACCCAAGGTATTGAAAGTGGGGTATGTTTAGTCTTTTTTAGTAGCCACAAACACTGGCCAGAGTTAGCGTTCATATTTGTTTTTGTGTGAAAAAAGCAAAACAATAATATTTGGCCAGTGTTTGTGACTAAGTGGCTACTAAGAAAGACTGGACATACCCCACTTGCAATACCTTGAGTTGTCTACTTTTGCAAATGAGCTGCCATCATGGGGGTAATTCTCATTCCTGGGCTACCATACGCTCTCAAAGGCAACATAACCAATCTGGCAAATTTCAATGTCAAAAAAATAAAATGCAAGCCTTATATGTGACTCTCTAACTTTCCAAAACACCATAAAACCTGTACATGGAGGGGACTGTTATTCTCGGGAGACTTCAATAAACACAAATATTAGTGTTTTAAAACAGTAAAATATATTACAACAATAATATAGTCCATAAAAATGCAGTTTGTTTGTATAAAAATGCAAAAAACGTAACTTTTACTTAAAATATCATCGTTGTAATACAATTTACCAGTTTGAAACACTAATATTTGAGTTCAGCGAAGTCTCCCGAGTAAAACAGTACCCCCTATGTACAGGTTTTATGGTGTCTTGGAGAGTTACAGGGTCAAATATAGTGCTTGCGAATTAAATTCTCTGCACTTTCTCCCTGTTTTGTCAGGCATGTCAATCAGATTTAAATTAATAAAATCACATAATTATGTTAAAAGATTACTTAAATATACATATAGAATTTTAATATATATGCATTTATAGGTATATCAATTCTACGTGTATACTACATGTATTTATCTATATATATATTTGCGGTTATTTGTATTTTATATGAAGTAAGGCCGTTTGGCCTGTATTTGTGGGAGGGGCTTAAGTTAACTTACTCCCCTATATAAGCTACACCTCTTACCTGACTCCTTACCGATCAAGGTCAGCGTCTGAATGCACTTCCGGTTCATCCAGTCGCCATTTTGGATTTCTTCTGTCTTCCCATGAGGTCTTCCACGCTGAAACTGTGTCCTGGAACCCAGCAACAGGTTTCCGTCCGACCAGCTTCTAATCTCCTGTTCATCGCCGCAGATTACATCCTAGGCACTCGCATACCATAAGTTGACCTACCCATTCCGCCTGGCAACAGTCCCACGGCGTCGGTAACGGGCCAGGTCCACACTTTACGGTTAAAACTATTTAAAGTCACATTCCCGGTCCGGGCATACTATTCACGGGTAAATAAATAAATGTTCTGCACCCCTACGGACCGGGCTCACATTAAACATACTCGGGTCATTAAAACTAAGGGCATGTTAGGATACAACACACTGTTCCTTGCGGTTTACACCGTACACACGGAATCTAGGTGTCCCATGGGTATGCACATACAAGCTACCCTCGTTCATACAAAACTCCTGTTGCCCGACGGGCAGTAGCAGACACCTTACAACTAGACATCACTTTTGCACAGATTCACTAAATACAAATAAACTAATGTCACATAACTGTTAGAATTTCCCCCATACCTTTTTGAGCAGGCATGTCAAACACCATCACACACTCTTAGCGGCTGAAACAATTTCCACGCCGGAAACTACATTTCCCATAATTCCTCCATAAAGACGCCCAATCACATTCCCCCTTTTCACTTTCATGCAAATTTCACGCCGGCAAGCGCAATTACATACACCAACTAATGTACCACATGGGGCTTAGCGCCAAACATGCCGGTCACGTGATTTCCTTTTTTCCAACTACATTAACATCAATTTAGTTAGGTATACATACCACAGTTTCACATTGGCCAATCAATTAACTTACATGGTTCATACTCCAATTATGTCACGATACAACTTCATCACACGTGATCTAAATCACTGATCTAAATCACTGATCAAAATCACTACCTCACTTTTTCATCACTTTACTAAATACTTTTCTGTACAACCTACTGTGCCACATACATGTCATTCTACATAACAGCATAAGGGTTGTCATACAGGCATAATCCCTACAGGTCATATAAATAATTCAAATATCAATCATATTTTAGCATATACAAATCCTGACAATAAACGCATACTTTACATACGCCAGGGAAACATTCTCTTAAAAAACACTACAGACGGGCTACATGGCACGACAAATCATTTTAATCATTATTTAATTAGGTCATACAGGCTTATTCCAACTACACAATGAATGTTACATCACATGCCAGGAATTTGGGAAACATTGATTATTGGGTTAAATGGAACATGATGGTCTATACGTATAAGGTAGAACATGATCAAATCACTTTCCGGAACATATGGCATACATGCATCAGCATATTACAGGTCTGTACAACAATGAACCTAAAAAAAAAAAAAAAAACAATTATCAATGATAAAATTACGAACACATATAGGAAATAAATAGCCAATCATTACATAAATACCACTTAACATTATGATATTGAGCTCTCGGATATCCTACAAACATCACCCCCACGGATCTCTCCGGGGAAAACAGATAAACATTAATAAGAACGATTATGCATTGTATTTATTTTCATACGGTTTCCATCTATTTAGTTGCAGGTATCTACTGCCACCTAAATGGATTGTCTAGAAATCTTTAATTATACTTCCAGGTACGTACACCTGCTCACAGTATATCCAAATATGATCCCCAAAAAATAGATAAGTACTGGCAGACAGGGTCATAGGGGCCAATACACGGTAATATCTCCTTCTCGGCATTTTGCTTCGGATTAGAGGTCCCGCGAGGGACCCCGCCTAATACTCGGAGGCATACACCCCTCGAGCCACTCGTGAGCTAGTCGCCTCGCATGTTTCATAGAGAGGGCCTCACCAGTCACTCCCTTTCCTTTATCTGAATAAACTCACCGAGAGGCCATCAATCGGCCACAACGATCAGTGGCCACAAAAAATTCCATCGCGCCAACGCATAGATAGAGCCTCTCAAGCCACTTGGCACTAGCAGGGCCTCACCAGTCACCAACTTAAGCATAATCGTTTCGCCTCACGGCATAGCTAGCAAGCCAGTACTAAAAACACCCGGTTCAAATAATAATTTTACCTTTTATTTTTAGTTAAACATGTCTCATGCAAGTGGTGAGGAGTTATCGCTTCCTAGTACCCCAGCTAGGGGCGAGACACCTTCTCACAGGGGAGATATGACCAGTCCAGCGTCAATCAGATCCTGGACAATACCACGTATTACAGCAGAGTTAAGGAGACGTCAAATTCCCTACCCTGCTACGGCAAGGAAAGCGGAGTTATTTAGACTCCTAAGCACGACAACAAACAACACGGAAGAAGGGTAAGGCCCCAGCACCACCAGTTCGGGGGACATCCAGGCTCTGCTGGCCTCACTCATGAGCTCCATGGGCAAGGTCAATGACAGACTGGCTAACCTCGAGGCGGTGACCACAGCCCTCACCAAGGCAGGCCTTCCCGACACCGCTCAAACAACACCAGTCGAACCACGGGCTACGGGTAACGTTAACTCATCAGATACCTATGACATTGATCCCGCACACACTATCCCAGCCCACATCAAGAAAGACATCCTGGAGGGCAAAGATTAGCATCCTTACTAATTGCCTCCCAGGATGTGGTAGAAAACAAGACTTACATGTATGATGAGGTATCGGTGGTGGTCAGATCTAAAGACTCCAGGTTGAACCGTAAACTGACCATCCCGGAATTTGTCTTAGCCTTTGGTATTTTCAGAGATGTTATGTGTGAAGTGTACCCTAATAGAAGAGAGGAATTTGACCGTTACATGCACAAGCTGGTGGACCTTGGTAACAAATATGGTGGGTCGGCTTTTTACGATTACCACAGGTCGTTTTCCACCAAAGTGGCTGGCGCTCTCTCCCAGTATGGTACCCGTATCAATTGGAGCAGATTAGACACAGAAATTTTCTGCAGACACTTCACAGGGCTAAAAACACCGGCTTGTGTATCATGCTCTTCTACCACACACACCACAATTTTTTTTTCTAGCACGGCAGACGACCACAGTCAAGCTCCCAGCACTAGCTACGCTGGTAGAACAGGGAAGAACGCCAGAGACAAACCTGGCCGTCGCATCATTTTCTTCGGCAAATCACAGATTTGCAATAATTTTAACGGTGGCACATGTAGTTTCAGTGCTTGTAGATTGTTGCATATTTGTTCACAATGTTTCAGGGCACATGCTAAATCCATGTGCCCTAATAAAATGTACCCTAAACCATACCTAACGTCTGTTAACATTGATGTTCTAGCAGCACTACTAGCCAATCACCCATCCAGACATCTGGTAAAGTTTCTTATCATGGGATTCAACGAAGGGTTCCACACAGGCATCATACACATGCCCACTGGCCAACTAGAATGCCCAAATTTACAGTCTGCAAACCAGAACCCAACAGCAGTAAATACCCTAATAGCACAAGAATTGGCAGACGGGTTCGTGTTCGGACCATTCGAAACCCCACCATTTACATCATGGCGTACAAACCCCATCGGGATTGTCACAGGGAAAACTTCCCTCAAACAAAGACTCATTATTGATCTTTCAGCCCCTCATACATCCGCTACCCCAAGTCTCAACTCCCTCATTCCCTCCGAAGAATTTTCCCTTCAATACGCCACCAATGATCACGCCATTACAGCCATCACACAAACTGGGGTTGGAGCTTGGTTAAGTAAAACGGACATTACAAATGTCTTCAAACTGCTACCAATCCACCCTACACTCTGGCACCTACATGGTATAAAATGGGCAGACAAATACTATTTCTTCTCCCGCTTAACCTTTGGGTCGAAAAGTAGCCCAAAGATTTTTGAGACTTTCGCTGAAAAACTTTGCTGGTTACTACTAAACATTTCAAGATGCCCCATAGTCATCCATTACCTTGACGATTTCCTGATGATAGAAGGGAACTCACTTCCACCCAGAAGTCTCAAAGAAGCCATTAATCTATTCAACCACTTGGGTGTCCCAGTATCCCTCAAGAAAACTGAAGGTCCGGACACCATCATTACATTCCTGGGTATAAAACTGGACTCAGCATCCATGCAAGCAAGCTTACCACACGACAAAATTGACAACATTATCAACAGCATAAACCACTACATTTTCCTGGGTACTTGCAACCGCAAGGAACTCCAGTCCCTTATAGGTTCCTTAAATTTCGCCATGCGAATCATCCCTCAAGGAAGGGCTTTCATATCCAGACTGCTTTGTCTTTTTCCCCACTTTCAACACGAGAACCATAGACTGTCCATGGATCAACAAGCCACAGCAGACCTACAAATGTGGAGGAGGTTCTTGACCAGCTGGAATGGTAAAAGTTTGTTCCTCCCCCATTATCAGACACGTCAACAACCATATGGTCAGACGCAGCACCCAACAAGGGTTTTCAGCCATCTTTGGTAACAAATGGCTTTGGGGTAAGTGGCCTGAAGAAGTCCGTGACTTAGAAGGCTTTTTCACAACCTCAGCCCTCTTTGAAATCGACCCTATTGTAGCAGCTGCTGTGGCATGGGGACATCAATGCTCAGGCTTGTCCGTTCTCTGCCACTCAGATAATCAAGCCACATGTCATATAATCAACAAAGGCCGGTCATCATCCCTTACAATCATGAGGTTTCTTAGAAGACTCACGTGGTTGGCAGCATGTCATAACTTCTACTTGGTTTGCTTTCATGTGCCAGGTATTAGTAACGTAGCAGCTGCCAGCCTGTCTCGTTTTAAATTTCAGGCCTTCCGACAAGCACACCCGTCAGCAGCTCAAGCAGCCACAGTCGCACCTCCGTTCTCACAACTAATCATGGACTAGACATAATCATGAAACATAGCAGGGATCTAGCCACATTAGCACTATCACACAACACTCAAACTACATATAACAGAACCTTCACACTATTTAACAGATTTCTCGCCGATCACAACATATCACAACCATTCGTCATGACATCCATTATAGCTTTCGCTTCCTTTTGCCACCTTAAATTACACTTATCATACAACACAATTAAGTTATATCTTACAGGCATACAACATCACATACTAACCCTAAGACCTAACACACATAGTTTCATGGCATCATACCAGGTAAAGAATATACTCAGAGGTATCCAAAAATCCGTACCTCCACAACCACCACAGCGATTATCTATAGACAATAAACTTTTTCAGTTACTATCCGACCTATTAGATTCAAGACCTTTCCACTCTACCGCCAATTCAGTCATTAAAACAGCCATGTACACAGCCTTCTACGGGTTCCTCAGGCCAAGGGAGTTCACCACTATCACAACTACTCAAAAAGAGAGATGCCTGCTACACAAACACCTACAAAAACACGGCGACCACTACATACTCTCTTTACCTCAGTCAAAGACAAGCCAACATGCGCATCCAGTAGAGATCACATATTACCCTACCCTAAACAAATGGTGTCCAGTAGCAGCCTTAGACGCCTATCTTCTTAACATCACAGCACTACCATCACAACCTTTATTCAAACTCCAACACGCAGTACTCACCACCACGGCGTTCATGAGATATAAAAGATCCCTGCTAACAATGCTGGGGCTCAAACCTTCTCACTACTCTGGTCACTCGTTTCGCATAGGAGCAGCCTCCACCGCATCCAGCGGAAACGTACCAGTACACGTCATCAAGTCATTGGGACGTTTGAAGTCATCCGCCTATACTACATATATACCCAAACCAACCCAAGAACTAAGAAATGCAATTAAAGCCATATCTGGATAAATTGTATATATTGTTGACTGTAATAAATATTTTGTTATTCACTTTTGCCCTCTTTATTTACAGGCCTACCGTATCGTCGGTATCGGCACACCACAACCGACTTGCTTTTTTATACTATTTCAGTTCCTACTGAAGCCTCACTCCTTATACGATTACTTTGCCCCTTACACAAGTAGTAAGGCCGTTTGGCCTGTATTTGTGGGAGGGGCTTAAGTTAACTTACTCCCCTATATAAGCTACACCTCTTACCTGACTCCGATCAAGGTCAGCATCTGAATGCCCCTCCCACCCACTCCTCACACTTACACAACCATATTACTTTTCTTCTTCTTTTACTTTCTACTCCTTGGTGGGCCCTCTTTATTTACAGGCCTACCATATCGTCGGTATCGGCACACCACAACCGACTTGCTCTTTTATACTATTTCAGTTCCTACTGAAGCCTCACTCCTTATACGATTACTTTGCCCCTTACACAAATAGATAGATAAATAGATATAGAATGTCATGCTAAGTGTATTTTGTTACCAATATATATATATATATATATATATATATATATATATTAATAACAAATTACAGTTAGAATGAAATTACATATGAATATATAATTTATATTACATTTTGTTTCAATATTTTATTTATTAATTTTATTATTTTATTAATTCATTATTGTAATTATACGTGTATATATATATATATATATATATATATATATGTAACGTCATTCTAAGTGTATTTTAATACTAAAATATGTACTTTTATATATACTTTTATTAATATTAAAATACACTTTGTATGACGTTACATATATATAATATGTATATTTATTATATATATAATATATATACATATATTATATATAAATACATTTCTATTTTAATTTTAAACATGTTTAATATATTTTTTTTTACATTACCCACCAGCAGGGGGACTGTCTGACATTTCAGACAGTCCCCCAGCAGGTAAATCCACAGCCAGCTATAGGGGGCCATGTGATTGCTCTTTGAGAGCGATCACATGGCCCCCCGTGGGCTTCTTTTGCCGTGGGAGGGCTGCCTGGGCTGTGAGGCAGTCCTACCGAAGCGGAGCGCCGGGAAGGTAAGTATCCCGGGCGCTCTGGGGGCTGCAGCCGTTAAGGCGTTCTATGCCGCCGCAACGGCTTTAAAGCCCTTTTAAATGGGGACAGCATAGAACGCCTTAACGGCGTTAACAGGTTAAAAACTTTTATAGAGTATATTGTGTACAGAAAGTGTAGGGATACTTTCTTCCAAAGGAGCTGCATCTCAAACACAACCCTTACGTATTTTTACAGACATATCATGGATCAAGTGATACTTTTTCTTTCAATACCTTAATCACTTTTCTTCTTAAATATTATATCCCATTATTGGGAGTATATTTGTTTGTGCAATTTATACTCATCTTGAGGAGATACTATTCTCTAGTTACTTATTATTTTTTTATTTTTCTTAATATGTTTCTTAGTAATGGTATTGTGACATTCGGTTTGTTTGTTAAAATATGTATTTTGACATGAATGTCCTTTGCTTTGTTTTTTACTTAAGGTCTTATGGTTCCCATTAGCTCTAATATTTCTCGAGAGAAATGTCAGTTTTAAATTTCTCTTCTCTTCTAATTTCCTTTTGTTTCATAGTTTCTTTGCCAATCATTCATAAATGCTACCAATTGTATTTCTCTATCAATTTCCTTGTAATGGTATCCCATCTATACTTACTGTTATTTTCATTTATTTCAATATCATTTTCCATTGCACATACTGACAAATTATATACTTTTTGTTCTTCTTCTGAAATGCTATCTTACTTGTGTTTTAAATCATATATTTTCCTCCGTAAATGTAAAAGATGTGCACCACAGCCACAATTACCACCATTAAAATATGTATTTTTTAACTTAAGTATGTTTCTGTTATTGCAGCATTTTTAGAACAGGAAGGTTTTATTTCTAGTCAATGTCACAATATTCTGCAACACAAAATGTAAACCTGCTTAATAACATCCTAAATAAACTGAAGGTCTCCAAAAGGCAATAACTGGGCTACCTTCTTCTAAATTCTCTTTGCAAGTTGTTTAGAACTGGCCATGTTTAATTCCCAGCTTAGCGGTTCTTCTTTTATTCTTAAGAGTGACAAAGCTGCAAATCTGAAAAATGTCACCAGGTTCTATAGATGAAGCATTAGCCAACTGAATTATCTAACTGGCTCATTGTTTTTTATTTTTTACATTTACATAAAAAGTCTTAGCAACTTCTTTGATTGACAGAAAACTAAAGAAAAGTAATAAAGAATGTGTTTTCTACAAACATTTCAGTGCCTAAATGCTCCTACTGTGCAATATATCAACGATGTTGTCATTGCCCAACTACATGGGACTCATTTTCATTGCATGTGCTTGGCATCGATCAGTGACTGACAGGTCCCTCCTGCATTTGAGAGATTAATATGCAGAAATATTCTTTATTCATTATCTGTGCTTCAGTTACTGGCATGTAATTAGGTAATGATAACACACTTCTCTCTATCTCCCAGGGAGTTTGCAATACAGTCAGTGTTACCAGTAACATATTGCCAGGAATCCATCTTGGCTCCGTTAGCACATCAGCATTCAGTAAGTCGCACACATGAATTGAGCAGGGTAATATAACAGAATCATAATATACAACTGTTGCACTGAATCACAGTGATGTCTCTACTATATCTGTTGTGTTGTTGTCTGTGTCTGGGGATGACCAAAATACCTTCATATGCATTAAAAACTCCAAAGTAGCACATTGTAAACATAAAATCCCATCTTATGACAACTAAATATTTCTGGTTTATAAGAACACAGTGCCATTACAGAGCTGTTAACAAGGTCACCGTTTATGACCTAGCCACTTGGGAAAAGTTAGGGTTGGAGAATTTGAGTCCTTCCAATTAACCAAAATTCAGACGTGTTGATTTCAGATGAAAAAAAATAAAAATATTGCAACATACAGGGCACAAAGTATAAATAATACAATCACCCAATTGCCATCTATGCTCCACACTTACAATAATTACAATGCAGGTTTTTCATAATATATACCGTACGTCAAAAGTTTTAAGTGACAACTCTAAATGCACTGCTACCAATCAATGAGAAGACCTAGATCGACGCACGGTGCTTGCTTGAATGCTTGTTGGTTAAAAAAAAAGCTGTTTAAGGTACACTCTAAGCA
Source organism: Pelobates fuscus (assembly GCF_036172605.1). NCBI lineage: Eukaryota > Metazoa > Chordata > Amphibia > Anura > Pelobatidae > Pelobates > Pelobates fuscus. The sequence goes on from NC_086317.1 coordinate 244,268,160, forward strand.
TGAAATAACTTTAGCTTAATGAAGTGATTTTGGTGTTTCAATCATGCCCCTGCAGTCTTGCTGCTTAAAGGGATAGCGCCAGGAAACCAAAGTTGTTTTCCTTGCACTATAGGGTTAATAGGTCCCCCCCCCCTCCCTCGGTGCCCCCCTTTCAGCCACTTACCTGAATCCAGCACAGATGTCCCTCGGCACTGGGTCAGGCTGACGTCGGCAGGGAGACCTAATGCGCATGTGAGGCAATGGCCCTGTGCGCATTACACTTCCCCATAGGAAAGTATTATTCACTGCTTTCCTATTTGTAAAATCTGATGCTGGATGTCCGTGAGGACGTCCAGCGCCAGATAACGAACCAAAAGTCTATTTGGATTCCGGAAGCGTCCCCAGTGGCCTCCTGTTAGACAGCCACAGAGGGCAGACTTAGAGTTGCAATGTAAACATGCATGTTTTACAATGCAGCACTAAGTGCAAAAGGGTCACAGCACCCAGACTACTTCAATTAACTGAAGTGGTCTGGGTGCCTATGGTGTCCTTTTAATTATCTGTCATTTAGGAGTTAAAATACCTTGTTTATGTATCCAAGCAACACATCCCCTGGGTGTTACTCACGCAGTCTCCCTACTCACTTGGAAAATAAGTCTAATTTTGAAACGTTCCTTGCACAGTATGTTTAATTTAGAAATTATTATTTCCAGCTCTGTTAATTGCCACACATGATAGGAGATGGGATCAGTTATGGTTCTGACTGAACAGTGCCATACTTATATAGAGAGCTGGGATGTAATGTCACCCGAGGCCCTGCATCAGTGCACAGCTGCAAGGAGCAGTGCATTCAGTGTATAGACTGATCCCAGCAGCAAACCTCTAGACACCAGTAATTATGAGCCAATTAAAAACCATATGTGTGTTTCAATGAGTGTATGTGTATATATATGAATATTGATATGTGTATTTGAATGAGAGTGTGTGTGCATATGAATGAGTGTGTGTGGGTTTGTAAGTCTTTGAATGTAATTCATGCATCTGTATAAATGTTTGGGGGGAGAGGGTGGTGGTGCCAGATAACTTAGGTATGCTTCTGGCTAGCTGCAGAGGATCTCCTTCAATGAGCCTATCCTTGCATGCTGGAGGTTAGCTCAAAAGAGCTAACAGAAGCTTCTAAACAGGAGTTTCCAACTTTGTGGGCAGATTCTAAAAATATTCTAGCACCATAACCACTATAGCATGCAGTGTTTTGAGTGTTCCTTGAACATCAGCACATTACTCATGGGAGATCCCCCAATAACACCACAAATTGACCTCTGTGTACAAGAAAATATTATCAAACCCTTATGCAGAATGACCGAATTACTCGTTTGCCAGTAATACTCCTGAGTGATATACCACCCTCCATGGTAAAACACGGATATCTCTGTTCTGCAATGTAAGAAATAATTCTATAAATTCTATTCTATAATAATTCTATAAATAATTATTATGTGTAATAGGCTGCTGCATTCTTATTTTTAGCTTGCCACTGGCCCCACTTTTAATTAGAGTGAATTTAGAATATTCGGAAATGTGGCATATTCAAGAAACCTGCTACACTCAAATACACATGCAAATGTTATTCTGAGGTTTTTTTTACAGTTATGCCAAAGTATAAAAAATTGGGAAGTCCATTCTGATTGAATAGTTTTAGGCATTGTAGAACACTTTAATAAAGCACATAACTGTAGTTCTACTTCCATTTATCATCCCTTGCCCAAAGTCCTCAATCTGACCATGCTCTGGTTAAATGCTTCTAATTTTAAATCCATCAAATGATCACTCTATCAATGTATGAAGCAGCATGTGTGGAACTGAAGCTGGCTGGAAAGAGTAGGTGGTACAAGATGTTCTTATTTCTCATTAAGTTTTATAGTTTTCTTGTTTGGTTGAATATCTATGTGTCTGTCTCCAGGGAAGAGGTTAAAATATATTTCTTTAGCTATACTGCACAGCCATTGATAAACTGCAGACTGCCAGAAAAACTCCAAAGGTAAAGTGTGCAGGATGAGCTAGTGACATATCTACCCTGGATCCACCTCTCATAACACTGCCCACCAGCTTCTATTAAACACAAATGTATTCCAGTACGAGCAAGCTGTCACGCCTGGCTTGGCTGCTGCTCTGATGTTGTACAGACTTCAGAAAAATGTGTCAGAGAGATCTCAGGCTCATGTAAAGGGGAAAAAAAAAGAAACATAAAATCAGGACAAAGAGAAGCAAACAACAACAACAATAATAAAAAAGACATTGGGAACAAAAACAAAATCTCTGGATCGTGTGTGCAGCCACTCTAGCTGCTCTTGCAGGACTACAACTCCCATGATACTTTGTGAATAGGTTTGTCACCCCTGCTACAGAGGAAAATGAATAAAAGAACACAGAATAATATTATATATATTGACTTTCTCACCTCTCCCGCTGGTTTTTCTTTTATTTTTTGTATAATCCTCATTCTCAAGTCCTCTACCAGAGGCCTGTGAGTCTGAGTGTTCTGTACAGTTCTTTAGCTGTTCCTAGAATTGCACTCTTCTGGACAGCGATCTCTGATGTCCCACCTGGCATCTGCTTAAGTCACTCCCCTAACTTGGGTCAGAGCCCTGAGTGTTCCTATCACAACTGGGACTACTACTGCTTTCACTTTAGACATCCTTTCTAGATCATCTTTCAGTCCTTGGTATTTGTCCTCCTTCTTATGTTCCTTCTTCCTGATGTTATGGTCATTGAGTATTTCCACATCCACCATCACTGAAGTCTTCTGTTCCTTGACAACCACCACCTTGTAATGTTGGTTAGCCACTGCTTGCTTGTCTGGATCTAAAAGGCCAACAGGATCTTAGCCCTGTTATTCTCAACTACTCTTTGAGGTATTTCCCATCTGGACTTGGGCAGGCCCAGCCCATATTGCAGATATTTTGATACATAATCCCAGCAACATGGTTGGGCCTCTCTGTGCAAGCTGTCCCTGCTAAAATATTGCATCCAGCTACTATGTGGTGCAATGTCTCAGAGGCCTCTTTGAACAGGCCACCCATTGGGTACAGTCTGGTGTGGTAAATGCTGAGTGCCTGTTTAGGATTAGTGCCTCAGTGCTGTCTTTCAGTCATGCATTTTCCAATCACTGGTAGGATTTCATAATGTATGCCACATCCATTATCCAGTGGCACATCCCATGAAGAGGTTTATCTTCCTCCTCCTACTTTTCTTCAACCTCTATCTTTTGTTGTCTGTCAGGGTGTCAGGGGTGGCGGTCCGATGACCGGGACCCAGTATGCCTGATCTTGATATTAGGAGTCACTGTGTGGAAATGGACCAGACATGGAATAGAAAACCAGAAAAAACAAGAAAACTAAACAAGAATTGTAAAAAGAGTACTGGATACCAGAAGCCATTGCCAGAAATGATCCGCAGCCAGGAACAGGATGTGACAAAGGGTATCTACACTGGCAGACATTTTGTGTTAAGATAGAAATTAAAAATGTATAATGTAAGTCACAATTAAAACAGAGGTGACTCCATTTTGTTACAAACTGCAAAGACAAACACATTTTTACTTCTCTGTGCTCTATTCATTCAGCCATGAGCAAAGGAATGTGACTAATGTAAACAGTGGCAGAGATAAGACATGATGTTTGCAGCAGCAGAAGTTATATATCCACATATAACTAACTATAATTATGTTTAATCATATATAAATAGTACTAAGTTAATAATATTAGAATATTCATGGATATAATATCAATTAAGAAATACCATATTATTTACTAACGTTAGTGGAATATGTGTAATAGACATGTATAAGTCATATGTGTAACATTACTAAGTGCTACACATAGTTTCACACAAGAAAACCAGACACAGAAGACAGCTAACACTAAGTAATTAATTTACTTTTTAAATATTAAGGATCTGATACAAAGTTTCATTGTATTAAGAGGGTAAAACAAAGGCTAAGACGTGTCAAAAAGCTAATTTAATGGCACAAAAGTAGACGCTCTGTCTGGTAAAAACAAACCAAAAGCCTTTGGGGATTGACAGGTTTTTAACGAATGGTTATCCAAAATATAACCAAGATGACGTCAAATGCCTCACAAAATACAGTTAACCAATACACAAAAAAGGTTAAATAGACCCCCTGACAATAATTTTCTGTGATGAATTGCGCCATCTACTGACCAAAATCTAGATCATAGTCTGTAGGGAAGACATGCCCACCTTACTCTATTGGTCACTATCAACTAGTGATGTATAGATAAATTCTCCTTTAAAAATTAAGGACAGCGGAGAGAAAGAGACTCTCTGGGGGTGGACTCACACCTAACATCTGAGGGCTATCATCTAAGATCTGACATCTGGAGCCAAAAGCTGGAAACACCTAATTATTTGTATCTTGTCAAACTAACACTTAACTTTGAAATTCTTTAAAATTCAGAACTCTGAAAACTTTTCTATTTCCCACAATTCTTATCATACTTGCATTTACAATTCCTGGGACATATCTTCAAGTCTGATAGAAACTTTACAACATAACTGGTAATTATGCTGGTTTTATTTGATTTAATATAATTTAATTCATTAATATTTACCAATAGCAGGAATATATATCTGGATATAGGTTGGTCAGATTTCAATTATTAGAAATCATAATTAGCTAAGGAATATATGGTTATAAAAATTAAATTCCAGCAGGTGAAATAATTAAACATTATATTCGCTGGTAATTTGCCAAAATTTAGAATACTGAATTTTACCCAGAGATATTGACTTATCTGGACTAGGGATATTCATCTTTCACTAGGGAAGTAAAAATTATGCATAGGGTAAAAATCTTGTTAGAATTATTCTTATTGGATGGACATAGGAATGGTCAAATGATCTAGTATGAGAAATATTGTATTTGTAAAATTATATAAAATTATATACTGCCAATGAGAATTGTAGCCAGTAGTGAATGAGTTAATTCAGTGTGATTTGACTGTCAGACAAAGTTTTTATTGCTTTACGCTGTGCTGCTGTGAGATGCTGAGTTCTGTGTTAAGGAATGTTTAGCAAACTGATTTCAAAGTAAAGCGTCCTCTCGTAAAATCTTGTTGAAATTTGCATGTGGATAAAAGAAAATGTTGCTCTTATTATCTAAACTGTGATAAACTGTTGCCATATGTATACTTATGTTATACTAATTATTCACTGAATATTATCACATATGTTACTTGTTATTATTTTTAATTATTGTCACAATAAATTATATTTTTAAAGTTAGTTGATGATTAATGTGTGAAATAAAAATCCTCTAATAAAACGTACTCCCGTATCTATGAGAATTAAAATAGTGGGTAATTCTCAGCTTTAAATCAATAATCAGGGGAACAGTGCCAGTATATACATTTTTGATATAATAAAAATTATTAAATAAATTGTTGATAGTTTTTGTGAAAATATTATTTTTAATATTTTTCACCCCATAAATATCCTCACATGTCTCAGGTATTTCCTTAGCAGTTCATCTTTAGGAGTCAAAGCAGTTCTGTGTTTCATCCAGGACTGTGGCCTTGACACTTATCAGGCCCTGAGTTTCTTCTGGCTGGTGTACAGTCTCTGGGTGTTGGATTTTGGGTGGAATCCTCCATTCAGACTGAGTAGTTTTAGGTCTTGACATCCATGAGGACCACCTGATGACTGATAGTTCATATGAGTTGATATCATATATCTTGTTCTTGCCATTGAACTGAGACCTCAGAACCTTTCTGACTCTCTGGAGATACTTGGATGTTGCTATCCTCCTTGCCTATTCCTCATTTGTTAGCTCCACATCTCCTATTTGACCTTCTGGTACTTGAACACCTTCTGTCCTGCTCCTTCCCTCTTTTTGCTGTTATCCACTCACACTTATCTAATTCTATGTCCTTGCTGTATCTTCTAGTTATGTGGATCAGTAAGTCAATGTCCCGCTAACTCTTGACATACAGTTTGATGTCATCCATGTATAGTATGTGTGTGTGTGTCTGTGTGTGTGTGTATATATATATATATACAAAATACAGAATCCAGCGCACTCGCTTATTCACTAAACAATGATTTCAAATCTTAGAGATTGTAATAGTTTTATTTAAAAACACCTCACCTAGGCAAAAAATAATGGGGGTTTAGTTACATTATATGATCATATATTGCATAAACCTGCCACAACGTCAATGTACCCCATGTGTCAGACTTATGCAATAAATGATCATATAATGTAACTAAACACCCATTATTTTTTGCCTAGGTGAGGTGTTTTTAAATAAAACTATTACAATCTCTAAGATTTGAAATCATTGTTTAGTGAATAAGCGAGTGCGCTGGATTCTGTATTTTGTATATTTTGGCCCCAGCAGCACCCTATAATGTAAGCATGTTCAGGTGAGTGCAGCCCTCTTGGTTTCATATATATATATATATATATATATATATATATACAATGGGACCGGAGCATGTATGTAAAACAAAAATGTACTTAAAGTGAAGCAATACCTTTTTTAACTTCCCAATGAATGTACTGCATTGCAATAGTAATTTACAGGCATAACTGATACTGCAACTGCAGATTTCCAGTGATTTTATTTCTAGTGATTTATTCAGTGATTTCCAGTGGGCTTTTATTCAGTTAAAACAAACAGTAAAAATAAATCTCATTCCAGATTGTACCATTTATCTTTAATGTTTTACTATCTGACAACCTTAAACAACCTTTGTATTTGTTAGCAGCTTATACACACACTTTGTTTAGAAACATTTTTTTATCACTTTAAGCAATTATGGTTTAACTATGTATCCTCAGAATTGTGGCTAATACAGCTAAGCAGCTAAGTCATCGTTATAGAAAATGGCAGGGTAAACCCTTTCATTGGATGGTGCTGATTGCAGAATATAGACAATGTAGGAGCAGAAAAAATGTTATATGTTTAGCTAGCAGTAGACATTAAAAATGTAAAATGATTAACCTGTGCCATGTCAGAAGGTGTGAAAAGTTCTTGCCCCAAAGACACTGAACTGAACTGTTCCGGGGCGAGTATAGAACCTTCCATGTCTGTACTCGCGAGTGTACTTAAAGTGAGTGTATGTAAAGCGGGGTATTCCTGTATATATATTACATACCTACCAACATGTTTCCTCCATAAGTCAGAACAGAAAGCGGACTTCTGAGGGGCAGGATCGCTAGTGACGTGAGTCATGCCCACAGTGGAAAAGGAGTAGTCGGGTACAAAAAGCGGGTAGGTGAGCTAGAAAAGAGGATGGGCCCAACAGCACACAGACCGCCTGGTCAGCCTCCGTTATCAGGACCATGCAGGGAGTGCTTCTGAAGTGAGTGCTCCTGGCATGCTCCTAGTGCCTTCTTCACAGCGCTAAAGATGCACTCTCTCCGTGCTGCCAGGATAAAGTTCCTTGGTGCCCCAGATGCGAGACACTAGGGAACTAAAGTGGGGCAGTGGGACAACACCCAAAATCAGGACTGTCCAGCCAACCAGGACATTTCGGAGGCATGTATATATACATATTTTCTTTCCCAAAGATAATAAACTTCTACACATACATATTTTTAACAACCTATGCAAACATTCTATAATACTATATGTGGCGAAACCAGCTTCGCCACTGTGAACTGGAGAGGCCTGGCTGCTGGCCTCCTGCCCGCTGACTATGGCCCCTGGACGTGTTGCACTTTAGAAACTATATTTGGGGAGGTAATAATTTGTATTGCTGCTGCTGGCCCTTTAAAAGCATCTATGGACATATTGGGACTTTTGGGACTACTGTCCCTTTAAGACTGTGATATATATTCTAGTGTACTGCCTGTAATATTATATGTGTATTAAGTTTAACCTGGGATATGTATGCAGCATTCAACTGATTGTTCGGTAGAATCACTCCATTTATTATATTGAGTGAAACTACCGAACAACCAGACCACCCAGGAATAAGTGTGCCTCCAATTACAGTTTGCAACAATGTTGCAAACGGGTAATTGGCACTCAGTGTAATGTATCCTTTGTCCTCTGGGTGGCCGCCATTCGGGAAACAAACACGTGGCGGCGGCCATCTTAAACTACCGAACAGCGGTGTTTTGCCGTCGAGTGTCTGGAACTAAAATCGGACACTTGACTAGGCAAACACCGCTGAGACCTCCATACTTCCAGAAATTCGTATGGAAACTACCGAATGACCCGCCGTTCGGTAGAAAGAACCCCACAAACAAGGGAATTCATTCTACCCCTCTCCAGGCTCTATAACACAGGCAATTCGCCTGTTTTCATTCCCTTGTTTGTGACCGACCGCAGGGCCAAAATGCATGGAACTGATTTCGGATACTTTACCCATGCGGTCGGTCAATACTTTAAAGTTCCATAACTCCTGAACCATTTATCCGAATGGGCTGATTCTTGCATATGTTGTCCCCCTGAATAAGGGCTATCAGGGGATACCTGTTTTGGAGGTGTAGCATATGTATTTGGGGTACATCCAGGAATTGGGGAAAAAGGTGTACAGTATAATTGTGTTAAGTGTTAATCTAAGGGGAGGAAATGTGTGGGAGGTACATCCATGTGATTGGTTAATTTCATCCTCCCCCTGGGAGTGTCCTGTATGTACTTGTTGGTAATAAAAGCCAGACTGGGTGTCCCAGTCTTGAGTTCCTGCTTAACCCTCAAAATGAAGTGTCGTCTCGTTCTTGGGGGGGATTGGATTGTAAGCTGACTGCCAAGAGTGTAAGCCGATTGTATGCTTTTCTTGTTCAGCTGTTCCAGTTCGGAGTGTTATTTCGTATCCAGAACGGGAGTGTGATGTTCTGCAGTAGCTGTGCCTGTCTTTAGAAAAGGGGATTATCGCCTAAACGGATTTTTCCCCTTGTATGCTGAAACGGTCCGTTACAATTGGTGGCAAGCGGCGGGATCGTTCCCACAGCCAGAAGGACAGCTACAGAACACCAATTCCTTGGAGTTACAAATTGAGGGCAACGTTAGCATTCGTGCAGCGCCCCTGGCAGCAGAGGTATCCAGCGACTTGGAGCAGACAAGTATGGAAGGCTCTGACGCTGAAGATGATTTTATGGCCAAGGTGAGGCAGCAAGTGGCCCAGTATGGGGGTTATATATCCATGGACACATTCCAGGGGATCTGGAACCAGGTCATGGCTGAGCAAAACTCAAAGATGGACGAAGAGTATGATGAGCAGGAAGAGTGGTACAGCAGCAGAGTAGAGGCTGCATCCGAGGAGGTTAGCCGCCCCCCCCCGAGGCGGCAGGAAGAACCCGAAGTAGGGGTCCTCATAGATTGGTCCTATGAGGAACCACAACAGGCAGGTGGAGATGGGACCGAGGTCTCTCTACCGGCCCTACAGGGATGCTGGGCAGTCGGCCCAGATCCCCAGCGGCAGAGTAAGTCCCAGGGAGCTAAAGGTGTCGTCCTTCCTCCCCAGCGGCAGATTGTATCTCAGGGAGCTGAAGGTGCCGTCCTTCCTCCCCAGCGGCAGTGTGTGTCCCAGGGAGATGAAGGTGTCGTCCTTCCTCCCCAGCGGCAGGCTGAGTTACAGGGGGCAGAGGTTGTTGTTCCTGCCCCCCAGCAGAAAAGTGATGTGCCAGGAAGGCAGTGTGAAGTAAAGGGAGAGGAGAGCAGCGTCCTCCCTCCCCAGCGGCAGTGTGTGTCTCCGGGAGCTGATGGTGTCGTCCATCCTCCCCAGCGGCAGGCTGAGTTACAGGGGGCAGAGGTTGTTGTTCCTGCCCCCCAGCAGCAAAGTGATATGCCAAGAAGGCAGTGTGAAGGGAAGGGAGAGGAGAGCAGTGTCCTCCCTCCCCAGCGGCAGTGTGTGCCCCAGGGAGCAGAAGGTGCAGTCCTTCCTCCCCAGCGGCAGTGTGTGTCTCCGGGAGCTGATGGTGTCGTCCATCCTCCCCAGCGGCAGGCTGAGTTACAGGGGGCAGAGGTTGTTGTTCCTGCCCCCCAGCAGCAAAGTGATGTGCCAGGAAGGCAGTGTGAAGTAAAGGGAGAGGAGAGCCGTGTCCTCCCTCCCCAGCGGCAGGGTGTGTCTCAGGGAGCAGAAGGTGCAATCCTTCCTCCCCAGCGGCAGTGTGTACCCCAGGGAGCAGAAGGTGCCATCCTTTCTCCCCAGCGGCAGTTTGCCATCCAGAGAGAGGAACTTGTTACACCCTCTCTCCCACGGCAACCTAACCCACCAAGGGGAGATGTTAAGCCCCACAACTGTGCAGATGGGACCGTAGTCTCTGCACTTACAGCACAAGGGATAGGGACGGTCGGTCCTGTTCCCCAGCCTCAGTGTGATGGATCCAAAGGGGAGACAGTCGGTCTCCCCCTCCAGCAGTCGAGCTGTGCACCTAAAGGGGAGACAGCCAGTCTCCAGCAACCAGACGCCCACCAGACTACTCCCGTGGTAGTGCTGGCAACAGGACAGAGTACCGCTGGTCTCTGCCCCCTCAGCAACCCACCAAGGCAGCCTACCCGTCTCCCACCCAGCAGTGGTGAAACACCAGAACTTGGACAAAATCCTTTCTCACCCAGATGTAGTAACCGGTTAGTGTGGGTGGGCTGCTCTGTTATTTCTGTTTTGTGGGTGGGTTGCTGGACTAACCAGGGCACTGACCGGCAGAAAGTCAGGTACCCTGTTAGTCTAATTGGCAAAGGGGAGAAATGTGGCGAAACCAGCTTCGCCACTGTGAACTGGAGAGGCCTGGCTGCTGGCCTCCTGCCCGCTGACTATGGCCCCTGGCCGTGTTGCACTTTAGAAACTATATTTGGGGAGGTAATAATTTGTATTGCTGCTGCTGGCCCTTTAAAAGCATCTATGGACATATTGGGACTTTTGGGACTACTGTCCCTTTAAGACTGTGATACATATTCTAGTGTACTGCCTGTAATATTATATGTGTATTAAGTTTAACCTGGGATATGTATGCAGCATTCAACTGATTGTTCGGTAGAATCACTCCATTTATTATATTGAGTGAAACTACCGAACAACCAGACCACCCAGGAATAAGTGTGCCTCCAATTACAGTTTGCAACAATGTTGCAAACGGGTAATTGGCACTCAGTGTAATGTATCCTTTGTCCTCTGGGTGGCCGCCATTCGGGAAACAAACACGTGGCGGCGGCCATCTTAAACTACCGAACAGCGGTGTTTTGCCGTCGAGTGTCTGGAACTAAAATCGGACACTTGACTAGGCAAACACCGCTGAGACCTCCATACTTCCAGAAATTCGTATGGAAACTACCGAATGACCCGCCGTTCGGTAGAAAGAACCCCACAAACAAGGGAATTCATTCTACCCCTCTCCAGGCTCTATAACACAGGCAATTCGCCTGTTTTCATTCCCTTGTTTGTGACCGACCGCAGGGCCAAAATGCATGGAACTGATTTCGGATACTTTACCCATGCGGTCGGTCAATACTTTAAAGTTCCATAACTCCTGAACCATTTATCCGAATGGGCTGATTCTTGCATATGTTGTCCCCCTGAATAAGGGCTATCAGGGGATACCTGTTTTGGAGGTGTAGCATATGTATTTGGGGTACATCCAGGAATTGGGGAAAAAGGTGTACAGTATAATTGTGTTAAGTGTTAATCTAAGGGGAGGAAATGTGTGGGAGGTACATCCATGTGATTGGTTAATTTCATCCTCCCCCTGGGAGTGTCCTGTATGTACTTGTTGGTAATAAAAGCCAGACTGGGTGTCCCAGTCTTGAGTTCCTGCTTAACCCTCAAAATGAAGTGTCGTCTCGTTCTTGGGGGGGATTGGATTGTAAGCTGACTGCCAAGAGTGTAAGCCGATTGTATGCTTTTCTTGTTCAGCTGTTCCAGTTCGGAGTGTTATTTCGTATCCAGATCGGGAGTGTGATGTTCTGCAGTAGCTGTGCCTGTCTTTAGAAAAGGGGATTATCGCCTAAACGGATTTTTCCCCTTGTATGCTGAAACGGTCCGTTACACTATATAAATTGATTTTAACAGAGGTTATCAAATATAATGAAAGAAGGGGCCTACATTAAAAAAGCTACATTGTTAAGTAAAAGCAATTACAAATAGGGAACAATAATATATATCAGTGGGGATTGTTACCTCTTAACTTAATACCTAGACATTGACATAGTTAAAGTTAGACCCAGTATGTACACAGCTATTGCACAACAGACAGCTTGGCTTTAAATTACATACTGTTCTCTGATCTACGATTCCCCTGTGGGGTTTCTCATCCTATGGAATGATGATAGTTATTATTTTTATAACCGTCATTCGCCTTTGTATTCATATGTTAGACGATAAAGAGGTCGGAAGGTCCCATCTGCTTGTTTGATTGCGTGTTTTAATCCATGACATTTCCCAGGAGGGAGGAGGAGGTCAGGGCGTGATAAAACCACCCCAGTACAAAAGACCTCTCAGGGCAAATCTATCATTTTTATTTTCTGCAGTAGCAAATATTACATATGTCTTCCCTAAATTGCTGTTAGCACCTAGCAAAGTCCATATAACACATTTCTTATTTGATATTCACAATTCTTTGGCTATATATATTATGTGCTTTTACTTAGTGTACTGAACTCACCCTTCAGCAGTTAAGCACAAAACAAGGCAGAACATGAGTGTCAGTATCACCGGGCCTCTTTGTATACAGTTATCATACAACGTAAAGGGCTCACCAATCCTTCACCTCCATCCATCAAACTTCTGCTTCTCCACTCACAGTGACGCTTATCTTCCTCTGGATGTCAGTCTGTGGAGAGGTGAAGACATCACACTTTGCTTGCATCTCATGTCTGTCACTGACACTGCTCAGGTTCCTGATATGGATACAGGTTCTATCTCATCCGCAGTGTTCAGCTCCAGAGACCATGCCTGAGGAAACACAGCACCAGAGAATAGCACAGTACAAATTCCACAAGTTAAAAAACGCTTCATGCAGCATTCCTGAGTAGAGTGACCAGGTGACCTCTCCTGTAATAGGGGGAATACAAGGGGAAAATTAGATGATGTATTAAAATCACATCTGCTCAGTAGGAAGCATTTTTTTACATGCATTTTCAGTTTAAAGGGCAATCTGGTCGAATTCATTATGTATGCTCACCTATTTATGGACAAATTCTGGGTAGAAGAAAAGGCTATTGTAAGTACAATAAATTATAAATAATAAATTAATGGTAAACAAAATGTTACCGAGGTTAGATTGTAAGCTCCTCATATCTTTGTGAATGCATGTGCCTGAATTGATGTAGCACTGTTGTCTCCGTTATGTTTTGCAGTGCAGAAAATGTTAGTAATAATAATGTTTTTAAATGTATTTTCAAAAAGGAAAAACATCCGTATTGAATAAGATACAAATTCTTTGCATGCTTAATGTAGTCTCTAAATAACAAGCACAAATGGAGGTTAATGCGGGGCGTGGCTGGACGCGGAGCTGAATGGATGTGCACTAATCCAGCTCCCTGAGCCCTGAGATACAATCCACAGCAATCGGAGGTCAGAAGTCGACATGGGTAACCCTAAAAAACCTCTTCACAAGGGGCTGTCCACAAGACACCAGGATCGAAATCTGGACCGCTTACCCGCTATTTCCACAATTCCGCGGAGCCTCAAAATGGCGGCAGAATCAGAACCCACAAGCCCAGCTTCGTCTGTGGGCTCCTGCAACACACATACACCCATACAGGACCAGGATAATTACTGAGGAATCTGCCCTCCAAAGCAGACCTGGCCAACATGATTGGGAAATTGGAGGCCTCCTTCCAGGCAAAGGTAGACGCAGTGGGGGCAGACATACAGCAAGTAAGCCTTAAAGTCACAGACCTCGAAGAGGAGAGGGATGTGATGCAAGCCCAAATTACAAATAATTCCTCTACACTGGAGGCTCACTCTCACACGTTATCTGCCTTTCAAAGACAGCTAGATGACTTAGACAATAGGAGCTGCAGAAATAACTTAAGAATCAGGGGTCTCCCGGAAATACAAGGGGAAGATATAATGGCCCCTGACAGAACTATTCAATCTTATTATAGGGGACCCCACTGATACCCCCATTATAATGGACAGAGCACACAGATCGCTACGCCCAAGAGGGGCAGTTTCTGAAGCACCACGTGATGTCATCTGTAAGCTCCACTACGTTTCAGGGAAGGAGACCATAATCAGAGCACTCAGAGACACCTCCCAACCTCTGCTTTTTCATGAACACCATATACAGATATTTCCAGACCTATCCTGGTTCACACTCCAAGCGAGGTGAGCCCTAAAACCCATTACAGAACACCTGCGCAACCGTAATATACGTTATAGATGGGGCTACCCCTTTGCACTTATAGTTAATAGCAAGGGGACTACATATTCCATCACAACACACCAAGACATCAGACCATTCCTACAGGCACTAGACTTACCGGATACCAATATCCTGGACTGGTATGTCCCACAACCCAACCAAGACGCTGCCATCTTGCCCCAAAGACAAAGATGGAACACTCCGAGCTGACCAGCGGTTCCTCTCACCCAGAGGGCGAACTGCAGGGCCTCCAGGCAGAGATCTGCAACAAAATGCATAACAACACCCACACGCTACTACTCCCCTTCCCCATACCTGACCGCCTCCTATTCCTTCACAGATAATGGCAGCCCAGAACAACGATACACTCAAGATATGGTCGCATAACAACGCATGAATGGGAGTAAAAGAGATCGGAGAACACCTAACTAGTGAACTTTTAACTGGACTCCCACCTCCTCCTCAGTGCTCCATCTACATTCCCCCAGGACACCGGGGACTACATCACATGGAGGCAAGAGCAGAGATTACATCTATGAAGACTTCAACGCCCCTGGGACTATCACCACCAGCCATATGGACCGTCCCTGGAACAACTACCTACGAATGGAGGAGAGCACCTTGGAGCAAAGACATTTTATGAGCCTATCTCTCTGTCATGAGGGACACTAGCAGGTTACGGACTGGTTCGAAAAAGGCACAGATCCTGACACCCGACAGTTTTGAGTGGGACGAACACCAGGTCGGATGTCCCACCGTACCCTTACACTTAAAAGTGCAATTAGCTACTGTATGCAATAGTCAGATGTGTTGTACAGTTCACATCCATCTGCATTTACTGTCACAACCTATAAATGGTATCTGTTGTTTTTGACCTGCTCTTACTCCAAGCCTACCCCCTCCCTCTCTCGCTCCCTCTTTCCCCCTCCCTCTCTCCCCCCCCCCCTTTTTCCTTTCCCTTTCCACATACCCATTCACCCATGACCTCTTAAAGAATATGCTTAACTTTTAAGGATTGTAATCTCGGGTTCTAGCCGAATAGTTTGTGTCCTGACTCTTGCAAGGAGACGGGATAGTTATTGTACAAAGGTTTACCTTTTATTTAACACATTATATAATTGTTCATCTATTCTGAACCTGACTTTTGCAACCGAGGGAAAACAATTTTGGAGCAGCGGAGAGGAGGGTGCGACAGGCCATCATCTCCCGATTTAAGGGTTGCTTGGTGGGAGCGCATCCCTCCCCCGGCTCTACTTCTTAGACTATAAATAGTTAGCAGTGGTATCATTTACATACAAGTTAACCACAAGGTAACACACACTGACTCACTGACTATATCGCCCGCTTCTAACGCCGAACGACAGACAACTAGATTTCCACAAAAATAATTGACACGAAACAGCTTTCCATACCGATACCTAAATAACAGAATATAGAAATATGGCATTGATTAGAATCCACACGCATACCGCCAGGGGATTGAACGTCCCAGAGAAAAGAAAACTTGCACTCGCAGACTTTCAAAGACATAAAGCAGACATATTTGTTCAGGAAACCCATTTCCGCAAAAACAACGCCCCATCGTTAAGAAATCGCAAATATCCATTAGGTTTTTTCAGTCACTACATGGAAGCAAAGGCAAGGGGGGTAGCCATCCTGTTAGGGAGGCAGGTCCTATTTCAGTTTACAGAACAACAAACAGATGACTCAGGCAGATACATATTCCTCAAAGGGACACTGGGCAATACCAAGATCACTTTAGCCAACATTTACCTCCCCAATAGGAAACAATGCCAGGCATTAAGTAAAATAATCCGCTAGCTCTCAGACTTTCAGGAGGGTGTTTTAATATTGGGAGGAGATTTTAACATCTCCCCAGACAACTCTTTAGACACACTTAAGCCACCTCCATGTCAGGATCGGGACAGGGATCCAACACGCAAAGTACAAACAGGACAGGGTACGTACCGGACCTTAGAATGGCCGGACTAACGTACGGAGAGTAAAGAGAATGGTCAGAAACAAGCCGAGGTCGAGGGAACGAGAGGACAGGTGAGCGAGGAACAAGCCGGGTCAAGGATACCAGAGGGAAACAGAGTAAGTCAAACTAGCCGGGTCGGAACCAAAGGAATAACTGAAATTGCCAGAGCACTGTGTGACTAGACAGGCTAGAACCACGACAGGGCAATGAGTGAATGGGAGAAACAGGTTTAAATACCCTGGTTACAGTGAGTATACCCGCCTCCGACGAGTCCTGAGTGGCTTCCAGTCACTTGAGTGACAGATCGGTCCGGACTGACGTCATGACGTCGGGCAGCGTGCGTGACGTCATAAAATGAGACGGATCCCTCGCGGCCGGCGTGAGAGTGTCTAGAAGAGCCGCGAGGGATGGAGGAAGCCGACCTGCTGGAGGAGTAAACTACTAAGTCTCTACCTCTTTCGGAGGTAGAGGCTTCAGGTACCCTGACAGTACCCCCCCTCTCAGATACGCCCACCGGGCGGAAGGAACCGGGACGAGACGGAAAGCGTGAGTGAAACGCCCTGCGAAGACGAGGAGCATGAACATCCTCTTGTGGTACCCAACTTCTCTCCTCAGGACCATATCCCTTCCAGTCGACCAAATATTGTACTCTCCCCCGAGAGATACGAGAATCAATGATGGAGTTAACCTCATACTCCTTCTGACCCTCCACCTGAACAGAGCGAGGAGGGGCGATCGTGAAGGAGAATCTGTTACAAACTAGGGGTTTCAACAATGAAACATGAAAGGAGTTAGGGATGCGTAAGGCAGCTGGGAGAGCTAGACGATACGCCACTGGGTTAATTCGAGTCAAAATCCTGTAAGGGCCAATATATCGAGGAGCGAATTTCATGGAAGGAACTTTAAGCCGAATATTCCTAGTGCTTAACCATACTCTATCGCCTGGAACGAAAATCGGAGCCGCCCTTCTACGTTTATCGGCATGTTTCTTAACCAGCATAGAATTGTGTAGAAGAATTTGTCGAGTCTGATCCCACAACTTCCTCAAATTGGCAACATGTACATCAACCGACGGTACACCTTGGGAAGGAGAAACCGAGGGAAGAATAGATGGATGAAAGCCATAGTTCATGAAGAAGGGGCTTGAATGAGTAGAGTCACAAACGAGATTGTTGTGCGCAAACTCCGCCCAAGGAATCAAACCGACCCAATCGTCCTGGTGTTCGGAAACAAAACAACGTAGATATTGCTCAATCTTTTGGTTAGTACGTTCAGCAGCTCCGTTAGACTGGGGATGATAAGCAGAAGAGAAATTTAATTTAATACCTAGTTGAGAACAAAAGGATCTCCAAAAACGGGAAACAAATTGGGACCCACTGTCAGATACGATTTGGGAAGGTATCCCATGTAAGCGAAAAATCTCCCTCGCGAATATCTCTGCCAACTCTTGGGAGGATGGAAGTTTAGGCAAGGGAATGAAGTGGGCCATCTTGGTGAATCTGTCAACCACGGGGAGGATAACAGTCTGTTTTTTAGAGATAGGTAGATCGACAATAAAGTCCATGGCCAAACAAGACCATGGTTTCTCTGGTACCTCTAAGGGATGCAGGAATCCACTTGGGAGCATATGAGGTTGTTTGGTCTTAGTACACACTTCACACGCAGCGATGACATCTTTAGTATCTTTACGTAAAGCAGGCCACCAGAAGTCTTTAGAAATCAAAGCATACGTCTTGCGGATACCAGGATGTCCCGCCATCTTGCTGTTATGTAAACATTGCAACAGCTCCAGTTGAAGAGTAGGAGGAACGAAATGTCGACCCTCAGGAGTCTGTTTAGGTGCTAGATGTTGCAGCTTAATGATCTCGGCCAGTAACGGAGAATGAATCCTGAGATTCGTATTAGCAACAATCTTGCATTTAGGAACTATAGAAGAAAGAATCGGTTCAGATACAGTGAAAGGTTCATATTGTCGAGACAAAGCATCGGCCTTAGAGTTCTTAGAGCCAGGTCTGTAAGTAAGTACATAATTGAAATGAGTCAGGAATAAGGACCAACGAGCTTGCCTAGAGGACAAACGCTTAGCCTCCCCAATATAGGACAAGTTCTTGTGGTCCGTCAAAATAGTAACCGGATGTAAGGTGCCCTCCAATAGATGTCTCCACTCTTTCAAGGCTTTAATGACTGCTAACAATTCCCTGTCTCCGATGTCATACCTGCTCTCAGGCCCAGAAAGTTTCTTGGAAAAAAAACCACAAGGATGTAACGGTTTATCCACCCCCAACCTTTGTGAGAGAACGGCACCTACTCCTGTCTCAGAGGCATCGACCTCAAGTAGGAACGGCAAGGATGTATCAGGATGGACTAATATTGGAGCAGAAGCAAAAAGTTCTTTGAGATTTTTGAAAGCAACGAGAGCTTCAGTAGACCAAGTCTTAGTATCAGCCCCTTGTTTGGTCATATTGGTAATAGGTGCAATAATAGAAGAGTAACCCTTAATGAAGCGCCTATAATAATTGGAGAACCCAATAAACCTCTGGATAGCCTTGAGTCCCTTAGGCAATGGCCAATCTAGAAAAGACTGGAGTTTGTCAGGATCCATCTTAAAGCCTTCCCCAGAAATCACGTATCCAAGAAAATCTATCTGGGTCTGGTCAAAGCTGCATTTCTCCAATTTGCAGTATAAGCCGTGTTGTAGAAGTTTGTGTAATACCTTTCTGACTTGTCTATGGTGGGTCTCAATCTCTCTAGAGTGTATGAGAATGTCATCCAGGTATACAATAACACAATCCTGTTGAAATTCCCTAAGAACTTCGTTAATTAGATCCTGGAATACTGCCGGTGCGTTACAAAGGCCAAAAGGCATGACCGTGTACTCATAATGCCCGTAGCGGGTATTAAATGCCGTCTTCCACTCGTGACCTTGTTGAATTCTCACCAAGTTATATGCCCCTCTGAGGTCCAACTTGGTGAAAATCTTAGAACCTTTTAGCCGATCAAAGAGCTCGGTAATCAAGGGGATCGGATAGGCATTCCTAATGGTTATTTTATTCAAACCTCGGTAATCAATACATGGTCTGAGTGAGCCATCCTTCTTTTTAACAAAAAAAAATCCAGCCCCGGCGGGAGAAGAGGATCTCCTAATGAATCCCTTGTCTAAATTCTCCTGAATATATTCCTCTAAAACAGAATTCTCTTTAATGGATAGAGGATATACATTACCCCTGGGGGGCATGGTGCTGGGCAAAAGATTAATTTTACAATCAAAGGTCCTGTGTGGGGGTAGTGTATCAGCGTTCTTCTTATCGAACACTGCTTTCAAGTCAATGTACAGAGGAGGTATCTGTCTCCCTGTAGACTGGGTAGAACTATCTGGTGTGTTAATCATAGCCAATGGAGACACCCTGCGTAAACACCTCTCCTGACAACCCTGGCCCCATGAGATTATCTCCCCTAATTCCCAATCGATAATAGGGTTATGTCTCTTTAACCATGGGTAGCCCAGGACTATGGGAACAGAAGGAGATGAAATGAGCATAAGTGATAAGTTCTCCTCGTGTAAGATACCAATAGTTAAGTTAATGGGTATAGTCTCACGAGAGATAACAGGCTCAAGTAAAGGTCTACCATCTATGGCCTCAACGGCCAAGGGTGTATCCCTTAACTGGGATGGGATAGTGTGTTTAGTAGCAAAGACTTGGTCGATAAAATTCTCAGCAGCTCCGGAATCTATCAAGGCCATGGTCTTTAGCATTCCCTTCTCCCACGTTAAAGAAATTGGTAGCAGAAGCCTGTGATCTTTATAATTATGCGTAGAGGACAAAATAGAAACACCCAAGGCCTGTCCTCTAGAGAAACTTAGGTGCGGGCGTTTCCCGAGCGAGTAGGACAATTCAGACGCAAATGACCTCTGGCTCCACAATACATACATAAACCCTCCCTTCTCCTGTACTGCCTCTCCTCTTCAGAGAGGCGAGTATTGCCTATCTGCATAGGTTCAGGATACAGTGAGGTATTGGAATCAGGACTTTGAAATGTAGGGGCTAATTTAAAGGCAGGTCTGAAGTTCCTCTCTCTAGTATTCTGTCTCTCTCTTAAACGCTCATCAATACGTGAAATGAACGAAATTAAGTCCTCTAAATTCTCAGGAAGCTCCCTAGTAGCAACCTCATCAAGGATAATATCTGATAGCCCGTTCAAAAATACATCTATATAAGCCTGCTCATTCCACTTGACTTCTGCCGCCAGAGACCTGAACTCTAGTGCATAATCCACAAGTGTTCGGTTCTCCTGTCTCAGGCGCAACAGTAATCTGGCTGCATTAACCTTCCTACCAGGAGGGTCAAAAGTTCTTCTAAATGCAGCTACAAAGGCATTATAATTATATACCAATGGGTTATCATTCTCCCATAGTGGGTTGGCCCATCTCAGAGCTTTCTCAATGAGTAGGGTGATAATAAATCCAACTTTCGCCCTATCTGTGGGATAGGAGCGAGGTTGTAGTTCAAAGTGGATACTAATCTGGTTCAAAAAACCACAACACTTCTCCGGTGAACCACCTTAACGTACAGGTGGGGTAATATGGGAAGAGGCACCTACAGTGGCTACCTCTAGACCAGAACTTACAGGAGAGATGGAAGTAGTACAGATCTCCTCAGGTGGGTTATTGGCACGAGATAATAGCGCCTGTAGTGCTAGTGCCATCTGGTCCATTCTGTGTTCCATGGTGTCAAACCTGGAATCAGAGGGACCAACCTGACTGTTTGTACCTGCAGGATCCATTGGCCCTGTCGTAATGTCAGGATCGGGACAGGGATCCAACACGCAAAGTACAAACAGGACAGGGTACGTATACCGGACCTTAGAATGGCCGGACTAACGTACGGAGAGTAAAGAGAATGGTCAGAAACAAGCCGAGGTCGAGGGAACGAGAGGACAGGTGAACGAGGAACAAGCCGGGTCAAGGATACCAGAGGGAAACAGAGTAAGTCAAACTAGCCGGGTCGGAACCAAAGGAATAACTGAAATCGCCAGAGCACTGTGTGACTAGACAGGCTAGAACCACGACAGGGCAATGAGTGAATGGGAGAAACAGGTTTAAATACCCTGGTTACAGTGAGTATACCCGCCTCCGACGAGTCCTGAGTGGCTTCCAGTCACTTGAGTGACAGATCGGTCCGGACTGACGTCATGACGTCGGGCAGCGTGCGTGACGTCATAAAATGAGACGGATCCCTCGCGGCCGGCGTGAGAGTGTCTAGAAGAGCCGCGAGGGATGGAGGAAGCCGACCTGCTGGAGGAGTAAACTACTAAGTCTCTACCTCTTTCGGAGGTAGAGGCTTCAGGTACCCTGACAGTACCCCCCCTCTCAGATACGCCCACCGGGCGGAAGGAACCGGGACAAGACGGAAAGCGTGAGTGAAACGCCCTGCGAAGACGAGGAGCATGAACATCCTCTTGTGGTACCCAACTTCTCTCCTCAGGACCATATCCCTTCCAGTCGACCAAATATTGTACTCTCCCCCGAGAGATACGAGAATCAATGATGGAGTTAACCTCATACTCCTTCTGACCCTCCACCTGAACAGAGCGAGGAGGGGCGATCGTGAAGGAGAATCTGTTACAAACTAGGGGTTTCAACAATGAAACGTGAAAGGAGTTAGGGATGCGTAAGGCAGCTGGGAGAGCTAGACGATACGCCACTGGGTTAATTCGAGTCAAAATCCTGTAAGGGCCAATATATCGAGGAGCGAATTTCATGGAAGGAACTTTAAGCCGAATATTCCTAGTGCTTAACCATACTCTATCGCCTGGAACGAAAATCGGAGCCGCCCTTCTACGTTTATCGGCATGTTTCTTAACCAGCATAGAATTGTGTAGAAGAATTTGTCGAGTCTGATCCCACAACTTCCTCAAATTGGCAACATGTACATCAACCGACGGTACACCTTGGGAAGGAGAAACCGAGGGAAGAATAGATGGATGAAAGCCATAGTTCATGAAGAAGGGGCTTGAATGAGTAGAGTCACAAACGAGATTGTTGTGCGCAAACTCCGCCCAAGGAATCAAACCGACCCAATCGTCCTGGTGTTCGGAAACAAAACAACGTAGATATTGCTCAATCTTTTGGTTAGTACGTTCAGCAGCTCCGTTAGACTGGGGATGATAAGCAGAAGAGAAATTTAATTTAATACCTAGTTGAGAACAAAAGGATCTCCAAAAACGGGAAACAAATTGGGACCCACTGTCAGATACGATTTGGGAAGGTATCCCATGTAAGCGAAAAATCTCCCTCGCGAATATCTCTGCCAACTCTTGGGAGGATGGAAGTTTAGGCAAGGGAATGAAGTGGGCCATCTTGGTGAATCTGTCAACCACGGGGAGGATAACAGTCTGTTTTTTAGAGATAGGTAGATCGACAATAAAGTCCATGGCCAAACAAGACCATGGTTTCTCTGGTACCTCTAAGGGATGCAGGAATCCACTTGGGAGCATATGAGGTTGTTTGGTCTTAGTACACACTTCACACGCAGCGATGACATCTTTAGTATCTTTACGTAAAGCAGGCCACCAGAAGTCTTTAGAAATCAAAGCATACGTCTTGCGGATACCAGGATGTCCCGCCATCTTGCTGTTATGTAAACATTGCAACAGCTCCAGTTGAAGAGTAGGAGGAACGAAATGTCGACCCTCAGGAGTCTGTTTAGGTGCTAGATGTTGCAGCTTAATGATCTCGGCCAGTAACGGAGAATGAATCCTGAGATTCGTATTAGCAACAATCTTGCATTTAGGAACTATAGAAGAAAGAATCGGTTCAGATACAGTGAAAGGTTCATATTGTCGAGACAAAGCATCGGCCTTAGAGTTCTTAGAGCCAGGTCTGTAAGTAAGTACATAATTGAAATGAGTCAGGAATAAGGACCAACGAGCTTGCCTAGAGGACAAACGCTTAGCCTCCCCAATATAGGACAAGTTCTTGTGGTCCGTCAAAATAGTAACCGGATGTAAGGTGCCCTCCAATAGATGTCTCCACTCTTTCAAGGCTTTAATGACTGCTAACAATTCCCTGTCTCCGATGTCATACCTGCTCTCAGGCCCAGAAAGTTTCTTGGAAAAAAAACCACAAGGATGTAACGGTTTATCCACCCCCAACCTTTGTGAGAGAACTGCACCTACTCCTGTCTCAGAGGCATCGACCTCAAGTAGGAACGGCAAGGATGTATCAGGATGGACTAATATTGGAGCAGAAGCAAAAAGTTCTTTGAGATTTTTGAAAGCAACGAGAGCTTCAGTAGACCAAGTCTTAGTATCAGCCCCTTGTTTGGTCATATTGGTAATAGGTGCAATAATAGAAGAGTAACCCTTAATGAAGCGCCTATAATAATTGGAGAACCCAATAAACCTCTGGATAGCCTTGAGTCCCTTAGGCAATGGCCAATCTAGAAAAGACTGGAGTTTGTCAGGATCCATCTTAAAGCCTTCCCCAGAAATCACGTATCCAAGAAAATCTATCTGGGTCTGGTCAAAGCTGCATTTCTCCAATTTGCAGTATAAGCCGTGTTGTAGAAGTTTGTGTAATACCTTTCTGACTTGTCTATGGTGGGTCTCAATCTCTCTAGAGTGTATGAGAATGTCATCCAGGTATACAATAACACAATCCTGTTGAAATTCCCTAAGAACTTCGTTAATTAGATCCTGGAATACTGCCGGTGCGTTACAAAGGCCAAAAGGCATGACCGTGTACTCATAATGCCCGTAGCGGGTATTAAATGCCGTCTTCCACTCGTGACCTTGTTGAATTCTCACCAAGTTATATGCCCCTCTGAGGTCCAACTTGGTGAAAATCTTAGAACCTTTTAGCCGATCAAAGAGCTCGGTAATCAAGGGGATCGGATAGGCATTCCTAATGGTTATTTTATTCAAACCTCGGTAATCAATACATGGTCTGAGTGAGCCATCCTTCTTTTTAACAAAAAAAAAATCCAGCCCCGGCGGGAGAAGAGGATCTCCTAATGAATCCCTTGTCTAAATTCTCCTGAATATATTCCTCTAAAACAGAATTCTCTTTAATGGATAGAGGATATACATTACCCCTGGGGGGCATGGTGCTGGGCAAAAGATTAATTTTACAATCAAAGGTCCTGTGTGGGGGTAGTGTATCAGCGTTCTTCTTATCGAACACTGCTTTCAAGTCAATGTACAGAGGAGGTATCTGTCTCCCTGTAGACTGGGTAGAACTATCTGGTGTGTTAATCATAGCCAATGGAGACACCCTGCGTAAACACCTCTCCTGACAACCCTGGCCCCATGAGATTATCTCCCCTAATTCCCAATCGATAATAGGGTTATGTCTCTTTAACCATGGGTAGCCCAGGACTATGGGAACAGAAGGAGATGAAATGAGCATAAGTGATAAGTTCTCCTCGTGTAAGATACCAATAGTTAAGTTAATGGGTATAGTCTCACGAGAGATAACAGGCTCAAGTAAAGGTCTACCATCTATGGCCTCAACGGCCAAGGGTGTATCCCTTAACTGGGATGGGATAGTGTGTTTAGTAGCAAAGACTTGGTCGATAAAATTCTCAGCAGCTCCGGAATCTATCAAGGCCATGGTCTTTAGCATTCCCTTCTCCCACGTTAAAGAAATTGGTAGCAGAAGCCTGTGATCTTTATAATTATGCGTAGAGGACAAAATAGAAACACCCAAGGCCTGTCCTCTAGAGAAACTTAGGTGCGGGCGTTTCCCGAGCGAGTAGGACAATTCAGACGCAAATGACCTCTGGCTCCACAATACATACATAAACCCTCCCTTCTCCTGTACTGCCTCTCCTCTTCAGAGAGGCGAGTATTGCCTATCTGCATAGGTTCAGGATACAGTGAGGTATTGGAATCAGGACTTTGAAATGTAGGGGCTAATTTAAAGGCAGGTCTGAAGTTCCTCTCTCTAGTATTCTGTCTCTCTCTTAAACGCTCATCAATACGTGAAATGAACGAAATTAAGTCCTCTAAATTCTCAGGAAGCTCCCTAGTAGCAACCTCATCAAGGATAATATCTGATAGCCCGTTCAAAAATACATCTATATAAGCCTGCTCATTCCACTTGACTTCTGCCGCCAGAGACCTGAACTCTAGTGCATAATCCACAAGTGTTCGGTTCTCCTGTCTCAGGCGCAACAGTAATCTGGCTGCATTAACCTTCCTACCAGGAGGGTCAAAAGTTCTTCTAAATGCAGCTACAAAGGCATTATAATTATATACCAATGGGTTATCATTCTCCCATAGTGGGTTGGCCCATCTCAGAGCTTTCTCAATGAGTAGGGTGATAATAAATCCAACTTTCGCCCTATCTGTGGGATAGGAGCGAGGTTGTAGTTCAAAGTGGATACTAATCTGGTTCAAAAAACCACAACACTTCTCCGGTGAACCACCTTAACGTACAGGTGGGGTAATATGGGAAGAGGCACCTACAGTGGCTACCTCTAGACCAGAACTTACAGGAGAGATGGAAGTAGTACGGATCTCCTCAGGTGGGTTATTGGCACGAGATAATAGCGCCTGTAGTGCTAGTGCCATCTGGTCCATTCTGTGTTCCATGGTGTCAAACCTGGAATCAGAGGGACCAACCTGACTGTTTGTACCTGCAGGATCCATTGGCCCTGTCGTAATGTCAGGATCGGGACAGGGATCCAACACGCAAAGTACAAACAGGACAGGGTACGTATACCGGACCTTAGAATGGCCGGACTAACGTACGGAGAGTAAAGAGAATGGTCAGAAACAAGCCGAGGTCGAGGGAACGAGAGGACAGGTGAACGAGGAACAAGCCGGGTCAAGGATACCAGAGGGAAACAGAGTAAGTCAAACTAGCCGGGTCGGAACCAAAGGAATAACTGAAATCGCCAGAGCACTGTGTGACTAGACAGGCTAGAACCACGACAGGGCAATGAGTGAATGGGAGAAACAGGTTTAAATACCCTGGTTACAGTGAGTATACCCGCCTCCGACGAGTCCTGAGTGGCTTCCAGTCACTTGAGTGACAGATCGGTCCGGACTGACGTCATGACGTCGGGCAGCGTGCGTGACGTCATAAAATGAGACGGATCCCTCGCGGCCGGCGTGAGAGTGTCTAGAAGAGCCGCGAGGGATGGAGGAAGCCGACCTGCTGGAGGAGTAAACTACTAAGTCTCTACCTCTTTCGGAGGTAGAGGCTTCAGGTACCCTGACACTCCATTACCTATTTAGAACCAACCCGTAGACGTCTAACAGAAATACTCCACCAAGCCAGACTCTATGACGGCTGGAGAGCATTGCACCCTACAAACAGGGATTACTCCTTTTACCCCCCTCCTTCAGGTTCATACACCAGAATAGACATTATCTATATCCAACACAAACACCTTGGATTAATTAGAGCAGCAAACTACGGCCCGATCATGTGGTCAGATCACGCCCCACTAACTCTAGACCTAACAATTCCCACCATCCCACAGACCCAACCACAATGGAAACTAAATGACCTCCTTCTAAGCAAACAGGATGTATTAGAGAAACTGAAGGTATGTATTAAGGAGTATCTTGCAAACAACGCAAGAGAAGACACAAGACCTGAAATTATTTGGGAAGCACACAAATGTGTACTCAGAGGGGAATTAATTAAAATAGCAAAAGCCCAGAACAAATTACGAGAAGCCCAAATACGATATCTAACCCGAGATATTCAAATCCTAGAAACCACACACCAGGCAGATATGTCATTACAAACATATAAAGCACTGACCTCAAAAAGGACAGAATTGACTACCACGCTACAACTACACGCAAAACAATCACTTCGTAAAACTAAACACACATACCACACTCAAGGGGGAAAAAGCGGACGCCTACTGGCACAAGCCCTATTACAACAAAGACAATCTACATTTATCTCAGACGTAAGGCGCTCTGACGGCTCTCTGACCCAGAGGATGCCAGAAATAATGTCAACCTTTCATAGCTTCTACACATCACTATACAATCTGAGGGACACACCAACACCCAACACCCAATTCACGAATTTCTCGCTAACAGAATAAAAAACACAATACCACGGAATATGGTAGAATTCCTGGATAGCCATATAACAAAGGAAGAATTCCTATCTGTGGTTAAACAACTACCCACGGGCAAAAGCCCTGGCCCGGATGGGTTCACAGGCAAATACTATAAGGTGATGGCACAGATGTTGGCAGAACCCTTCATCAGAGCATTCAACGCAAAAACTGACCCTTTGGCCGTCCCAACAGGATCCTTAGATGCTACCATACCTAATACCAAAGCCGGGTAAAGCCCCCATGAATTGTGCGAGCTATAGACCAATATCCTTGATGAACGTGGACCTTAAACTCTTTACCAAAATTTTGGCAACTAGGTTAAAACCATTATTACCAGAACTCATTCACCCAGACCAAGCTGGGTTCGTGCCGGGGAGCGAGGCAAAACATAACACCACTAAAATCATAAATATAATGCATTGGGCCAAAACACAAAAAATTCAGAGTGCACTGTTAGCCATTGACGCCGAAAAGGCATTTGATAGAGTGGACTGGTCCCTAATGCAGGCCACGATGCGGCACTTGGGTTTTGGACAACGGTGGTTTGCATGGATAGACAGATTATACTCATCTCCTACAGCCCGTATTCGCATAAATGGCCAACTAACAAAGGCAGTTAACATCAGAAATGGTACCAGACAGGGATGCCCGTTATCACCGCTGATATTTATCTTAACTTTAGACCCATTCCTACAAGGCATACGGGACCACCCTCACATTAGGGGGATAACGATCGGGGAGGCGGAATACAAAGTATCCGCATTCGCTGATTACTTACTTTTTACAATATCACATCCAACTCACACAATCCCACAGATACTAACCGAGATGGAAATATACAGTGAAATATCTAACTTCCAAGCTAACCTAACAAAATGCGAGATTCTCCCCATATTCACCACACAAACCACAGAAAAATATCTCCAACATAACTTTCACTTTACATGGACAACTAAATCAATTAAATATCTGGGGATACACCTTCCCCGACACACTGGACAACTATATGACCTAAACTTCCCACCACTCATGACCTCTATATCGAAAGACCTGCAGACGTGGCATAAGCCATGCTTTGGCTGGTTCTGTAGAATCAACATAATTAAAATGAATGTGTTGCCACGATTACTCTATTTGATGCAAACATTGCCGGTGATGCTACCAAAAATATTCGTCACCAAAATCAAAGGCATAATCCAAGCTTTCATCTGGGCACAAACAAAGCCACGCTTAGCACACAAACTCTTAACAAAACCAAGGGAAAGAGGGGGTATGGGTGTCCCAGACATAGAAGCATACCACAATGCCATACACATGACTAGGATATATGAATGGACAAAGAAACAGAAGACACAACAATGAGTAGCGATAGAACAAACATATTCCACTGTGCCACTAGCCTCCCTTCCCTGGTATGAATCACATAGCAATCCTATGACGCAGAAACACCATCCCACAATTGTGACCACTCTAAAAAGTTGGAAACGTCTTAACAATACCTTACCTATATCCCCATACCCCTCTCCACTTTACTACCTGACACAAAACCCCCTACTCCCGATGGGCTTTCTGAGACGCTTATATGAAATGTACCAGAACGTCTATCCTGTTACATTACAGGAGATAACGAGAGATAACTCACTCATTCCGTTAAGAGATCTTACACTTGGGAAACCTCCTACAGCTCTACAACAAATGCACTACGCCCAAATTCAACACTTTACAAAGGGACAACACTTAATTCCAGGGGGCAATAGGGAACCTACAGCTTTTGAACTCCTATGCAAAACCCGTCCTTTAAAACATAAATTACTATCTACTATGTACGAGATGATTACAAACACAAACACCCCAAACAAGATAGACACACCAGACTATTCCTCGAAATGGGCAAATTAATTACAAATAAACATAACAGGAGATCAATGGAAACAATTTTTTACTAGAACACAGAAAACTTCCATAGCCACTGTTTCCCAAGAAAGCAATTACAAGCACATCACAAGATGGCATTACACTCCCTCGAAACTAAGCAAGATGTATCCAGAATCCAAAGATATATGTTGGAGGTGCAGCCAGATGGGAGCAAATCACTCGCACATCTGGTGGAAATGCCCGATCATAGAAAGGTATTGTGTCAGAATACATACACTTATACAGAGCATTACGAATGCCAAAATCCCCTTTACACCGGAACATATGATTTTTCTTTTACCACCCCCAAACATAAAATTATAAAGAGAATAAACTAATTTCACAAATACTTGTGGCAGCTAATCGTCTTATTCCAATATATTGGAAACAAGCTAAAGCTCCTTCCATCAGGGAATGGATTGAAAAAGTGGAGGGCATTAGACAGATGGAGGAGATCACTCATGCCGTGGTAAAACATTTCTCTCAATACACACGAACCTGGCACCCATGGATTTCCTTTATGGAAAGGGGCGAAAAGACAAAATAAGCTAAATTTAAATGGGAAGATAAACAAAAGACTACACTGCTACATGCACAACCATTGCGATTAAACGCAATTAAACAAACACGGAAACCACACACGACATGACACCTCTCAATAAGCTAACTGGGATATGAACTGATGTTACCGATATGTGTTGTATTTTCTATAGCAATACCACTTAATAAAGAGGAAATGATAATTAGAATGTGAAATCAAAATACCGATGATAGCACTTGAGATACCATGTAAGTAAAGTCACACCAAGACTAGCAACATACTATGTTATCAATCGAATTTGAAAATATCTACAAACAGTTTTGTAAGTTAGAACTACGCATGTTACCTATATACCAATACTTGAGTTTGATTGTAATTTGTACGATGTTATGTCTGTACCCTACAGTAACTCTTTACTCAAAAACGAATACAAATGTAAAATGTAAAAAAAAAAAAAAAAAAAAAAAAGGGAGGTTAATGCACACCTGAAAAGACATGAAAAAAAAAATAATCTTTATTAAACATATAGTATTCCAATAATTACATAGAAATCAACACAAAGTATTGAGCATGAGGCAAATAATAAAATCAAACTAATGGTTATATTTAAATCAGCAATCCAATGCAGCATTATATTGAATACAAAATAAAGTTATGTGCATACTCACCAAACATTAGAATCTACAGATTGTAGCCTATGGCATACCAAGAGTATGGCAGGTATTGCATGTACCCTGGGCACCACTTGAAAGGGGCACTGCTGAGCTGGTCATGCAATTTGTTTTATTCTTTTAGCCCTGCTGTCGGCAAATGACAGGGCTGCATTGGTGAGGGGGATATGGTCGGCAGGAACAGAGGAAACACCCATGAACAGGACGTCTGTAAGGGGTGCATTGGGTGTGTAAGAGATGCACTGTATTTCTGTGTGTGTGTAAGAGAAGCAGTGTGTGTTTGTGTGTCTGTGTGTGTGTGAGTGTGTGTGCGTGAGTGTGGGATGCATTGTGTGTTTCTGTGTATGTGTGCAATGGATGCATTGTATGTTTCTCTGTGTGTAAGGGAAACATGGTGTGTTTCTGTGTGTGTAGGGATGCATCGTGTGTTTCTGTGTATGTATTGGAAAGCATTGTGTGTAGTGTGAAAGAGAGAGTTTGGGAGTTGGATAGGGGCTGAGTCCTACCAGCCCCTTTGTGCTTCTCTTTCCCCCCCTTCCTCAGCCTCTCTCCCCTCTTGTCCCTTACTGCTCTCCCCTCTTGTCCCTTAGAGCTCTCCCCTGCCCCACTGGCCCTTAGTGACCTCCCCTGTCCCTTAGTGATCTCCCCTGTCCCTTAATGCTCTCCCTGCCCCATTTCCCGTAGTGCTCTTCCCTCCAGTCTCTTAGAGCTCTCCACTCCTATCTCCTAGTGCTCTCTCCTACCATCCCCCATCCCTTGGATCTCCCCCATCCTTTAGTGCTCTCTCCTACTTCCCCAACCCCCATAGAGGTCTTCCCTACCCCTTAGTGGTCTCTCCTCTCCTCCCCTGTCCCTTAGTGGTCTCTCCTCTCTCACACCCCATTAGTGTACTCTCCTTCCCCCCCTTTTCATTAGTGATCTCCAGTGGCGTCGCTAGGGGGGGCCAGAGGGGGGCATGGCCCCCCCTACATCATGCTGTGCCCCTCCTTGTGCCCCCCCAAATGCCAGCAACCTGCTGGCCATGGGTTTAAATTCTATTCCCTCGGGCTGTAACAGTCTGTGACAGCCCGAGGGAATGCAGGAGAGAGGAGCTGGAGCGGTGCTGGGGGCTGTCTGGGGCCGGAGAGAGCACTGACAGGCTCCCAGGCACAGGCCCCACCCCCAAACGAAGCCCCACCTCCTGCACAGAAGCCCCGCCCCCGCCGTTAAGCAGCAGCCCATGCTGCTGCTGGAAAGCATGGAAGATGGCTGCCTGACCCCCAGCAACAGCCTCCAGTGACAGGTAGGCTTAATGTGTGTGTGTGTATGTCTGTCTGTCTGTCTGTCTGTTAGTGAGGAAGCTTGTGTGTCTGTATGTATGGACTCAGCCTCCCCACCACCCTCAGCCTCATCACCCTCCCTACCGCCCTCAGCCAGCCTCCTCACCCTCCCTACCACCCTCTGCCCCACCACCCTCCCTACCCCCCTCAGCTCCACCACCCTCCCCCCCACCCTCAGCCCCACCCCCCTCAGCCTCACCATCCTCAGCCTCCCTACCAACTTCAGCCTCACCACCCTCCCCACCACCTTCAGCCTCCCCACCACCCTCAGCCTCACCACCCTCCTCAGCACCCCACAACCCTCAGCCTCAGCACCCCACACCACCCTCAGCCTCAGCACCCAGCACCACCCTCAGCCTCCCCACCCTCCCCAATAACCTCAGCCTCCCCACCCTCCCCAATACCCTCAGCCTCACCACCCTCCCCACCACCCTCAGCCTCACCACCCTCACTACCCTCAGCCTCACCATCCCACCAGCCTCAGCACCCCCACCACCCTCAGCCTCAGCACCCCCCACCACCCTCAGCATCACCCTCCCTCACCAACCTCAGCGTCACCCTGTCTCACCATCCTCAGCATAACCCCCCTCACCATCCTCAGCATCACACCCCCACCCCAACCACCCGCAGCATCACCCCCTCACCATCCTCAGCATCACCTCCCACCCCCCTCAGCCTCACTCCTCACCACCCTCAGCCTCACCCCACCCCCCTCAGCCTCACCCCCCACCCCCCTCAGCCTCACCCCCTCACCACCCTCAGCCTCACCCCCTCACCACCCTCAGCCTCACCCCCTCACCACCCTCACCATCAACCCCCCTCCTTCTCACATCACATCACCCCCCCTCACTCTCACATCACCCCCCTCACTCTCACATCACCACCCTCACTCTCACATCAACCCCCCCTCTCACATCACCCCCCCTCCACTCTCACATCACCCCCCTCCTTCTCACATCACCCCCCCTCCTTCTCACATCACCCCCCCTCCTTCTCACATCACCCCCCCTCATTCTCACATCACCCCCCTCACTCTCACATCACCCCCCCTCACTCTCACATCACCACCCTCACTCTCACATCACCACCCTCACTCTCACATCACCACCCTCACTCTCACATCAACCCCCCCTCTCACATCAACCCCCCCTCTCACATCACCCCCCCTCCACTCTCACATCACCCCCCTCCACTCTCACATCACCCCCCCCCTCCTTCTCACATCACTCTCAGGCACATACACAGGTAAACTGTGCATCAATGTGTATATGTGACACTTTTTTGTTAGTGGGGCCTCATGTTTGAGTTACGCCTAAGGCCTCATAAAGTCTAGAGCCGCCTCTGCTCAGCAGTCTGTGTGTATGGACTCAGCAGTCTGTGTCTGTGTGTGTGTATGGACTCAGCAGTCTGTGTGTGTATGGACTCATCAGTCTGTGTGTCTGTGTGTGTATGACTCAGCAGTATGTGTCTGTGTGTGTGTATGGACTCAGCAGTCTGTGTCTGTGTGTGTGTATGGACTCAGCAGTCTGTGTCTGTGTATGTGTATGGACTCAGCAGTCTGTGTCCGTGTGTGTGTATGGACTCAGCAGTCTGTGTCTGTGTGTGTGTATGGACTCAGCAGTCTGTGTCTGTGTGTGTGTATGGACTCAGCAGTCTGTGTATGTGTGTGTGTATGGACTTAGCAGTCTGTGTATCTGTGTGTGTGTATGGACTCAGCATTGTGTGTGTGTGTGTGTGTATGGACTCATCAGTCTGTGTGTGTATGGACTCATCAGTCTGTGTGTGTATGGACTCAGCAGTCTGTGTGTATGGACTCAGCAGTCTGTGTGTGTATGGACTCAGCAGTCTGTATGTGTGTATGGACTCAGCAGTCTGTATGTGTGTATGGACTCAGCAATCTATATGTGTGTATGGACTCAGCAGTCTGTGTGTGTCTGTATCTAGGACTTAGCAGTCTGTGTGTGTATGGACTCAGCACTGTGTGTGTGTGTGTGTGTATGGACTCAGCAGTCTGTGTGTCTGTCTGTGTGTATATGGACTCAGCAGTCTGTGTGTCTGTCTGTGTGTATATGGACTCAGCAGTCTGTGTGTGTATGGACTCAGCAGTCTGTATGTCTGTGTGTGTGTATGTGTATGGACTCAGCTGTGTGTGTGTTGGATTCAGCAGTCTGTGTGTAAGTGTAAAAATCAGCCTGTGTGCATTCAGCAACGTCTGTGTGTGTGTATTTAGAAGTTTCTCGGTGTTCGTATTTGTGTACTGTGTATTTGTTGTGTAAACTCAGCAGTCTATCAATAATTACAATTTTTATTCCTGTGAGTTGTTGTGTAGGAAGGGCCCCAGTGCACTGCTTTGCCCGGGGGCCCTTAACACTGTTAAGATGGTACTGCTTGTGTGTGTCAGTGAGCTTCTATTTATTGAGCATGTGTGTGTCCCTGAACTTCTTTGTAGTGAGCCTTGTGTTTATACAAGTGAGTTTGTCTGTAGTAAGCCTGTGTGCGAGTTTTTTGTCTGTCAGTGAGCCTATTTGCGCATGTCAGTGAGCTTCTGTGCTCACTGTACTATATATATATATATATATATATATATATATATATATATATATATATATAGACCTGTAGGAATGGCATACATTTTTTTTCCAGGGCTGCTTTCCAGTTTGGCTCTGCCAGCGAGTGCGCTTTACCGCTGAATCATCTGTGGGAGCTGCCGCACACTTTAGCCCTGTTACACGCATCTGGGAGCTGCTGTTGACAGGTACTTGTAGTCTAGAGATTGGGACATGGGGTATATGATCAGCTATCTGTATAATACTATAGTGCTGTTCTCTGTATAATACAGGTCTGTGTCTGTATAATATCCTGGGACAATCATTGTTCCCTGTATAGTGCTGCTCTCTGTCTTGGGATATTATACACAAACAGATCTGTATTTACAGAGAGCAGCACTATACAGAGAGCAACGACTGTCCCAGGATATTATACACACAGCCATGTATTATACAGAGAGCAGCACTGTACAGGGAGCGCTGAATGTCCCAATTTCTCAAATGTTGGCAACTATGGCACTATATCAAGGGAAATGTTTGCTTTTTTAATAATCCCTGGTGGAAAATAATGAATCCTCCACCAGGGATTATAGAAAAAAAAAACACATTGTGTCGGGGGCGGGGCTTAACATGCGGCAGGGGCGGGGTCAAACTGCGGCGAGGGCAGGGTTAAATGTGCCCCCCTACTTTTGTCCCTGGCCCACCATGTGCCCCCCCCTAAAAATGAATCCTAGAGACGCCACTGGTGATCTCTCCTCTCCCTCCCCCCCTTAGTGGTCTCTCCTCCCCCCTTTCCATTAGTCGTCTCTCCTCTCCCACCTTTCCATTAGTGGTCTCTCCCCTCCCCCCCCCCCTTTCCATTAGTGGTTTCTCCTCTGCCCCCTCCCTCCCTTAGTGGTCTCTGCTCATCCCCATTCCTCCCTTAGTGGTCTCTCCTCACACACCCTCTCCCTCTCTTAGTGGTCTCTCCTCACCCCCCCTCCCTCCCATGGTGGTCTCTTCCCCACCCCCTTCCCACAGTGGTCGAGCTCCGGTCCGGTCCGTGGTACATTGAGCACTTCCTGTCAGTTCGGCCAGGTACAGGAAACGGATGCTCCTTGACCGCAGACCGGACCGGAGCCCGGCCATGCTACACTGAGGGACTGGCAGGAGGGAGTGCTGTGTGCTTCCCTCCTGCTAATTCCTCATATCTTGCACCCTCATGGACGCGCCGACCCGGGCAGTGCTGCAGCCACCTGAGGCTCTCTATAGAGCACTAAGGTGGCTGCAGCATGAGGGACAGGGCTCTCTGGGCGGCACCCCTTCCTAAGGGGCACCCTGGTGACTGCCTAAGTCACCTATAGGAAGCTCCGTCCCTGATAGCTACCCACACACAGCAGCACACTCATAGCTACCCACACACTTCCCTTACTTTATCCATGCACAGCAACAAACATCACTCCCAGCTACAAAACTTACAGTGAAAATGATTTGAGAATTTACCTGGGTCCCCTCGGGCACCCAATACTGCCTTCCCTACTTTTGACCGATCTAGGCCTGGCCATGCATGCTGTGCTCAGCTGAAACTTTCAGCCAATGAGCTGGCTCTGCATAGCTGGACATACCTACAGATATACACACTGATACAGATACAGATAAATAGACACAACTAACACACATATAGATACACAAACACACACACTGACATACAGACACACAGATACATACACTGCTACACACTGTGATACACATACACAATGACAAACATAAACACACACATTCTGGTGAAAACGTAACCTTGTATAGCCACCCTTCAGTTTCCTACCTTTTGGGTACAGGAGGGTAGTTTCCATGTGGCCAGGGCTTCAGGCTGAGGCTGTTTAGAGATAGGGGCTGGCTCTCCTGTCACTGCCTGCTCCTCCTCTATGCTGAGGGTCTTTACATCTCTACTATCTGAGAGAAAATGACAGGTTCTCACAGACTGTCGATATTAAAGGGGCCAGATCACACTGTTAAAGTGCCATAGCACCCGACACATGTCAATTGTGTCACGTGCATGAGTTTCCCGATGGGCCTCCTTATTGTGTGGGCCCTGGTGTAGTCGTACTGGCTGCACTGGCAGTAGTCTAGCCACTTGTCCCCCTCATGCTGCCAAAACAGCTCTGATGCATCAAGGTATTGGTTCCACTAGACCTGAAAGTTTCCTGTGGTATCTGGCACCAGGACATTAGGAGCAGATCATTGAAGTGCTGCAAGTTGCAAAATGGAGCCTAAATTAATTGGATTTGCTGTTCAAGCACATCCCACAGAACGTTCCTCAAACCATTCCTGAACAATTTTTGCACGGCGCATTATCTGCTGAAAAAGGCCACTGCCATCAGTGAACACCAAGGCCATGAACAGATGTACTACTCTTTGTAGTTGGTACATGTCAAAGTAACATCCATATTACATAGTTACATAGCTGAAAAGAGACTTGCGTCTATCAAGTTCAGCCTTCCTCACATATGTTTTTGCTGTTGATCCAAAAGAAGGAAAAAAACTAGTCTGAAAGGCTTCCAATTTTGCAGCAAAGTAGGAAGAATTACCCTCTTGACCCCAAAATAGCAGTCAGATGTCTCCTTGGATCAAGCAGCTATTACCCCACTAATTAGAAACTATATCCCTGTATGTTATGTTTTTGCAAGTATTTATCCAATTGCAGTTTTAACATCTATACTCTAAAACCACCTCTTCAGGCAGAGAATTCCATATTCGTATTGCTCTTACTGTAAAAAAAACTTTTTCTTTGCCTTAGATGTTCCTAGCAGAACATTGCCCAAACATAACACTGCCTCCGCTGGCCTGTTTTTTTTTAGTTGTTTATTTTTTTTAGCAATTTGAGCTACTGTAGCCCTTCTGTTTGATCGTACAGGACAGGCTAGCCTTCGATCCCCAGTGCATCAATGAGCTGCAGGCACCCATGACCCTGATGCTATTTTACCGGTTGTCCTTCCTTGCACCACTGTTGGTAGGTACTGACCACGGCATATCCAAAAGGACTTGCCATTTTGGAGAAACTTCAACCCAGTCATCTAGTCATTACTATTTGGTCCTTGTCAAAGTCACTTAGACTTGTCCATTTTTCCTGCTCCAGACTCATGAAAGAACTGGCTGTTAACTTCCTGCTTAATATATCAATGTTATTCACTTCACCTGTCAGCGGTTTTAATGTTGTGGTTGATCAGTGTATACATGTAAAAATAGAGCACA
The DNA here is from genome assembly GCF_036172605.1 of Pelobates fuscus. Classification (NCBI taxonomy): domain Eukaryota; kingdom Metazoa; phylum Chordata; class Amphibia; order Anura; family Pelobatidae; genus Pelobates; species Pelobates fuscus. The sequence goes on from NC_086317.1 coordinate 244,305,767, forward strand.
AAGTGTTGTCTAGTGCATTTTATTCTCCAGAAGGTTGCAACTTAGCAACAGAAAATCACTCTTCCCATTAAACTTAGCGAAATGAATATAATAAATAACATAAGAATTATATATAATGTATGATGGAAGTGTATGCCATGCAAATTTACTTTTATCATGACATGTCAATAGAAATACACAGACACCTTACAATCCCCACGAACACACACTGACATGTCAAAGTCATGTATAAGAGTTATCATCTGACAACCCCCCTCCTAACTCCCCCCCTCCCTACCCACACACACAAACATACAAAAACACACATTCTGCAAGCTCAAACCAATATCACCACTCTGTATGACAGTGCACTGAAAGTTTCCACTCAATACTCAAGGGACACATGTCTGTCAGTTTACACTCTACTAAGATGAATCTCATTAGGGATTTAGAAAATCTCAGATTTTGTGTATTTGACTTTGCTTGCTTATCTAATGCAGACAGCTGACCTCAGATCTGCTGTAGGTCAGGTACTAATCACATCCTTACAGACTAGCTAGGCCAACATCACCAGAGACTAGATTTTCTGAGCAATTATTTCCTGGGGCACATACACGCTGTAGGTCAAAGGCCTTATAATTTGTGGTGATTGCTTCTTCTCTGTGTTTTCCTCTTGCTTATCATGAAAGCCACAAATGGGTCCTTTTCAAGGTGATTTGTTTAGCACCAATGGGGGACATCTGAGTCAAATAGACTGTCTTTTTAAGGCCCCTATCATGTGTGTGCTATTCATGCATTAGATGTTAGGGTGGCAAATCGTCAGGAAACGAAAACTCTGTATGCAGGCTCAACACTCACAACTAGAGACAAGTACAGATACTAAACTAAGTCTAACAGGGTTATTAACTAAAGTGACAATTCAAAGTCCATGACTTCTTCATCTCTCGTTCTATAGATTTACTAGCCATAACAGAAACCTGGCTCTCCCCCTCTGACACTGCCACCCCTGCATCTTTGTCCTTCGGTGGTCTCCAACTTACCCACAACCCAAGAAACTCTGAATGTAAAGGTGGTGGTGTTGGGTTTCTCCTCTCCCCTCACTGCTCTTTTAAACCTCTTCCCACCCCCCCTTCTCTCTCTTTCCCATCATTTGAAATACACTCAATTCGCCTTTTCAAACCCTTCTCTGCTAACATTGCTGTTATTTACCGCCCCCCTGGTTCCCCTCTTCTCTTCCTTGACCACTTTGCTGCCTGGCTACCCTATTTCCTCTCTTCTAACATTCCATCCCTAATTCTCGGGGACTTCAATATTCCTATAAACCCACCTTTGACCTCTGCAGCCACCAAACTACTTTCCATGACTTCCTCCCTCGGGCTATCGCAGTGGGCAGATTCTCCCACCCATGTAGCTGGCAATACCCTTGACCTAATCTTCACTTATGCATGTACAGTATCTAATATCTGCAACACTCCATATCCACTCTCTGATCACCACCTCTTATCATTTGCTCTCACATACCCCCTCACCCAAAAACCTCAGCCTAACCCCCCTCAACTCAGGAGGGACCTTAATTCTCTTGATCTCCAACAGTTGTCAGCTGACATTGATTCACAACTGCTGTCCATCCCTTCCCTCTCCTGTCCTTCACAGGCCATCTCCATATATAACTCTACTCTTACATCTGCCTTGAACACTGCAGCGCCACTCCAAACAAGCACCTCGAGGAGGACCCGCCCCCAACCATGGCATACTAAATCAACGCGCTACCTGCAAAGATGCTCCCGTTGTGCTGAACGCTCCTGGAGGAAGTCTCGTACACAATCAGACTTTCTCCATTATAGATTCATATTGTGTTCATACAGTGCAGCCCTTGCCCTTGCCAAACAGTCCTATTTTTCCACTCTCATTAGTTCATGTTCCCGCAACCCCAGGCGTCTCTTTCACACCTTTAATTCTCTTCTTCGCCCTGCTGTGGCCACCCCCAAAACTAACCTTACTGCTGATAACTTCGCATGTTACTTCACTGACAAGATTGAACAGCTAAGGAAAGAATTCTCCCCTCCTTGCCTTTCTGTTTCTCAATCACACATAGATCATGCCTTTCCTACCCTTCAGACATTCTCCCCAGCTACTGACCAAGAGGTGGCTGCTCTTCTTTGCTCCTCTCGCCCCACCACTTGCCCGCTCGATCCTGTCCCATCTCACCTTATTAGATCTCTCTCCACTTGTCTCGTGCCTTCTCTAACACACATCTTCAACTGCTCGCTCTCCTCTGGCATCGTCCCTGCTGACCTTAAACATGCCACTGTAGTACCTATACTAAAAAAACCATCCCTCGACCCATCCACCCCCTCTAACTACCGTCCCATATCCCTGCTCCCTTTTTCCTCAAAGCTTCTGGAAAGACTTGTCTTCACCCGTGTGTCTCATTTCCTCAATTCCAACTCTCTCCTTGACCCTCTTCAATCTGGCTTCCGCCCTCTCCACTCTACAGAGACTGCCCTTATCAAAGTTACTAACGACCTAATCGCAGCTAAATCCAAAGGCCACTACTCCATACTAATTCTTCTTGACCTCTCAGCGGCCTTTGACACCGTTGATCATGCTCTCCTTCTTCAAACTCTTCAATCGCTTGGTCTCTGTGACTCTGTCCTCTCATGGTTTTCCTCTTATCTCTCCCAACGCTCATTCAGTGTCTCCTTTTCTAATGATACCTCCTCCCCTTGCCCTGTCTCAGTTGGAGTTCCCCAAGGCTCCGTCCTTGGTCCCCTTCTATTTTCTCTTTATACTGCCTCTCTTGGCAAACTTATTACCTCTTTTGGATTTCACTACCACCTGTACGCTGATGACACCCAGCTATATCTCTCCTCCCCGGACCTCTCCCCTGCCGTCCTGCAACGTGTCACTGCTTGCCTTTCTTCCATCTCTGACTGGATGTCCTCCCGCTTTCTGAAACTCAATCTCTCAAAAACTGAGCTCCTTGTCTTTCCTCCTCCTAATACTGATCCTCCTCTTTCGCTCTCCCTCCAAGTTTGTGGTACCAACATCAGTCCATCCTTGCAAGCGCGCTGTCTTGGCGTCATACTTGACTCTGGTCTCACCTTTGAGCCTCACATCCAGCATGTTGCCAAATCCTGTAGATTCCATCTTAAAAACATAGCCCGCATCCGCCCCTTTCTTGCACCAGATACTACCAAGGAGCTTGTCCATGCTCTAGTAATTTCCCGCATGGATTATTGTAACCCTCTCCTGATTGGTCTCCCCAATAGCCGTACTGCACCCTTACAGTCCGTAATGAATGCTGCTGCTAGATTGATTTTCCTCTCTAGTCGTTTCTCTCACACCTCACCCCTCTGCCAGTCCTTACATTGGCTTCCTGTATGCTATAGGAGTCAATTCAAGGTACTAACTCACACCTATAAAGCACTGAACAACTCTAGCCCCTCTTATATCTCCTCACAGATCCATAGGTATGTCCCTTCTCGGTCTCTCCGTTCTGCCCGTGACCACCTCCTGTCCGTTGTCCGCACTTGTACGGCCAACTCGCGCTTGCAGGACTTCTCGCGGGCGGCTCCCTTCCTATGGAATAGCCTGCCTACCGCCATCAGACTCTCCCCTAGTCTTGCATCTTTTAAGAAGTGCCTTAAAACCCATCTCTTTAGGAAAGCTTATGGCCTCCAAGACTAACCCTTACCTCACATACCTGTCTCTTGCCCTCTCCGAAAGGGCAGCCCACCTTATTTGATTGTAAATTCCTGTCCTAATGTGTTTTACACCCCACCTCCTATAGAATGTAAGCTCGTTTGAGCAGGGTCCTCTTCAACCTATTGTTCCTGTAAGTTTATTTGTAACTGTCCTATTTATAGTTAAATCCCCCTCTCATAATATTGTAAAGCGCTACGGAATCTGTTGGCGCTATATAAATGGCAATAATAAATAAATAAATAAAGTAAATATAAAATTGAAGGCCAAAATTGCTGAATTGGGGGAGATAAAATGCAGTGCTTCACTGAGTTTGAGTGTGAAGTGAGGCCTGAAGAACAGAGAAGGACATTGAACAGTTATATGAAAGTATTTACAGCTGGGAGGAGAATAGGAGAGTCATAGATTTGCGTACAATGAACGTCGTGAATCCAGAGTGGCAAAGGCAGAATGTAGTGTGAACCTTCATTAAGTTAAGTTAATAAGTATAAAGGGGTGTATATAAAAATACTATAAAAATCTTTTCTGTCTCATTAAAGATGTCTTTGCCAGAGGCTCAAGGAGGCAATGTGAAGGGTCAGTGTGGGACCTGTCTAGAGGGGTCTGCCTTGAAGTTGGCAGGCGGGCATTCCCTCCAGTGGCCATTGGAGTAACTAAATGACCTCCATTTGCTTAAATATACATAGGGATTAAGGAGAGAGTGCAGATAACTTTTTTTTTTCCTTTGGTTTTTAATACACATCTACAACCGCCAAAAAACACCCATGCTAAATTATAAATGTTGTCCTTAGAAATAGTTTAGAAATACCCAATGTTATGTTCTTAGTTGTTTTTTTTTGGGCAAGTTATAGGGCTATAAGTACAAGTTGGACATTGCTGTTTCAAAATATATATTTTTAAAATGTATCAATAGTGACATTGTAACACTATTATCTGTCATAAATCTCTGAATCACACCTCACATGTACATTTTTTTTTTTAAAGTAGACAACCCAGGGTATTTAATATGGGGTATGTACAGTCTTTTTTTAGTAACCACTTAGTCACAAACACTGTCCAAAGTTAGCATTTATATTTGTTTGTGTGTTAAAAATGCAAAAAACTATTATGAACACTAACTTTGGCCAGTGTTTGTGACTAAATGGCTACTAAAAAAGACTGAACATACCCCATTTGCAATACCTTGGGTTGTCTTCTTTTGCAAATGGTATACCATCATGGGGGTAATTCTCATTCCTGGGCTACCATACACTCTCAAAGGCAACATTTCAATGTGAAATTTTTTTAAAAATCAAGCCTCATATTTGAGCCTGTAACTTTCAAAAACACTATAAACCTGTACATAGGAGAGACTTGGGGAGACTTCGCTGAAGACAAATATTAGTGTTTCAAAACAGTAAAACATATCACAACATTGATATCATCAGTGAAAGTGCCATTTGTGTGTGAAAAATGCAAGAAACGTCACTTTCACTGACAATATCATCGCTGTGATATGTTTTACTGTTTTGACACTAATACTTGTGTTTAGCGAAGTCTCCCGAGTAAAACAGTACCCCTCATGAACAGGTTTTAGAGTGTCATGGGAAGTTACAGGGTTAAATACAGTGCTAGCAAATTAAATGCTCTGGACTTTCGGCCCGGGTTGTCAGGCAGGTCCCTCAAATTGCAATCCATAAAATGGCTTAATTATGTAAAAATATTACATAAATATGCACGTAGAATTGAAATGTATATACATATTTATATATTTGAAGTCTACGTGTATATTTATGAATTTATTTATGTAATTATGTGTGTATATATATATATATATATATATATATATATATATATATCGTATTATTTGTATCTATTTATATATACATAGATATTTATATATATATATATATATATATATATATATATATGTGTGTGTGTGTGTGTGTAATTTAATTATAAGTGTATTTTTATATAAATATATGTATACATTAATATAAAAAATACACTTAGTATGATGGAAACAAATCCTGCATAAGCCCTACAGTTAAGGAAAAGATTGTACATCAAATGCTGATGCCAGTCATTGATTATGGGGATGTAGTATATGCACCGCAAGCCCACCTTAATAAACTCAATACATTGTATAACTCGCCGATTTGTGCTACAATGTAATTAGAGGACCAACCATTGTGGCATGCTAAAAGAACAAAACTGGTTGTCGCTGGAATCCAGACGCACCTGTAACGGACCGTTTCACTTACAAGAGGATAAAAGCCAGTTTAGGCGATAATCCCCTTTTTGAGAGACAGGCACAGCTACTGCAGAACACCAAACTCCCGAACTGGATACAAGATAACACTCCGAACTGGAACAGCTGAACAAGAAAAGCATACAATCCGCTTACACTCCTGGCAGTCAGCTTACAATCCAATTCCCCCCAAGAACGAGACGACACTTCATTTTGAGGGTTAAACAGGAACTGAGGACTGGCTCATCCAGCCTGGCTTTTATTTCCAACTCACACATACAGGCCACACCCAGGGGGAGGCATAAAAAAACCAATGACATAGATGTTACCTCCCACACATCCCCTCCCCTTAGTGTGACACATAATCCCATTATGCATACAGTTTAAAATATACTTTTACACAACTTTCCTAACTCTAAAACCATACATCACATTCACATAAAAATACATATCCACAATCAATCCATTCAGGGGAACAACATTGTGGCGAAACCAACCTCGCCACTGGGCCCTGGAGAAGCCTGTTTGCTAGCCTCCTGCCCAGTGATTATGGTCCCTGGGAGGTATTGCCCTTTAAGGGACTGAATTGGGGCTTATGGACTGCTACCATAATGTACTGACCCTTTGGGAACTACTTTTGGGCATGGGGATTGTATAATACTGTCCCTAGCCCTTTAAATACTTTGGGGACAGATTGGTACTTTTGTATATGGCACTTCGGACACAGTCGAAGCTGTCGAAGTTACCGAAGTTACCGAAGTTGTCGAAGTTGTCGAAGTGGCCGGTATCGGACAAAGGACCACGTGGCGGCGGCCATTTTAACTTCGAACACTGCCGACCCTTAACATCAACTCCACTTCGACACTTCGACTAAAGTCGAAGTACAGGCACACTTCGAATGGGACATAGCCGTTTTTATGCCAGGAATTGACCGACCGCACAGCCCAAATCTATGGAACTGTTTTGGGCAAGAAAATGTGCTTGCGGTCGGTCATAAAAGGACTTCCATGTAACTTTTGATCCACTGGAGGGATTTGCCTGAATTTTGGAAGTGTTTATGTTTAAAGTATGCTGAGTCTGAATATGTGATTTGTATGGTTTTGAAGTTACAGATATTGTGTAAAAGTTATGTTTTAAACTGTATAATAAGTGGATTATCTATCAGGCTAAGGGGAGGGGATGTGTGGGTTGTACCATATCTCGGATTGGTTATTTTATGCCTCCCCCTGGGTGTGGCCTGTATGTGTGAGATGGAAATAAAAGCCAGGCTGGATGAGCCAGTCCAGAGTTCCTGTTTTACCCTCAAAGTGATGTGTCGTCTCATTATTGGGGGGAAGGATTTATTGCATGCTGTTCCAGTTGACTGCTAGGAGTACAAGCCTATTCATATGGTTCCTATTCAATGGTCTACAGCATTCATATGCTTGGGAGAATTTAAAGGTTTCTCGGATTCGGTGATTGTGGTGTCGGCTAGAGTGCTTGGAGTCCTCAGGAAGCACTAGGAGCATCCATTAACGGAGGTACCAAGTCGGGGTGCCAGGTGATCCGTTACAAACATATTAAAAAATGGCATGGATCAGACCAGGGGTTCAAAAGTTAGTAAAGTATCTTTTAAAACCCCTAGCTTTCCAGCTTCCTTCTCTGTGCTGGAGAAGTAATCCAATTACCTCCCAGCACAGAGACAGACTCCATTAACCACATGGTTACAGAAAGACATAAAACACTTTAAAATACAGAAAGTTACTTTTTATCCATAACACACAGACATTTCACATATCCCCAGATAGCTGGGATCTGAGCGCACAAAACTACCGAATAGCGCGCAGATCCTATTCACACAGTACAATTGCCATGGAGCTAAAGTCTTTCCCATAGTCTTTCATTATATGAATAGGCTCCATGGTATAGCTATCTGGGGTATCACATTCCCATAAAGTCTGGTCCATAGTCCAAAGGCAAGAGGCGGGCAATCAGCCCCCTCCAAGGACACGTGGCGAGGTCAGTTTCGCCACACTTCTCCCCTTTACCCCCCAGACTAACAGGGTATCTGACCTCCTGCCGGTCAGTGCCCTGGTTAGTCCAGCAACCCACCCACAAAACAGAAACAGCAGTACAGCCCACCCACAATAACTGGTTACTACACCTGGGTAGGGGAGAACTTTGTCCAGGTCCAGGTGTCTCACCACGGCTGTGTGGGGGACTGGTAGTCTGCCCTGGTGGGTTGCTGAGTGGGCAGAGACCAGCGGTACTCTGCCCTGGTGCCAGTACTACCGCGGAAGTAGCCTGGTTGGAGCCTGGTTGTGGGAGGGAGAGACCAACTGTCTCCCCTCTGGCTATACTGCTCTCTGGCTGGGGGACAGGACCGACCGTCCCTACCCCTTGGGCTGTAAGTGCAGAGACTACGGTCCCATCTGCACAGTTGTGGGGCTTAACATCTCCCCTTGGTGGGTTAGGCTGCCGCTGGAGAGAGGGTGCAACAAGCTCCTCCCTCTGGACGGTAAACTGCCGCTGGGGAGAGAGGTTAGCAGCCTCCTCTCCCTGCCACTCTCTCTGCTGGTGGAAAGGGAGACCAGCTGTCTCCCCTTTCATTCTCTTGTCCTGCTGCTGGGGTGCGAGACTGACGGTCTCTGCTCCCTGCAGGACACACTGCCGCTGGGGAGGAAGGACGGCACCTTCAGCTCCCTGGGGTACACACTGCCACTGGGGAGGAAGGACGGCACCTTCTGCTCCATGGGGTACACACTGCCGCTGGGTGGATGGACGGCACCTTCGTTTCCCTGGTTACAAACTGCCGCTGGGGAGGACGGACGACACCATCAGCTCCCTGGGGTACACACTGCCGCTGGGGAGGAAGGACGATACCTTCTGCTCCCTGGGACACACACGGCCGCTGGGGAGGACGGACGACACCATCAGCTCCCTGGGGTACACACTGCCGCTGGGGAGGAAGGACGGCACCTTCCGCTCCCTGGGGTACACACTGCCGCTGGGGAGGAAGGACGATACCTTCTGCTCCCTGGAACACACACTGCCGCTGGGGAGGACGGACGACACCATCAGCTCCCTGGGGTACACACTGCCGCTGGGGAGGAAGGACGATACCTTCTGCTCCCTGGGACACACACTGCCGCTGGGGAGGACGGACGACACCATCAGCTCCCTGGTATAAACAATGCCGCTGGGGAGGAATGACGACCCCTTCATCTCCCTGGGATACACACTGCCGCTGGGGAGGAAGGACGGCACCTTCTGCTCCCTGGGTTACACACTGCCACTGGGGAGGAAGGACTGCACCTTCTGCTCCCTGGGACACACACTGCCGCTGGGGAGGACGGACAACACCATCAGCTCCCTGGGGTACACACTGCCGCTGGGGAGGAAGGACGGCACCTTCTGCTCCCTGGGCTACACACTGCCGCTGGGGAGGATGGACGACACCATCAGCTCCCTGGGTTACACACTGCCGCTGGGGAGGATGGACGACACCATCAGCTCCCTGGGGTACACACTGCCGCTGGGGAGGAAGGACCGCACCTTCTGCTCCCTGGGACACACACTGCCGCTGGGGATCTGGGCCGACTGCCCAGCATCCCTGTAGGGCCGGTAGAGAGACCTCGGTCCCATCTCCACCTGCCTGCTGGGGGCCTTTCCAGTACCACTCCATGCAGTCCTCTACTTTGGGTTTCTCTGGTTTGTGTTGGAGGAGGATATGGGCTACCTCATCTCCATGACCATGTCTCACCATTAACAGGATGAAATCGTACTCAAGATCACGTGACCTCTGGTTCTCTTGAAGCAGTTGCTGCACAGCTGCATCAATCTCCTTCCGGGGATTCGGGCCATATTTGGCTATTCTTCTCAGTACCTCAGTATCAAAATCTACGCCTTCATATCGATAGAACATGACTGCTGGTGGGGACGCTGTACGGGTACTGGCGTTGCCCTCACTTTGTAAATCCAGGGGATGGTGTTACCTGTAGCTGTCCTTCTGGTTGTAGGAACGATCCCGCCGCTTGCCACCAATTGTAACGGACCGTTTCACTTACAAGAGGATAAAAGCCAGTTTAGGCGATAATCCCCTTTTTGAGAGACAGGCACAGCTACTGCAGAACACCAAACTCCCGAACTGGATACAAGATAACACTCCGAACTGGAACAGCTGAACAAGAAAAGCATACAATCCGCTTACACTCCTGGCAGTCAGCTTCCAATCCAATTCCCCCCAAGAACGAGACAACACTTCATTTTGAGGGTTAAACAGGAACTCTGGACTGGCTCATCCAGCCTGGCTTTTATTTCCAACTCACACATACAGGCCACACCCAGGGGGAGGCATAAAAGAACCAATGACATAGATGTTACCTCCCACACATCCCCTCCCCTTAGTGTGACACATAATCCCATTATGCATACAGTTTAAAATATACTTTTACACAACTTTCCTAACTCTAAAACCATACATCACATTCACATAAAAATACATATCCACAATCAATCCATTCAGGGGAACAACATATTAAAAAATGGCATGGATCAGACCAGGGGTTCAAAAGTTAGTAAAGTATCTTTTAAAACCCCTAGCTTTCCAGCTTCCTTCTCTGTGCTGGAGAAGTAATCCAATTACCTCCCAGCACAGAGACAGACTCCATTAACCACATGGTTACAGAAAGACATAAAACACTTTAAAATACAGAAAGTTACTTTTTATCCATAACACACAGACATTTCACATATCCCCAGATAGCTGGGATCTGAGCGCACAAAACTACCGAATAGCGCGCAGATCCTATTCACACAGTACAATTGCCATGGAGCTAAAGTCTTTCCCATAGTCTTTCATTATATGAATAGGCTCAATGGTATAGCTATCTGGGGTATCACATTCCCATAAAGTCTGGTCCATAGTCCAAAGGCAAGAGGCGGGCAATCAGCCCCCTCCAAGGACACGTGGCGAGGTCGGTTTCGCCACAGCACCCTTCATCTTTCTAGCCTTGCGTTTAAAAGCTTTTCTGGGAAGCTCCCGCCCTACCTGAGCAGAATGCTCTCCCCAGCTGTTCCCACCTCCTATAACCGCCGATCCAGTACCAGCACTTTATTTAGTCTACCTCTATACAAAAAGAAAGCAGCCCAATCCTCCTTTTCCAACAGAGAACCACAATTATGGAACGACCTCCCGAACACTTTCAAATCTTCCCCAAGCCTAAAGTCCTTTAAGAGATCCCTCTCTACATACCTCAAAACAAAATGCACGTATCATGGTTGATTATATATTTCCTACCTGTTCTATGTTACATTTTGTATATATTGTGTATTAATATTGTTTTTGTATTTTATTGTACCCTATTGTAACAATGCAATGTTTTGTGGACCCAGAACATACTTGAAAACGAGAAATCTCAATGAAGCCTTCCTGGTAAAATATTTTATATATATATTTGTGTACAGTGTAATTAGAGGACGTACAATTTAAGGTGAGGTGGGAGGGGAACTTCCAGACGGCGACGATAGGTAAGCTGGGGGTTACTGGGGATTTAAATAGGAAATAGGAAAATAGGGGATTTAAATAGGAAAATAACCCCTCCCACAAATTCAGGCATATGCCTTCCACTTGTGTACGGGGTAATTAGAGGACGTACAATTAAAGTATGTAGTTCGATAAGGACCAAAGTCGGTTGAGGTGTGCCGAAACCGACGAGAGGTCAGGCCTGCAAAAGAGGGCAAAAATATAAGACAAGATTAATTTCAGAATTAGCAATCATTTAGTCACATTATCAAAAAGACAGTCTGATTTCTATCCTGGGTTAGGAATGTTCCTATTGTAAACCAACTTACCATATTTCTACTTATGTGTGTCGTAACTGGCCCATTCGAGGCTTCTGTTGTATTGACATGGAATGAGTGGCCCGAGTAGGAGGAAGGATTAAGGCCTGGGTGGTGTATTAAAGTAACAAATATCACAGTTATTAAAGATAGTAAGGTTAGTTATGGACCAGGCTAACCTGGTCTTTGATTACGAGTACACATTTTGAACCTGGCACAATTTAAAATGCCCAGCTGATATGTTTTGGTATGAGTAGATAATGTAACGATTGTTGATTTCCTGAATTTTACGCATGGGTGAAGGTCGAATGTTTCCGACAGCAAGATTCTTTCTTTTGGCCTCAAGAAATCGTAGAAAGCCAAGTAAGCTGCTGACTTAAATTACTATGTTAGTAGGGTTATTAAAGGGAGGCTTAACGGTTCATTTGAAAACTTCCCCTAAGATTTACTGTTGATAGGGAGTGAATTGGATGATTTCTGGAGTTTTGATCTCTGACACTTGTCAGCGCCCTTACTGGATAAGAAAAGAAAATGGAAGCTGTTGGGGTATATTGTCTACATGTCATGTTAAATTCCTGTAGGTATAGTTTCAATTGTATTGTAGGCTAGTTTCAAAGAGATGTGGCAAAAATTGTGCTAGCAACCATTTATAATTGGAACGCATTTATTATCTTGAATCATACACAATACTTACACATATCGTAAGCTGTAGAGTACGTTTGCTTAGTATTAGTAGACAAATCTACCTGCATAAAAAACTCTAACTTAAGGCATGATTAAAACATTTTGAACTGCAGAGGATCTCTGGACTGAATGTTCTTTAAGCTCAACCGTTACGTTTAAGCAAGGTTTCGACTTCAGGACTTTAGGAGTGGCCAGGGCGGGGGATACTGCGGGGGACCTGGGATGACAGGGTTATAGTGTTTATTAAAGATAGAACGTAACCTGGAGCTATTTCTTGTAGCATGCTGTAAGGAGGGAGGAAAAGAAAAAATATATATATTTATATATATGTTTTAACCATGCAAAGCTTTGATGCCAATTGAAATATCCCATGTAGTTGAGCTGCTTGCTAACGAGTACTGATAGGCAAAGATATTGACTATCCCGTGAGAGGTGAGGCCCTGCCATTTGCCCCGTGGCTGAGAAAGGCCCTACCTTTGATTTGGGCCATGTGGACTTGTACCTACTACGCGCAGCGGGGTGTTAACCTGTTGGTGGCGGTAAAGAGACAATACTTGTGGCCGTGACATGTAAGGCCCTACCCAAGACCTTGCAGAAGAATATGCGAGGTACTAACTTGGGTGGAACCTCCGTGGGGTGGAACCTCCGTGTTGAGGGGAGTAGTTGGCCTCGTGCAAAATGTATTTGACTAAATTCAGAACTTCTTACCCTTGGCAGGCTTGTTTCTTGTGGATGAGCGTTAACATAACCTTACATGTGTGAGTAACTGGATAGAACCACAGAGAAAAAGGACTGTAAAAGGCCTCTGACGAAACTATCTGTTGTGATGCAAACCGAATAATAGAATGAAATACCGTGACTAACAGTAGGGGAAATTGTGTGCTCTTAAGAGAGGAGCCTGAAAAGGAGCTTTGATTGTGGTTTAAGCTTAAAGATGATATGTATCGTATAATTAATACCCTATAATCGTTTACTTGATAGGCTTGGGATCGTAATTTTCTGTATTATAAGATGCCTTTAGGTGTAACTTCTTAGACAGAAACAGATAGCATGACCGAAAGTCAATCCTGATGGACTTCTTGAACGTAAATAACATAGTGAAATGTATGTAATATTAAATAGTGTAACAAATGATTGAATGCGCATGGAGAACCTTGCGAACATCAAGCGTGCAGAGAAAAGTCCCTACTAGATGTTAAGGATTTGAATTGTATTAATTTGGTCGTAATGAAGGCCAAGTGATGCCTCGATGTTTGATATGAAACAAGTGGGAATTCTGGTTTACCCTGTCTTTATTAGATTGCTAATGCTTTAACCTGCATTGCCTTGTATAATTGACGTAGACGTGATAATTAAGCGATAGTATGAGTCAACGTATGGTAATTTAGAACTTAATGTACTGAAATGTCCCTAATGGGCTGCCAAGTAATAAATAGTGTATCTGTAATGAATAAATCTGGAAGCAGCCACTATATGTACGTAAGCGTATTGAGGACCTGACGATGGTCCGATACGTGTAAACGTAAAAGGCAGCGTGAGCCCCAATATACGTATTAACTGAAAATATATGTAAGAAATAAAATGCCTGAAACAAATTGTTGGAGGAAACCGCTGATCTTGGTTTCTACTAAATTGATATGGGCACCTAGTGTATGTGGTATAATAGGATCACAAAGCGAGTGACAAGTTGGGGAAATATATATGTGGGTATCATCCTTGTACGGTTATACCTAATTATTTAGTAGACCCTTGGCCCGTAAGTGATTGACGTATTGAAAGCATGGATTAGCCTTGAATGATAGTTCTGACATACTGTTTGTATTACTGTAAGTTCTCCGTACGTGCAATGTACAAACAACAAGTCGTAAGAAGGAAATTTACAAAGATCACACTCTAATTGCAATACAACAAACCTGCTTTCACCAGGATTTTATCCCTTTAACTGTTCGGTAATAATACAGAATGATTGCAGTACAACCTGTCAGAACAGTGAACAGATACTAAAAATGTATCTTATAGTGCTGCAGTATTCTGAAAGCCTCCGACTACAAAGCAGAAATGCGAACGTGGCTTGAGAATGGCTTGAAATGTCGTTTGTATGTTTGAATGAATGTAAGACACTAGGTAGCCGGATGACTAAAATGTACGAAAGGAGATTTTTAGACGGATAACGTATAAACTGAATATTGCGTTCAAATAGCCGAATGACTTACAAATGTATTTGGTGTTCGTGTGAGCACGACCCCTGTTCGGTAGTTTGACACATGTTCCCTGTACTCACTGTTGCCGGGTGCTGTCAGCTGACCAGAAGTTCAAGTTCCCCCGGGAGTTTAGTATAGCTGAGACCAACCGCGTTCGAACGTTTGAGGCTGGGGACGGTAGTCCGAGGTCCAAGGGTCTGCTGAATTGCCAGAAAGTTTCTTGGAAACCACGTGGGGAGTTCTTCTGGCGAAACCGGAACTGGAAGTGAGCAGAGAACTTCCAGACAGCGACGATAGGTAAGCTGGGGGTTACTGGGGATTTAAATAGGAAAATAACCCCTCCCACAAATGAAGGCATATGCCTTCCACATATATATATATATATATATATATATATATATTTAATTATTATTATTTTCTTTTAATAATTCATTATTTATTAACATAATTGCGACCATGTGTCTGCTCTTTCAGAGCGATCACATGTCCTGTGGGGGCCTAATTTTCAGAGGGGGGACTGTCTGGGCTGTCAGGCAGTCCCCCCAGACCGGGAGCAACACCAATCGCCAGCGGAGGAACGGCGGCGATCGGGTAAGTAATAAGGAATTCTGCAGATATACTAAGTAGGTCCGCGGTCCTTAAGGACTGTTTTTTGTCGGACGCACGTACCTAGTACGTCCGCGGTCCTTAAGGAGTTAAAATGTGTACAAAAAAGGCATTACATTTATTTTACATAAATAGTGCTCCAAACCTGACCATACAGAGCATAAAATGACAAAGCAACAAAGCATCATGGAATATTGGCATATTGCAATATATACCTTTGATTTCTTCTTCATATCTACAAGAGAAGCAATTACCACAAGAACCTCTTACAGAGCCTGCACTCCACCATATCCTCAGGCTGGAATTATGCCGCCAAAACGTTTAAGTTGGAGTTTCCTATCTCTTCTTCTTTTTTTTTTGGTTATATATTAACACTCTGAGGGCACTCCAGGCGCTACATATCTCCCTTTGTTTGTATCATGGAAATTGTAGTTTTAAAGCATCTGGGGATCTATCTTTAGTGTTATACAGTATGTTACATAATGTAAAAAACAAAGGAAAAAAAGTAACCTATGCTTTCTCCCATGTACATAATGTACATAGTTATGTATGTAGCAGATGTAACACATTTTCATAATATACATGTACTATACATTTGTTTCCTTTATTGCCCTCTTCTTTCTTTATAACACATAATGCTATTCTATTTACCCTTTCCCAATTCCTCCTATTCATCAATATAAACTTTGACTATTGCTAATTACACAGTTACATAAAAGGAAGCAGAATAGAACGTGTAGGTTGTATTCTTGTTTTTTTTTTTTTTTTAAATGTAGAATGACCCTACGGCTCTTTGAGTATTATCAAGAATAATAGATGAATGAAGTATCTACAGAATATGATGAGGTGGAAATGAGTGACTGTCCACATTACAGAGAGAGGTGTAGGCGTAAAGTACAGGAAGAATAAATGTAGAAAAGGATAAAATACGCATAAAAATAAGAAAGAAAATTATGCCACGAGCGTGTGTAATTAAGTATAATAGCTTGGGAAGCTAAGTGTGGAAAATAGAAAATAGATTAAATCTTTAAAATTTAAAATAAAATAAAAAGTGAATGAAATCTGCCTAAGGCCCATCGTTAGGCAGGGGCCCCCGAAACCATGAATTTGCTTGACTCTATTTACCATCCCTGTGTAAAGAATGAAGGGGGGTAGGTCCAAACTGGTAACCTGTCTGGGCCTCTGGGATCTTAATCCTTGTCTAAGTTTATTTGAATACTTATAGTTAAATCGACACTGTAACTTAAAGGTTTGCTCCAACCCTTGTAAAAACAATATATATTTTTTTATTAAAAAAGCCATATGGGGCATAACTCATAGGTCCCCCACTTAAAACCTGGCAAAATGTTTTACATTTACCTGATATCTAGAGCTGGGTGCTCATCTTCACCCAGTAGAAAAACTACCACAACAAGAGGACATAGTCTTAAATTAGAGGGGCAAAGATATAAACAAAAATATTAGGAAGTATTACTGAGAGGGTAGAGGACATATGGAATAGCTTTCCAACTGAAGTTGGAGAAGTTAAGACAGTGATGGAGTTTAAAGGACCACTCTAGGCACCCAGACCACTTCAGCTTAATGAAGTGGTCTGGGTGCCTGGTCCCTCTAGGATTAACCCGTTTATAATAGGGTTAATCCAGCCTCCAAATCCTCTAGTGGCTGTCTCACTGACAGCCGCTAGAGGCGCTTGCGTGATTCTCACTGTGAAAATCACAGTGAGAGCACGCAAGCGTCCATAGGAAAGCATTGTAAATGCTTTCCTATGAGACCGGCTGAATGCACGCGCAGCTCTTGCCGCGCATGCGTATTCAGCCGAAAGGGAGGATCGGAGGCGGAGAGGAGGAGGAGAGCTCCCTGCCCGGCGCTGGAATAAAGGTAAGTTTTAACCCTTTACTCTCCCCAGAGCCCGGCAGGAGGGGGTCCCTGAGGGTGGGGGCACCCTCAGGGCACTATAGTGCCAGGAAAACGAGTATGTTTTCCTGGCACTATAGTGGTCCTTTAAGCATGTATGGCATAGGCATAAGGCTGTCCTAGATATAAGAGACTAATGCAAGTATTAAGAAAATTGGCCAGACTAGATGGGCCGAATGGCTCTTATATGCCATCTCATTCTCTGTTTCGAAGTTTCATCCTTACATCATGGCAGCATTCACATGGTTCAATGTCAGGTTTCTCATAAAGAGGCCTGTAATTGGACCTTTTTGCAGATTCAGTGTGCATGCACGCAGTCTGAACTGGCGAGGACTGGGAGTTGGAAAGAGTGGGAGAGTGGGAGGGTTATTTAATGTAAGAAATAAAAAAAAAAAACTATTTATTTAATAGAGGGAAGTGGGAGAGAGCACACAATGGTAGTGAGAGTGGGAGCAGCAATCTTCACCTTGCAGACACTCTGCCTGCAAGTGAAAAGATTAATACATCTGTCGTCAGTATGCTGTGCTCACTGATGATAGATGTAAAATATGAATAGAATTTATAATTGCCAGCGTGGATAGAGTTCAGGTTTGTCTAAGTCACGTATGCTGTGGGTGCAAGTTGCCCCAGCACACACATGCAAATATATTTGAATGTGAAACACTGCACATGCAGTCTCCTACCACCATGACCACCTCAAATCACTGATGTGGTCATAGTGGTTGGAGTAAACTTTTAAATTCATTGTTGATATTTTTCATAACTAAAAAAAAGTTAAGCCATTTTTATTAAGACACAAAAAAAGAAAAACATAGGCTTGGCGATAAGTGGCTTGGTGAATCAATATGGCAATTTTAGAGGGCAGCACTTCAGGTGCTGAGGTGCAAGCAGACTCCACTACAAAACCTCCAAGAAATAGGAGTGTCTATATAAATAAATGAGTGTTTCTATATATTTCTAAGTAGGTATGTCTGTGATTATTTATCTATATATCTGTTTGACTAATTATGCATGTTAAAGGGACACTGTAGGCACCCAGACAACTTCAGTGATTTGAAGTAGTCTGGGTGCCATTTTGCACTTATTGCTGCAATGAGAAATATTTCAGTTCCAAGTAAACTGCAATGTTTACATTGCAGCACTAAGTCTGCCACCAGTAGCTGTCGACCAGACAGCCACTAGACGGCTTTCTGGATGGTCCGGTATCTGAAGCTGGATGTCCTCACGTTCTTCATTAGAGATCCAGCGTCAGCTTTTTCCTCATAGGAAAGCATTGATTCAATGTTTCCCAATGGGCAGGTCTAATGCGTGTGGGGCATCAGGTAATTAAAGCTTTGTTTTCCTGATAGTATATTGTAAGTGTCAGGACTTACCTTTCCGATCAGCTCCATTCTGACACTTCCGGGTATGCGGAGCAGTTTCCGCTCCCTTCTCTGATGCAGCTCTCTCAAGCCATATAGAGAAACTGCGCCAGTTTCAAAATTGCTTAGTGATTTGAGTTAGGTTACTTCCGCATTCATATTGCCGGCTAAGCTACTCTTCGTTAACACTTGTGTACCGACCTCTTGGACTGTTTAAATGGATTCCCTGCCTTCTCCTCTCCTTTGATCTCGGACTGAATATTGGACTTTCCTGCTCTCTCCAACCCCGAAGACCAGGACTGAAAGAAGTTTATCCTCTATCTTGGCTCAAGCTAAACTACCTTTGGAAGATTACTCCCATCAAACTCTAAGTATACAATTAGTAATTCTCTGGGAATTGCTGTACTAATGAACTTTAACCTGATTACTAATACTCTCCTACTAAAACTCTGTTACCAATATCTCTGCTAGAGTTGCTAGTGTTTTTGCTTTCCACTAATCACCTGCAATATCCACGAATCCTTAAAGCTACAGTAACTGTCCTTTATAGTAGGATTTCTTTCCTATCTTCAACTGTTAAAATAAAAAGGAACTTTCAAATCTGCAGTTGTGTTCCACATCAATTCTAATTGTGGCATAACAGTAAGCTTTGTATTTCTGACACTATAGTATCCCTTTAATATGTGATTGGTGAATTAGTTAGGTTTGAGAAGTTAAAGGGACACTCCGTGCACCCAGACCACTTCTGCCCATTGGAGAGGTCTGGGTGCCAATTCCCATCACCCTTAACCCTTCAAGTGTAATTATTGCCAAGATTGCGTACTGGGGGATTGGGTTACTTTTCTGATCCCTATATATTAAGGGGGATAGTTTAGTGTGAGTTTCTATTATTAGGTTCCCACTTTTTCTCATTATTAAATTGAATAAACCTATATATATGTGAGTGCCCTCAGCAACAATAGGGTTCTATTAGCTGTTACTTGTTTTTTTCCCTGTTCACCCGTTACTATTTATGTACTGTTTTGACATTAGTGGCCGAGCGGGCTGTGATTTTTGAGTGAGCATACACTTATATAATTGTTTTATTGAATATTACATAGTTACATAGTTACAATGCTGAAGAGAGACTTGCGTCCATCAAGTTCCTCTTATGTTTTTGCTGTTGATCCAAAAGAAGGCAAAAAATCTAGTCTGAAGTGCCTCCAATTTTGCAACAAACTAAAAACAAAAAATTCCTTCTTGACCCCAAAATGGCAGTCAGATGTCTCCTTGGATCAAGCAGCTATTACCCCACTAATTAGAAATTATATCCCTGTATGTTATGCTTATGAAAGTGTTTATCCAATTGCTGTTTAAACATCTGTATGGACTCTGATAAAACCGAGAAATCCATATCCTTATAGTTCTTTCTGTAAACAGAAAGATAATTCCATATCCTTATAGTTCTTTCTGTAAACAAAAACAACTTTTTCTTTGCCTTAGATAAAATCTATTTTCTTGTATCCTAAATGGGTGACCTTGTGTCCTATGTATAGCCCTGTTTATGAATAGATTTCCAGATAATAGTTTGTACTGGCCCCGAATATATTTGTATAATGTTATCATATCCCCTCTGAGGCGCCGTTTTTCCAAACTAAAGAGATTTACATGTTTTAACCTTTCTTTGTAACTCAAATGCTCCATTCCTTTTATCAATTTTGTAGCTTGTTTTTGCACTTTTTCTAGTGCCATGATATCCTTCTTTAGAAGAGGAGCCCAAAATTGCACAGCAAAGGTGTGGTTTTACCAGCAATTAATAAAGAGGCAAAATTATATTTTCATCCTGAGAATGTATGCCCCTATTTATACATGACAAAACCTTACTGGCCTTAGCAACTGCAGATTGACATTGCATATTGCTACCTAATTTGTTGTCAATTATGAAGTTACCTTTGGCACTCATCACTTAATATATAGACCCATTCTTGTATCTATATTCCATTAATGAATACAAGTACTTTTCATGACTTCCTCATTATTAACTCCCCTACTTAGGGACTATAAGGAAACCATCCTTAGTAGGAAAAAGACATTTAAGGGGCATCCTATATTGCAAAAATGCAATAAGAGTGGCTTAACTAGAAAATAAGAAATTGATAGCCAAAGACAGCAAACCAACCCCCAAAAGTTTTTTTAAGTACATAAATTCGAAAAACAACAAAAAAATAAATAAAGTGTAAGTACACTGAAAACAGGGATGGCCATGTTAGTTAATGACCTGGAAAATACAGAAATTTTAAACAGCTATTTTAAATATATAATAAGGAGGATCCTGAGGCAAGAGATATGCAAGTTATTGCTGCAAAAAAACCTGCATAAAAATTGTGATTGAATGAATCAAGACGAGCAGCTAAAAAAAAGTTAGTGTAAATAAAGCTCCTGGGCCTGATGGTATTCACCCACAAGTACTTAAGGAGCTAAGTCTGGGAAATAAGTGAACCTCTGCATTTAATCTTTAAAAATAATTTTTCTTTCAGGAATTGTACAAGGAGATTGTTGCCTGTGTTCAAAAAGGGTTCACAGTCTTTGCCTGAAAATTATACACATGTGCGCTTAAAGCTTTAGAAGGGTTATTAATGGATAATATTCAGGAATTCATTGTGAAGAACACTGTTATTCTCAAGAATCAACATGGTTTTATGAAACATAGGTCTTGTCAAACTAATCTCATTGCATTCTACGAAAAAGTAGTGTTGCTGAGGATGTCATCTACTTGGATTTTGCCATGGCGTTTTAGTAGGGTTCTGCACAATAGGTAAGTGTTCAAACTAAAATAAATTGGTCTAGATTCTTGTTCTTAGGTAGAACATTGGCCCTAATAACAAATAATATAGTACAGATTGTTGTCATTATTGGTAAAATTTCAGGACAAAAGGGGTAAGTGGTGTGCCTCAAGGTTCTGTTCTGGGACCGCTTCTATTTAACATATTTATAAATTATCTTGAAATAGGCATTGGACATCATTTTTCAGTGTTTGCAGATGACACAAAACTAATAAACTGTAAAATAATACAATGTGAGCAATATATTGCTTTGCTGCAGAGGGATTTAGATAAATTGGGGGACTTGGCAGCTCTGAGGAAAGAGAAGCAGCTCTGAGGAAAGTTCAGTGTCTGCATGCAGAGGGTGAAGACACTGAATGGCAGTACTGCACAGTGTGCAGCACTGCCCTAGTAAGCAGCTCTAGCAGTCTTCTGAGTAGTGGCTAGTGTCTTACTCCCTAGGCTGTAATGTAAACACTGCATTTCTCTGAAAAAAGACAGTTTTCTACTAAAAGCCTGAAGCGAATGAATATAGTCACCATAACAAATACAATAAGCTGTAGTTTTTCTGGTGACAATAGTGTCCCTTTAAATTTGATCTATATGTGTGATGTTTTTAGGAACCCCCTCCTTCCCCCCCCCCCCATACTGCTGAATAGATGATAATCTCTCCAGCTCTTTTAGGTGCCCCATATGATCCTATTTTGTTCATTATTAAATATACTTAGAAATCCTCATTTCAGCTCATAGAACCGCTCAGTTTGTGCAATAGCACTGCTATCTTTAACTTCATTAGTTATACTGAACATATTTTCATTGTCCTCGTCTTCAAATTCTACTCTCTTATTTTACTTGCCATTCCTGCAGCTGAGTCCAGAAATCTGCATTTAAATGGGGATATTTAAAGGATAAGTGTGTGCATTCTTAGGAAGGAGGGAGAATAAGCGATTTCAGAATTCACATGAATTGTGAACGAACAGAAAAATCACTTCTTTTTTAGCATTTAACAGCTCCAGACAGACAGGATCAGGCTCCTGTTTACTTTACTCTTGTTAACTCAATAAACGATCTTCTTTATGAAATATAGAATGTGACAGCAGAGTGTATGTCTGTATGGTAGTGTTTAAATACGGGACATAGGGCTTAATGACAAAACATGAGGAAACACTGTGCAAAGAACTGCAGTGGGTAATGCGGATCTAAACTGTAAAAGCTTCAAATTCTAGTTACTCTTCAGAAGAAGATGAATGCAAGGACCAAGAAAGGTTTGTCCCATTTATATGAAATTAGAATGAATAGTTACTACATTAAAGTGTCTGCTGAGGCAAAAATATATAAAATTAAGAAGAGGTTGAATTGGACTGAGAAAGAAGAGAAAACAAAGACAATACAAATTGGACAGATGTAAGATTCGGGGAACATAGATGGATCTAAATGCAATTAAGATATTTAAGTGGAGGAAGGAGGGAGGTAAAAGAAAAATAGGTGAAGATGTGGAACTGGGAAACGTAAAACAGAAGATTTTTAAAAAAATATTTTAATCGAAGCACACAGAAGTGTGATTGTGAGGGAGGGATAAGGGGAAGAAAGAGAGATTAATAAGAAGAATATTGAAATGAAATGATTAAATACAATTGGAGTAGAAAAGCTGTTTGAGAGAGCGAAAGACTAAGCAAAGGAAGAAACAGAAAATGGAGAGATAAAAAAGATGACGTGAAATTATTCCATCTGTTTGAGATCAAAGCTGGAGTTCATGATTGTCAGGGTAATAATCCTAAATTAGGGCAAGAACTACGAGCAGGAATCGGTTGTTGTTGTTTTTGTAGTTTAGGTTAATTCCATATTTCATGCTAAGAAAGATGTGAGTAGACCTCAGGGACCCCTTTAGAACCCAATCTATGATTTTCATAACAGATCACTCACTCTATTTATCATATTCAAACCTTCCCCATAATTGTTACTGAAAGAAACTATCACTTAACTTATTTATTTTTCTCTCCCTTTGTCTCCTGTATGCAAGCTGCAGATCAATGAGAAAATAGGCTTTGAAAGCTCTGGAGCGTTAATAGACTTTATACACCTTCCCCTTCCAACCTCTGTTAATAATAAAAGCAAACAGTTATTATAAAGTAGTCAAAGCACAAAAACATATCTTGCATGAACTTAGGGCCATCTTTCTGCATGAGCACACTTGTCCGGGTGCCCCACAAGAATAGGGACCCCACAGTATTGCCCATGGGGAAAGACCAATAGGGGAGATCCTTTGATCTCCCCTGCCAGTCTATAGAGAGCTGGCCCTGCTTACTTGCTTTGGGCCCTCTTGGGCCGCTGAGGAGATCAAAGATCTCCCTCACCGGCCCAAAGGCCCCTCGTTAGAAAGAGGCAGGGCGGGAGGGAGGACCTGGGAGGCAGAGCACTGCTCCCATGAGCATGCTGATCAGAGCATTGCCGTGGGATGAGTGAAGACACTATAGCTCTATACTACTCACCACAAGACCATCAGGGCTCGCAGTGTCCCCCCCTCCTTGACTAAAAAAAATAACAAAAATCCCTTATCCCTATGACCCCCCTCATACACACAGAGCACCCCTCACATACACACAGATCACCACTTACACACACAGCAGACCTCACACACACACATTGCACCCCTTATATACACACAGAGCCCCCTTAACATGCACACACTCACCTTTCACACACAGCACCCCTTGCATACACACTCTCTCACACACACACACACAGCATCCCTCACACACAGCCCACCCCTCACATGCACTGCACCCCCTCACATGCACTGTACCCTCTCACACGCACTGCACCACTTCACATGCACTGCACCCCTCAAACACACCACACCCCTTACACATACACACACAGAACCCCTCACACACACACACACACACACTGAAACTCTCAAACACAGCAAAACCTCACACACAAACAGCACCCCTCACACACACACTGAACCCCTCACACACACTCAGCCCCTCACATACACACAGCACCCCTCACACACACACAGCACTCATCACACACAGCATCACTCTCACACAGCACCCCTAGCACGCAGCACCTCTTTCACACACACATTGCGCTCCTCATATACACACAGAGCACCCCTCACATACACACAGATCATCCCTCACATGCACAGCTGACCTCACACACACATTGCACCCCTTATACACACACAGTGCACCCCTTTACATCTACACAGAGCCCCCTCACATGCACACAGAGCACCCCTCGCATACACACTTAACCCCTCACACACACACACACACAGCATCCGTCACACACAGTCCACCCCTCACATGCATTGCACCCCTTCACACGCACTGCACCCCTTCACACGCACTGCACCCCTCACACACACAGCACCCCTTACACACACACACACACACACACACAGAACCCCCCACACACACACACACACACTGAAACCCTAAAACAAAGCAAAACATCACACACAAACAGCACCCCTCACACACACACACTAAACCCCTAACACACTCACAGTACCAATCACATACACACATTCAACCTCTCACATACACACAGAGCACCCCTCAGCACCCCTCACACAGACTGCACATCTCACACACACAGCACACCTCACACACATTGAACCCCTCACACACACAAACTGCACCCCTCACATACACACACAACACCCCTTACACACACAATGCACTCATCACATACAGAACCCCTCACATACACACAGCACCCTCTCTCACACACAGCACCCCTCACAAACACTGAACCCCTCATGCACACACTGCACTCCTCTCACACACACACACACAGCACCACTCACACACAGCACCACTCACACACATAGCACCCCTCTCACACACACACACACACTGCATCCCTCACATACACACAGAACCCCTCACCCACACTCTGCATCCCTCACATACACACAGCCCCCTCTCACACACACACAGACACTGCATCCCTTACACACAGACACACACACACACACACACAAACACACACACACACACACAGCACCCCTCACTGCTGTCTGTCTGTGTGTATTCAGCAGGCTGTGTGTTTGTTTTCTGCAGTCTCTGTGTGTGTCCAACATTCTGTGTGCTCAGCATGTTGCACAATGTAACACATTATAAAGCTTTGATCTTGGCCATATATGATTTTATAAAGTTATTCCTATATAAAACTATTGAACATAGGTGATATACAGGAGCATTCACTAAAGTAACAGTTGTTGGGAATGCATAAACTTGACATAGCTGACAATGTTTTCCATTTTGGCTATTTAAGCCTTAAATTTGAATTTCACTTTGAATTCACTTTGAATTCTCTACAGTTGTACCTTTAGAAAATATCCCTGTAATTAAAAATAAAAAGAGGAGTCAAAATTACACTGCCGCAATATCAGTGCACCAAAGCAATATTTCCTACCTTCAAGAGTTACTGTAACCCATTTGAGGGGGGAGAGGGGGCTTTCCTGTGTAATATATCATATTGGGCACTGAAATCCTGCATCGTGATGGCACAAACATTTAAAATGATGGACAGTCATTGTGTCCCATGGTGATGAGACCTTTGAAATAATGTGGAGACTTTTAAATAAGTAAAGTGGGTGAAAAAATTGCTTCATCTTCACCAATGGCTTGCCACAGACTGAACTCTGATAGCAGGTAGATCCCTTATAAAGGCTTTCCTACGCTAGGTAAGAGTTCTCTGATTGGTTGTCTAGTAAGTTAATAGTGCTATGACTGCCAAGTCTTGAGAGGGTACTAGACAGATTACTTATTTAAAAATTCCCCACCCGACACAGGCATTGGCTGCACAATCACTGATTTTAAATGTTTAATATGTGGACATAGAGAGGTTTAAAGAGACACTCCACTGCCCAAATACAAAATAAATAAAAATCACTGTTTAATAGATATATTTTTGCATGCATTTATTTATGCATTTTTTAAATTCAGGTATATCTAAAAAACATCTTGCATTAAATTCAGGTATATCTAAAAAACATCTTGCAGACGCTGCAGTTGTGCCTTTGCAAGCTCTCCCCTTCTAACCCCACCCAGACTTTCTGGCTGTCCAATCACAAACTTCACAATGCAGCTCAATGGGAAGTCTTTGCAAGGCAGGTGATCTGAGCAAATTCTGCCTCTTGAGTTTAGTGTAATAGGAAGTTACAGGATATATTGCCTGTTTAAAAGCCAAGGGGTATAACCACGTTACTTTATAATAATGTAAATTTCTATTCAAATCTGCACTTTTTTCAAAATGAAATTAAGACGACACACTATTCACACATAACATAACGCTTCCGGGTCTGCCCCTCTGATGACGTATGGACCTGGAAACGGACCACGTGATCGGAACGAAATCAGGAAGTGATTCTCATCCTTTGCTGTTTTACATGCTTTTATGTGGGTGGCTCTGCGAGTCTATACCCACCATATCCCAAGTAAGGGTTTTTAACTTTTGTTATTAAATAAATTGCCTGTGATACTATTCAATTGGAGGTCCTGCCCTTCTTTTTCATACAGTATTATTGAACTGCTAGTGGATACATCTTTTGGAACGATCTTCAGTGTGGGGATATCCCCTCTCCAAAGGAGCTTTGCAAACCCAGAGCCAAGGGCGATAGGGCTCTGGGACATGTGAGTTTTTTCCATCATATTTCTCCAATTTTCTTATTTTTTTCTTTTATGTTTATCCAGATTGTCTGCACTATTATTTGCTTTTTTGTATTTACAGATTAATTTAGCGCGCTTTTTTTGGTAACTATTGTTTTTTATGCACATTTCTGTGTGTATTATTGGTTTAATTGCTGCCATATTGTCTGTACCACATCCCATAGCGCTTACACATTGGTTCTTAAAGTGCTTTAAATGCCTGGAGTGTCCCATTAAAAACCTCCCTTATAGTAATATTGGGGTTTTATTGACTTCTATCGGATTTTTATTTATTAATTAATTAATTACTTTTAATTGATTTTACTCTTTTAATGTGGCAGCTGTCTCACCCACCAAAGGGTTTTTAACTATTTGCTTGCTGGCTGCTAGCAGGCAAATAGTACCTAAAATTTTGATTCCTTTGCATGAAAGCAAGTGAATGACACTTTCTAAAAATGCCTTTTTCCAGATGCATTCTGCCCAGAATTTTAAATCAGTGCTTTGTGAATCTTCTAAATCCTATATTTTGTAGTGGATTCTGGTGAAAAAGCACCGATTTTAATCCGTATACCAAATGCATCTGGGAAATTGCTGCAGATTTGCCATTCAGGTAATTTTCAATAGATTTTACCTATACCAGGGGTAGGCAACCTTCGGCTCTACAGATGTTGTGGACTACATCTCCCTTGATGCTTTGCCAGCAATATGGCTGTAAAAGCATTATGGGAGATGTAGTCCAAAACATCTGTAGAGCCGAAGGTTGCCTACCCCTGACCTATACGGACAAAATTTGGTGTTACGTGAGTAATCCCAATATAGTCACTATCTCCAAGTAAGCAGTGCAATTGCACAGGATGCACGTGGATTGCCAACAGTCTATGACTGCCTTGGATGTGTGTCTCCCGTGATGCTTTACCAGACTATGGAGATACAGACATGTGCCATTATATAGAAGCCTGGACTTTCAACTTGCATATTTTAAGTGTCACATTTATTACATTTACTCTTTAGTTGTAAGTGCCCCCCTAACCTTAAATATGAAGTACACACTGCCCCTTAACCTCACGCTTATGTACTCCCTAAACCTAGTGTTATGTAATTATGTGCACTTATGAAAGAAGTCCCATTCTCATAATGGGTGAAAATTGGTATGTTAATGGACTGAAGCATTCTAGGTCATCCTTTAAAGGAGAGGAGTTAGACATTTTGTATAAGATGATTTTCTCTGTAATGGTGGAAATGCGGTACAAAATCAAACCTTTATTATATGCAATGGGTACTATACCAGAAGGCCATTAAGCCTTATTTGTTTTCCATGTAGTATCTTATAATTTTTTTCAAATAAAAATGCGAGTCTCTATTGTTTCTTTTATGTGTTTCCTGAGTAAAATATTGAATGTTGTATAAATGGATATGCTAACATTTCTACCAGTGTTTAAATATGAAGCCTTTTTAAAAGATTTTTTTTATTATTTGGTTGAATGTATTCTTAACTCATACGTTCATTATCCAGTTTCTGTGAAAAATACAGATTAGTACTAGTACAAAAACCACTGCATTCTTAAATCAGCATTACTACATATATGGCAGCCTTTCCATTCTAGAGTCTGCTGAAATCCAACACAGACACAGCTCATTCTAATTAATGAGGTACTGATTAGATGATCACCTGAACCAAATCTTTTTTTAATGAGGAAAATTATAAAATCAATCCACTGCCTTATGCACGTGTAATAAGACCAGCTGGATACAAAGACAGTGCTAGTAGTACCTCAAAAGTAATTGGAATCAAACAATAACTATTGACTATGCCAAAAGAATTGAAAAGAAAGGTTTTTAATGGGGAAAAGAAGGGTTCAATTTTGGATTTACTGGCAGAGCGATACAGTGAGCATCAACTTGCTTCCCTCCTTATAGATGGAGGTTCTCAGGAACAAGGTAAAGCAGCAGACATTGGAGACAACAATGGCAGAGACCAGCAGAGGGCAAACAAGACACTCCACTGACCAGAAAACAGATAAAAACAGTGCGCAATACATTTCTTACTGTATATTTATACATAAGTACTTTAATATATACTTTGTGCCACTGACCAGAATGACCGCCTGCTCATTCGAATGTCCCTCAAAAATCATAGCAAAATATCAAGTGACCAACAAAAAGAATGGAAAATGGCAGCTGGGGTGAAGTGCACGGTTTAAAACAGGCTCCTATGAACAGGACTAAAGTTGTACATAGCTAGAAAAAAGCCATTTATCAATGAGAAGCATAGAAGAGCCAGGCTGAGGTTTCCAAAAGACCATAAGGATTATAGCAAACTGGAGTAAGGTCATCTTTGTAGATGGTCATCTTTTTAGATGAGTTCAAATTTAAACTTTGCCCAATATCTGATCTTCAAATAATTAAACAAAGTCCTGGAGAGGCATGCAAGCAACAATGTCTCACATCAACTCTAAGCCAATCAAGCCAAGTACAAAGTTATCATGGAAGAAAACGTGCTTTCTTCTGCTCTGACAATGTTCCACAACTCTGAGGATTTTTTCCCCCCAGTATGCAATACTCCATACCAAAGAGCCAGGTCAATCAAATTGTGAATGGAGAACCACCAGATCAGGACCCTGTCATGGTCAGTCCAATCTCCAAACCTGAACTGTTCTGAAGACCTCTGGAATATGAAGAGGAGACGCATGGTTATTTATTTGCTTGAATTATTGCACTAGGAGTGGCATAAATTCACCCATCATCAATGTGAAAGACTGGTGGAGAGAAGGACAAAAGACATAAAAGTTGTGATTGAAAATGTAGGGTTATTCCACCAAGCATCAATTTCTGAACTCTTCCTAAGGTAAACCATTAGTATTCTGTTATTTAAAAATGAATATGAGCTTGTTTTCTTTGAATTGTTTTAGGTCTGAAAACAATGTATATTTTCTGTTATTTTGACCAGTTGACATTTCTGGCAAATAAATGTTCAACATTACAATATTTTTATTTGGAAGTTGGGTGAAATGTTGTCAGTAGTAATAGAAATAAGCTAAAATGTTCATTTTACTCAAACACATACCTATAAATAGTAGAACTAGAGAAACCGATAATTTTACAGTGGTCTCTTAACGGTTTCCAGAGCAATATATATTGTAATACTATGTATTATATAAAGTAATCACATAAAGCTATGTGTGTCATAGGGAGACATGCAGTATTGTGCATCACTATGTGACAGAAATCTATTAATTAGATTGCATTAGAGAGCAGCTTTCAGAAAAAAGACAAGTTAGATAACAAGCTGAGAGGAAAAAAAAGCTGTACTTTATATTGTCAAATTACACATATTGGGCTTATTTTATTGCTCATGATTTAAATGAAAATGATAAACTCAAATAACCAAAAGGCAAATATGGATCCATTTGTACACCAAGTTTACATGCCTTTTTTTTTAAAAAATCTTTATTGTTTTGTGCATTGGAGGGCTTATTTTGGTGGCCTCTGGTGCGCAGAGTGGTGGCCGGTGGAGTGGGAGGAGAGCTCCCTCATTCGTAACCTTGCATTTCTGGAGCTGTTCCCTTTGGTAGTGCTGGCTCTTTGGGGTGACAAGCTTCGGATAACATGGCCATTGTACTTGCAGTCAATAATCTGTCTGCTTCGTCGAAACTGGCGGTGTGTCTTTGTTTTGCTCTGTATGTCACTCAATGTGTTTTTTCTGGGCGAGGCATGAATTTGCAGTGGTCCTGTTTTCGGACGGTGGCACCCGGAGCACAGGAGGTGGGGCAGGCGTGCCTGGACGAGATGTGGCAGCCCGGAGCATCTTGCTTTGTGGATACGTGAGAACTTCTTTGGCACCGGGCATGTTGGCTGCATACAGTAAGGTCTGGGAAGCATGGGAAAGCATGTGGGCTGGGATGGATCAGGCACTTGTGGGGGAGTCAAGACTTGATGCCTTGCCTTGGTTTACATTCAGGTTGTTAACGGTGGGCCCATCCCTGATGGTGGTGGATAGTAATATGGTGGTGCTGGCATTTTGATTCAAGTTACACGGGTGGAAAGATCTCACAAAGACTTTTGTGATTCACCAGGCTCTTAAGGGATATCAGAAGGGATGCAGGGTTCCTAATGCTTGGAGGCCAGTGTCCGTGAGGGTGTTAGGGGGTCTCATTCAAGTCTAACCCGAGGTATGTTTTGACGAATTTGAAGGGCTTCTGTTTAAGCGTCGTTTAACTTGGCCTTTATGGAGCGTTTCTGATTGGGGAACTGGTAAGCACTAATCATGTGACTAGTGGAGTCTACAGCTGTCCGATGTGCGGGAGGGGCGTGAGTCCAAGACCGATGTCAGGGGCGTGGGAAAAGATGTGACGCTGTGTGTTCTGCTTGGCTCAGCATTGTGCTCGGTGGCTGCGGTGTCACAGTATGTAGATATGAGCCCCACGGTTGGGGGGTCGTTACTGGTGCGTGCGGATGGTTCTTTCCTATATCACTTTCAGTTTACCAAGGTTTTTCGGCTGGGCCTGGCGAGGCTGGGGTTACATGTTGGTAAGTGTGTGACTTATTCCTTCCGCATCGGGGTGGCTACAGAAGCCACACGGTTGGACTTGGGTGGGCCTTAGTCAAGAGTATTGGGAGATAGGAGACTGTCAGGTTCCATTGGTATGTGCATTTGGGTATGTGTGATTGAGAAGAGTGGGCCTGGGGTTAATGGGAGTCGGTTGTGATATTTGTGTTTGTTTCCCTAGGTCGCATGGTCATTCATTTGTTTTCTGGGCTGAGAGGAGGGCTGCAGCTCGAGGGTCAGCAGCTGGGCTTTTCGAAGGACCAGTTAGTGCTTCTTTGGTTCAATTACAGGGGGTTTTGTGGGGAGATGTATGGAATGCTGTGTTTCGGGTGGTAGCGGATGGGGGTAGGCCTGATTTTATTGTTCTACACACAGGGGGGGAATCATTTGGGCCTGATACAGCAGTGTCAGCTTGTGAAATGGATGAAGCAGGACATTAATAGGTTGAGGGACCTGCTTCCCGGGGTAATGTTGGTTTGGTCGGAGATGATTCCATGGCGGCTGTGGTGGCATGCGCGTGACCTGTTTGCTATCAATCGCTGCCCAGGAAAGGTGAATAGCTTAATGGCTAGTTTTTTACTTTATCTTTATCCTCAAAAATACATTATTTGGTGATAGTATCATTTACCCTTTACCTTATCAGGGACAAGGATATCAGCACCGTAAATATCTTCGCTGCATATGCACTTTATTGTTCTTATCTCTTAAAGACACAGTATCCAGTTCCATCATTTTTATTGCATCTAAGCCATTTTCACGCGCTAGCTCCTGGATTTTATGTACCACATCTTAAGGTGCCATCTTTGACACACTCCACTGGTACCTATAAAAATGCAGAACACCGATGTCACAGATTTTGCTTCACAGTTCGAGAAACATTACCAACAACGGGAAAAAGAGGATGAGCAGTAAAAAAAAAAAAATTATCTATATTTATATATTTGTATAATATATACTTATTATATATTATATATATATATATATATATATATAATATCTAAATATATAAATATAGGGTTTTAATGCTCCTGCTGTTTATCTCTCTTGGTCACTTCCCTCTTAATCTGTGAATAAAACCAACATTTAGTAGTTGTCTCCTAACCATCAATCATATATTTTTAAAAAATGTTGGCAACATATCGGTGTGATGCTTTGGAATTACAGATTTGCGTAAAACCTGATGGATTCCCATCTCCCAATCTGCTTTATCCGCTCCTCCCCTAGTCCGAGACGCGCCGCCTCAGTCGCAGCCCCGATACGGAAGGAGTGCGTACCAAATTGACCGGGCAGCAAGCCCAATCCCGTCAACCCCATGCGGAAGACTCGCAAGAACTGAAAGCGCGACAGCGCTTTCCCATCCTCGTGAATCAGGAAGCAACCACCAACCTTCGGGCAAATCTGTAAAAACACGTCCCCACACACCACCGGGCACACCGGGGACCCTGGTAGCGAGGACAGGACAATTTTCTTACCCTTCCCGAAGACGTCCTTCTTCGAGCGCCGGAGCCAAATCACGACCTTGTCCTGTTCGATAACCACATCCTCATACCGGAGGCCCGATGCCCCCGACCTATTGGCGCTCACCAATTCGCCCATACGAAAGGCCCCAAAGAAAGCCCATACGAAAGCCACAGAGAACAAAGTTACCTCAAATGCCGAACTGCACACTTCGTTCAACAACCCCACCAACCCTTGAAGGGTGGCAAAGGACACCGGCCTCCTCGTATCCACGGACCTCCTGCCCTTCTTGAACCCTTCAAAGTTTGCTTCACCAAAAAATGTTTTGTCAAGTCTTCCCACCCGTTAAACTTGAACAGAAAAGCTAACGCAGACATGTAGCGCTCCACCCTAGAAGGGGACGACCCACCTGCCACCAACCTGCAAAGAAGCCACAACAGCGTATCCAACCTACCGGCTGCGGAATCGCCTGCTCCCGCCTGGTACATCATTTCCTCCCATTCACTCCAAACCTTTGTATAAGCGGTCCAAGTCCCCGGTGCCAGCGAGCTCCTTATGTATCGCCCAAGCACAACGTCCCGAGCCGCCACATCTCCTCCGGGCACGCCTGCCCTGTCGCTTGCGCGTCCGGTGCTGCTTCCCGGAACCGCACCCACTGCGAACGAGACAGAGCGTCAGCGACCACATTCAGCAGACCCGGCACGTGCCGTGCCCTGAAGACAATGTTCCAAGACATACACAAGAGCACTAGCTGCCGCAACAACCTAACCACTGGAAGGGACGAAGCCGATAGACTATTAATTACCTGTACCACTGCCATATTATCAGAGTGGAAGATAACTTTCTTGTCCTTGAGCTCCTCGCCCCATAGTGATACCGCTACCACAACTGGAAAAAGCTCCAAAAAGGCGAGGTTCCGAATCAAGGGGCTCTCGGACCAAGCCGTAGGCCAAACCTCGGCACACCACTTGCCCCCAAGGTAAGCCCCAAAGCCAACGCTCCCCGAGGCGTCCGTAAACAGCCCGGCGTCGCCAGATGCCTTCATCGCATCCCTGAAAAACACCCGCCCATTAAATTTAGTGAGGAAGCGGTCCCATATGTCCAAGTCCTCTCTCATGCCTACCGACACCCTGATGTAATGACTTGGCAGTCGAACACCACAGGTAGCCCTAGCCAGCAATCTACAAAAAACCCTACCCATAGGGATCACCTTACAAGCGAAGTTAAGGCTGCCGAGCAAGGACTGCAGTCCCCGAAGCGTAACTTTCCTAGCGCCCTTTATCGCGTTCACCTGCTGGCGGAGCACCCTCAACTTCTCCTCCGGCAGCCTACATTCCCCCACGACCGAGTCGATTTCCAGCCCCAGAAAACTCAGGCACTCGGTCGGGCCCACTGTCTTGTCCTCCGCCAGAGGAATCCCAAACTGTTGAGCTATCCTCTGAAACACCCGCAGTATTTGGGCACATCTGTCGGACCCAGCCGGGCCCACACACAGAAAGTCGTCCAGGTAATGGACCACCGTACCCCCGCCCGTTTCCTTACGCACTACCCACTCCAAGAACGTGCTAAACTTTTCGAAATACGCACATGAAATGGAGCAACCCATGGGTAGGCACAGGTCCACGAAAAACTTACCCTCAAAAAGGCACCCCAACAAATGGTGACAGTCTGGGTGGATAGGAAGGAGCCGGAATGCTGCCTCCACATCCACCTTCGCCATCAAAGCCCCTCGCCCTGCTCTCCGAACCAACTCGACAGCATGGTCGAATGATGCATACGATACGGAGCACAGGGCCTCATCGATGTCATCATTTACTGACGCCCCTTTCGGGAATGATAAATGATGAATCAACCTAAACTTACCCGCCTCCTTCTTGGGGACTACCCCTAGCGGGGATACCCTCAAGTCAGGCAACGGCGGAGCCTCGAACGGCCCTGCCATCCTACCCAGTTGCACCTCCTTCAGCAACTTGTCCCGCACAACTCCCGGGTGTTCCCCCACCGACTTGAGGTTACTGCATAACCTCCCCACATCCCTACTCTGAAACGGTATTGAGAAACCCTCCGTAAAGCCTTGCCATAAGAATTCGGCGTCCTGATGGTTACCGTACTGTTTTAGCCACGGCAGCATCTCGCCTACTTTCACCGGGGTTGCCCCCCGCGGCAGCGGAGGGGGCCGACGCTCCATTGGCTCCCACTCCTGGTGCAGACTTACCTCGCTTAAAACACCGACTGGCTCCATGGGCCCCCCCACAACCGGAGCACTCGTGCTTAATCCGGCACGACGTTCCCCACTTGCATTGGCCCTCGTTAAAGAGCCAACAGAAGCCTTTCTTTTGCCCGGCCGATGCAGGTCCCCCAGGGGCCGCACCGGCCGTCCCGTGAAAGGGCGCAGCCTTTTGCGCCATCATGAGCCGCATCCAGAGGGGAAGGTCCATTTGATCCCACCGCATGCTGGGATTCGCCGCTAACCTCTGGCGAAATTGTTCGTCGTACCGCCACCAGGCGACCCCGCCATAAGTCCGGTACGCTTCCCCAATCCCGTCTAGGTAGCAAAACAGTTGGGAGCATTTATCCGGTGACTTTTCCCCTATCACGCTGGCCAGGATACAAAAAGCCCTTAGCCAGTTCCCAAATGTTTTAGGAATCTTCCGATACCTACGCTTTTTCTCCTCCTCCTCCTTCTTCGCGTCCTTCTTGTCCTCCTCTTTCATGTCTAAGAACTCCTCCAGCGGGAGTAAGGAAAAAACCTCCACAAACTCACCTTTCCAAATTTTCTCCTTGATGTCCATTTTGAGATGACAACCTAATGGGCCCGAGAAAGACACGTGCACGTTTTGCCGCGCAGCGTCGGTAATTTCGCCCCCAATACCAACCTTCTCCCCCGACTCCTTAATAGTTTCGGACACAGATAACCCCACCTCGCTATCCTGTGCTGGACCCACGGCCCTACCCGGTAACCCTTGGCCCTTCTCACACGTCCACACTCTCCCAAACTGAGGTGAAGCCATTTCCCCACCCGCCCATGAATCTAAGAAAGATTTTAAACAAGTCAATAGTGTTCCTGCGTGTGGTGTAACATTTGACTCACCGCCTGAGCCCGAAGCCGCAGAAGGCCGTGGGTTCATTTCCCTTCCGTCCGCCATGCTTGGCTCCGGAGCATCCAATTGGCGCCGACTCCTGTCAGCCTGGCCCTGCCTCAGGACTGCGGGTGTAGTGCTGCGAGACCTGCAAGGAGAACGACACCTGGGTAGTGTGTCCACATGATCACATACCCGCCCAACCTCCTTATGCTCCTGCCTGTAGTTCCGCACCATGTCCCGTCTCCCTGCCTGGCCCTCCCGGCCGTAAGCGCTGCGCCGCTGACCTGGCGAGCTCCTGCCTGATGACCCAGATGCACTGCGCCGCTGCCTCCACCTCCGTTCCCCTGAAACCGATCTCCTCCTGCTAAGCCTGCTTGTCGACCTGCTCCTCTCTCTACCCCTCCACCCATCAGCCTGCCTCCTGTCATGCCTGGCACTGACGCCGCGCTGCTCCCTGCTGCGATGCGGCCTAGGGCTACGCGAGAGACCCCGCCGTCCCCGGGAGCCGCCCCTGTGGCCCTCCCGCTCTCTCCCAGCCCGTCCTGTCTCCATGCCCTGGGCTGATTCCTGGGAGCTATCCCGACCCGCTGAACCTGGCCCCTTTTGGGCCGCCTTGTGAACTGGGGATTCCACCTGTCCGTCCTGGCGCCTCCGGTCCGCTAAAGCCGCGGGCCCTGCCGGCCCCAAGGTACCTGGCTGAGCGGACCCGCCGTCTGTGTCCCTTGTGCTGCACCTGGCCCCACTAGAGGCCGCCCCCGTTGTGTCCCCTTGCACAGGGGCTCCCCCTGCCATCAGGGGGACCGCCTGATCACTAGAGGCCTCCGCTCTGCCCCCCGCCCGCTGCCCGGCCCCAGCGCCATTCCCTGACTCACCGGGCCGCATCTGCTCTCTGCTTCCTCCATCCGATCCGCTCTGTGTCCTGGCTCCAGCCGCAACCGTCCCGCCTGCCGCCTCCCGGCAGGGCGCACACCGCGTGGTAGGCCTCGGCCTAGCTGCTGCCCGCGCCTGGCCAGCACCGCGTCGAACAGACGGTGCCGGCCGCGGTACCTCCACTCCGCTGGGGCCCGCTACCTCATCCAGGGCCCCAACAGACTCCGCTGACGGGCTCCTCCGTCTGCCGACTTCGGGCACCATGCCTGGGCTCAGCCGCTGGGGCGGTCTCGCCCTCCTCATGGAACGCCGTGCAGCCGCCGCAGGGGTTGTAGGGGGGGGACCCTGAGCCCCCAGTTGCTCATGAAGCCAGGCCAGTCCTCTATCCCGCACAGCAGCTCTCACTCCCTCCAGGATTTCTTCCATTGATGCCATGATCTGAAAGACAAAAGAAAAAACCAACACAGACCTGCCAAACAATTACCAGGTAAGTGTCAGTTTAGTTAAAATGTCCCTTACTTATAAAATGGCTGCTTAATATACTCCTATTATCCAACCCCCATGTACAAATAACCACGCCCCTTTAACTGGTTACTCCCCTGCCTACTCCTGGCTCTGTCAAGGCCCACTCCCCTGACTGCGCTGTTCCATGGGCTTCAAATATGGCACTATAAAAAGTGCAGAGGAGGGCTTCAAAATTGATAAAAGGAACAGGAGATTTTAGTTATGAAGAAAGATTAATACATTTAAATCTGTTTAGTTTAGAAAAACAGCTCCTCACAGGGGATATGCTAGCATTATAGAAATGTGTTCAAGGCCAATATAAACCATTGTCCGGAAATTATTCATAAACAGGACTATACAGAGAACACAAGGCACACATTTAGTCTGGTACACGTGAGTAAAAACCTTATCATCTATTTATACATACCTAATTATATTACAGTGTTGCACTATAATTCTCATTTTTGTCTATATATGTGCCTCCTGTTCATATATTGAGGAGGAGCGGTTGCAGCCTATCATTTGGAGAAGGGAGGGAATTATCCTTACAGAAACACTATAGTCATCTAAATTACTTTAGCTAAATAAAGCAGTTTTAGTGTATAGATCATTCGACTGCAATTTCACTGCTTCACTGTCATTTAGGAGTAAAATCACTTTGTTTCTGTTTATGCATCCCTAGCCACACCTCCCCTGGCTATGATTGACAGAACCTGCATGAAAAAAAAAAACTGGTTTCACTTTCAAACAGATGTAATTTACCTTAAATAATTGTATCTCAATCTCTAAATTGAACTTTAATCACATACAGGAGGCTCTTGCAGGGTCTAGCAAGCTGTTAACATAGCAGGGGATAAGAAAATCTTAATTAAACAGAACTTGCAATAAAGAAAGCCTAAATAGGGCTCTCTTTACAGGAAGTATTTATGGAAAGCTGTGCAAGTCACATGCAGGGAGGTGTGACTAGGGTTCATAAACAAAGGGATTTAACTCCTAAATAGCAGAGGATTGAGCAGTGAGGCTGCAGGGACATGTTCTATACACCAAAACTGCTTCATTAAGCTAAAGTTGTTCAGGTGACTATAGTGTCCCTTTAACTGACTACACTGCGTATTAGATAGAGCTGTAGGGGCTCTGAGAACACATGAGTGGGCATGCTAGTGGGCTTACACATTTGAATGTATTTTTATATATTGTATATATATTTTCTTTTTTACGGAGGTTCATGAAGGACTATTTACAGGAACATTATATCTCAGGGTATTGTACTCACAGTTTGCCATTCTGCACATTTTTTATGTATGAATTTTCAGCACAACAGTGTAGATAACTGCAGAAGACCACTCCTATCTCAGCTACCTGGGCCCACTGACAATGAATGTTTTCAGCACAAGAATCTCTTTTAGAACACCTCTATAAATGCTCTTAAATGTAAACATTAAAAGGATATACAGTATCTATAGCAACAGTAATCAAGGCTATGACTATTATTAAATGCAGTGAAGGTAGTGTAGCACACAAACTCACCAGGATATTCCGCTTATAAATAGAAATTAGGGATTAAACGGAAACTAAGCTTTTATAGCATGTAAAAAAGGCAGGATGTGACAGGAGGGCCTTATCTGTTCCCACATTATGTTTTCTTTTTTTTTATATATAAATCAATTTTCATTCAAATCTCTTTGAGGAGTTCTGATCGCCCTCCCCAAATCACCCTTATTACAACTGCAACTTTAGAGTTATGATAATAACGGCAAAATACATACAAATATCTCCATCCAAATAATGTTTCCCGCACATCTAGTCTTCTATCTCTACAGTACAGCTGTGCATTCTCTTGGCTAGAATTCTAAACATTCTTTTTCTTTTTTTTTTGAGAATATTAACACTGATTACAGATTAAATAGCTTGTTCAGAGCGGCCTGTACCCAAGCTTTATCTGATATTAATTTAGATTCCGTTCAGGTGCAACGTTCTATTTAAGAACAAAAATACTTATCTTGTTCTTGTGTGTTGGTCTCTATTTTTTTCTTCCCTCTCCCTTGTGCGATCCCCCCTCTTTTCAGTCGTATTTCTGTGGTTATAATTTCACCAGCCGTAACCTAAGTTGACAAAACATTGTTGACGCGCCAGCTCTGGAAACTATTAAATCTCGTTACAGGATGATAATTAATTTGCTAATTACCAGTCTCCTTTCACCATATTTCATCCATAAAAAAATGTGTTTTCAGTTTAATTCTAGATTATTATTTTATATGATATAGCACTGAAAATAAATGGGCACATTTATCCTTTACAAAGCAGGACATTTTTGATACTTTACAACAGCTCGGCACATCTCTTCTCTTAAACCTTAATGCATTATGAGTGGTAGAAAAATCTACACTGGAGAAATGCTGGCACTGCCAATAAATCTTCAGTTCACCAGCATGATAATGCCGCCTACTACTGTGTTTTATTTTGTTGTGAGGTTTGTGGTACTTTTATTTAAAAAGTGAAAATGTTATAGTTATAATTCTTTAATTCCTACATAAATTGTCCTACTCGTGTCTTGCATAATTTGTCCTACTAAATTATATATATATATATATATATATATATATATATATATATGTGTGTGTTAAAAAAGGATAACATTTGTATCTTGTAGTACTTTTTTTATTAGACTAACATAATTTTGTAGTCCAATAAAAAAGGTATTACAAGATACGAATTTGTTTTGTTTTTTACATTTGCATCGCTGGACTAATATGGCTACAATCTCTCTCTCTCTCTCTGTCTCTCTCTCTCTGTCTCTCTGTCTCTCTCACTCTCACTCTCTCTCTCTCTCTCTCTCTCTCTCTATATATATATACTTATGGATATATATATATATATATATATATGTGTATATATATATATATATATATATGTGTGTATATATATATATATATATATATATATATATACACACATACACATATATATATCATATTATTTTAGGACAGATATATATACAGGGTGGGCCAAAATTCAAAGCAGGGGATAACTTTTTTTTATTAAACCAATTTAAATTATATTATGTACAAAGAATGTTTAACATATAGATATTTTTTGACTTGGTACAGAAGATGACACCTTTTAAATGAGCTCCATTTGCCGCCTCACAAAATCAGGCTCTTTAATTGCATTGTTCATAACATTAGTTGATGTTTGAGGCTCTGGCACTCTAATTTCTGCATGGTAATTCTTTTTGAGCTGCACAAGTGTACGCGGTTTGTTCACATACACCCTCCTTCAGATAGCCCAACAGGAAGTTATCGGGAGCTGAAAGGTCATGCAAACATGGTGGCCAATAATCTGGAAATTTCTTGAAATTATCTGGTTGCCGAATAGTTGCCGCAGGAGGTCCATTGTGGCCGTGACTGTATGAGTAGTAGCCAGGGCCGGACTAGGAATTAAAAGCAGCCCTGGCAAAAAAATATTTACCAGCCCCATAATGCGTTGCGCCAGCATAGTGTGCAGATACAGTGTTAGAACAGATAACTTTAAATAAAAAATTACTCTAATGTAAAAAGCGCACTCATAGGCTTCAAAATAAACAAAAGTGCAGATTTATTTTAAGCAGATGTAAATCCCTGGTGGTCGCAGTGCTGAGAGTGAACTCTAGCCCGTAGCTCCAGGGCTCCAGGGTTCACCCTCATGAGAGCTGGAGCGTTGCCGTGGAAACTGCGGCAACGCTCTGTGCTCACGCGAGAAGGACCCAGGGGGCTGCTCTTCCTCCCTCCCCTGTCGGCTGCCCGCACGGTGCCTGCGGAATGGGGAGGGAGATCGGACGGCAGGGGAAAGCCTCGTGGGGGGGGGATTGCGTCGTTCCCCCCCATCCACCAGTGATATATACAGCCCCTATGTGCTATGTGTGTCTCTTTTTATCTCCAGCCCCTCTGTGTGCCTTTTTTGTCTCCCCCAGTCACTCTGTATGTTTCTTTCTCCCCCTCACTGCTCCACTGTGTCAATGTCTCCCCTCTCCTTCCCAGTCTCTCTCTCCCCCCTCTGCCTCTTTCCCCCCCTCCCTTGTGTGTCTCCCTCATTTCTCCCTCTTTGTCTCTCCCTCCTCCACACCTCTCTTCCTCCCCACTTTCCCAGTGTCTCTCCCTCCTCCACACCTCTCTTCCTCCCCACTTTCCCAGTGCCTCTCCCTCCTCCACACCTCTCTTCTTCCCCACTTTCCCAGTGCCTCTCCCTCCTCCACACCTCTCTTCCTCCCCACTTTCCCAGTG
This sequence comes from Pelobates fuscus, assembly GCF_036172605.1. Lineage (NCBI taxonomy): Eukaryota > Metazoa > Chordata > Amphibia > Anura > Pelobatidae > Pelobates > Pelobates fuscus. Next base: position 244,347,457 of record NC_086317.1, read on the forward strand.
CCTCTCCCTCCTCCCCACCTCTCTTCCTCCCCACTTTCCCAGTGTCTCTCCCTCCTCCCCACCTCTCTTCCTCCCCACTTTCCCAGTGTCTCTCCTTCCTCCCCACTTTCCCAGTGCCTCTCCCTCCTCCACACCTCTCTTCCTCCCCACTTTCCCAGTGTCTCTCCCTCCTCCCCACTTTCCCAGTGTCTCTCCCTCCTCCCTTCCTCCCCACTTTCCCAGTGTCTCTCCCTCCTCTCTTCCTCCCCACTTTCCCAGTGTCTCTCCCTCCTCCCCACTTTCCCGGTGTCTCTCCCTCCTATCTTCCTCCCCACTTTCCCAGTGTCTCTCCCTCCTCCCCACTTTCCCAGTGTCTCTCCCTCCTCTCTTCCTCCTCACTTTCCCAGTGTCTCTCCCTCCTCCCTTCCTCCCCACTTTCCCAGTGTCTCTCCCTCCTCGCTACTTTGCCAGTGTCTCTCCCTCCTCTCTTCCTCCCTACTTACCCAGTGTCTCACCCTCCTCTCTTCCTCCCCACATGTCATGTGTCCTTAAGGGGTTTTAAACATCTGTACAGACTCTGATAAAACCACTTCTTCTGGCAGATATAAAGATGTAAACAGGATGTAAAGAATTTCCAATAATATCCTGATTTCTCACACCAATAAAATTCCACTATTTTTTCTTGTTGTTCTGTCGTGAAATTACCCATGATGAATCTCCCAAGACTCAGTTATAATATGTACATGCAACAAAAAAATATAACTGAAACATAAATTATTTACAAGTCAAATCCTACTTTGAATTTTGACCTACCCTATGTATGCATATATACAGTGAGGGAAAAAAGTATTTGATTCCTGTTGAGTTTGAACGTCTGCCAGCTGACAAAGAAATGATCAGTCTATAATGTTAATGGTATGTGTATTTTAACAGTGAGAGACAGAATAACAAAAATAAATCCAGAAAAACGCATGTCAAAAAAGTTGATTTGCATTTCAATGAGTGAAATACGTATTTGATTCCCTACCAATCAGCAAGATTTCTGTCTCCCAGGTGTCTTTTATACGGGTAACGAGCTGAGATTAGGAACATTCTCTTAAAGGGAGTGCTCTTAATCTCAGTTCGTTACCTGTATAAAAGACACCTGTCCCAGAAGCAATCAATCAATCTGATTCCAAACTCTCCAACAATGGCCAAGAACAAAGAGCTGTCCAAGGATGTCAGGGACAAGATTTTAGACCTACACAAGTCTGGGATGGGCTACAAGACCATTGCCAAGCAGCTTGGTGAGAAGGTGACAACAGTTGGTACGATTATTCGCAAATGGAAGAAACACAAAATAACTGTTAGTCTCCCTCGGTCTAGTGGTCCATGCAAGATCTCACCTCGTGGAGTTTCAATGATCATGAGAATGGTGAGGAATCAGCCCAGAACTACACAGTTAGTGATCTCAAGGCAGCTAGGAATATAGTCACCAAGTAAACAATTGCCAAGACACTACGCCGTGAAGGATTGAAATCCTGCATCGCCCACAAGGTCTCCCTACTCAAGAAAGCACATGTACAGGCCCACAGTTTGCCAATGAACATCTGAATGATTCAGGGGAGAACTCAGTAAAAGTGTTGTGGTCAGATGAGGCCAAAATCGAGCTCTTTGGCATCAACTCAACTCACCGTGTTTGGAGGAGGAGGAACACTGCCTATGGCCACAAGAACACCATCCCCACCATCAAACATGGAGGTGGAAACATTATGCTTTGGGTGTGTTTTTCTGCTAAGTGGACAGGACAACTGCACCACATCAAAGGGACAATGGACGGGGCCATGTACCGTCAAATCTTGGGGGAGAACCTCCTTCCCTCAACCAGGGCATTGAAAATGGGATGTGGATGGGTAGTCCAGCATCAGAATGACCCAAAACACACAGCCAAGGCAACAAAGGAGTTGCTCAAGAAGAAGCACATTAGGGTCCTGGAGTCTCCAGACCGTAATCTCATAGAAAATCTGTGGAGGGAGCTGAAGGTTTGAGTTGCCAAACGTCAGCCTTGAAACCTTAATGACTTGGAGAGGATCTGCAAAGAGGAGTGGGACAAAATCCCTCCTGAGATGTGTGCAAGCCTAGTGGCCAACTACAAGAAACGTCTGGCCTCTGTGGTTGCCAACAAGGGTTTTGCCACCAAGTACTAAGTCGAAGGGGTCAAATACTTATTTCACTCATTGACATACAAATCAATTTAAAACTTTTTTGGCATGTGTTTTTCTTTTCTTTTCTTTTTTTTTGTTCTTCTGTATCTCACTGTTAAAATACACCTACCATTAAAATTATAGACTGATAATTTATTTGTTAGTGGGCAAAGATTCAAAATCAGCAAATATTTTTTTCCCTTGTGTGTGTGTGTGTATATATATTGTGACTGAAAGCAAGGAATTGTGCTGGAGGGAATCTATATACCTCCCCAGATTTTGCAAGGTTCCTACTTTGTGTAATTAGCCCCAGGGAAATGTGTAATGTTATAATGAATGTTGCACTTTAAATATGTGTATATTTGGGCCCTGGGGTGGAGTACTTGGAGAGTAGGGTGGGCCAGTTCTCCACTCTACATTTCGGAAGTTGCTTGGAACCTACAGGTGAGAAGTCCAGTTCCAGAGTTTGAATCCTAATTTAACTCACCTGAAAAGGATTGCCAATTACCGGTGCTATTAAGTACTCCCCCTGCCAAGGAAGGAGGGAGATTGTGTTTGGTTTCTGTGAGTGGAAACAGAGAGCTGAAAACCCTGAAACAGTAAGGTTGTTTATGCTTATGTTTATGTTGGGAAATGGACAAGCCATCCAACCCAGTTAGCTGATTATTTTGTTTAGTTAGTGCTCAGAAGAGAAAGGCTTTTGTTTTATATATTTTTGTTACCTTTATACCTTACTGTGCATTTATTTTGGAACCTCAATAAAAGAGCAAGTTAATTTACCTCATCCAGCGTGTGAAGTGTCTCTAAAGCCTGAAAAGACTGTGTGTAACACCCCAATCCCAGGACAAGGTACCAAGGGAAAGGAGTACTTTTGTCACAATATATATATATATATATATATATATATATATATATATATATATATATATATATATATATACACTGATCAGACACAACATTAAAACCACTGACAGGTGGAGTGAATAACATTGATTATATCATTACTAAGACACCCGTCAAGTGGTGGGATATATTAGGCAGCAAATGACGTCAGTTCTTGAATTTCATTTGTTGGAATCAGGAAAAATGCTAGCAAAAGTGAAAACGATATGAGTGACTTTGATAAGGACCACAAAGTTAAAGTTAGATAACTGGGTCTTAGCATTTCCAAAACAGCAAGTCTTGTGGAGTGTTCCCAGTATGCAGTGGTTAGTACCCATCACAAGTGGTGCAAGGAAGCACAACCAGTGAACCAGCTTCCAGGTCATAGGTGCCCAAGGCTAATTAATGCAAGTGGGGAGCGAAAACTAACCTGCCTCTCTGATCCAATCACAGAGAGGACTACTGTAGCTTACATTACTGAAAAACCTAATGCTGGACATGATAGAAAGGTGTCGGAACACAGTGTGCATTACATTTTGCTGTGTAAAGGGCTGTGTAGCTGCCCACTGGTCAGATTGCACATGATGACCCTGTCCACCACTGAAAGTGCCTTCAATGTGAATGTGAACATCAGAACTGGACCATGATGCAACGGAAGAAGGTTGCCTTGTTTGTTGAATCCCATTTTCATTTAGGTGGATGGTCTGGTGTGTTTGCATAGTTTACCTGGAAAAGAGATTGCAGCAGGCAGCACTTTGGAAAGCAAGCAGGCTAGCAGAGGCAGTGTTTTTCTCTGGGCAGTGTTCTGCTCGGAAACCATAGGTCCTGGAATTTACCTGGATGTGACTTTGACATGTACCACCTGTGACGAAAGCAACTTCGCCACTAGTTTTTGGAGGGGCATACTTCCCAGCCTCCTACCCTGTGACTATGGCCCCTTTGATAAAACTTGGTTTAAATCACTGTTTGCGCCTTTTTGGATTTCTATGGCCACAGTTCGAACTTTCCTGAGCAGTCGAAGTGGCTGCCATTCGACATTCGAACACGCGAATAGACTTCAGGGGAACTTAGCTGTGAATGGTCTGGAACTATTTTTGTCATGAAAACCTTGTGGTTCCCGATCGGTCCTTCAGCGGCACTTAAACGCGATTCTATGGAACTGTTTTGGGCATGAGACCATGCCTGAGCCTGGGCAAAACTGTGACTTCCATAAAATTTCTGAACCCCTGATCTGATCTGGGTGATTTGAATATGTTGTTCACCCAAATCAGGGCTATCAGGGGATGTAACATTTATGGGAATATGGTGTGTTTTGGGGTACTTATGGGACTTTATATAAAAAAAAATGTTTTTTTTCTGCCTGGAGATAATTAAGTTAATGCATTATCTGCCTTAATTATCTCCCAGGCAGAGGGGAGGGATTGTGTATATTGTATGGGAGTGTCTCACTGTATAACTCTGTTTTTATTGGTTTGTTAACGTTGTGTCCCTGTGCCCAACAAGGTCCACGTAGGTGTCACCCTTGTTGGGAAACTTGCATAAAAGGCCAATGTGCCTCCATTAAAATTGAGTTCCTCTTCACCCTCAACTTGAGTCTTGCCTCTTTTGTGGAGGGGACAGCTATATCACTACAAGGGATTGTTATAATCATTATACTCCCTTGGATTGTAAGAGCTATTCCTGCTTGACTCTCTGGAGGAAGAGAGGTTCACCCACTGGAACCTGGAGCCTTGTTGTAGGTCCAGGGTGGGTAGGAGACGGCAGGACCCCAACCAAGCTGCGGTGGTTGTGGGGTCTGCAGTGCTTATGGTGTCTGGAGGAGTGCTCGGATTCCTCCGTGAGCACTAGGAGCATCCGTCAGTGGAGGTACCCAAGAAGGGTACAGGAAGCTCTGTTACACCACCTATCTGAAGATTGATGCAGACCAAATAGTGTTCCCTGGCAGTAGCCTCTTTCAGCAGGATAATGCATCCTGCCACACTGCAAAACTTGTTCAGGAATGGTTTGAGGAGCATGACAAAGAATTTAAGATGTTGCCCTGTCCTCCAAATTCCCCAGATCTCAATTTTATTGAACATACATGGGATGTGCTAGAACAATAATTCTAATCCACAGAGGCCCCACCTCAAAACTCGCAGGACTTAAAATATTTGCAGCTAGTGTCTTATTGCCAGATACCCCAGAACAGGGGGTCTTGTGGAGTACATGCCTCAACATATCAGAGCTGTTTGGGCAGCACAAGGGGACCTACATGGGATTAGGCAGTAGTGATGTCCCGAACTGTTTGCCGAACTGTTCGCGAACTGTCCGCCGGCGAACAATAGCGTGTTCGCGTTGGGCGCACATATGCGATTTCCGGTCCGCCCCCTATTCGTCATCATTGAGTAAACTTTGGCCTGGAACCTCACAGCCAGCAGACACATTCCAGCCAATCAGCAGCAGACCCTCCCTCCCAGAATGTGTCTGCTGACTGTGAGGTTCCGGGTCAAAGTTTACTCAATGATGACGAATAGGGGGCGGAACGGAAATCGCATATGTTCGCCCAACGCGAACACGCTATTGTTCGCCGGCGGATAGTTCGCGAACAGTTCGGGAACATCACTATTAGGCAGGTGGCTTTTATGTTGTGCCTGATCAATGCATACACACACATTAATATATCAGAACTAGCAATATTTATCTGAAAAATAAAAGTGAAAAAAAAAAATATATATTTTTTTTGTTGTGTTAAGATTTAACAAATTACGTTTCACCATATGTACGAAGGTAGCTTGTTCTGACATCAAAATAAGTAATTCTGTTTTCTAAAAAAAATAAGCTTCTAGAGTTTCTTTTATGTGTTCGGAAAGGTCAGTGCAGACATACCTGTTGCCTATAGGAGTGTTACTAAAAATCTACCCGATTTTTGTAACTGGCCACTTCCTTGATATGACACACATTCTGAGTGGATTTCATTAATGTGAGCTCCTCTGTAGGGTAGAAAGACCCGAGAGACTTTTCTCACAAATGAGAAGATACAAACTGCCTTTAATCTCCCAAACACATGGGGTAAAGGTTATTACAGTTTGAAGAGTCCAACCTAAAAGTGAAGCTAATGTATTTAGCTTCAGTTTGAAACCAAATGTTTGATGCATGGCCAATATACTTTGTCACAAACAGGAATAATATAGCTTTTCCAATGCATGGTGGTATACAGTGCTGGGTTAAAAGGAATGGCTTAATGAATGAGCAGATAAATGTCCAGAAATGTCTTGTCAGTACACTAACCTCAAGTTTACCTGAATATCTGTGGACTGACTAAAACAATATATGCTCAGCAGGTTCCACATTCCATTCTGACTGAGCTTAAACTCTTCTACCAATAGATAAGGAATACAAATGCAAAATCCAAGAGTGACAGATGGATAAATATCTGTCTTTTTTTTCAATGTTAATTTTTATTGTGCATTTTTCATATAGGAAACTTGTGGGATACAGAAAGAAAGAAGGGTGGGGGTGCAAAAATCACAATATTCATACAAACAGCACTGTAGATACGCAAGTATACAATAACAATAAAGTATGATACACATATTACAACACGATTGCATATTACTCGCATACTGTCAAAAACTGTGTACTGTATCGACATATCATACATGGAATTTAAACGATGGACCCATATCAAGTACTTCTGTACAGATTGAACCACAATGCAATAAAGGGGTCCTTAATGACTCATGTGGAGTGTATAGGTCGACATTTGTTTGTGATAAGTAGTATACACTAACTTAAACATTTATGAGCTGGACGTATGAATGAATGCGGATAGAGATAAGAGATAAGAGATAATGTATTTACAAGATAGAGGGAGCGAAGTAAGATATAAATTGAGGGGATGTAGAGGAGGAGGTTATGAGATGGGGAGGAAGGTATGGGAAGATGCGGTGTTGTACAGAAGTGCAGAAGTACAGAAGTACAGAAGTACAGAAGTACAGAAGTCACTGGGGCCAGTTAGTACCGAAATATATCGTATGTCTGGGTTATTTTCGTTGGTTAAATCAAGTTCATGAATTTGTTATAGGTGGTGTCCCAAGATTCCCATTGTTCCCTGAATTTGGATGTTATGCTTTTTGTGGACCATTCTTTTTCATGACAATAGCTGGTGTGAACTTTACTCAGTAGTTCAGAAATAGGTGGAACTTTATTACTCTTCCAATGTGATGTTATGCAGAGTTTAGCTGCTATTAAAACATTGATAATTGCTGCTCTCGAGGGCAAACGGTGTAGGTCCGGTATTAGATGAAGCAGAAATCCTGCTGGGCTAGGAGAAATATGTGATTCAGAAAGCGATTGTATAATGTTATTCACATAGGTCCAGAAGGTTCGGAGTTTCGGGCAGTCCCAGAATATGTGTAGAATAGAACCATTTTCATTGTTACACCTCCAACATAAAGCTTTAGTGTCGGGATAAATTTTACTCAGTCTGCTGGGAACTAGGTACCATCTCATCAGTACTTTATAATATGCTTCCCAAAGGGTGACACATTTGGTGGATTTTTTGGTGGATGTTATAGCGTATAGCCAGTCTTTAATATGAAATTCTGCTCCTAGGTCTTTTTCCCATCTTATCGTGTAGGGTTGTTTACTATCGGTGAGGTTCGCTGATTGTGCCAAATAGCATGCTGTGAGAAATTTTGGTGGATGACTGGTTTTAGTTGATAAGTAGCACTTGTGTCCAATCATGCTAAGTGTAGAGGTGTTCAAATAAATGATTGCAGCAGTATTTAAAATATGTTTAACTCGCAGGTAAAGGAAGATATCTCGATGCGGAAGATTATGAGCTGACTGCAGGTCAGGGAAGGACCGAAGACCATTGATATCATATAGAGAGAATACATGGGTTAGGCCATGTAATGACCAGTGCTGTATTGCCAGGTCTGGGGAAAGCGTTGAAAGAGCACGTAACGGAGCTAGATAGAGTAGTTCTTTGTTCGAGCAGAGTTTTGTACTCCATAATTTCCATGAATTTAGCATAAACTTTGTACTCGATAGAAGGGATGAGCTGTCATGAGAGTTTTTTGACCACAGTAAGCCTTCCACAGACTGAATATTGCCACAGGATTGTTCTAGTTTAAGCCATAACGGAAGGGAATTCTTAGTCATAATGTCCAGGCATTGAGCCAACACAGAAGCCTTGTAGTAGTTGCCAATATTGGGAATACTCAGACCTCCTTGATGAAAGGGACGCCATAAAGAATGGAGTGCGATTCTCGGGGGTTTCTTTTTCCATATGTGCGCATTTATTGCAGCTTGGAATTTTGTGAGGATTGAATTTGGAAGGGTAATAGGTAACGTTCTGAATAAGTAGAGTATTTGAGGCAGTGCCATCATTTTTACAGAATTAATTTTTCCAATCCATGAGGTGTTTAATCTATCCCAAGAGTCAAGTTGATTGGTGATTTTAGCTAGGGTTGCTTCGTGGTTTTCTTTTATGGCTTGAGCTTTGGACTGGGTGAGTTTTATACCTAGATAAGTGATAGACGTTTTGCGCCAATCAAAAGTAAATTGTGACTTTAAAGAATCCACAATGTGGGGTTTTATGTTTAAAGGAAGTATTTGAGTTTTATTAACGTTATTCTTATAAAATGATACGCTACCATATGTTCTCAGAACTTGTAGAAGATGGGGAATGGAAGAAGTCGGATTTCTTAGGAAAAGAATGATATCGTCCGCAAAGACAGCAAGTTTTTTCTCTCCTGCGGGGGTATTCAGGCCTGGGAGTAATGGGTCTTTTTTAATTGAACGGATAAGTGGTTCCAAACAAAGAATAAAAATCAAGGGGGACAGGGGACAACCTTGTCTCGTACCATTAGACATATTAAAACTGGTGGACGTGAAGCCTGTATTGAAGACTTTTGCCGAGGGTGCGGAATAAAGAGCCAGAATACTTGTGACGAATAGGTCTGAGAAGCCAAATGCTTTTAAAGTGGCCTTCATGTAACCCCAGTTGAGACGATCAAAGGCCTTTTCGGCATCAAGAGCCATAAGGACCCCGGACTGCTTTTGACGAGTTGCCCACTCTATTAGATCCAAGCAAAGTCTTGTATTATCGCCCACTTGTTTGCCAGGCACAAAGCCAGCTTGTTCTTCAGATACTAATTTATTTAAGATGAGTTTCAGTCTGTTAGCGATAAGTTTAGCATATAGTTTTATATCAGCGTTAAGTAAAGATATTGGTCGTAAATTACAACAGGATGTGGGTGGTTTGTTCGGTTTGGGCAGAGTGACAATGTATGCCTCCAACATTTCTTTTGGGAAACTGCCTTTTGCTTTTATAGTGTTAAAAAGATTTGTAATGTGTGGAGTTAAATGAGATTCCATTTTGATGTAATAATAATTGGAAAGTCCGTCGGGACCAGGGGCTTTGTGCTTGGGAAGGGAGCGAATGGTTGTAGCCACTTCAAATTCTGTGAAGGGTGCATCTAGGGTTGCATTTTGTTGTTGTGTCACTTGCGGTAAAGATATTTTCTGTAGGAATGCTAGGATATCTACGTTATTCGGAGTGGATGTGTCCCCATTCTTATCCAGGTTGTAGAGAGTCTCATAATACGATGATAATTCGTTGACGATATCGCTGGGGTTAAAAAGTTTTGCGTCTGACTTAGAGAGGATGTATGGAATTTTTGTTTGAAGGTACTTGGATTTCAGTTGGCTGGCTAAAAGTTTGCCGGCTTTGTTGCTTAAGCCGTAATATTTCTGTCGAAGTTTGGTCGCATGATTAGCGTATTCTCGGATTTTAAGGTTGAGGATTTTCTCTCTTGTTATTGATATTTGTTTCGTCGTGGATCTAGAGGGGGCTGACTTATTAGCGTTTTCTAAGGACACGAGCTGTTGGTGAAGTGAATCTTTGAGTTTGCAGAATTTTTTTTTAATAGTTGAGCCTATTTTTATAAATGTGCCCCTGATTACCGCCTTATGAGCTAGCCATTGGTATTCGATAGACGTGTCGGTTGTATTGTTATTGGGGAAATAGTTTTGCAGTTCCAGAGCAACTGTGTGGGAGTATTCGGGTGAGTCGAGGATAGACTCGTTTAATCTCCACGTGCCACGGCCTTTTGCTGGGTAGGGTACTGCTAACGTGATGACTATTGGAGCGTGGTCAGACCACGTCCTCTGTCCTATTGTATGGTCTAAGAGGTGGGGTAATGTTAGTTTATCTATCATGCATAAGTCAATACGCGTGTAAGTTAGATGAACTGGGGAGAAGTATGTATAATCCCTGGCAGTAGGATACAGATTTCTCCATGTGTCATAGAGATCATGCGCGAAAATGAGATTCGAGAATAATTTGCTATTGTGGACAGTGAGTTTGTTAGGTGTTTGGTTATTGGTGCGTTGTATGTCTAATGAGGGGTCTAGTATACAATTGCAATCGCCACATATTATGACGTGGCCTCGTTTTAGAGTTGAGATTTTCCTGATAGTCTTATTGAGAAATGAGAATTGGGCATCATTAGGTGCATATAAGGATGACAACGTCACTTGAATGCCGTTGAGTTCACCTACTAGGATAAGCAACCTGCCGGTTGGATCTGCGTACTGAGCGTGGAGGGTGAATACCCAGTCTGCATGTATTAAGATAGCTACACCTTTGGATTTGTTGGGTGCGTATGCATGGTACGCTACAGGGTATTTGGTGGAACGTAGTTGAGGTGGATTGTTTTTGCAAAAATGGGTCTCTTGAAGGCAGATTATAGCTGCACCTGAGTCGTGCATGTCCTTCAATACCTGTCTTCTTTTATATGGGCTATTGAGACCTTTTACGTTTAGAGAAAAAATTTTCAGAGTGTTAGTCATCGTGGGATTTATACAAGCGTAATGGGAGCCTTAAATACTTTAAATGTGGTCTAAATGCACAGGCTGTTATTACATATCGAGAGAAAAGTGGGTAAACTCTGTTGAGACCCAGTGGCATGTGTATGGAAGTAGGTAGTGACTTCTTTAGGGTAGGTATGAGTTTTGGGAAAAGATAGGAAAAAGAAGAGAAGGCAAGGGGAACAACAAAACAGTAATAATTATATACAAGTCCTTTCACTGTGAAAGGGGAATATGAACCAGTCATACTGAGGCACAGTGGATGTCTCAAGTGATGACTCGTGGGGGGTGAGGAACCCAAACCTGAATGAGTATCAGACAGTATATATTATTGCTTTTTTTTTTTTTTTTTTTTTTTTTTTTATATTTTTTGTAAAAATTATTTATTTATTTTTTTATTGTTTTTTATAGGCTTTTATTTTTATTTGTTTTTTATTTTTATTTTTTCTATTTTGATCTTATCGTGCACTACTTGCTTGAATTATGTTATATCCCTCCATAATCAGTATACCCTTTGCGTTTGTTTTTTAATTGTGTTTTGTCCTTAAAGCTAATGGGAAGAAATTTTTTGAAGGCTGGGGAAATTGCTAGGAAAGCCGAAACGTGAAATAGGCGAGTGAGCCCCAAATTCGTTGTGAAAATACCCTATCATAGGTTGTTGAATTGGGTGATTAAGCGAGTTCCCGTGGGAAGGTTGCGTCTTACAGAAGAGCCAAATATTTTAAATGATACCGGATAACCACGGTGTTTTACTATAGATGTCGTGGAGTAGCAAGCATAGTGTCAATAAGGGAACTAGAGTAAATTTTTTTATAAACTTCGGTAAAGGAGGGAGATTTTGCAAATAACTAGCAATACTAGCAATATTAGCAATACGGTGCCTTGGAGGAAACCAGTGCATTGAAGGTCGATATACATCTGAACGTATGAGCAGGATTACATGAAATAGATAATAACTATATAACGTGAACATAAATGATAAGTACATCTGAGGTGCGATATGTGTATAAAGGCGAGGGCCTTATGAGTGAGATATTAATAAATAATAAACAATCCTCTAATAACAGATTTCTGATAAACATAAAGATTAAATGGCTTTGAGGAGTTGCTGGTAGGCTGACTGTGTACTACTTAGTTAACCATTTTGGCCCCTCAAGACAATGCGGTTTACATAGTGTCAAAGCGCCTGTGGGTGCATTGTAAGCTAGCGTATTTGATGTTACATGAAAAGTAAGTAAAAACTGAGTAAAGAATAAATATAGTAACATATCGGCTTAAATGATTATAATGGTGGGGCATTTAACATTATGGCCAGAAGAAGGTACAAGTGAAACCCGATTACCAGACGTAGTTAAAGCGGCGATGTGCCGTATGGGGAGCTCATCGTTCTAAATTGCCGGTGTACGGGCTTTATCAATTAATATGGCTTGGTGTTAGTTAAATTAAAGCCATTATAGGCAAAAATAAGGCATGGGGATTCCGGGTTGGTAAAGTAGCCGTGAGCAAAGGGTAGGCCATGGGCACCATTGTAATCACGAATGAGAGTCAGATGAACATCATTTAAACAAAAATAAAACAAAATGTAGAACATGAAACATAACCCTTAAGATACACATTGAATATTCAGGCACATATAATATACTCATCGTAAAGACATTTGGAGGAGCGGAGAAGCAGTTCATGCGACTTTAGCTGACGATCCCGCCATAATCCATTCTGGTTGTAAGCGTTTAATGGAGCTGCCAGCGGGAGAGAGTTCTTTCGGAGTTGAGTCAGAGGTAAGCCATAGGCCCCAAGATTTTAGAAGTTTCATCCCTTCCTCAGGCTCGTTGATGCTTGTAGTTTTTCCTTGTCGCCATACCAGAAGTTTCGTCGGGTAGCCCCATTTGTAGGAGACGTTATTGTTGCGCAAAGTTTTCGTAATGTTAATGAATTCTTTTCTTCTTGCCATGGTGGCGGCCGATAGATCAGCGTACAAGGAGATTTGTTGAAACGGATCCGGGAGCGTGCTTGCTTTTCGGGCTGCGTTTAGTAAGGTGTCCTTGTGTGTGTAGTAGTGGAACTTCACGATGACATCCTTAGGAGTGTCGCTTGCTATGCGGGCCGGGCGTGGGAGTCTATGCATACGGTCAAACGACCAGGCAGAGTCCGGTAGATCTGGAACAAGGGATTGGCAGATCGATAGAATGAAAGCAGGCAGAGCATCGTGTGACACATCGTCCGGTATGCCTCTAAAACGTATATTTTGCCTCCTTGACCTATCTTCTAAGTCGGCTAACTTAAATTTTAGAGTGATGTTTTCTTCTGAGATTTTCTGTAGTTTATCGACCACTTCATTATGGGCTACGCATAATTCATCCGATCTGTTCTCCAGTTGGCTAGTTCTCTCACCTAGGGCCGAGATTTCCCTCCTGAGGTCGCTATCGATTTTAAGAAAATCATTTCTAATAGTGGCCCGCAGATCTTGCAGCATTTTATGGAGACTGCGTTCCGTGATCGCTGCTTCCGAATATTTAGATGAAATAGATTCATTATCCGATGCAGCATCCGACATGATATTTGTTTCGTCGCCATCTTGTTTTTCCCGCCTCCGGTCTTTCCTCTTATTTTTTGGCGCTTCTGTCAGTTTTAGTTGTTTCGAAGGTGACATTATTGAAGGTAGCCGTTAAAGGGAGGTAAGAGGCTTTGGGGTGTGCAAATGAGTTTTATTTTCGCTTATGTTGTCGCTGCTCAGGTTGGGTTAACGACGGAGCTCTCACACCATGCGACTGCACTCGCCGAAAGTCGGACACGCCCCCATAAATATCTGTCTTAATATACCGGCTACTGTAATGAATTTAAAAGGCATTTCCACATATTATTTAAAAAATATACCTATTGAACCAAGAAATTATAATTTACAGCTTTTTTTATTTTCAAGAAATAATGCATTTATTTTTCCCTCAAATATTCTGCCATGATTTTTTTATTTTTTTTATTTATCTTTACATCAACAAAAGCTGCAATTTAATAATGGTGTGTAGGCTGTTGATAACATATATACACATGCATTTGTTTGTAAAGTACACTTCAACTACAAAGATTTAAACAGGAATGAGTGGGAGAATGTGGGAGAAGATGAACAACCCACGGGACAAACAAAAGCATATAGTTATCCACATCCAGAAAATATTTGAAAAATGGAACAAGGTGTGTACCACTGGCTTCTATATCTTTAAATATATGATAATTATCATATAGCCAAATGGAAGAAATCACCTGAGTGTGTCACTAATTATTTTTTGTCCAAAACCTAAATTATTTTAAGACTGTACAATTCTCACCATACACTATCCTAATAGATTTAATTTAAAAGTGCTTTTTTTGTAACTTCTTGTTACAATTTTGGCACTATATGCATGTAAATATATATATGATTGCCAATGGGCTTAGATTTAAAGGGACACTATATTTACCAAATCAACTTTAGCTTAACGAAGAAGTTTTAACCCTAAGAACTGAGCCAAATATACACGCTGTGATCAAAACAAAACGTAAACAAAAGCTTGAATTTGTGCTATATGTCTGTTCAGGCGTAATTCGCCTCTTCCAAATTATGTGCACCCACACTTATTATGTATCATTTTATTCAGGGGAAACATGGCTTTCATTTAACTTTAAATATTTAGGTATGAAACATAATTTCATATGAATAAATATTAAACAAATATGAAAAATTAAGAATTGAAATTATTTTTTTTTGTTCTACGTGACATTTTAACTGTGAGTGTCATAATGCTTGTGACGAGACCAATCTCGCCACATTGCATTGGAGGAGCCTGGTTGCCCGCCTGTTGCCTCTGGACTATGGCCCTGGGAGATTGGGCCCTTTAAAAACAGTATTCAGCCATACCAGAGTGTATGTCACTCATTTTGGCCCTTTAAATATTGTTGGGGAAGGTTTGCCACTTTTTATATGGCACTTCGGATGCAGCCGAAGTGCCGAAATAGTCGAAGTAGTCGAAGTGGCTGCCATTCGACAAAGGAACACGTGGTGGCGGCCATTTTAATTCATGCAAACGCGGTCAGCGGTGTGTGCAGCCAAATCTATGGAACTGTTTTAGGCATGAAAATGTGCATGCGGTCGGATATAAAGGACTTCCGGCTATCTTTTTACCTACTGGGGGATTTGTATGATTTTTGAGAGTGTTTATGTTTACCCAATTGCACGAACACCGCTGACCCGTACCGTCTTCGACACCCCGGCTGGAGACTAAGTCCCGTTCGAAGATTCGAACGCTCGTTCGAATGGGACTTAGTCATTTTCTCGGTGCAAAATAGACCGACCGCACAGCCCAAATCCATGGAACTGTTTTGGGCATGAAAATGTGCATGCGGTCGGATATAAAGGACTTCCGGCTATCTTTTTACCTACTGGGGGGATTTGTATGATTTTTGAGAGTGTTTATGTTTAAAGTATGCTGAGTTTAAATATATAATTTATGAAGATTGGATGTATGGTTTTAAAGTTACAGGGTATGTGGAAAAACTGTATTTATATTGTCTGTGATAATTATGTTAAACCATTGTGTAACATAATTGTATCACAGGCAGAGGGGATGCTTTTGTGTGTAAATGCTGGGAGTTTCTTTTGTAATGTACGTGTATGATTGGTTATTTTGTAACACCCTGTGGGTGGTCCTACCTAATGGAAACTGTCATAAAAGAAGGTTATTTGTGTGGCATTAAACTGTTCACTGCTTGACCCTCAACACGGAGCTTTGTCTCGTTCTTGGGGGGATTTACTGTATGCTGTTAAAGACTGATTGCCAGGAGTGTAAGCCGCTTGGGTGCTTTTCCTGTTCAGCTGCTAGCAGCTATTCGTGAGGTTCCAGTTCGGGAGTTTGGAGTGCTGATTTGTATCCTGTTCGGGAGTTTGGGGTTCTGCAGTAGCTGTGCCTGTGTCTCTGGAAGGGAAGATCTACTAAACGGCGGTTTAACCCCTTTTATGCCTGGGGGTGCCGTTACAATGCTGTTTGCTTTTACTGCAATAAAATACACATATTTGTATTCAGCGATGTCTCATGTGTAAAACAGTTCCCCTATGTACAGGTGTTATGGTGTTTTGGGAAGTTACAAGGTCAAATATAGCATGTTACATTTTTCAGTTTTTTCACATTGAAATTCGCCAGATTGGTTACGTTGCCTTTGAGACCGTATGGTAGCCCAGGAATAAGAATTACCCCCATGATGGCATACCATTTGCAAAAGTAGACAACCCAAGGTATTGCAAATGGCGTATGTCCAGTCTTTTTTAGTAGCCCAAGGAAATATATAAACATGTGTACTATAGCGTAACTCCGAAGTAGAAAATGTGCTATCACCGCGTTTGCATGAATTAAAATGGCCGCCACCACGTGTGCCTCACTCACTCAACAATAAATACAATAATAAAGTGAATTAGCTAATATGGTTTAACAAGCAACATCAGCTAAAAAGATGGGATAGCACATATAATAGCACTGTACAAAATAGAGAATACTACCTTTATAACAGGACGTGATCTTGAACAGATCTAAAGGATAATAAATAATATATGGTGAAGTATGTATGAAAAGAAGGCTAATATCCAGGAGGTAGAGAACTTACAAAAAGTATTGATGGTCTGCGCTTATCTCCCTTTAACCCCTTAAGGACCAAACTTCTGGAATAAAAGGGAATCATGACGTGTCACACACGTCATGTGTCCTTAAGGGGTTAAGGGTATCTGTTTGTAGGAACGGAAACTCTCTTCAAATATGAAATCCTCAAGTGGATAAAAAGAGAAATATACATAGAATAGTACTGTTTAAAATTTTATAAATTTATTGCACTGATTGCACTTACATTCAGGTCGCAATCAGCAAGCATATCTCCACTAGCAAGTGGACCAAGATGACAGGATGGATCTAGACTGAAGATGGAACACTGGCTGATCGCACCATATAAAGTGCTAAAGATATATATAAATAAAAAATACAATAATAAAACAAAATAGTAAATAAAAGTCCTTATAAATACTCAATCCAACGCGTTTTGTCAATATAGACTTCTTCAGGGATACGAGTACTGTCCAAACACGTTTCTTTATATATCCATAGATGCAGGTGTTTCTCATCAATCTGATTTCGAAAATTCCCGCAGTATCGGGTACTTCCGGGGTCTGACGTACATCGTTCCTCATTGGACCAATCCGGAAAAGCGTCATATGTCGTATGCCCGTTTTTTCAACTTCCGCGTTCCACAATGGAACGCACATCATAACCCTTACTACAGCGTTCCATAGTGGAGCGCATATCACAAAAAGGCAATCAAAACAAAGAGACAAACCGATATGGCAGTGGGTGGAGAAGCAAACAAACCCACTGCCATCTTGAACACATATACCCATAACTATAGCCACATATCTTAGGATTACAAAAAAGAGCAATATATACTTCAAGGAGTTAAACTGTTCTCAAACGGTTCAACCCAAAGATTGCCTCCAGCGACAATTTCCATTTTTGTCAATAAAGTTATGGTTCTGTGACCTCTTAGAGCTACCTTGGGAGTTAGAGTGTGTCTAGTAGTCTGGAGAGTGTTAATGTGACACTGATTGGTTTACTGTAGGCAGTAGGTCATATGTAAACTACTTTTTAGCAACATGACAGTTGATGATGTCATGACGCCAAGTTACAGATTTATTGTCATTACGAACATTAAAAGGGAACCATCACATCCCAGGATGTTTAATATTATGTTTAATTATCCCCTAAATTTCACAAATATGTATTTGTAATGTATGAAAAACACATTTAACACCTTAAGGACCAAACTTCTGGAATAAAAGGGAATCATGACATGTCACACATGTCATGTGTCCTTAAGGGGTTAAATATGTGAATCCTATTTATCCTGCTGCTGCTGCTACTACTGCATGCTTCAATATTAGTTCTCTTAACCTCTGTCCTTTGCACCTTGCTGTCAGCATAGAGAAAGCATGCAGCAATTTCTAATCCTCTTTTGCCATGTTTGCCCTGACTTTGCCTTACCTAAACTGGATTTGCTAAATCTTTAAAAGAAAATGGAGCGTCACATGAAAAGTTGTAGGTGATATTAACATTTTACTCTATGTTGTACTTTTCAGAGATAAGACAGTTTCTCTTTAAGAAACTCCAGTGAATGCTACAACCACAATCCTTCCCAATTTCCCAAAAGGTAAATATAAAGGGAAGAACATTGTGTAGTACATTAGAAGATCAATCTATTGCTCACAAAAATAAAAGCTCATGCATTCACATTGAGTTATGGCAGACATTAAAGCTAACAGATTGACAATAGCCCACAGATACAGCTTTCTCTTTTTTTTTGTCTTTTGTCCTAATCACCTTTTCTAACACAAGAAAATCTCACAGATTGTAGCTCTATGGGTGTAGGCGCCTGGGCCGGATGGCTGGGAGGCAATTGCCCCCCAGGCCGCCCTAAATCCAGGGCCGCCCACATCAAAAAAAAGAAAAGAAAAATGTTCCCCCCAGTGGCTGAACTACCGGGCCCGGCTGCTCTGTAGACCCCTGCTGGCAGGACTGTCTCCCCTTGCAAAAGTGCTATTTAGTTTATTGCTAATTCGGCAATATACTAAATGGCAATTATCCTACCCCACTGATTGGCCGATTGGCCAGTAACCTCACTAAGAGGCAGAGTGGGGTGCAGATGCATGGTCCCGCTGTATTTATTGTTTGTTTTTGCCGCGGAGGCACACCAGAACTCAATGCCTACCCTCACCTCTTCCTGGGCTAAGTTCTGGCATAGCTGCCTCCATATCCTGCCTGCAGGGCCCCCTCCCTAAGTTCCCAGGATGCCAGCACTCAGACTGCACAGGGGAGCTCAGAGCAAGCCCAGCAGAGCTAAGGCCCCCAGAAAGACCTGTCCCAGCTTGCACTAAAACTGAACTAAAACTTTTTATCCAGTGAGCCTAAAACAATACCATATTCCCCAAAAGGCAAAGAAGAACATACAGTCTTATTTGGATAAGTTCATAAGGTATGGTATCCTAAAATTCTGTACTTCCCCCTGGAACACCCCATTGTTGCCTGTTCAAAAGCCTGGGACAGATGAGTATCGCCCTGTGCAGGACTTGAGAGCAGTCAATGATGCGGTAGTAAGTATACATCCAGTTGTGGATTGTGTCCAATCCATATAACCTGCTTGCCTTAATTCCGAGCGGGGCTACTTACTTTACAGTTTTGGACCTTAAAGATGCTTTCTTTTGCCTACGAATTGCTACAGAAAGCCAGTGTATCTTTGCATTCCAATGGGAAAACGCTGTAACGGGCTCGAAACGCCACATGACTTGGACAAGATTGCCCCAAGGGTTTAAAAATTCACCTACCCTAATTGGATCAGCATTAAGTCAGGACTTACTAGACTTCAAGTCCATCCCAGGAGAATGTGTACTACTACAATACGTAGATGATTTGTTGATAGCGGCAGTTACAAAAGAGATATGCCAGCAAGCAACATATGATTTACTGCACATTCTTTGGAAGGCAGGATACAAGGTGTCCTGGAAGAAAGCTCAGTTGTGTCAGCCAACTGTCAAGTATCTGGGATTCCATATCTCCGAAGGTCAAAGGATAATGGGGCCTGAGAGAAAAGAAGCTGTATGCCAAATACCAACACCAAAGAATAGAAGACAAGTGCGAGAGTTCTTGGGGGCAGCAGGCTTCTGCAGGATATGGATTCCCAGTTATGCGATATTGGCGAAACCCCTCTATGCAGCCATAAAAGGCACAGAACACGATCCCTTCCTGTGGACCATCGAACAGCAGAAGGCATTTGAGGATGTTAAGAAAGCATTGATGAGCGCCCCAGCATTAGGTCTACCTGATCATACACGTCCATTCTACTTATATGTACACGAGCAAAGAAGGATGGCTGTGGGAGTACTGACACAGTACTTGGGATCATGGCAACGACCTGTTGCATATATGTCTAAACAACTGGATGCAGTGGCCAGTGGTCTTCCACCTTGTCTAAGAGCCGTAGCTGCCGCCGCCCTGCTGGTAGCCAAAGCTAACAAGCTCACTCTGGGTCAGGAACTCTACGTGCGAGTCCCGCACGCAGTACAGACGTTGCTAGACTATAAAGGCAATCATTGGTTTAGCAATAGCCGTATGACTAAGTATCAAGCTATGTTATGTGAGAACCCGAGAGTGCATCTTGAAACTGTCAATACCTTGAACCCAGCTACCCTTTTGCCACAACCTACTGAGAGTCAACATGATTGCCTGGAGGTGATGGATGAAGTGTTCTCAAGCAGACCGGACCTTCGTGATTTTCCCATCCAGAACCCCGATGTCCAGTACTATACAGACGGCAGTAGTTACGTGAAAGAAGGGATTTGCTACGCAGGATACGCAGTGACAACCATAGACAAGGTGATAGAAGCTCGGCCATTGTCAAAAGGAACATCGGCACAGAAGGCAGAATTAATCGCACTCAAACGAGCTTTACAATTGGCTGAAGGATTGAGGGTAAACATCTATACGGACTCAAAGTATGCATTTTTAACCATTCATGCCCATGGAGCCTTGTATAAAGAAAGAGGACTACTGAACTCAGAGGGTAAAGAAATCAAGTACGCAGCGGAGATATTACAACTATTGGAAGCTGTATGGGAGCCGAAGGAAGTTGGTATCATACATTGTCGAGCGCATCTGAAAGGTGATGGTGATGTGGTGAAAGGAAATCGGATGGCAGATAATGCAGCCAAGCGTGCCGCTGAATCGGGACAACAGGAATATGTGGAGTGTATAGCTGCTCTCATACCGACCCCTCTGTCTCAGTGGACTCCAGTTTATACAGCTCAAGAAGAAGAGTGGTTAAAGACTGAAGCTGGAAAATACTTGGAGAATAATTGGTATCAGTTAGAAGATGGAAGGATAGTTATTCCAGCATCCCTAGCTGTAGAAATTGTCCAGAACTATCACAATGGGACGCATTCCGGGAGAGATAGTATGGAAGAATCTCTTAGGAAGCATTTCTACATACCAAGATTGTCCAACTTGACTCAAGCCATTGTACGAAGATGTGTGTTATGTGCTAAAAATAAAGCAAGGCAAGGTCCAGTGAAACCACCGGGAGTCCAGTACATGGGAGGGCTCCCTATGTCCAATCTCCAAATAGACTACACGGTAATGCCTAAATCCGGCGGACATCGTTACCTACTAGTAGCTGTGTGCACCTACTCAGGATGGGTAGAAGCATGTCCCACTCGTACAGAGAAAGCAGGATAGGTAGTGCAATTTCTGTTACGGGAAATAATACCCCGATATGGACTACCATGTTCTATAGGATCAGATAATGGTCCAGCCTTTGTTCACCAGTGCCTACAACAACTGACTCATATGCTTGGTATTAAGTGGAAACTTCATACAGCATATAGGCCTCAGAGTTCTGGGAAAGTGGAAAGGATGAACAGAACTATTAAGAGCCAATTGGCAAAAATATGTCAAGAAACCCAACTCAAGTGGAATGTTCTTTTGCCAATAGCTCTGTTGCGCATTCATAGTACACCTACCAGAAGGATGGGTCTCTCACCTTTTGAAATTATGTATGGGCGTCCACCTCCCGTACTTAGTAACTTAAGGGGGGATTTGAGTCAGTTGGGAGAAGGAATTACCCGGCAGCAGGTTGTAGAGTTGGGTAAAACTATGGAGGAGGTACAGAAATGGGTACAAGATAGGTTACCTGTGAATATTTATCCACCTGTCCATTCTTATCATCCAGGAGACCAAGTTTGGATAAAGGAGTGGAACAGTGTACCGTTGGGGCCAAAGTGGGGGGGTCCTTATGTTGTTCTTTTGTCTACCCCAACAGCTATAAAGGTGGCCGAAGTGACTCCGTGGATTCATCACTCCAGGGTTAAACCAGCAGCAGATTCTTGGCAAGTTACACCAGATCCTGAGAATCCCTGCAAGATCCGGTTGAAGAGAGTGACCCAGTTGGATTGAAAGTGATTTTTGCGAAGAGTTTTGTTACAAGAATCAACAAGTAGGTGTTTTGACGGCCACAATAAAGCCCGACCACCTGCCTACATTACATAGTCAGAGTGTCTTGAAGGGATCTCTGTGAAGGAAAGTGAGGATCAGAAGGACTCCATTCCCTGCAGCCCTCACATTCCTGGAAGCTGAGGTGCCATCGCACGGTCGAAGAGTTAGGAAGAAGATGTCAGGAGTGATGTGTTTAATAATGTATACATGTGTGTTTTTAATTATTCAGGAAGGTAGAGGTACTGACACACCAGGCTGCGAGGTTTGCATTAAGACTACGAAAACAGGCAATCACATTTCCCAGACCCTTATTTGGCATTCACAGTATGAGTGTAAAGGACATGTATCTGAGTGTAGATACTTAGGCATAGATTATAGTTTATGCCATTTAGGAGCAGGAGAACCTAAGTGTTTTAGCCCTGAGTATCAACCCCGTACAATTTGGTTGACTATTCGGAATGGAGACTCACAGGGGACCCTGATAAATAAGACCATACTAGAAACCGTACATTCTCCAGGTGTTTTGCTATTTGATGCATGTAAGGCGATATCAGGTGGTAGAAAACCGTGGAATGTATGTGGTGATCTTAAATGGGAAAGAACCTATGGGTCTAATGATAAGTATATTTGCCCCAGTAGTAAGTATAAATATATAGATCCAAAATGCCCAAATAAAGAATACAATTATTGTCCGTATTGGTCCTGTGTGGGGTGGGCAACCTGGGGACAGACAGTAGATAAGGATATGATCGTCACTAAGTTGCCTACCAAGCCATATTGTAAGTCTAGGGAGTGTTACCCAGTCCATATACTTATCAATGACCCAGAACTATTCATAGATAGGTTTGGGGACTTATTTGGGTTCCAGATATATGGAACAGGTTTGGATCCTGGAACAATATTATTTATAGGAATAGAGACCAATACTGTGGCAACCCAGACTCATCAGGTCTTTCATTCCTTCTATGAGGAGATGAGTGTGGAAAATAAGATCCCCCATAATGCGAAAAACTTATTTATAGATCTAGCCAAGAGCATTGCTGGTAGTCTTAATGTAACCAACTGCTATGTGTGTGGAGGTACTAATATGGGAGACCAATGGCCATGGGAAGCAAAGGAGGTAATGTATTCTGGTTCTGAGACAGTTGAACAGTTAATATCTTCTCAAACTGATTATCAAGTGAGTGTTAGAGGTAAATCTGAGTGGCGATTAAAGACCTCCATTATAGGTTATGTTTGCATAGCAAGGAAAGGAATAATGTTTAATACATCTGTAGGAGAATTGACTTGTCTAGGGCAAAAAGCTTATATACGATAGTACAAAAGATACAACTTGGTGGTCAGCTTCAAATGTCTCAGAACCACCTAATCTGTTTGCAAGTTATACCAGTTTAAAGGATGTGTGGTTTGACCTATCTGCTACATCTAGTTGGAAAGCCCCAGCAAATTTGTACTGGATCTGTGGTAAGAAAGCCTATTCGGAGTTACCACAGGACTGGGAAGGGGCATGTGTATTCGGTATGCTCAAACCATCCTTCTTCTTGTTGCCAATTGAAACAGGAGAGACTTTGGGAGTTAAAGTGTATGATGTAAATCATAGAAAGAAAAGGGGTCCCCTAGAGATAGGTACCTGGGAAGATAATGAGTGGCCTCCCCAGTGTATTATAGATTATTATGGGCCAGCTACGTGGGCAGAGGATGGTACTTATAAATACAGAACCCCAATATACATGCTCAACCGTATCATAAGATTACAGGCAGTGGTTGAGATAATTACCAATGAAACATCACAAGCGCTTAATCTCCTAGCAAAGCATAACACTAAGATGAGGACAGCCGTCTACCAGAATAGATTAGCCTTGGATTACCTATTGGCAGTAGAGGGAGGTGTATGTGGGAAGTTTAATCTAAGCAATTGTTGTCTTCAAATAGATGATGAAGGGCAAGCAATAGCTGAGCTTACTAGCCATATGTTTAAACTAGCACATGTGCCTACTCAAGTATGGAAAGGGTATAATCCGAGTAGTTGGTTTGGTAATTGGTACGAGCAGCTTGGAGGACTCAAGGCACTGGTAGGTGGAGTCATGCTAATCTTGATGCTGTGCCTCCTCCTGCCGTGTCTGATTCCTTTGGTAGTTAGGTCTGTGCAGAGAATTATAGAGAATATAGCAGAAAGAAAGGCTGCTGCACAGATAATAGCTGTTTGCAGGTACGAGGCTTTAAATCAAGGAGAACACGTACAGGAAGAGGAATGCTGAGAGGTTCGTATCTCTAGAGAGTCGCAAAGTCTAGTCTGGTTTATGGCAACTTGAGGTGTAAGCAAACCCCGATTAAGTGATGCATCTGGAATTATGAAATATCAGAGGAATCAAAGGGGGGAATGTGGTGGAATCTCGGTAAAAATTAATTTAGTAGGCCGAGATTGCCACGTGGTATGTGCACGTGCATATGCTGATGTATCGGTCAGTTGGTTGCACGTGGCAACGATACAATCAGTAGTGTACGGAGCATGTGCAGGAATACAGGATATACGAGTATTCCCCTCCTCCATTGTGCTGGGCAAGCCATGTGGTCAAACAGGAATTTAGTCTCTATTCTGTTGATTGGGTAAGAGTACGTGTAGGTGGAATTGATTATAGGAGGAGCTATATGTCTATATAAGGTGCCTACACTGTACGATCAGGGCTCAAATTATAGCTGTTTTTGGTGACATTAGTCCCTCTGAGTCCCGGTCGGTGAATCGAATAAAGATCTCTTCCTTCCTGAAGAAACCTGTGTCCATCTCTCTGTGCTTGGCTTCCGTCAGTTTCTCCGGTATCACTATCACACATTAAGCCAACTCTCACACACCTACACAATCACATTCATCCAACTACACACATACATACAACACTCACTCAGCAACAGTACAATCACACAAAGAAACCACACACATTTCAACCATGTGTATTGCTTAGTGGGGAGTGACGAGGAGCGAGAATATGCACAAGGTAGAGTGACAAGGGGGCCCTACTTTAATTCTTGCACAGGGGCCTAGCGGTCCCCATTTACACCCCTGGTTCCCCCCCATGGGCCTGTGGTGCTGGTACTGCAGATGCACTGGGGCCCACACACTAAGGAGGACCACCGGGTGGCCCATGCACAGCAAGCAGAGCCAGACCTCAACTTCCAAGCACTCTAGCCAGCACACTGGACCTCAGGAAAGGTACCAGCAAAGGTAGGAAGCTGGCTTCAAAAGTGTGCGTGTGTGTGTATGTGTGTGTATGTGTGTGCGTGTGTGTCTGTGTCAGTATGTCTGTGTGTGTGTCAGTATGTCTGTCTGTGTGTGTGTCAGTATGTTTGTGTGTGTGCAAGTATGTATCTGTGTGTGTGCCAGTTTGTGTGTGTGTTAGCCAATATGCCTGTATGTGTGTGTGTGTCAGTTTGTATGTCTGTTTGAGTCAGTATGTCTGTAATAGTGTGTCTGTCAGTGAGTGTGTGCTTGTTGGTGTGTGTCAAATCAGCAAGTGTGTGTGCCTGCCAGTGAGTGTGTCTGTTTAGGCGACTGCCTCCCCTTTCAATCACATGGGAAACGTGTTTTTACTCTCCTCTTGGGCCACTTGACTGGATTTGCCCTCCAGGCCTAACACTGCCAGCCCTCCCCTGGGTGTAGGGACATTGGACATGGACATATATATCTATATCTTTATACGTTTCACAGAATAATTGGGAAGAGTTTGGAATTTTAAGGGGGACAGGGGTGGTAGCTTACCTATCTTGAGAAATGAATGGGCCAGCAAGGCAAGAGTGACAGTTAAGTGAACACAGAATTTGAAGACAAGTGCGAATGGCTGGATGTTACATAGGGTAACCTTGTAAAGAAGAAAAAATGGCTCAGGGGCCTGGAAGTGTGGGATGTTATGTAACAGCGGAGGGGAGGTGGAAAGAAAGGGTACGGATTGACAGACTATATAATATTTTGCCAAATGTATTGTACTGATGATTATGAGGTTGCTTGCACCTGTGGTTGCAAGCTTTGAATGCAGTACAAGCTTCTAGCCATGATCTGGTTGAAAAAGGCACATCGTTGATAATAAAGTAGGCAGTGCTAGACCTTCCTGAAGAAGGGTTGTCTATGTCAGTATTCCCCATAAAACCCCTCAGGCCCTCATTACAGCTGCTCTAGTGTTGTTACAATGTAGCAAAAACATCTCTCCTCTTTCTACTATAATAACTGTGTTACTGAACCCTTGGCTTGTCACTTTTAGACTGTGAACATTTGATGCCTGACCTGATCTTTGAATTAATCTATTTCTAGCGTGATTCTCCTCTGTGCCATTGCTCAGTACTCCTACCCACTTCCCGGTGTTCCTGGCTGGAATGACTATATACAGTGTCCCTCTGCATCCTAATGTCAACAGCATATCAAACCTGGACAGATGAATATGATTTGGGTTAGGTCTAAGGTAACACTGCTTTGAATTCTATTCTCATAGACATGTTTTAAAACCATGTCAAAGAAGAGTTATTTTTTTACTAATCTTGATATAAAACTATATTTGCATTCCAACATTCTATAATGCATATTATGGGTGGAAGACCTGTTACATATCATAAGGTGCTGCAAATATATAGGTGCCTGCATAAAACACTACACGTTGATACAGCATGCTTTGGGTTGCAGTGCACTTGAATGTCTGGCTCCCATTTTTACATAGCAATATTTGCATCAATAAGCAATGTATGTGCATGTGCATGTTTTGTTTTTATTCTTGCATGACAGAAGATAGTCTGATGTCATCACATCAAGGAAGTCCTGAAATATGTCAGAGGTTCATGAATGCTATTTTTGTAAGCAGCCACAGTGAAAATGGGTCTTAACATACAGACCATGTAATTATGCTCATTTTATTTCAATCAGGAGAGATTTAACAGAGACCTTTGATATGTAAACATTGCAAAGTAACACAGTCTATTTAAAATGCAATTTGTTTTCTGATCATTTTTTTTAATGCTCAGTAAAATCTTCAGAATAGGACATGAATGTAGAATGAAAATGACTATGCAGGCAAAGCAATTTTTTGGGGGATGGTGAATACCGATGGTGACTGGTTTTAAAAGACTGTGAATATTGTTTTTAAATCAATATCTCTATGTAATTGGAATGTACTGGATGATTTCACAGTGAAAATAAAGGATGGTAAGAGCCAATTTAAACAAGGGACATCATTTCAAATAGGTCTGTAGGACAGAGAGTGCAATATGTAATAAACAGAGCATCATGCAGTACTATAATTTGTATTTAGTGGGAGACAGGAGTTACCAAAGACATTATATGAAAAATAGTATCTATATAAAGGAAGGAAAATGTTTTAACTCCTTCACTTCTGGGAAGCTATAAAACAGTTTTAAGTTGCAGTCTGAAGTTGCAGCTAAAATTCTAATTCTTCCCAACATCCCGATCAGCATCCGAACTTTAATATCATCTTCTGTGCATCTGCTGTGGAATCATCTGATTTATAGGTTCTAGAATTAGCCTATGAATTGGAATTATAAGCATTTTAAAATTTGTTGGCTAAGTAGTCCAAAATCCAGTGTTTCTAAAAGCTGCCTGAGATTGAAATCCTTCATTATTTTTAATTCAAATCTTCTGCTGTGCTGCCAAAGCAGCTTCTGGGATCCTGTAATGCCCTTGAGGGATCGTTCGCAGGGTTATAGAGCCCCTACAAGCTTTTCTGCATAGGTGTTTTGTTGAGTATGCCCCTGTGTCCCAGTATCAGGAGTAGATATACTCTAATTACTGCTGGCTCTTCCAGCTGTACATTTGAGTTAAAAATAACAGATGCTCCTTGGGAGTTTCAGTGTGGATATCGATATATTATATTGTACATCATAAACCAATTTAAATAAGATTCTTTCTGTTCTCATTAATATGAAAATTCAATTTTAAAAGAGTAATCTGTGTCATTGGTTTGCAGTACAGCGGTGACATTTATTACCTCTAGCATTTGTGGAATCAGGTATTTAAAATATTTTTTAAATAGACCTTCCATAAATGTGGATTTACTTGGCTAAAAATATAGGCCTTACTTGGCTAAAAATGTTAATATTATGCCAGTCGCGCGTACCAACAAATATAATATGTACGATGTTGCCAGATTTAGTTCATGAACAGATTAAAATGTAGACTGAAGACTCATGGTTCAACAAGTGGGTGATTGTGCTCAATGCATTGTTTGAGCATAAACATTCCATAATGGGTGTGCATTATGTCCAGCCATTGGCATAGGTGTAGTTTATACATGAATGCCAGTGGCAGACATACGTTTACGTGGCACAGGAATAATTATGTATTCCTGAAAATTAATCATCTTGAAAGAGTCAGAGTAAAAAAAGTGAACCAGTTAAGGAAGGACTCACTAGAATATAGGGGAAGTGTCTTTTAGCATCTGGGTTTAATTCTGTTTTTTTTTTCACAAACATCTCAAACCTCGCAAAGCAGAGTTTTCACTGAAGTTAGGTGACTTACGTTGAGTTCAACAAGAATGACATTTTTGTGATCAAAGTTACAACTACCTAATCTTACAGGTCAAAGTTTAGAGAGTAGACTCCTTAGCTATATTTCTCTTTAAGAAGAAGCCCATGGTTTCATTGAAAATTTAAGAGGAGGTCTACATAGCTGATATTTTTGAGTGGTAGATGCATCAGTGCAGGTGATTATTCAAGGTCTTCAGGGAAAAACGTGCCAGAATAGCATCAACGTCCTTCCATTTGTCCCTGTGTTTAGATCAGGTGTAGAGAAATCATGCTCACTCAAGAAGAGTAACTTTTTCTCCTACACCTGCAGAGTAATGTCAGGGATTGTGTAACTGAATAAGAAGGAACAGGTAAATAATTGATGGGAGAAATATGCTAAATATCTTTGTTCTTCAAAAAATGTGGTAGCACTAGTTGCACAGCATACTGGAGTGCTTCCCTCTTTTTTTTTTTAATTTCTGATTTTGGATTAAATGATAGATAGGGGCACTGTAGTGTAAGGGAATCATGTAATGACTGCAGTGAATTTATTCATATAACAAATGGACCGCTATTAGACACATTACGACTTATGGGTTTAGTTATGTTTACATTATTCCCCAATAAACAATTGATATTAACTGGTTCCTTAGCATCTCTTGTCATGCTATGTGGCAGCCATTATTAAATGCTTGGTAGATCACTACTTCTACCTATACAATGTTGTAGGATTGATTATTCTGTTTTCCATATATTTGCTACTAATTTAGCTACCACAATGTATGTATATATGAAACATTTTCTTCTGTAGAGTTCACCTTCAACAATTTTAAATGGCAGGTGAGCTTTAAGAAAGGGAAATCTACTTTATTATACGTCTTAGTATTAATATTACCACGAGGAAATCATTAATTTAAGGAAATATCTGATTGACATCTCATAGTCAAGAAAGGTTTCTCTCCAATTTGAATCAAAAGTCCTTCCATGGAACTGTGAAGGAATAGAATGAACTTGTCAGCATTGTGTCTTTGTCATCCTCAATTACTATGTAACTAGAAAAAAACAGACATGTAGAATATACATGTTTTATTTGATCTATTTATAAATCCCTGGTGTGTCCTTAGTCAAGCACGTGAAGCAGTTTGAGCACCAGTTCTCAAAAAGACATTATGAAACTTGTAAAGGTTGAAAGATGCAACAACAATGTATGCATATTATATATATATATATTTTTTCCTGTACATGAACAGTGAAGGAGATTACTTTTTCAGAAAAAAAAGATTTGATTGGCAGATATTTTCATATTTTCAAAGCATGATTGGATACCTTTTCAACAAATCAGGTCACACATAGATCTATGAATTAATTAAATCCCAAGGAGAATGTACCTGCTGGGAGACCATCATAGAATAAAAGGGCACCTGTCATGCAAAAAAATACACATTGGCATTTTATATTTGATAATGTATCTATAGATTGGACTAGCAAAATTGCTAACAAATATATACCGTAGATAAATATATGAATTGCTTAAGATAGCGGCATATATAGCTATGTCTTTGGGGACAGAAATATAACTTAGATGTGTGTCACATGTAAGGATGTTCATGCATCTGTGCACTCTAAGAATCAAACATACATGGCCATATTTTGCAATTCAACTTGTTCTGTAGAAATATGTGCACTGATTCTTTATAGTTGTAAATATATACTTTTCTTTATTAAATGTAAAGGTGTTCCTGGTATATTTAAGTGAATAAGCAAAAAATGGTTACATTCTAATTATATGCAGTTGTTCAGGTGCCATGCATGACATCCCTCCGTCCCCCAAAAAAAGATAGTGTCATTTGTTTTCTTTTTTATGACGATATAACTAATGCATTAGCTACACCCCACTCTAGACCACTGCTTCTCCCAGTAAGGTATATTTTCAGTACTGCTTTTAATAAAAGATGTAGTTCCTTACAGCACCAAGGAAGGAACTCTGGTTTATTCCATTTGATAGAAAGTTCAGTACCTCTTAATGATAGGTCTAAAAAGTGGATGATTCACACTCATGTGTGGATGGATTCCTATGTCAAATGATCATGAACTAGGACAATTCCCGTGGTTCTTTCAGATTTATGCATTGAAAAAGAGAAAACCATGGTTTTCTCTGCCTGCATGGGGCAATAAAAATAATTCTAGCACCTTCCTGATGTACCATTGGGACTTAATATATCATCAGAATAAGAAGGAACACAGGTCATCAAGAGCCATAGCCCTGTGATCATACCCAAGCATAAAGTATGTGAATCATTCTGTTCTCGAAAGTAGCCATCAGATGTTTACCAATGTCTGGACAAAGCATCTCTTGTTGATACTGTTGATACACCACTCTCCAAAGTCTATCTAGGTTCTGCAAAAGCTATCACATTTATTAGACCACTTCTATTTTTCATTACAAAACAAGAGACACTTTCTTCAATAAGCTAGCCTTTTTGTTCTTCTTTGATGGTTAAAATAGGAGGTGTTTGACTTGTCTGTCTATGGTGAATCAACACTTCTAGCGTTCTTTGAAACCTGAGATATATAAAGAGTGCCTTGCTTTTGAGTTGTTCAATGATAGTCTCTTTTCTATTTCCATCAATACTCCATAGACATAGTGACCCTGCAGTGTGCTCCCCAACCCCTTGTACTGCAATCTGTGAATACAACTGTTCAAAAGAGGAAGGCCTTTGTAAAGATTATCCTTTGGCGCCATGGTGTCATTGAGCAAAAATAAGTTAAGCTTGATCTAGGACCAGAATGTCTTACTGTGTGAATAACATTTGCTCAGAAGATTTCAAATTCTGCCTACTTAACTTAATGATATTTGAGTTGAAGGAGCCCAGATGTTTTGTAGATTCTTGTGCTGTCACTTGCCTGGTTGCACAAGTCCTTCCCACCTTCTACTGTATTTTCTGACTTGTCCAAGGAGAGGGAAGCCTTGTTCATTCTGGTGTATGTATATGCTCTCAATAAGTGTAATTCCTTGATACAATTAGTTTGCACTTGTCGGTGTTCAGTAACTCTCAATATTTCTCTGGTATCTAGGGAAGACTCTCTCTCTCTCTCTCTCATAAAAATGTCAGTAAATTCTCAGAAAATGTGGAGTTTACACTGCAGGGGGCGAAGGGACAATAGGTCACCCCCATTGTAATTTTGGCGGGAAAATAGGCACCTGTTTGAACAATTGCAATATGGAGGACTACTTCACAGCAGTGAGCCGATCTATGGTTAAACTCACTGCTCGTGAACGCGCAAATGGAGCGCGCACAATAGGTTCCGGGTTTCTCATAGGGAATCATTGAATACATGATTCCCTATGAGTGTAATTTGATGGGCGCATAGCGGCAAGTGCCGCGCATGTGCTTTTGGTCCGCAATGCTTCTCTATGAGAAGCTAGTGATTGGACCAGAAAAATAGGTCACTGATGACGCGAAAAGGGGCTGGGCATAATGCCGCAAGGTCACCTAAACAACGGTAAGAAAATAAGGTCATTATTTTATTCAAATGTAAATATTACTAATAATTAAATAATTTTAATTGTGTTTGGTGCTATACAGTGTATAAATATATATAAAATACATCAGAAATGTAACACATGGAAAGATAGTACAGTGTTCCTTTAAAAAAACAAAAACAAAACACACTAAGTCTTCAGTGAATACTTTTCTACCAATCTATTTCCCTAATGCTTCCCTCACCTTTTGTGTCACGATACCCTCCTCCCTTAGCATGTAAGTTCATTGAGCAGAGCCCTCAACCCTTCTGCTCCTGTGCATCAAACATGTCTGGTTACAATTACATGCCTGTTAGTCCACCCATTGTACAGCGCTACGGAATCTGTTGGCGCTCTATAATAATAATGATAATAATAATATGCCTATTGCCTCTAATAAAAGCCACCTTTGTAAACAATGTACATAGATAGGTGTTTAGTGTTTCTCTGGCACAATTCCAAACTCTTTTCTGTAAATCTCTACTATTAAAGAATACCAAAGGATTCTAATTACCTTTGTCAAAAATAGTGCCTGTTTCCATAAAGTGTTGGGAAAAGCTTGAGGTTAACTTAGTGACTAGAACTTTGACCCCCAAAATTTGTTATGCATCTACAACCGCCAAAAACACCTTCACTAAATAGTTTCTAAATTTTGTCCTGAGCTTAGAAATACCCAATGTTAACATGTTCTTAGCTTTTTTTTTTGTTGCAAGTTATAGGGCAATAAGTACAAGTAGGACTTTGCTATTTCCAAACCAATTTTATTTTTTTCAAAATTAACGTTACATTGCAACGTTAATATCTAACATCTATATGTATATATTTTTTAAAAGAAGACAAGCTAAGGTATTAAAGTTGGTATTTTGACTATTTTCATGCAAGCACTTTACCACCAATCTGTACCAAACTAAAAAAAAAAATAGAATCATTGGTGATTTTTTTAGACACACATAGCAATATAAGAATATATGTACTGAGAACTTTAAGGGCTACTGCCAAAGAACACCCCAATATGTATTCACCAACATCTCCTGGATACAGTGATAGCAACCATGTACAGGTGTGTCGGGTTCTCTGGGGGCAAAAATACCTTATTTGGAGGGTGTGCATTCCAGTTTTCCAACTTGGAATTTTCACAGCTGGTCATCATGCACCCATGTCCTATTTGGGACATTTTTGAAGCCGGACAATGTAATTTACCCTCATCAAACCCTGTGTATTTGAAAAGTAGACACCCTAGGGTATTTCAAATGGTGGTATTTAAAAACTTTCCATGCACTAATTCTACCACCAGTCTTTGTCAAGCTTTTGGGTAGTCATTTTTGTTATTTTTCTCTCACATTGTACTTTAGATCCTGTTTTGTGTTACTGACATAGAACACCCCAATATGTGTTCAGCAACATCTCCTGAGTACAACAATGCCCCCAATGTACAGGTTTGGGTATGGGTTTTTGCAAACTTACAGGGGTTAAATGTAGGGCTTTCCCCTTTTCCATGGTAGCTCAGTGTGGCGAAACCAACTTCGCCACTGTGAACTGGAGAAGCCTGGTTGCTAGCCTCCTGCCCTGCGACTATGGCCCCTGGACATATTGCACTGTAAAAACTATATTTTGGCGTGTAATAGTTTATATTACTGCTACTGGGCCTTTAAGGGCCATCCGTGGACCTATTGGGACTTTTTGGGATACTGTACCTTTAAGACTGTGGAGCATATTACAGTAATACTGCCTTTAATCCTTTAATATCATGTATGTAATTATGTGTTCAGTTAAACTGGGTTATATGTATGCAGCATTCATCTGATTGTTCGGTAGAATCACTCCGTTCATTGTACTGAGTGAAACTACCGAACAACCAGACCACCCAGGAATAAGTGTGCCTCCAATTACCGGTTGCAACAATGTTGCAAACGGGTAATTGGCAATCTATGTAATGTATTCTTTATCCTCTGCGTGGCCGCCATTCGGGAAACGAACACGTGGCGGCGGCCATCTTAAACTCCCGAACAGCGGTGTTTTGCCGTCGAGTGTCTGGAACTAAAATCGGACACTCGACTAGGCAAACACCGCTGAGACTTCCATATTTCCAGAAATTCGTATGGGAACTACCGAACGGCCCGCCGTTCGGTAGAAAGAACCCCACGAACTAGGGGATTCATTTGAATCCCCCTTAGGCTCCATAACCCAGGCAATTCGTCTGTTTTCATTCCCTTGTCTGTGACCGACCGCAGGGCCAAAATGCATGGAACTGTTTTCGGATACTTTACCCATGCGGTCGGTCAAATCTTTGGAACCCCATATCTCCCGAACTGTTTATCCGAATGACCTGATTTTTTGGATAGGTTGTCCCCCTGAATAAGGGCTATCCAGCGATTTGGGGTACATCCAGAACCTGGCTAAAAATGTGTACCGTATAATTGGGTTTACTGTTATCTCAGGTGAGGGGATGTGTGGGTGGAACCATGTATGTGATTGGTTATGTTATGCCTCCCCCTGGGTGTGGCCTGTAAGTGTACAAGTGTAATAAAAGCCAGGTTGGGTGAGCAAGTCCAGAGTTCCTGTTTAACCCTCAAAATGAAGTGTCATCTCGTTCTTGGGGGGGGATTGGATTGTATGCTGACTGCCAAGAGTGTAAGCGGATTGTATGCTTTTCTTGTTCAGCTGTTCCAGTTCGGAGTGTTATCTTGTATCCAGTTCGGGAGTTTGGTGTTCTGCAGTAGCTGTGCCGGTCTCTCAAAAAGGGGATTATCGCCTAAACTGATTTTATTCCCTTTTATGCTGAAACGGTCCGTTACACTCAGGAATGTGAAATAACCCCATCATGGTATACAATTTTCAAATGTAGAGGGTATTCAGAATAGGGTATTTTCAGTCTTTTGTAGTAGCCACTTAGTCACAAACTCTGGCCAAAGTTAGCGTTTTTATTTGTTTTTTATAAAATATATATATATATATATATATATATATATATATATATATGTATATATATTTATACACTCACTTTTGCATAATATAAGGAAAAATGTATTCATACTTACCATAATTATTTTTTCCTGGTCATAGGCCAAGGCAGCACAACAATGGGTAGCTTCTCCCTATCCCTAATTAGACAGGAACTAAAGGGACTCTCCAGGCAGAGTAGTTTACTCACCTGGTTCCAGCGCCGGGAGCCTCGTGAAGCCGCGTCCCCTATTTCGTCAAAATGATGAAATAGGCGGGCGCGAGCAGGGAGCAATCAGACCCTTCCATTTAGAAGCGTCATTGCTCCCTTGTGCGCATGCGTGGCATCGCCCCACATGCGCACATACTTCATAGGGTGGCATTCATGCCGCCCTCTGAAGTCCTGAGCGCACTACCGCGCATACGCGCGGTGTGCGCGGTCGCGAGCTGAGCCCCCTCTCCTCTGCTGACAGGCTGGAGAGAGAAGGCGCGCACACAGTGCCGTCTCTCTCCTGCACAGGTCAGACGTATCTTAATACGTCTGACGTGTACAAGGCCTTTTTAGGGCCCTACATGATGGGAAGTCCCTCTGGTAGTCGTCTGAGTGACGGCCACTGGAGGTATTCCTATCAATCAATGTAAACACTGTATTTTCTCTGAAAATACAGTGTTTACATTAGATTGCCTGCAGGGAGCTATAGATCTCACCTGAACAAATACATTAAGCTGTAGTTGTTTAGGTGACTATAGTGTCCCTTTAAATGAAAGGTATAAGTACCATCACCTATCCCCTCCTCCCTAAGTCTTGTTACGAGCAATATCCCAGGACGTGATCTTTGTGCTGCCATGACTTATGACCAGGAAAAGAAAATTACGGTAAGTATGAATACATTTTCCCTTTTCCTGGTCATATCCATGACAGCACAACAATGGGTAATACCCAAGCAATAACTAAGGGAGGGAACAAAGAGAAACACAGACTCCAGAATATGAAATGCAAAGTGTATTAGCACTACAACAAGTGACAATATAGGAATCAAGGGTCCCCCACAAAAAGGACACTTTTTGCAAATTGATCTGATTGGCCAGCTCTGACATCAATCTGGTAATATTTGATGAAGGTATTAGCTGAAGGCCAAGTGGCCATTTTACAAATTAGTTCAGGAGAGACTCTAGCAGCAACCGCCCAAGAGGACGAAAGGGATCTTGTAGAATGAGCTTTGAGGACCGCTGGAACTGGATACTCTGAGGCTTGATAAGCATGGATGATGGCAGCCACGATCCATCTTCCAATGGTCGCTTTGGGAGCCTGTATGCCTCTTCTACATCCACTATGAAGGACAAAATTACTCTGGGTAGAATGCCATGGAGCGGTTTTATCAATATACACTCAAAGACATCTCACCAAATCTAATGAGGAAAGATCATTTCCAGCGTTCCTGATTTAATGCAGGAAGAACAATATCTTCGTTAATATAAAAGACAGAGGTGACTTTAGGTCTGAATTCAGGCACCGTACGAAGAATGACTCTGACTTTGTGGAAAATAGTGAAGAGTTCTCTGTCTGACAGAGCATGAAGCTCTGAGACCCTCCTGCCTGAAGCCAAGGCTACCAATAAGGCAGTCTTGATGGAGAGAAAGTGGAGTGAAATCGAGCCCAAAGGTTCAAAGTGATGAGACTTCAATGCTCTAAGAACCAGAGGTAAGTTCCAAGGTGGAGCGAATGACTTAATTGGAGGCTTGATTTTCAGAACCGCCTTGAGGGATCTAGCTACATCTAAGTCTAAGGCCCATTTGTGGTTAGTTAAGGCTGAGAGGGCTTAAACATGAACCTTCAAGGTGTTATAACTCAAGCCTTTTTCGAGGCCGGATTGTAGAAATTCCAAGACATCTTTGTAGAAGGACTCTGGATGTCAATGTTTTAAGAAATAGCCCAGGTGGAAAAAACGTTCCATACTCTATAGTATGTGGTAGAAATGGAAAGTTTCCTTGCTTTGAGCATAATGTCCACCACTGCTTGAGAGAAGCATTTATTTGTCAGCCCTTCCCTTTTAATCTCCGTGCCATCAGATTGAGGGAGGATGGATCGGGATGGAGAACAGGATCTTGATACAGGAGGTCTGGAACTTTCGGAAGCTGCAATGGTGGTTCCACACAAAGGCTTTGCAGGAGAGGGAACCAGGGTCTGCGATGCCAAAAGAGTGCTATCAAGATGAGAGACACCGGTTCCATTCTCATTAGTCTCAGGATGGGAAAAATCAGCGGAAAAGGAGGAAATGCATACCCTCTTCTGAATTGCCAAGGGCTGGATAGAGCATCTCTACCAAGGGCTAGAGGGTCGTTGTCCTTCATAAAGAACTCCGCCACCTTCCTGTTTTTCCAGGTTGCCAGTAGATCTACTTGAGGAAGGCCCCATTTCTTCACTATTGCTCGGAACACATTGTCCCTTGGTCACCACTCTCCTGGGTCTATCCTGGACCTGCTGAGGAAATCTGCAAGCTGGTTCTGCTTCCCAGGCAGGTGAATTGATGCAAGGCCAGCCAGGTGTCTTTGCGCCCAAACCAGTAGGTGTTGCATAACTTCCATCATTCTCCGGCTCCTGGTTCCACCATAATGGTTGATATAGGACACTACTGTTAAATTGTCCATCCTTATTTTCACCTATTGGTATTGGAGTAGTGAAGAAAAGTATCTCGGGACTTTGAAAACCACTAAGAGTTCCAGCAGATTGGAATGCATGTTACTTGATGGAAATTCCCATTCTTCTTGAGCGAAGTTGTGAATACAATGGGCTCCCCAACCCCTTTGGCTGGCATCCATCGTCACCACTACCCACGAGATTTCTCCCAGAGGGAAGCCTTTACTTAGGCATTTCTTCTCTTGCCACCGAATCAGGGAATTGCATTCCGATAACGGAATCCTGATGAGTTGGAGTAGGTTCTTTGAAGAAAATTGGAGTAGGAAATTTGCTTGAAATTACCTCATTCTCCACTGCGCCCACCTGGTCAGACCTATTGTGGAAGACATGGATCCGAGCATACTCATCGCTTTCTTTGCCGAGGTAACTCTGGATGCTAATATTTTCACTATCTGCTTCCTGAGTCTCAAAGTTTTCTCCAAGGAGAGCTCAACGGTTCCTGCCGACGTGTTGAAGCGAGCTCCCAGATATGTCATAGAGTCGGACAGAGATGGCTCTTCTTGACATTGATCTTCATATACGCCTTACTGGCGTCCAGGAACCTCATGCTAGAAGGCAAGAACGTAAGGCGCATGCATACCTGAGCGGGAATGAAGGGACTGAAATGCAAACAGGAGCACCTTACTGGAGAACTTCCGTGAGAAAGTCAAGAGATGGCATCCAGGGATGTTCACAGTGGATCCTTCTCCCCCAATAATACAAATATTTGCTACCCCTAGGGTCACTGCAGTGCAAGGAGCCATGGCACATCATCTTGCTACCCCTTGGGTCACAGCAAGTTTAGGACCCCTGGTCACTAAAGGTTTTTTTTCCAGGGGGACACCTTTGCGGAGGGCCGTGTACTGGAGACTTCCCAAGAGAGGCTGAACTCCCAAGGGGCCATAGAAACCAATCCTCAGGTAAGCCATAAAATAAAAATACCTTAGTTCCAAGGTAATATATATATATATATATATATATATATATATATATATATATATATATATATAAATATATATTTTTTTTTAGTAGCCTGGGGGACTGCCATTCCCCCAGCCAGCAGCTCCATAGACTCCTATTGTGGCAATGTGACCATGGTCGACTGTGGACGTACTAGGTATGTCCGACAAAAAACGGTTGTTATGTATTTATAACGTCATTCTAAATGTATTTTGATTTAAATATATATGTATATTAATATCAAAATACAGTTAGAACAAATTTGAACTGATATATATTTTATTTATTTTTTTCAATTTATTTATTGATTATTTTTAATATATATATTATACAATTATACATATATATATTTATTTTTTTTATAATTGCGTCTAATGTATAATCCGTATCTGCTTCCATGATGGGTTTAAAACCAAAGGATTAGGGGAGCGGAGCCTGGCAGCGAAATGGACCAGGCACCATATCTGGCTGTTCCGACGCTTACAAACCGAATCACCCTAAAATCTAGCAATACCTAAGCCATCCAGAAATACAAGTACCAGATCTGAATGGGGGAGTCCCTCCTGCAATGCCCGATGCCCTTCCGGTACACCCGGAAACAGGATAAGCCAAAGTGCAGAGCCGGGGCCTACCTCACACCGACATTTCACGTGAAATGTCGGTGTGAGGTAGGCCCCGGCTCTGCACTTTGGCTTATCCTGTTTCCGGGTGTACCGGAAGGGCATCGGGCATTGCAGGAGGGACTCCCCCATTCAGATCTGGTACTTGTATTTCTGGATGGCTTAGGTATTGCGGCTCTCGCGAGACTTACAGTGTGAGCTGACAGAGGGAGCTGCACGGACGGCGCGGAGGAGGAGAGAGCTGACAGGAGCTGCAGGACAGGTAAGTAACAGCTCTGCCAGCCCCCCTCTCCCCCCACTGAACTGCCAATGGCACTGGACCACCAGGGAAGGAGATCCCCCCTCCCTGCCAGGTATCAAGCAGGGAGGGGGGACGGAAAAAAAAATAATGAATAATAATAAAAAAAATAATAATTAAATAATAAAAAATAATACAATAATAATAATAATTAAATAAATAAAAATAATAATAATAAAAAAATTTAAATAATAAAAATTTTAATAATAAAAAAAACACCCACCCCCCACCAAGGCTCTGCAACTCTCACACACTCACACACTCACACACTCACACACTCACACACTCACACACTCACACACTCACACACTCACACACTCACACACTCACACACTCACACTCTCACACTCTCACACTCTCACACTCTCACACTCTCACACTCTCACACTCTCACACTCTCACACTCTCACACTCTCACACTCTCTGCACTCTCACACTCTCTGCACTCTCACACTCTCTGCACTCATACACACTCTCTGCACTCATACACACACGCTGCACTCATACACACACGCTGCACTCATACACACACGCTGCACTCATACACACACGCTGCACTCATACACACACGCTGCACTCATACACACACGCTGCACTCATACACACACGCTGCACTCATACACACACGCTGCACTCATACACACACACTGCATTCATTATACACACACTGCATTCATTATACACACACTGTAAATAAATATTCAATTAATATATTTTTTTTAGGATCTAATTTTATTTAGAAATTTACCAGTAGCTGCTGCATTTCTCACCCTAGTCTTATACTCGAGTCAATAAGTTTTCCCAGTTTTTTGGGGTAAAATTAGGGGCCTCGGCTTATATTCGGGTCGGCTTATACTCGAGTATATACGGTACTTATATTCCATTTTACCCTGTAGAGCCATAATACACTTATGTTGGATGGGAAATAGTATTTTTTTTCTTAACATCTTTACTCCCTCCAGAGTGGGTAAATGTGATAAATAACAGTGCTATTAGTGTCCAATTACATGTGGTCATACAAAAATCTTTTTGTTGTTGTTGTTGTTGCTTTGGATGGATTTTCTCCATGTCATAAAGAATGTTTCCCCTGGAGACACATGGCCAATTTGCAGGATTTTTTCACTTGTGACAGTTCTTATGACAACAGCAAATACTACCAGGTAACAGATTTTTATTTTATTTTATTTTTTTAATTATGATATGAGAGGAGTTGAGTTATACAACTCTAGGGAGCGGAGCTTAACCCCTTAAGGACACATGACATATGTGACATGTCATTATTCCCTTTTATTCCAGAAGTTTGGTCCTTAAGGGGTTAAAGGGACACTTTAGTCACCCAGACCATTTCAGCTCATTGAAGTGGTGTGGGTGCAGTGATTATAATTATAATTATATTTCAGCACTAACACTGCCTTCAGTGGATGTCCTGGTGGCTAACTGATTTGTGGTCCACTAATTAACGCTG
This sequence comes from Pelobates fuscus, assembly GCF_036172605.1. Lineage (NCBI taxonomy): Eukaryota > Metazoa > Chordata > Amphibia > Anura > Pelobatidae > Pelobates > Pelobates fuscus. Next base: position 244,388,384 of record NC_086317.1, read on the forward strand.
GATGTCGTCACTCTCTGCATGAGGACATCCAGCATCAGTAAAATCCCTATAGGAAAGCAGTGAAGCTGTGCTTTCCTATGGGGAGGGCCTTATGCGCTTGCAGGCTATTATGCCTTTGTTTTATTGTATATTATTTTATTATCTGTTAATCCATAATAAATGGTTTTATACTGACCTGGAGTCCCAACTTCTCTTGGCTTCTGGATTACACTATCAGTGAACGTGAGAAGGTCCTGCTAGCCCACCATTACCATCTCGGGAGGATCCCGCAAGTCGATTTTATGCTTCATTTCTTATTGTACTTTATATTTTTTTACTTAACAATTTTTGGTGGATTTGTTTTTGGTTTTAAATAAATGGGTTAAACACAAAAGAACATACAAAGAGGTGAGTAAAATAACATCAAACTCCTTCAAGAGCATGTAAGTACCTGTACTGCTCACATCCTATTGGTTCTACCTAGCTCCTCATTTTGAGATGGAACAAGAGAAATACCAATTCTACAGAAGGACTCAGAGAGCTTTTTCAAGTTAATTGAAAAACCAGAGTGCACAGTAATGCCCCCAAATTGGTGAAATTGAATGGAATGTTTTATAGCAGATAGAATGTCAGAGCTATTTCAGCATGGTGTAGTATTGATTCATGGAGCAAAGATTGAAAGAATTGTTCTTTATGGCCAACTGATTATTTGGGAGTGAGTACTGACCCACAACTAGCGGAAGACCCAGACAGAGCGGCACAGCCCTACACATCTACTGACTTACTGTGGTTTATTTAAGTTGGTATCAGTTATTCTCTTACGTATTATCTTTTTTTTTTTATAATGTAACACACACATCCCACCTGGGCACAACAACTCGGAGCATAAAGCCTCAAATCCATCATATGACACAATACAATCCACCCCCCCGCCTGCAGTTCCCCTTGGTTAGGGGCAACCAAACTAATCTGGATGCATAAGCCAGCTCACTACACCCTAGTGGTAACAAGCCTGCATGAGCATTCATACACCATAATTAATAGAGCACCACAGGGCGGCTACCACGCAGCCAGCATCCTAGATCTTCAACCTGCAAAGGCAAGACCTCACATTACCATGCATACTACCACACATCTGTTCCGCTTGACACATGGGGTTTCCCCCAGGAAACACAACTACTTAGCCCCCACACACAGGCTTATCAGTTTGGTTATTGCTCAGTTGTACTGTATAACAATGTTTACTATACTCTGATATCCTTGTTTCATATTACTCTTTAATGTAAACATTTTGTGCAAAACTCTTGCTATGTCTAACATATGTCTTCAATCATGACTACAACACATATCTCACTGAATGCATATGTAAACGCAAGGCACTGCAAAAATAAAGAACTATAAAAAAAATCACCTTAATTGCAATATAATTTGCAATAGAATTCAACAACAAGCAAATTATAAATAAAAAATCCTCTCAATTTGGGCTCTTTATGGCACATACTGTAATAGAGGTGAAATATACCATTAAGAAATTGCTTTGGTCAATGATTATATACAGCCAAACGACTCCCTAACTTCTATGTAATTGGAAGTTATTCAACTCAATGTTCTATAGCTTTTGAAAAAGATCCTGCATATTAATTCAATCTTTTATGCCCCAGCACAGCTTCATAAACCCATTCTTTCGTTCCCTCTCTTAAAGGGACACTATAGACACGCAGACTACTTAATCTCATTGAAGTGGTCCTGGATACAGTGACCCTGTCGCCCTTAATCCTGAAATGTAAAACATTGCAGTTTTCGAGAAATGGCAATGTTTATATTGCAGGGTTAAAACTGCCTCTAGTTGCTGTTTACCAGACAGCCACTTGACAAACTTCCTGTAGTTTCTCTGAGTTTGAGGGCGCGAAGTAGGGGGAACAATAATTGATAATAATTGACAAACAGAAACCCCTGAAATCCCTTGCAAATTCCTCAGAAACATCTGCTAGTCAACCCTCTGCTACATACAGAGTACAGATAAGCATTTTAAGAAATGTAAATACTGTACACAAATTATCTGGTGTAAGGTAGTGACTGCCATATTTCTAATTTCTGCATAGTTAAGTGCACAAAGGTTTAACAGATATTGACCTGTTTGATTAATAAGGCCTATCATTCCAAACCAGTCCCGTAGGCTTGATAGAAACCTTTAAATACATAAAAGGAATCAACACAGTAAAGGAGGAGACTATATGTAAAAGGAGAAAAACTACCAAAACAAGACGACATAGTCTTAAATTAGAGGGGCGAAGGTTTAAAAATATCAGTATTATTTTACAGAGAGGGTAGTGGATGCATGGAATAGCCTTCCAGCTGAAGAAGTAGAGGTTAACACAGTGAAGGAGTTTAAGCATTTGTGGGATAGGCATCAGGCTTTCCGAGCTATAAGATAAGGCCAGGGACCAATGAAAGTATTTAGAAAATTGGGCAGACTAGATGGGCAGAATGGTTCTTATCTGCCATGACATTCTATGTTTCTATGTTTATATAATGAATTGAACTATGTCACATACATGTACTACCTTTTTTACCTATGCTGGTGTTCATGGTCCTTCTATTAGAATGCAAAGAGAAGAAGATCCTTGTTGATGTTTTTACTAACAGAATGAATGTGCAACTTTCAGCTGTTTAGTATTTATTCGCTGGAATAAAGATATTCAGCAAATGTGTGAATTAGCCCAGGCCTACATGCATCATACAGATAATTTTCACATCTACTAATGCAAAACAGACCAATCCAGCAGAGATCATACAAATCATTTGCACATCTAATACTGTCACTTGCCTAGCTCATTTAAGTTCACACAGATAATTTGCACATCTGACACTGCAAAACCGCTCTATACAACAGGGATCCGGCAGATAATTTACACATTTAATACTGTCATATTTCCCAGCCCAGTTTTAAATTAGAGAGAGAACTTGTAAGTTCTATTAAGAAACAGCCCAGTTCAACATAAATAAAACATATTCCGCATGTCTGATATTCTGATTATAATATAATTATACAATGGTATAATCTCAAATTGATATCTGTCTGTTGATCTGATGCTAGAGAATGTCCCAGTAGATAAAGAAAATGTGCAAACTCAATGCCGGGATCCAGAGGTGTAGCGTGGGGGGTGCAGGGGGGGCCGGCCGCACCGGCCCAACATCTGGGGGGGCGCGCTCGCACTTGCAGCTCTCTGCCCCTGCCTGGCTCACTCACTCTCTCTGCAGTGCTGGCTGTGCGAATCCGATCCGAGCCGCCGGGTCGCCGCCCACTGTGGAGGGGGGGGGGGGCAGGCGTGCGGTGCGGTGGGTGCGAAGAGAGAGCGAGGGACTATCTGACGGAGGGACAGTGCAGCGGCCGCCCTGCGCAGCGCTCAGCGCGGGAGAGAACCACACCAGACTAGCCCAGGCAGCAGCAAGAAGAAGCTGGCAGCGGCGGCAGGTGACACAGGCCAGAGAGGAGAGAGGGAGCCAGTGGTGACAGACGCTGCAGGAGGAAAACCTAGGAGGACCTGGAGGAGAAAACCTAGCCTGCTGACTGCTGTGATCGGGTCCGGGACAGCCGGTGAAAAAAAAGGTAGGAGTCAGGACTGACTGGAGTAGTACTGGGCTCAGTGGGCTGGCTGTGTAGTGCTAGCAGAGGCTCTCCCAAACTGAAGTTTCTTTGGGATGTTCCCGGTCTGCAGGTCAAGACTGGCATGTTGAGCTGACCAAAGGATTTAAGTTTGGTTGGTTCAACAGTGACGAGACAGATTTCGATCCATATGTAGCTGCTCCAGCTCAACATAAGTTGATGTAAGCCAGTGGGTCTAGGCCTAGCAACCTTTAATTTATTTATTTATTTTTTTGCTGAAAGAGTAAGGCAATAGGCATGAAGGTGAATAAACATTATGTTAAGAGTAAAGAACTGTTTATACAATGAAGGGGTGCTAAAAGTGCAGCAAGGCAAGGAAGTGATTTTCTTTTTTTTTTTTTAGAATGTTAGCAGAATACTACACCTGGTGCACAAGGCAGGAAAGGGAGAAAGATAGAGACAGAGCAACAAGCTAAGTTAGCTGGAAGCCTTCACCGGTTTTTGGTGAGTACTGCTGAAATTACAGCAGGACCATCAGCAGCACCACAGGAGACTCATAATCCTGATACATTCCTGTTCCTGCATTAGAAGCAGAGACAGTTTCATCTAAGGATGTTTATACTCAGCCAAATCTGCCAGAAAATATTGACCAAAAAGTTTATACTGATATTGGCTATTGGCCTGAAACCATGGATGAAACCATGAAAACTGAACTTGTCAGGCGAGGGACAGAGGAACTGCAGAATAAGGATGCATGGTTTCCAAGAGACATTAATGGCAGGTCATTTTCCATGGATTGGTTCTACATACATTTGGACAATGGTGAGACTATGTTAAGGACATGGTTGGTGTTTTCTCCTGTAAACAATGCTGCATATTGCTTTCCTTGCATGCTTTTTCAGAAGGCTAAAGGGAAAAGTTCATTTGGAAAGTCAAGTGGATTTAATGCATGGAGAAAGTTAAGCCCTAGATTACCAGGGCATGAGCGCAGTTCATATCACTTGAGTGCATTTACAATATGGAAAGAATTAGAAATGCGGCTGCAGAAACAGGAGACTATTGATGCTGCTGCCCAGCTTGCACAACAGAGGTCATTTGAAAAATGGAAGGCAATCCTAGTCAGAATACTTGATTGTATTCTGTATCTAGCCAGGCAAACCTTACCCTTACACTCTGAAGATTTAAATACAGATGGTAACTGTGGAAATTTCTTAGAAACTTTCAAGTTACTCGCCAAATATGACCCAGTTGCCAAACAACATCTTCACAGAGTACAACGCACAGATGGTTACATTGTGTCCTATCTCTCTCCACAGAGCCAGAATGAGTTTATTAGCCTGCTCGGCGATCACATTCGAACAGTCATGTGCTTGGGGGGTAAGGGTTTCTTTAACTAATCTAGTGGAAGAGACTCGAGTGCTAAAATCCACGGGTTAGGGGGCGCAAATTACTTGCCTTGCCCCGGGTGCTGAAAAAACCCACGCTACGCCACTGCCGGGATCTGACCTGGCGTATGATGGATAATAACTATCTCTTAGACTTCAGGTATTAGCATGCTCCAAGTGATAACTACAGAGCTTAATGTAAAATAAAATAAAAATAACCACTTTATAACAGTATTTATTAAGGTCTTTTTTTTTTTTTTGCATACAATCCCCTGACTTTAGGACTCATAATACAGCTTGCGAGGAAAAAACAGGAGTAACTGTAGTGAGTAACAAGTTTAACCAGAAAACATGGTTGTATGTTATCTATACACTGTACTAAAAATCAGCAATAAATTAGAATGGCGCAAGTAATAATAAAAATAAATGTTATCACCTTAAGGAAACTATAAAAAAACAACGGTAATATGCAGTTCTCCTACTCATTATATGTTTGAAAAAGTCCCGAGAACCAGGGCGAAACGCGTAGCAGCACATGCCGAACCTGCAAGTCCCTGCCGGTGTGAAGAGACAGTGATCAGCTGGGGAACACAGCAAGAGGACGCTCGGACTGTAGAATTACCGATACCCAGGACTTTGATCTTCTCCAAGTGCCCTGAGATTTAATTTTTTTATAATATTTTCAATATTACTGTTTTTATGTGAAATAAAGCATCTAACTTCACGGTTTTGGCTGGTGGTGAGTTCGTTTTGAAAACCCACATTAGGATCCAACGTTCCCAAGGGTCTGATCCTCCCTGTGCCTGAGAGCCCGGAGTGGTGCTATAACCACTCCAAAATTGTAAGTGTATTTCTTAAAGAGCACCAATTTTAATATATATTTTTTTTTCTGGCTATATTGCACTAAGTTTTCTTGTTGCTTATGTATTTTATATCATTGAGACCTATTTCCTAAAGAGAGTGCTAGTATACGACTTATTTTGTACCACACAATATCTTTTTATCACAGTGTGTTTTTTTTTGACTATTTATCCCTCACATATAATATTTAGTGTATATCTCTGGGATATCTATACACTGTACTGTCAAAATGACCTGAACTGCTAGGTGAGCATCCATTAATTTTGTGGAGTTTGGTGCTCCACAAACAAAGATAATAATCTATTGGCAGTGGTATTAGATTGAATTATATGGTAAATATACACAATTCAGTACTGCATTGCTATAATTTCCTCTCCCCTTCTTCCACTACAGCACAAATTAACTCAGTGATAATGAATGAGGGCTGTATTGACACGCTGTTGATGGTAGTTGGGCATGTTTAGAATTTAGACATTTTTGATACCTTTTTCAATTAACCCAGTAATTCAAGCAGGTGTTCTGTGGCGGTCTGCACAAGCTGGGCTTTAAAGACGCAGGGCAGCGTAGAACACCCTGCTGATCACTGGCCCTACCACCCTGCCATACTTACCTCCTACAGCAATCCACAGCATCCCAGGCGGGCCCCCTTCTGCCAGTCTGGTTCTTCAGGGCCATGTGATCACGATGACATCCCGATCACATGACTGGAATAGCAGGCTTCAGCTACACATTTTATTAATAAAAAAACACTTAGGACTGAATGTCAACTGTACAGATATATATTTATATATATATGATCTAAGTGTTTTTTGTCTCCGTCCTTAAGGGGTTGAATAAAAAGAAAACCACAAAACATAACAATATGGATGTCAGCTATTCAATAATAGACATGAAATACCACTCTGCACAAGGATGGGGAAAAGCACAATCAAGACAAAAAAAATAAGCATTCTTCTTGCAATGGCCATGACATGATATGTATGGAAATATATACAAATTATTCAGATTGAAAATAGCATTGTACATTATAATATACAAAAAAATGTAACTGAGAAATGTTTTATCAAAGGTTAACAAAACTGGGCACCACCTTTTTTTTTCTGGAAAAGAAAAAGATTTTGCAGCCTCCCTCATCCTTTTTTTATTTTTTTTTATTTTCCATGTTGCAAAAAAAATGGGGGTACAGAAAGAAAAAAAGGGGAAACATTTTACATACATAGTGGGGGGTCAAGGTTTTGACAAAACGTATTAATATTGGTTCCATACTACCTAGTGACCCGCTTGTAGAACATCTCTCTTCTAGATACACTGACTGAGAGAGTCATCCCTTTTTCCAGTATAGTCGCCCACTCCTCATCTGTCAAGTGCACGTGGAGACCCTGCATTCACTTCTGCTGGAAGGTCTTTTCATTCTGTTCTGCTGCACCTGTTTGCAGCACTTTATAAATTGTGGATACTGGGCGTGCGGTGTGCTTATCCGGCCCGCATAGTGCCTCGAAAGGTGTCTCATCTCTAATCCAACCTAGGGGAATTATGTCTCTCTGCAGGAAGTGTTTAAGCTGGGAGAACCTCATGATGTCCAATAATGTGTCTTGTCTGTCTGACCTCCAAGGTCTCTAATTCCCGGGCGGTTGCTTTTGTAAGTATCATGTTGACGGTCAGATTGCTGTCTTCTGTCAGGTGGTTCAGAGTCTGTGCACCCTGACCATTGTTAAAGTCTGGGTTTGTTGCCAATGGGAGAAGTGGTGATAGGCCGGGGCTAGTTTCCATGTGGTTCTATGGGATCTCCATTTGCCAGGATATGATGCATGAGTGGGTGGGGGACCTGTGAGATTTTGCTTAGGTGGTATGTTTGCCAATGGAGGTTGTGTAATGGTACTTTAGCAAAACTCTGCTCTAACTCGTACCACAATTTCTTCCTGTCATGTGTTGTCCATTCTATAATTCTCATAAGGAGTACTGATGTGTAGTATCTGTACATATGTGGTAACCCCAGGGCCCCCCTACGTCTGTCGTTCATCAAAGTGCCGTATGCTAGCCTTGCAGGCTTGGCTTGCCATATGTAGTAGTTACAAACTTGTTTCAGGGACTGAAAGAAACGGTGAGGAGTAAAATTAGAAAGGTTTGGAACAGATAGAGCAATCTGGGCAGTATCATCATTTTAATAATGTTAGTCCTGCCTATCATGGAGAAGTGCTTAAGGTCCCACTTTGCCAGGTCACTACATATCTTTTCTAGGAGTGGGAGATAGTTTAGTTTAACTAAGTCTTTGAAGGAGTTTGTGAGATGGACACCTAGGTATGTAAGTCCCGTGTCAGTCCACTTGTTTGCGTGTGTGTTCCGTATGTGGGCTATCCTCATAATCTCGCATTTGTCTGCATTTATTTTGAAGTTGGACATGTTGCTAAATTTTTGGATCTCTGCAGTTATTTGGGGGAGTGAGGTTCTGGGTTCGGTAAAAGTGAGGACGTCATCCGCGAATGCAGATATTTTCTTTTCTCCCTCTTGATATTTTTAGCCATGTATACCCTCATTTTCCCTGATGGCATTCAAAAAGGGTTCCATGGCCAAGATGAATAGAAGGGGAGAGTGGGTAGCCCTGCCTGGTACCGTTCCTGATCTCAAATGGGGTCGAATGTGTACCATTACACTTGCTGTCAGCCCTCTGTATAGTGGCTGGATCCAGTTGTGCATGTTCAACCCAAGCCCCAGTGCCTTTAAGGTGGTGAATAGATAGGGCCAGTCCACCCTGTCAAACGCTTTTTCAGCGTCAATCGAGACTAAAAGCGTGGGTGTTTTGGTTATGTCTGCCTCTCGCCCCTGGGACAAACCCAGCCTGGTCCGGGTGAACCAGTCCAGGCAAGAGGGCCTTAGTCGATTAGCAATAAGTTTTGCAAACATTTTTAGGTCAAGGTTAATTAATGCAATGGGTCTGTAGCTGCTGCAGAGTGTTGGGTCTTTCCCTGGTTTGGGTATAGCAGTTATAGCTGCTCATAGCATCGGTGGGGGTAATTGGGCTCCACTATCGAGCCATAAGGCCATACGGGCCTGGACTTTTCCCTTTTGGGATTGTTTTGAGTACCATTGCCAATTCAGTCTCTGTGAAGGGTGTCTCCAGTTGTTCCCTCATGTCAATGGGTATTGTGCTGTTTAAGTTAGATGTAACATAGCCCTTACTGCCTTAGGGGGGCACTGGGATGGGTCTAGGTTATAAAGACCCTGGTAGTAGTCATTAAATGCGTTGGCAATTGTGTCTGTTGTCAAGTGTGCTGTCCTGTCTGCTTCCTGTGTCTTTGTCTTCCTCATCCTTATTAAAACACCCGAGATCACAGCACTTATACATTAGCCACAAAATACCAATTTTTTTTTAACTTAATTAAGTTGTTTTGTTGTATAGATTATGATACTGCAGTCTCACTGCTCAATTCTGTGCATAGTTAAATAACTTTGTTTAGGCTGTCCAAGCCATACATCCCCTGGCTGTGACTCACAAAGCCTCTCTACAGATTTCCTGAAAAAAGGTCTAATTTTTATGCTCCCCTTAGTACACAGCATGTTTAATTTAGTTAAGTTCTTATCCCTCGCTCCATTTTCTGTTTGGTAGAGTCTGTAGCAGCTTCATGTGTATGTGATTAAAGTTAAATTAACAACATGAGATAAGAACTTCTAAAGTAAAAACACTGTGCTGTAAGATCAGTTTCAAAATGAAACTATATTTTAAGGTGGCTGTGGTAGATGCAACTAGGACTTTGTAAAGAAAGTGATTTAACTCCTAAATGTTTTGGTGCTTAAAGTATGACTTTACATTAACTTAGAAGCCAACGTAGCAGTGACCCAAGGTTATTTCCTCCAACTAGAAAATCACAACACAGACTTTCTAGAAGTTATAAAGCAGTCATTTCTGTAACATATGCATGATTTTAAATCTTTTACTGATCGTTTACTGATCAATTAAAATATGAGTGTGTTCAAGCTATAGCAATGACCGTGGACCTAATTTAAAGCACCAACTGTACATCCAATGCTAATTAGAAGGTTGTATGTTGGATCCTGGCATGGTAACCTCGGCAATTCATACTCTTGAAGTTGAGAATACTAGAACCAAGTGATAGCAGCGTGTGTTAATCAGTAACTGATTTGATTAAATACAAGAGTGTGCTTTAAAGCATATTGATTCCTCTTGGGGAGATTAGTGATATATAAATACAATTTAAAATAGATTATATGACGGTGAAATTGTGACGGATGGTGATTGTCAGATACCTAGGTTCTGTAAGACGTATCTGCAGTCTAGTCTAAAAGCTGCTGGGCAGACTCTGATTGAAAGCTTTTCAAAAATCCTTAGCTAGGAAATAAGCAAAAGGGAAATCTTATTTTCTAGTGAATGAAGAGTCTGTGGCAATATCCATGGATCATATTTTATTGGTATAATAAAAGATATTAGGGGAGAAAATCAGTTTTTCACCAGAATCAATGCAGCTGATGTTATTTCACATGGATAACATGAGGAAAACAGCTCAGGTAAGAGGGCATAAAATAAAATACAGCACACTAGGAGATACGGAAGAGAACGGAAGAGAGGGAGAGATCACAGGTGAGTGCTAGAGAGTGAATGAGAAAAACAACAATTAAATAATGTAACCAGATAGAGGAAGGATTGTGAGAGAAATACATTAAGATTGGAAAGGGGAAACAAGCTGTGTAAGATTGAATGAGTCTTTAAGAAGTTTAAGACAGCATTGTTTAAAGTATGGGTGTCCAACCTTTTGGTTTCCTAAGGCCGCATTGAACAAAGAAGAATTGTCTTGGTCTACACATTAAATATATAATGTAGTTATGCATATAGGTAATACAACTTTAAAAGCCTTTTTTAAATTTTGATATTTTAATTGTTTAGTAGATAACTCCCTTATTTGTTATCCTTATGCGGGATTGCCATATTTAAGGATACCAAATTAGGGAGCTATCTACTAAACACATACACATTTATTTACATATGCACATATAACCACAGATACACACACACATAATCACATAATCACATATATGTACAATCACAGACCTACACACACCATCACATACATACACACATAATCACAGATGTACGCACACAAACAATTACATACATATTACATACATACACACATAACCACATATGTACACACAGACATACACAATCACAAAACACACAATCACAGACTCACACACATACAATCACAGACATATAAACACAATCACATACACACACACACACACACAATCACAGACCAATCTACACAATCACATACACACACAATCTCAGACCTATACACACAATCACATACATACAAACACATAATCACAGATATACACACACATACAATCACAGACTTACATAAAATCACATACATACACATAACCACAGATAGATTTACACACACACACATATATACGCAATCAAAGACACACACACGCAATCACATACATACAAACACATAATCATAGATATTCACACACATAATCACAGATATAACCACACAATAACAGACTTACATACAATCACATACCTATACACACCATCACATACATACAGATACAAACTCATCATAACAGATATACACACACACAGACATAAACGCAATCAAAGACCCATACACACAATCACACACATACACACAATCACAGACCCACACTCACAGACCTATCCACACAATTACATAATCACAGATACACACACACACACAATCACAGACCTATATACACAATCACATACATATAAACACATAATCCTAGATATACACACACATAATCACATATATACACACAATCATAGACTTACATGCAATCATATACATATACACACAGGGCCGGATTAACATAGGGGCTGATGGAGCTGCAGCTCCAGGCCCAGGCCCATGGAATAGGCCTATTGATTTAAAAAAAAAAGTAAAAAAAAAATATATATATATATTTTTCACACATTACTCTTAGGGACTCCCCCTGGCTTTTATTTTATTGGCACAGCCAGTATTTGAGGCTGCCTGGCTGGTGCCAATATTGCAGTGATACTGGCAATACAAATGCTGGTATTTTCTCAGTATAAACAAGAGATTACTATGCAATACCAGCACTGCCCAGTAGGGGTCACTGTATGTGGAGACAGGCAGGGATAGGAAGTTCCAGCAAATCCCTCCCTGCCTATCTATACTCACTGATCTGCAGGGGTGCAGCTACAGAGAGTCCAGACAGCAACTCCCACCCTGCAGAGACAGCCTACAGCTCAGAGAAGTAAGGGATGGGGGAAAGGCTGCAAGGAGACATACACTGAGACACTAAGGGACATTGGAAGACATTATGACACAGACACATGGGGACACAGTGTCCCCATGTCTCCCAGCCAGTGTCCGTGGTATCTCAGTGCCCCCTAGTCTCCCGGTGCCCCCAGTCTGCCAGTGTCTCATTGTCCCTATGTCTCCTAGTGCCTCAAGTGTCTCAATGTCCACATGTCTCCAAGCTAGTGTCCCTAGTGTATGTGGCCCTGGTGTATGTGTCCCCATGTCTCCCAGTGCCCCCATGTCTCAATGTCCCCCAGCCAGTGTCTCTAGTGTCTTTGTCCCTGGTGTCTGTGTCCCCATGTCTTCAAGTGTCCCCTATTTTCCTAGTGTCCCCATGTGTCCCAGCCAGAGTCCCCTAGTCTCCCAGTGTCACTGGTGTCTCAGTGTCCCTAGGTCCCCCCGTGTCCCCAGGTCTCCCTGTCTTCCTAGTGTCCTAGTGACATGGGGACCCTGGGATACATGGGGACACAGGGAGACATGGGGCATTGAGACACTGTGACACATAGGATCACTGGGAGACCTGGGGACATGACACTAGGGGACACTGGGAGACATGGGGCACTGAGACACTGATACATAGGAACACTGAGACCTGGAGTAATCGACACATGGGGGCACTGAGTCATGAGGGTACTGGGAGACATGGGGGCACTGGGAGGAATCCATCTATACAGCAGAATCAAACTAAGTAGTTTTTTTGGTGATTTTACAGCATTTTCTCTTATGTCACTCCTTGTGATTTACATCATGTGATGTCACCCATACATATTTAATTATGCAAATTAGTAAGGCCGGTATGTTTTTCCAAGAAAAGTGGCAACCCTAACTACTTTTCACATACTCTTACTTAAGTATGGAAACGTAAGAGGGATGTATGGGAACAAAACTTGTGTGGACTGGCTGACAATGAACATAGTTAAAGGGACACTATAGTCACAAGAACAACTACAGCTTATTGAATTTGTTCTGGTGAGTAGAATCATTACCTTCAGGCTTTTTGCTGGAAACACTGTCTTTTCAGAGAAAATGCAGTGTTTACATTACAGCCTAGGGATAACTTCACTGGCCACTCCTAAGATAGCTGTTAGAGATCCTTCCTGGGTTATGGCTGCCTACAATGCATCCAAACATTCAGTGTCTCCTCCCTCTGCATGCAGACACTGAACTTTCCTCATAGAGATTCATTGATTCAATTCATCTCTATGAGGAGATGCTGATTGGCCAGGGCTGTGTTTGAATCACGTCAGCTCTGCCCCATATCTGCCTCTTTGTCAGTCTCAGCCAATCCTATTGGGAAGCACTGTGATGTGATCAGGCCACCTCATCTAATGATGTCAGCAGACTGCTTGTGTTTCTGAGTCTAACAGCATGCAGAGTTACAGCTTCAGGCTTGAATACAGTAAGATTTTGCTATACTTATGGAGGCATGAGGGGCCCAGGGGGGCTAGTTTGTGGTGTTAACACTATAGGGTCAGGAATACATGTTTGTGTTCCTGACCCTATAGTGATCCTTTAAGGTAATGCTGACTTTGGTCTCTCTAACACTGTGGCATGTTCTCTTTCTTCTACACTCACTACACACAGCTTTTCTCTGTCCCAGACTATATACCAGGAGCGTCTGCTTGCTAGTAAGAAGGTAAGGAGACAAGTGGACCAGCGAGTGCTAGGGGACAGTCCTTAGAAAGCGTTGAGCGAGCGCATCATTAGATGCATTTATGCCAAGCTCAGGGTGCTGTCTGCATAGTATGCCCTTAGTTGGCCAGCTGCATGATTGGCAGTCAGCCTGACATGCATTCATGCCAGGCTGGCCTTCTAATTCTTTGGGCAGACATGTCCTCTTTTTGGGCATGCTCGCCCCTTTTGGCAGGTTACATGATTTGTGTCAGTGGTACACCCTTTTACCGTGCCCATTGACTTCCTGCTTGACTGGACGTTGCTGTTAGGGGTTATGGATTTACTTGAAAGATGAAAACATAAATTAGAGAGAGATTAGCCTAGGGTATGTGTTTTCTTATAGCTGCTGTTTTCTTTCTCTCCAGCACCATCTCCATCAGATACATGACGCTTGGGAGTGTTTTACTGTTTTTGGTCGATATGATTCTGTAATTAGGCCCGTCATAATTGTCAGCACCAGGCCCACTGGGCTCTTAATCTGGCCCTGTATACACACAATCACATACATGCACACACATAATCACAGATATACACGCAATCACATACTCTAACACAGAATCACAGACATACATGCAAATACACACAGACCCCCCCACACACACACACACACACAGACACCCAATCTCTGACATACCTACACAAAAATCACCTTCATACACATTTCGTACTTAAGAGGCCCATCCAGCCTCCCCACAGCCACTAGAGGTGGAGTTTACCCTGTAATGTAATTATTGCAGTTTATCAATAAATGCAATAATTACAATTGCAGGGTTAAACTGATAGGGCACTGCACCCAGACCACTTCAATGAGCTGAAGTTGTCTGGGTGCCTAGAGTCCCTTTAATGTCAAACATTAGCACCATCTCTAATCTTTGCAAATAATGCGGTCTCTGAGTAAGGAGAATTAGTAGAAAACAAATTCTGTATAATTTGTGGTTATTTCCTGTATTTTACACCAGAGGCATGATCTGTCTATTTCTCCTGAAATAGGTTCTTTCAACGCAGCGATACAATTCTGAAAATGATTGTGGATTATAAGAAAAAGAAAAGAGAATACTTGCTTATATATTTGAGCACTGCCGAAGGCCACATATTTTAAAATTTTAAATGCTATATTTACGTTTAAGTTGAAATCTGAATGTAACCCAGTGGAGTCAGCATAGCTCGTTTCCTGGCATATGTAAAAAAAAATCACTACAAGGAGAAAATACTGGCTTACAGCTTTAATTAAAGCTGCAAGCAACAACATGTATTCCTTGTTTGCAGCTACAATATTGAAAGCAGAAAAAAAATGCTGGGGCCTGTGATACCCCAGCATGTAATCCAATGCCGGTTTAACTGTTTAGGGGGCCCATTGGGTGGCCCATGCATTTAGGAACACCCAATGCTTATTGCTGAACAGGGATCCGGAGAAGGGTTTTGGTCCTTTAAAAGCACAATATATGTATATATGTGCGACCGAACAAACTACCGAATTCGTTTTTCGCAAAACCCAACGCCGAATTTGGTAGACCGAATTTGGCACACATAAATTATGTCAGAGATCAGATTAGGAAGGTCAAGTACCTTCCACAAATAGAGTAAATTGGAATAGGACCAATCAAAATTAAGAGATGCCTATTTATACTTACCTCTCCCATTCCTTGTTTCCCTGTTGTGGTTTTTGGTAGCATAATCACCTTTCGTGATATTCTAGTGATATATTTCTGGCTCTTGTCTTATGTTTATCCTGTCTTCTGTACTCTTTTTTTACCTCGCCTTTATTATACAGTATTCCTGTCTTCTCTACTCGATTTGATCCCAGTTTGTTATTGACTCTGCTTGTTCGTTAACCCGGCCATTCTCAGGACCAGTATACAAATTCTCTTTAGGGATTGTGTCTGTGTGTTCAGGTTCCGCATATCCTGACAATTACACCCAAACACACCCCTGTAACAAAAGCAAACATTACATACACACCCCTGTATTAAAACACAAAACCCTTTATTGAAACACCAACACTACACACAAAAGCATATGTGTTACCGCAGTCTTTAATAGTAACCAGATAAAAAGAACAACGTTTCGACCGTGTAGTGTATCCTTTGTCAACTTTCAGATTTGGTTCTTTGTATCTGGTTCCTATTAAAGCCTGCGATAACACTTATGCTAAGTGTCTGGACCATTTTTCTGTACATAGTTCTGATCTAAGAAGCCTGCCACGTCAGTTTCTTGAAAGCAATTAAAATGGAATAAAAGACTGATAAGTTTTCTGTGTACAGTTTCTTTTTTGCAGTGTATTACTACTATTACTGAAAGCAGTCGGCTGCACAAAGCACTTAAATGCAGATGCCTATTTCACCCAGGAAGGGCATACTGAAATAACGAATTAAATTATTTATTTGAAATAATGTATAAAGCAACTCACATATGGCAGATGATTGTGATTACAATAATTAGACTATAAGAGGGTTATATAAAATAGAGGGATGATTAGGTGTGAAAATTATATAAATATATATATATATATATATATTAAAGATTGAGCACTAGGTCACCTTTGGAGAAATCGAATGGGGTGATAATTTGTGAGAGACATATCTGTTATATATATAGCATACAAGTAAAGAAGAAATTACATTTATGTCATAAAATTTCATTGAAGGCATGAGAGACATATTTGTGAGTGCTATAGTACCTAGAATAGAGACTCGTGAGAGAATATGAACATTAATATCACACAAGGATTATAAAATATGCGATTGATACGATTGGAGTATGATAAAAAGAATAATTAGATATACAAGAGGGATTTGTGTGAATCTAAATAATATATCTTAAGGAAGAAAAAACAGCAAGATAATTAGAGACACCTGGGGATTATGAGAACATTATTTAATGATATAACATACGTCAGAAAGAATGAGTGACACAATAGATGGAAGAACCGCTTGCTTGAACAATCAATCGAATGTGTATACTACAGATGAAAGTGATAATTAATATGTATAAAGATAAAGATAAAGAGCTATTTGACAGCATTGACAGTGTGAGAGAATACAAGTAATATTATATATGGAAATAATAATAATGTATGTTGAAGACAAAATGGTGAATAAGATAATGGCATAACAGAGTTGGGGAGGAGGAATGGTGTGAAAGCAAAGCAATACTTCCTTGTTTCACTGAATAATAGTACTTTAATAAGTTTTCCTTCTTACAGACAGAGCATATAACTATATCCACAACATGAAATAGAATGACAGCAGCGAAAGACAAGATCAATAAGATGGGACACATTTTGCACATTACCAGTGTTATGGTACTTTTTGAAAGTAAACCAAAATGTTCAAATGTCTATCTGTTCCTGTCCAAATCAATAAAATTAAATTGCGTATATACGCTGAAGTAATTAAGTCTGACACACAAGGTTCAGGTTAAAATAACTTCGGGAAAGTTTATTGGCAAGTGAAGAAAAAGCGGGCGCGCAGGCCCTTTTAAGAGGCATTTTGCGTCATCATTGATTATTAGAATATCAGCAAATAAACACCATCAATTGGATTAATTGTTAAGTGTCGGTGTTAGTGTCTTACCTATTGGTTCAAAAATAAAAAAAGGTTAGTCCCGTGCCCACCCATCAGAGGTGGGATTATTCTGGACACGGGTGGGGATAAGGGGGTCCTAAGCGTCATTTTACACGGTCAATGATATCAGGCTTCATGTCCAGGTGCAAGGTCTCTTATGAATAGAACATTTCATTACTACTGTGTTCTGTGGCCTTCAAACTATACTATCTCACAAGTTCTAAGGAGTAGCCAGCAAGTATTAAGGAGTAACCAGCACCTCCTGGTATTTGTCCTTGTAGGAAAACACAGTCTTTGTCTACTGTACTAATTGGGTTGAGAAGTTCAGTCACGTAACGTAGTTTTAAAATGAACAAGTCAAGTCATGAGGACAAAATGGAGGATTGAAAGAGTCAGGTTAGGGGGACAAAATGGAGGAGGAAGTCACAGTATAAAGTTAAAATGGAGTTAGTACAATAATTCAATACAAGTACAATAGTAATTTTTAATAATTCCACATCAGTCCCCCCTATGAAATGTTAGATTCTAAGAGATAAAACTTTATTATGTTAGTATCAGAAGACGTGTTAACCCAAAGGCACAGAAACCCCGTGGCCGCTAGTTAGGTGTTAATGCAAAGTGCAAGTCTGTCCCTAGAGCTGACCCTAATAATAGGCTAACTCATCCATCAGTATGGCTCTCGAACACTTCACACCCATGGGTGTCCCATGGCAGCTAACCCACCACTTCTCCGCACGGGGCCTTTACCATTCACTGACAGATGCTGTCCCTAAGCTAGTCCCTTCCTAGAATTCCTGCACTTTATCAACAAAAGGGAATGTTTGCAGCGGCAGACAGGGTGAATTGATGTCTTGGGATTCTTGGTCATCAACTTCGAGATGGGTGAAAGTGGGTGCCGCTTGGTCAACAGTCTTCATGAGGGATTTTCTCAGACATGGGAGGATACAACAAAAGAGAAGAGAAGAGCAAAGATAAAAAGAAAAATTAGTATAGCCATACCAATCTGCATTAAAGCCTTTTGCCATCCTGTCATCCAACCAAACCATCTTTCCCAGGGATCTTTTATCCCAGAATTCCTTTTTAACTTTTCTATGGCTAATGTAACTTTACCATTAGGGCCTGTGTTTTCTGGGATATAGGTACAACATGTCATGGTGTCGGGCAAAATTTTACAAACCCCTCCTTTCTCGGCTAAGATCATATCTAGGGCCATTCTATTCTGAAAAGTCATTTGGGATGTGGCCTGCAGCTGTTCGGCCAACCCCTGGAGGGCGTCTCTGGTGTAATTAACAAAACGCTGTTGGTTGTAATAAATATAATTTATCCAGTTTAAATTCTTGTTTGCGGTAACTATGGTAAAAATTGATTCAAATCCTGCAGCAACCTCATCTCTTGCTTTAAACTCATTGGGTACCCCCCTAGGCACCCCAATGGCATCAATGTAAATGTGAGGGTCAAAACTTCCTTTTACTGGGGCTTCACGTTTAACCTTAGTGTGGCTGGGCTCATGGGTGTTGAGGTGTGTGTCAGAGATGATGTGTATAGGCATAATGGCCTTAGTCAAAGTACACTCCCCCCACCACTCTGTGTCCATTCTGGATCTTAACTGTAAATCCCCACACAACCAGTAAATATCTCCTAATGACCTAGTGTGATGCTGCAGTAAACGTACAGGAACAGTTCGATATGTAGCACAATATCCTTCGGGAAAGTTACCCACAAATTTACCAATCCCATCGTCCATGGCATAGCAAGTGTAATTACCTTTATATATTGTAATACCATCTGGGGGTTTGACATCCTGGGTTAGGAGAGGATACTCCTTTGTCCATGCAATACATATGGACCTGTTAAAATTATAGTGATAGGCAAAAAGGCTTAAAACACATTCTTCTATATCTACTGGTAGGATTAAAGGCACGGTACCCAGGTGAGGCCGGGCACCGCCACACACATAACATGCAGTTCTATTATGCTTATTAGCATTGTATTTCATCCATTCTAACCATAGATTTACATCATTAAAACCTGTTTCAGCGGCCATGGTATCTTCAAAAGTGGGGTTAGCAATGGCCATCATGTCTTGAAAGGTCTGGATATGAGGTTTTAATGGGTTAGGGACCATATGGGTGGCCCCTTGCCACTCAGAAGAGTTGCACATATCTTTGAGGTAGAAATGCCCTAATTTTTGGTAGGAACCCTTTTTCCAATACATTCCCATCACATACTGGTCCGCATCTGTTGGGCTTGGATGCTCAATGTTAAGAATTAATTTCATTGGTGTACTCCCCCCAGGCTTTCTCAAAGTCATCCTCTGGAGGAGGGATCTACCATGATCATCTACTTTAGATACGGCACTTTTTGGTTTGTAACCCCAGGCAGGCCCGGCATTCCATCCCGCCGCCCCCCAATGGTCACAATTGTGCCCCCATTGCTTGTCAACTACACAAACATATGGGTCTTTCGAATGAGGGATATCTCTATAGATGCTCTGGATTTGTGGTGTGGGAAATGGGCATTCTACAATATCACAGTAGTCAAAGGTATAAGTAGCCACCTGGGTGCACGATGAATTATACCAGAAGGTGTACCCACTAATGTCTTTGGTAATGGCTACTTGCTGGGCCTTCATAAGGTTAATTAAGGAGAAGATGTACCAGAGATACATGTTTGTGCGATATTCGCTTCCTCTGGGGCAGGAGATTTCTTGCAGTGGGAAGCGTGGATCCAATTTGGCCTACCGGCCAATTTGACGGAGGTTGCGGTAATCAGGAGAACTTGGAATGGACCGTCAAATCTTGGTTCTAGGGTATTTTTCCGCACAAACTTCTTGACCAGGACCCAATCTCCGGGAAGTAGGTTATGGGAACCTGTATCCAATTCGGGATCTGGAATTGAAGAGAAAACTTGGGCATGTATTTTGTTTAGGACATTTGCAAGTTCAGTTACATAGTCTACTAAAACATCTGATTGGAGTTGCAACTGCTGCGGATAATAACAACCTAGCCTGGGTGCTGTCCCAAATAGAACCTCATATGGGGACAGTGAATGCTTCCCTCTAGGTGTGTGTCTAACACTAAATAAAGCTATTGGTAGGCTTTCTGGCCAGGGCATCTTTGTTTCTTGTGACATTTTTAACATTCTGGTTTTTAGAGTGCCATTCATGCGCTCCACTTTACCACTACTTTGTGGGTGGTAAGGGGTATGGAAGGCTAGAGTCACCCCTAGGGCAGTCCAAATTTCTTTAGTCACAGTTGCTGTAAAGGCTGGGCCTTGATCACTCTCAATGACTTCTGGGAGTCCGAATCTACATACAATATCTGTAAGTAGGCGCCTTGCGGTTGTTTTTGCAGTGATATTGGCCACTGGGTAGGCTTCTGGCCAGCCTGAGAACATGTCCACTATTACTAGTGCATATTCATGGGGCCCACTCTTGGGCATTTGGATGTGGTCAATTTGAATCCGCTGGAAGGGGTACATGGGCTTTGCCAGGTGTTTCGCAGGTACTTTAACTGGTCTTCCTGGATTGCATTTTGCACAAATGACACAGGCCTTGCAGAAGCTATTGATCAATGTTGTGATTCCAGGTGCTTCATAATACTTCTGTATGAGGGCGGCCATCAATTCTTTTGACAGGTGTGCAGGCCCATGTGCCCATTGGACAACTGCTGGATACAAATTTCTGGGAAGACAAAATTTGAAGTTGTTGTAATATATTCCGTCCTTTTGGACAGCTCCTTTCTTTTTCCATTTCTGGATTTCTTCAGGAGTGACTGCAGCTTGTTGTTCTTGTAAAATTCGCAAATCAGTAGGAAGAGTTTGCAGAGCAAAAATAGGGACTTCTTCTTCTTCTTGTCCGGACACTTCTTCATCCACTTCCTGCAGATCCCTGGCCGCTAGCTTAGCAGCCTGATCAGCTAAATGGTTGCCCTTTGCTACATCTGTATCCAATTTCCCATGGGCCTTGACTTTCAAAACGGCCACTTCTTCGGGAAGTAGGAGGGCATCCATTAGCTCCTTGATTGCAGTGCTGTGTTTGACTGGTGTACCGGCGGTGGTAAGAAATCCTCGTGTCTTCCAAATTAGGCCGAAGTCATGTGCCACACCCAGAGCATATCTTGAATCTGTATAGATGTTGGCACGTTTTCCTTCGGAAATTTTGCATGCTGAAGTCAGAGCCTGTAATTCAGCTTCTTGCGCAGACATTGCTGGCGGTAAGGATGATGATTTGATGACTTCGTCTGTTGTGGTTACAGCATATCCTGTGTGATATGTTCCTCCTTCATCGGCATATCTTGATCCGTCCACAAACAGGGTAAAATCCGGATCTGGTAATGGATTCTCATGCACAGTTGGTAAGTGTACTGTTTCCATTTTCATCTGTTCAAAACAGTCATGAGGTGTTTCTGGGTCATAATCATTCTTTATGACCAGGTCTTGAAATTCCTTTTCCAGGAAATGGCGTGGCCATGCTTCCAGAAGGTCAGTTGTTGGGTATTTGGCAATACCATTTTCCTGTAGCTGTTCTTCATTCATGGTGGCCCATAGTTTTGCCATGGGCCCAAGATCATTCCATGACCTTGTCTTCAACTTGGTAACAGGAATATGTGGGATAGCGGTATCCCAATGGCGGTAGAGGTAGTTAAGTTGTTGAGGTAGCTGGACCAAGACCATGCTATTACCTTCAGAGTCACAATAGAAGTCTTGTGCAGTGAGCTTTACATCGGTCCAGTGGTAAAGCTCATCTTCATAGCAAGGTTCGGGAGTAATGTTTGGCTTGTACCACATGGTACAGAAGGCGTAATCCGGGCCTTCACAAAGAGGTGTCTCATCTTCATAAAATGACAAATGTGGATGCATGACTTTCTTGATACATCCACAGAGCAGGTAGATGTAGGTTTCATCTGTGATAAATCCATAATAGATACCCCCCTCAGGGAGTGGAAGAAGAGTGGACGGATTAAGCACTTGACATCTTTGGATGGAAATGTTGTCAGGCAAAAGAAGATGACACTGTAGGCGCAGGTGTCTGGCTGGAGACACGTGCTTGAGCTGGACTTGGTTGATAATAGCAGAAATGTCATGAGGGGCCAAAACAACCAGAGGGTGGCCAAGGACCAGGTCCGAGGTTCTTTCAATGAGCTCTCTTGCGGCAAAAACAGCCCTGAGACAGGAAGGAGTCCCTCTGGCCACAATGTCTAGTTGACATGAGAAATATCCAATAGGCCTCTGGCGGCCTCTTAAGTCATTAGTTTGGGTGAGAACTCCTGTTGCGTGGCCTTGTCTTTCAGAGACAAATAATTTGAAGGGTTTGGAGTAGTCAGGTAGGCCCAAGGCAGGAGCAGAAGCAATGGCACGTTTTAAAGCACCGAAATTGTCCAGAGCTTCATTGGTCAGACAGAACGGGTCAGACTTAAGAGCATCATAGAGAGGTTGCATAAGCAGAGAGGCTTCTGGGATCCATGCTCTGCAGTAGGAAATGAGGCCTAGGAAGGCATGAAGAGACTTTGAAGTCCTTGGAGGTGGAATGTCCAGAACAGCTCTTACCCGGTCCCGAGTAAGATGTCTGGTACCTTGAGATAGGCAATGTCCAAGGAAGATCACTGAAGATTGACAGAACTGTAGCTTGATGAGCGAAGCTTTGCATCCTTGTTCTGCCAAATAGCAAAGGAGACTAATTGAGCAATTTTCAGTAGTGGGTATATCAGCTCCACAGAGTAACAAATCATCCACATACTGGAGCAGAACAACTTCTGGGTGCTCGGCTTGCCATGGATCAAGGATGGTACCCATGGCCTTTGCAAATTGACTTGGAGAATTTTGTGCCCCTTGGGGCATGACAGTCCAGGTATACTGTTGCATCTCATGAGTGAAAGCAAATAGGTATTGACAGGAAGGGTCCAGGGGGACACTGAAAAAGGCATTGGCCAGGTCAATGACTGTGAAGAATTTTGCAGATGGTGGGACTCCAGAGAGCAGAGTATGGGGATTTGGTACAAGAGGGGTATCCAGGACGGTAGCTTCATTGACAGCACGGAGATCCTGGACCATCCTGTACTTCTCCGGCTCACCCTTTGGAGTTTTCTTTTTCACAGGAAATAGTGGGGTGTTGCATTCAGATTTACATTTTACCAGGGCACCCTTCTCTAAGAGTGCCTTGATGTGGATAGAAATGGCAGCAGACTGTGCTGGTTTTAAGGGATATTGTGGTTTTCTTGGTAGCTTAGCTCCTGGAATGAGCTTCACCACCACAGGGGGAACATTTAGGTGACCTATGTCCTCTGGGCCTGAGGACCATAACTTGGCGGGCACCTGTGTTTTTAATTCCTCTGGGAAATTAGACCTTAATTCTGCTGCTTCCTCACGGGGCTTTTCTAAATGCAGCATCAGAGGCAAGGAGCACAGGGCTGAAGTGTCTGATACAGATAGAGGTGTAAACATTTCTACCTGCCCATCCGGGGTAAAGGTGATGGATGCTTGCAGGCGTGAGAGAACATCAGCACCTAACAGGTTAATTGGGCATGTGGAGGATACTACAAAGCGAGCGAGCAGGCTAGAACCAACTCGTAGTGGAGTTGTTAAAGGGCTATGTCTCGGCTGGCCATCCACTCCAACACAAGAGACATCAATATTTGACAGAAAAGATGGGTCTGGCAGGTCTTGTTCTCGCAGAACACTACGGGCTGCACCTGTGTCAACAAGAAATGTGGTGGGGTGGCCTTCAATGGGCAAAGTCACTGTGGCAAGTGGCCCCCCTTTATCCCCTGTAGACACTGCCATTACAGGGGTTACAGACACAGGCTTGCCAGCTTCCTAATCATCTGGTTCTTCAACAATTGGAACCTTTTTCTCGGTCTTGGGGCCTGGGGCAGGCTTGGAGAACTTTTTGGGTGCCCCTGGTTCCCTTTTAGGTTCCGGACAGTCACTTCTGTAGTGTCCCTGAGCTCCACAATTAAAACAAATTACATCCTCTAACTTGACTCCCTTGGTGCCAGAGGTGATGGGGGTAGCGCGGGCCACCATGAGGGGAGCTGGATTGGATCTCCTTGGGGTCTGAACAGATTCCAAACCTCTAGCAACTAGAAGCAGGGTATCCAGGGGAACAACCTTATATTCAGGGCGTGCAGCAATGATTCCCTTACGTATAGAGTCTTTAACACCTTGGACAAACGCACCTGACAGCATTTGTGAATGAATTTTGTCTGTAAGATCAAATCCTAAATCTGTAAACATTTGATACAGTCTTGCATGGAACCTTTCTACTGATTCTCCTTTGTCTTGAATAACATCAGTGAGGCCAGCAGCCTGATCCGCAAGTTTGTCTTTAGCCCATTCTCTTAATTGGGTGCAAAAGGTTACCCCGGAGGGGTAATCAACATCACTGGAAAGTAGATCTGTACTGAGGTGACGGGCCATGCTCGGCCAGTATGCATCCCCTGCTTTAATAGCACAAATGCTCAGCAAATCACGCCATGCGGCGGAATAGGTCTTTTGAATTTGAACTATCCCTCGGTAAAAAGGCATAGGCTGTTTTTCTGGGTCGGGGAGCGATTTCATTAATGCGCTAGCTTGAGTGGGGTTAAAGGCAACATATTTAGGAGGGGTCCGTTCACCCCGGCCCTTGTGTCCAAAGGGATCATCGATGGAACGATGAGTTGAGGCTCCTGCAGCGGCTCCTGCAGCCTCCGACGAGTCCTGGGATGAACTATCCTCATCTCCCTCATCTAATTCTATGATCTGAGCTTTCTTTCGTGCAGGGCCCGGGTAAGGTGACAGGACCGGAGGATGAGCGGGGGTCCCAGATGCGGGGGTGGCTAGCGAGTCATAACCGGGGGATAGGTAGTCACCGGGAATTACCGGCATCAGGGCTGTACTGGGGGCCGCCATATTAGTGGCCGGAAAGGGTATTGTATTAGGGTTAAGGGAAGAAGTGGCGGCCATGTTGGATGTGGGCACATCCGGAGCAGACTGTGTCGGACTGGGCATGACCGGGACCTGGGGAGTGGCTTGGGGAAGGGGTAGTGGATATCCGGGATAGGGCAGAGTCATGGGATACGGGAAGGGGTAGGGCCAGGCTGGGGAGGGGAAGGAGGTGGGGTATTGGACTGGGGTGGAAATGGGAGGGGACGGAGAGGGATTGGTAGGGGTGGGTGGAGGGGGAGGAGTCGGGGCGAGGGTGGAAGAGGTGGTTAGTTGGGCGGATGAGGAGGGGAGGGGATCATGAACGGAGAGGGAGCGTAGGGAAGGAATGGCAGATGAAATGTTAGGGAGAGGTACAGCAGGTAGCGTAGGGATGGATGAGGATGATGGGAATGTTAGGGACGGGGAGGGGGAAAAGAAAGATCCATCAGAATTCAGGACCGGGCAAACAGGGGAGGTGGCGGGATGGGTGTTAGGAGGATTGGGAGTGGGGAACATAGTCAGCTGGCTATCACCTACTGCTGACTGAACCTTGGGGATAGACGTCCCCTGGGCGCCACTTTGGGGCGCTGGCTGAGGGTAGACCCCAGCAACACAATTCTGATGATACACAAACAATTTCACACCTTTGTGATTTATTTCTTCCTCAACCCAACCTTCTAGCTGAATAGCCTTCGCTACTCTGTACCATGCTTCAGCAGTCTTTAATAAACCATTATCTGTAAGCTTGCCTTTCATTTCTGCCAGTAACTTACGCCAACTTTCTGGTTGCAATCTTCCACCCGTTGGTACAGTAATTTTACATACTTTTGCAATCTTTACAACACCTTTAACCATCTCCTCACCCTCTCTGTTTTCTACCAAATCACATGCTAACCAGCCCTTACTGGGCTTACCCAAATCCTGCCCCATAATCCCCCTACCCCTATACCAGCGTCCTAGATATAGAGAGAGAGAGAGAAAACTGAACAAGAACGTCTACAATGCTCGACTGCCACCCGAGAACCGTGGGACTTTCTCAGGTGCGTCTTCCCAAAACGTAGACTAGTCACTGAATCCGCCTACCCGGGGTGGTAGACACGGATTGGAGCGAGGTGAGAAGTGTGTGACCAATCACTTCTCTTTTAAGAGGAATGGGAGTGGATAGTATAATAATATAGGAAGTATAGAAAAGATGAAAGGCAAGGAAAATCCTTAGAGACAGACACAGGAGTTCATGAGACTCCTAATTAGACAAACAAGACAACAATACAATTGAAATACAGTGCATGCATCACAGTACAAATGAAATCAACAATAATCCCTTTCCTTTTACATGTGCTTACTCCAAAGTCACCTCCCTCAACCTCGTAGTGTCCCCGCTCGGAGAATGACTTCCTCAAGTCTCACTATCACAATTAAATAATCAGTGGACCTTCAACTCAACTAGAGCCGAAGGGTCCGGGTCAGGACGTCCCCAACTCAACTAGAGCTGGATGGTCCGGGTCAGGACATCCCCAACTCAACTAGAGCTGGGTGGTCCGGGTCAGGACGTCCCCAACTCAACTAGAGCTGGATGGTCCGGGTCAGGACGTCCCCAACTCAACTAGAGCTGGATGGTCCGAAAGCGCACAGTGAAGCTAGCTAGGCTATCAAAGTGACACAAAATTGGATCACAGGAAACTATGATTCTACACAGATCCCACAGTTCCACAAACTTCTTTTTCCATACAGCCACAGCCACGAGGCTCCTAAAAGAAGTAAACAGGCAACGGAAGACCCCCAGGAACACATCCACAGGTCAACCCCCCTTTATCCCAAAAGGGGTAAAATACAAACAGATAGACAGATATACTGAAAATCCAGGCAAGTCCCCTCAGGTCCGCCCCCCTTTATCCCAAAATGGGGAAACAGACAAACAATTCAGACACACCCAGGCAACAGATAGACTAAAATGCAGGTAAACAAGTGAGTAACGAGGCACCGGGCAAGATATTACCTGTCTTTGATGTCCTCCCGGGAAGCAGTCACAGACACGTGGACGGGTCAATCAAAGGGGCCGGAACATACCGGTGGCTCTGCAGAAGTCTCTACCGTGTACCTGGAGGTGATCAATCTCCTTTCCTTCCCCCCGGATTCCTCCGTCCACCCTTGTCTTCCTTAGGACGGCTCACCGGCCGGACATAGCCCGATGCCCCACGTTGGGCGCCAAGTTGTTATGGTACTTTTTGAAAGTAAACCAAAATGTTCAAATGTCTATCTGTTCCTGTCCAAATCAATAAAATTAAATTGCGTATATACGCTGAAGTAATTAAGTCTGACACACAAGGTTCAGGTTAAAATAACTTCGGGAAAGTTTATTGGCAAGTGAAGAAAAAGCGGGCGCGCAGGCCCTTTTAAGAGGCATTTTGCGTCATCATTGATTATTAGAATATCAGCAAATAAACACCATCAATTGGATTAATTGTTAAGTGTCGGTGTTAGTGTCTTACCTATTGGTTCAAAAATAAAAAAAGGTTAGTCCCGTGCCCACCCATCAGAGGTGGGATTATTCTGGACACGGGTGGGGATAAGGGGGTCCTAAGCGTCATTTTACACGGTCAATGATATCAGGCTTCATGTCCAGGTGCAAGGTCTCTTATGAATAGAACATTTCATTACTACTGTGTTCTGTGGCCTTCAAACTATACTATCTCACAAGTTCTAAGGAGTAGCCAGCAAGTCTTAAGGAGTAACCAGCACCTCCTGGTATTTGTCCTTGTAGGAAAACACAGTCTTTGTCTACTGTACTAATTGGGTTGAGAAGTTCAGTCACGTAACGTAGTTTTAAAATGAACAAGTCAAGTCATGAGGACAAAATGGAGGATTGAAAGAGTCAGGTTAGGGGGACAAAATGGAGGAGGAAGTCACAGTATAAAGTTAAAATGGAGTTAGTACAATAATTCAATACAAGTACAATAGTAATTTTTAATAATTCCACATCACCAGTGCCTACTCATTAGCATGAAGGGCATTGCAATATAGAAAACTAAGCTCATAAATCAAACATTGTCCAGTCATGTATCATTAAATACTGAGTATTTAATATTGGATAAGATAATACAATCTGAACATTATGCAACTTGATATTCTACAAACTGAGGAACTGGAAAGGCCAGTGGCAGAAAATATTTATGGTAGACAGGTGTCAATTCAGGAGAAGTAGATTTAAGATGGAAGATTCTCTCTTGAAATCTGGTGCAATTAGTGTATGAGTACTTCAAAAACATTAGGGAATTGGAAAAAGTACAAAGGTGGACTACAAAATGAATAACTTGAATGGATGACTTTGATGGACGGTTTTATATGACATGGTTTATTAAAAGACTAGAACTGTTACAATTTCATATAGGGTTATTTGAGGGGGTAGGATAAAAACAATGCTCCTGTGACCTCTTTGTTACAAGACTGTACAAAGAACACATAGAAAGAACACATTTGCGACATGAGGATAGAGACTTCACCTACTGCCATGGAATTACTGCAAAACACAATACATAGGCATAATAAATATAAATATTAATAATAACAATTCCATATTAACTAGACTGTTTTTAAAGGAACACTCTTTGTCAAGAGAAAAATACGTGATGGTGTCTGGAGTGCTTATTTAACAAGTAAAGTTAACAAGGGCATCTAAAGCATGCATAAAAGCTACATAAAGTACAGCAGTATAGAACATATTTAATAAATCATGGATGGGTTGCCAAGCTGTTTTTGTGCATAGATCATACCTCTCAATTCTCTGCCATTTAGGAGTTGGATCACATTTTGTTCTGTCCATGCAGCCCTAGCCATACCTCCTCTGGCTGTGACTGACACAGTCTGCATGAAAAAAAAAGAGTTTCATTATCAGAGTTTAACGTAACTAAATTAACTTAACTTAATTTGAGATGTTTTTATCTCCTGCTCTGTAAATTGCATTTTAATCACACATAGGGGGCTCCTGTAGGGTCTGGCAAGCTATTACAGTGCAAGAGATAAGAAAGTCTAAATTAAAAAGACTGTGCAATAAATGAAGTGTAAATATTAGATCTCTCTTTACAGGAAGTGTTTAGGAAATATGTGCAAGTCACCTACAGTGAGGTGTGCCTAGGGCTGCATAAACAAATATATATATATATATATATATATATATATATATATATATATATATATATATATGTTTTATAATTCTTTATATTTGCAGTGCATAGGTTAACTTACACGCTTACAGAGATATCTTAATATGAATATGTAGAATGAGGTTGAAAACAAGATCTTCCCACAATGTCAGAGATACAGCAAAATAACAGGAAAGAAACAAGTCTAGGTCAGTATAGAAGAGAAAAGTTAGTAGATACTCAGGCTAAGTCAACTGACAGCACAAGAGAAAAACCGATAAGTATGAAATCACCAAGAGCATCTTAGCTGGGTTCTCAAGAGTTGCTGGGATAGATATAGATAAAGGTGAGAAGTTTAGAGGTAAAGACAAATTAGTACTGTTTTCACAGGGGATTTCAGAGCAGCAGCCTATTCATGCTATACCCATATCATACATACACAGTCCAAGCAGATGTAAAGGGTGACTGAGACCTCCCCAGACTCCGTGGCTTGCAACTGTCTTCCAGCACTCTTGCTTACAGGCTCCATCCCCTTCAGCCAGACAATGTGTTCGAGATCACGGGGAGCTATGATCTTCATGATTACACAGACCGCATGTTGTACGCTAAGTCCCTGTCTGGAATTAACTCTGCAGTCTGGCAGAATCACTGGAGCTGACAATGTGAGTTGCTTCTTCTGACTCCTTATGCTTCACCAGACCAGCTTACAGATGGCGTTAAAGGTTCATAAGAACCTCTGCATCTGGGTCTGTACAACATGGTTCGCTGCAGCGCCACTGCCCGCCATCTTGAACAGGCTGTGTGGGAGTAGTCACCACCCAAGAGTAGTAAAATGGTGAGTAATCAGTGCTTGTTTGGGGCTGGAATAACCCCTGCCGGCCCCGGGGAGGAGTGGGGGGAGGGGAGTAGGGGGCTGTAATGCTCAAGAGAGAGCCTGTGCAGTCCAGGTCGAAGAGACCGGCTGCTTCCCCTGACAAGGCATCGCACCAGGCTGAGACTAGTCTGTGCCACAGCAGCTGTAGTCAGTCAACACTGATGTTGTCCAAGAGTTGCCAAAGGAGTTTGCCAATCCCAAAGTAAGAGGGTATCAGCCTCCTCAAAATCACATAATTAGCTAGATATATTGGGATCTCAAGCCCGCTGTGTCCTCTGAGTATGGCGGTCAAGCCGCCTCATAAACAAATTTATTTAATTCCTAAATGACAGATATTTAAGCATTGAGACTGCAGGGGTATGATCTATACACCAAAACTGCTTCATTAAGCTAAAATTGTTTTGGTGACATTATCTTCTATATCTGATGAAACATCAGCCTTATCCCTTGTGTTCACTCCAAGCTGCTAAAGGTTAGTATCCAGGCCCTGTCCTACCAAGCCAACATTCTCCTTCTAGAGAACTTTAATAGACTCTTATATGTACTTTACAGTTTGGTCCATGGAAATCCTATAAGAATACACATTTTGTGGTTGAAAGTATATGCTCATCCATTGACACAAATATATATTATTTTCATATTCAAATTTATGATAATGAAACAAACTTTCCCACGCTTGTAAAATGACACAGAGCACTGTGATTGGATGGCTTGAAATCCATCCAATCACAGTGCTCTGTGTCATTTTACAAGCGTGGGAAAGTTCTTTGGAATTTTCCCACGCTTGTAAAATGACACAGAGCACTGTGATTGGATGGCTTGAAATCCATCCAATCACAGTGCTCTGTGTCATTTTACAAGCGTGGGAAAATTCTTTGGAACTTTCCCACGCTTGTAAAATGACACAGAGCACTGTGATTGGATGGCTTGAAATCCATCCAATCACAGTGCTCTGTGTCATTTTACAAGTGTGGGAAAGTTCCAAAGAACTTTCCCACGCTTGTAAAATGACACAGAGCACTGTGATGGGATTTCAAGCCATCCAATCACAGTGCTCTGTGTCATTTTACAAGCGTGGGAAAATTCCAAAGAACTTTCCCACGCTTGTAAAATGACAAAGAGCACTCTGATTGGCTTAAACCCACCAATCAGAGTGTTCTTAGGCTAATTGCAGGGCGGGGCAAGGCTTTATAAGCCTTGCCCCGCCCTGCGGAGCTCAGTCTGCGCGGAGCCCTCCATGGGTGAAGATGGATTATTTTTTTTGTGCGCTCGGGTTTTTTCTTTTTCGTCAGGTTTTTTTTTTTGCGCTCGGGTTTTTTATTTTATTTTTAGTTCGACGGCTATGATGGTTTTTTATTTGGCCTTTTTTGGGGCTGAAAAATGAAGATTTTAGAAAAAAGAAGACGTCGAATGGTAAGTTTAATTTTACTTTACAGGTTAGCAATTTTATTCCCCCCTCACTATTTTTTAGGGTGAGAGGGGTAGGTAGGGGCATTTTTTATTTGGGTGGGGGGTGGGTGACTAGGGGCTTGGGCACCCCTAGTCACCTTGATGGGGGGGGGGGGGGAATTTACTTAGTGCCCCCACCCGCCGCCCAGGGGTGGGGGCGGGGGGAGGACAGTAGGTCCCCCCCCATTATCGTTATGGCCCCCACCCGCCGCCAAGGGGTGGGGGCCGGGGGGGTGGAGGACAGTAGATCCCCCCCCCCCTTATTACTATTATGGCGGGTGGGGGCCGGGGGGGAGGACAGTAGGTCCCCCCCCCCTTATTAATTACTGTTATGGCCCCCACCCGCCGCCCAGGGGTGGGGGCCGGGGGGGGAGGATAGTAGGTCCCCCCCCCCCTTATTACTATTATGGCCCCCACCCGCCGCCCAGGGGTGGGGGCCGGGGGGGGGACAGTAGGTCCCCCCCCCCTATTACTATTATGGCCCCCACCCGCCGCCCAGGGGTGGGGGCCGGGGGGTGGAGAACAGTAGGCCCCCCCCCCTTATTACTATTATGGCCCCCACCCGCCGCCCAGGGGTGGGGGCCTGAGGGGAGGACAGTAGGTCCCCCCTCATTCCCATTATGGCCCCCACCCGCCGTCCAGGGGTGGGGGCCGGCGGGGGAAGACAGTAGGTCCCCCGTCCCCCCCTTATTACCCTTTTTTTTTTACAGTGAGCAAATAGGATCAGTGAGAAAATAGGATTAATGGTACATCTTGCACAGGACATTGACAGATTTTAAGCGTAGTATTTTTTTTTTTTTTAGTACATCTAATGCAAGACATAAAAATAATATACTCTCTA
Organism: Pelobates fuscus; assembly: GCF_036172605.1. Taxonomy (NCBI): domain Eukaryota; kingdom Metazoa; phylum Chordata; class Amphibia; order Anura; family Pelobatidae; genus Pelobates; species Pelobates fuscus. Next base: position 244,420,972 of record NC_086317.1, read on the forward strand.
AAAAATATGAATAGCAAATGGTTAGATGTATAATGAAAAAGGAATGCCTGCTTAAGATTAGAAGACACACATAAGTGCTCCAACTCTTCCACACCGACCAGATGATTGAACATCAAAGACCAAATGATGTACAGTCTTTCAATGCATCAGTAAGGGGATGATTTCGTAAGTTCTAAATTTGCAGTTGAACATCAAATTCATGAAATACAAATGCAAATTCAGCATAATATTCCTGCATACGTAATTCAGAGGAATTAAGGATTGCTGATATATAATATACATTACAATGAGAATTATATCGCTTTGGGTATTTATCAAAAACAAAGGAGCAGTATACAAAAGTTGCAAGTTCATTTTCGTTAAGTGATATGCAGGGACATTGAATTCCTTTCATTAGGTATTTGACATTATATTTGTTATCAGTCAAATTGAAAATGAAATAAAAGAATTAAAGTGAATTTCCATCAAACCAAGTTGTTGCTAAATTGATCCAAATTATCCATAAAATAAATGAATAAATAAATAAACCTCTGGTTATTGATTACTTTATAACAGGATGCACATTGCTCTACTAAATATAACTTATTCTGTCATTCCAAGCTATAAACATTAACAGAAACTCATTTCTCCTATTTTTATGGCTAGTAAATACTACATTTCTGTTAATCAAATTTATGGTAAGATGTCTCAAATAGCTTCTAACAGCTAAACGAACTATAATAAAGTTTATTATAACTTTACCTCTTCATATGACTTTTTTATTGTGCAAATGTCAAATGCCCCATGGCTTCCTAAGTGGTTGCTTGAGAAAATGATGTTGGGTTTACAAGATCACACAGAGCATCTCAGAAACACACTGATACTGATCCCGTAATAGGTAAGTATGTTTTAGACTTACCTGTGCAGTACATTTCCATCTATTAAATTACTGGGATAAGTACAAGATGAACTGCTACCAACTCTGTCACAATTCTACTTCAATTTAATTTTATTTAAGTGCTTATTTTATTACCTGTGTAAGGAATCAATTATGGAGGCAAGTGCTACTGTGCAAAACTCTGAAGGTAATATGAGTTATAATATTTTAACAAACTTAACATAATAAAAAAAAAATAAACAATGAATAACAGCATAAAATGGACACACACACACACACACACACACACATAAATACACACATTCAATAAGTGCTGAAATGGCAGACAAATGTCATATGATTTTTAAAATGTGTCAGTTGTTTTAATAGAAGTGGCACTGCTGTTTGGTGGCTATTTCACCTGTAAAAAAATCTGCTGAATCTATTGGGGGTTTACTGGAGTTATTTACAAAAGTCAACGAGGTCTCATATCTAATGGGGCAAAACCATCCAGCAAAATCTGGACATTGACACACAAGGTAACACACAGGTTAAAATGTAAATTAAAGGTTAATTTCCCACACCTGTGGCTTTTTAAATTGCAATTAGTGTCTGTGTATAACTAGTCAATTAGTTTTTTTTAGCTCTCACGTGGATGCACTGAGCAGACTAGATACTAAGCCTGGGGGAGCAGAAAAGAACTGTCAAAAGACCTACGTAACAAAGTCATGGAACTTTATAAAAATGGAAACGCTTATAAAAAAGATATCCAAAGCCTAGAAAATGGCAGTCAGTGCTGTTCACTTATTAACTGCCAGAAGAATTGTTTGGGATACAAGAAAAACCCACAGGTAACCTCAGGAGAAATACAGGCTGCTCTGGAAAAAAAAACTGTTGTTTCAAAGAGCACAATACGACAATGCTTAAAAAATTAATGAGCTGCATGGTCGAGTTGCCAGAAAGAAGCCTTTACTGTGCCAATGCCACAAAAAAAAACATTTACAATATGCCCGTCAACTCTGCGACACACCTTACACCTTCTGGCACACTGTAATTTGGAGTGACGAGACCCATATTGAGGTTTATGGTCACAACCAACAAGGCCTATAGTATAAAGCATACCATCTCCACTGTGAAGCAGGGTGGTGGCTCACTGATGTGAGCTCTAAAGGCACAGAAAAATTGTGAAAATTGATGGCAAGATGAATGCTGCATGTTGTCATAAAATACTGGCAGACAATTTACATTCTAGACCCCGAGGAGCCAGGCAAGGCATAGGCAGAACAGGGACATGTAAGTGTGAGGGGAGTGTATACAGAGGAATGTGGTAAAGTGGTCTTGGGATGTGGGTGGAGTAGTAGGGTGTAGATGGGTGGGCTAATATAAACAGGTTTCCATCTTACAGGTTAGCAGCCATCTTAACTATCATTTGGTAACAGCTTGGTAATTGCTAGTTGTTGCGCTCGATATACCTGTTTTCCAAGTGCTGTTTGCGGCCAGGTTCGATATGGATATCGAAGCTGTCTTTTCTGCCCTCGGGGGTCTGCACCTACAGGCTCCCCTGGCTCATCTTCAGTGACTGTTGCCGCCTCCGCGACTATTGTCGCCTCCCCTCCCGTCCCCTGAGGTGAAATCGGCCCCTCAAGGGGTTTTGCCTCTCAAGGGGAAGCTACAGGCCATCCTGGGCTCAGGAGTGCAGGCCTGGCCTCATGGATTTGCTGGTCTGTGGCCGCAAGGCTTACTTCTCCTCCCTTGCAGGCTTCTGTCACTACCCAGGTGGCCGGGCTGTCCGCGCCCACTTATCATGCCCATCTCCTGCCCCACACAGCAGGAGCCACAGTCCCTCTTCCCAGCCCGGCTGGTCCACGGCTACGCAGACTAATGGTGTTCCGGAGCAGGCTGAATCTCCTTCCTTGACCGCTGAGGGTTTTCTGGCGGCCTTGTCTTCATTGGTGGACCTGGGACGTGGGTCCTGCATTCCAGGCGGACGGAGTAGTGGACGTGCCTCCAGGTGGGTGAGTAGGCTTAAGGGTGTCTCCTGAGGGGCAGAGGTCTCCCCTTCTGAAGTGGGGGCGGTGGCTGGGTGTAGTGTGAGGCGGCTGTATCCTACCCCTTCCCATAGTAGCTCTGCTAGCCCCCTGCCCTCCCGCGTGGTGCTGTCTGGACTTACCGGGCACCCCTTGCCTTCCCTGTCCCCCTGGGGTTGGCCTGCCATTCTGGGTCAGGGGGGAGGGATATGATTTCACCTATTATTTCTTCCCAGGTGGCCCTGGACCAGGCCTCATTAAGTGCTCCACCAGTATCGCTCCCATTGGAAGTGGCAGCTCCGGCCCAGCCTCTGGTGGTTACGGCTCCGCTACTGCAATCGACTCCCGCATTGGAGGAGGCCATGGCTTTGGTGTTTGGTCGGCCCCGCTGATTTAGGGGGTAAACTAGCAGGTCTTGTGGCGGTATATTGGCCTTGTCAACTGGGGGTTGGAACAGCAGTCCGTGGAAAGTGGATGGGTAGGGCTATCCCTCCCCTAACCTCAAGTACAGTTATGGATAAGGGACATGCCCACTGAGCCAATAAGCGGCTAGTGGTTAGCATTACAAAATGGAAGGCCCAAGAAAAGGCCTTGAGCTGGTTGGAACCGGTGGTGAGGGGCAACTGCCCTAAGTTATGTTTGGTTGGCAAGGTTGTACTCAGTGACCTATCCATTTACTGAGTATTTATGCATATATTGTTTTATCTTATAAAGTTGAAGTTTGAAGATTTATATATTTATATTTTAATGAAGCTGTGGTCTATTTTAATCCAAAGCAAGTTTGTTGTGGTTCATTTGGGAAATAAGATGTGTTGTGGTTTATCAATGGTGTCCCCTTAATCCTACTCTGACACCCTAACACCAACCTCATCCAAAATCACTATTTTTTTTTTTTTTTTTCTTATTACAGGGAAATTCAGGTCCAGTTCTGCTGGACTATTTTTAAAGCAATCTCGTTGAAAAATAGGAAGGACCCATTTAGCTTAATTAGGTTTCTGTTTTGTTACAGATTAGTAAAGTGAACCTTAGGGTAATTTGATAAAAAATTAGGAGAATTGAGCCGGATAAAAATGACTGAATTTGCTAAAGCAAATTCAACATCTAATGGAATAAATCACTTTACTTGTAAACTGTAGCCTAGGAAATGTGATAAGAAAATATAAAATAAATAGACAGCATAAATGAAATTCTGTTTAAATATCCTTGCACAGATTGGTCATCTGGGATTGCTAAACTGTTTGATCCATTACTAAGGAACTGGGCCCAGGTAACCTTGGCATTATAACCACTATCACAGACTGTACTGGTTATTTTTTTTTAACCCTTTATACTAACAGCTGTTTAAGATCATAATACACAGCTAGCACTGCTCAGACATTGTACAGCGAAATTCTATGTTTTAAACCACTCGAAGATTCCCAAGACCCATTTCCCGCCCAGTTTCTAAAACTCTAGTATTCACCTGGTAAAACACTTATGTACTTATTTCACTCCCAAAAAAAAATCAAATTCGCTGAGCAGTTTAACTGAAAAGTTATTACGGCACACAGCTGGAAGTGTTCTCTGCAAAAGAAGGAAACCAGAAGGCAGTGATTTCTGGGTATTTCCGTCCACTTGAGATAGTTCTGACATTAAGTGACTGAGAGACAGAGCTCTGAATTAACCTTTCTATCAAAGAGAAGCTGGATCGGGTTCCCACTGGAGTTCTGCTTCTGCAGACTAATTACCGCTATCCGCGTTACACACTTTATTTTCTGCCAAACATGGTGGCAGAAGTCAGGAGAGATATGCTGCAGGGAGAACATGTTTGCATCTAACAGCCATTTCCAACTGCTGTGAGATTCTATAAAGTACACCATATAAGATGCACAATGTGATTCTGTTTTCACCACTATAGTCTTGGTAATATATGAGTATATTCCTCTGCAGAAACACTACGAATACTAAAAGTATTTTAAAATACATTTGAAAAGTACTGTATTTGTTGCTGTTATTTCTGCTACCTCGGAGTTACTATTTTGATGATTATGATACGTTACATGTGTGTTTTATAGATTTATGTCAACAAATAGTATATATGTTTTTAATTATCCTTTTATATTATTAATTTATTACTCATACTCTTGAGGATATACTTTATACATCTAGTGAAGGTGGACCTATCCATTCACTTTTTTTTAATTTGTATTCATTTTTATTATGTTGATTTATTTATTGTTATTGTCGTTTTTTTCTCTTTTCCCCTTTACCTTTTTTTTTTCTTATTTTTCTTTGTGCAGCCTTATTCTAATATTTTCGATTTATTATATTTAGTAGGTTTCTTACGAATTCTAAAAGAGAATATTAAAAATATGACGAGAGATAGACTGTATACCAATGCTAGATTTACAAGGAAGACAAAGCTTGCTTTGACTCATACTGATTGCCATTGTTTTACAGATTAATATGATGTTCACTAGACGTAGAGATTAATTTTGGTCCAAACTGCAATTTGTCTGAATTTGGGCTGATTGGGTGATCGTTCAAATTCCCGAACTCCGAGCCAAATGTACCCGAATCATGAACCGTTGGCTCAATTGATTTGAGATTCTGTATTCTACCCATTGCGCCAAGAAAAGAGATGATTGATCGGAAAAGTCACTAAAAGTTGATTTTGTTAACAGATCAACCCCAATATATAGTAAAAACCAAAGAAAAGAAAATGTTACTTGCGCTTTCTCCTTAATCCCTATGTATATTTAGACAAATGGAGGTCATTTAGTTGCTCCAATGGCCATTGGAGGGAATGCCCGCCTGCCAACGTCAAGGCAGACCCCCCTAAGCGGGTCCTAACACTGACCCTTCAGCCTGCTTCCTTGAGCTTCTGGCAAAGATATCTCTAATGAGACAGAAAGGGGTATTTTTTATATACACCCCTATACTTATTAACCCTTAATAGGGAACACATGGGATGGGCAGCAGCATTGTAACCAGGCTGTGTGATACAAAGTAAATACAAATACAAAAAGAGAAGTCCTGTGCTTTGTCCCATTACTACTGGGCCAGCAGCAACGACTACAATACACATCAGCCCCAATATATAGTAAAAACCAAAGAAAAGAAAATGTTACTTGCGCTTTCTCCTTAATCCCTATGTATATTTAGACAAATGGAGGTCATTTAGTTGCTCCAAAGTTCCCTATTAAGGGTTAATAAGTATAGGGGTGTATATAAAAAATACCCCTTTCTGTCTCATTAGAGATATCTTTGCCAGAAGCTCAAGGAAGCAGGCTGAAGGGTCAGTGTTAGGACCCGCTTAGGGGGGTCTGCCTTGACGTTGGCAGGCGGGCATTCCCTCCAATGGCCATTGGAGCAACTAAATGACTTCCATTTGTCTAAATATACATAGGGATTAAGGAGAAAGCGCAAGTAACATTTTCTTTTCTTTGGTTTTTACTATATATTGGGGCTGATGTGTATTGTAGTCGTTGCTGCTGGCCCAGTAGTAATGGGACTAAGCGCAGGACTTCTCTTTTTGTATTTGTATTTACTTTGTATCACACAGCCTGGTTACAATGCTGCTGCCCATCCCATGTGTTCCCTATTAAGGGTTAATAAGTATAGGGGTGTATATAAAAAATACCCCTTTCTGTCTCATTAGAGATATCTTTGCCAGAAGCTCAAGGAAGCAGGCTGAAGGGTCAGTGTTAGGACCCGCTTAGGGGGGTCTGCCTTGACATTGGCAGGCGGGCATTCCCTCCAATGGCCATTGGAGCAACTAAATGACCTCCATTTGTCTAAATATACATAGGGATTAAGGAGAAAGCGCAAGTAACATTTTCTTTTCTTTGGTTTTTACTATATATTGGGGCTGATGTGTATTGTAGTCGTTGCTGCTGGCCCAGTAGTAATGGGACAAAGCACAGGACTTCTCTTTTTGTATTTGTATTTACTTTGTATCACACAGCCTGGTTACAATGCTGCTGCCCATCCCATGTGTTCCCTATTAAGGGTTAATAAGTATAGGGGTGTATATAAAAAATACCCCTTTCTGTCTCATTAGAGATATCTTTGCCAGAAGCTCAAGGAAGCAGGCTGAAGGGTCAGTGTTAGGACCCGCTTAGGGGGGTCTGCCTTGACATTGGCAGGCGGGCATTCCCTCCAATGGCCATTGGAGCAACTAAATGACTTCCATTTGTCTAAATATACATAGGGATTAAGGAGAAAGCGGAAGTAACATTTTCTTTTCTTTGGTTTTTACTATATATTGGGGCTGATGTGTATTGTAGTCGTTGCTGCTGGCCCAGTAGTAATGGGACTAAGCGCAGGACTTCTCTTTTTGTATTTGTATTTACTTTGTATCACACAGCCTGGTTACAATGCTGCTGCCCATCCCATGTGTTCCCTATTATGGGTTAATAAGTATAGGGGTGTATATAAAAAATACCCCTTTCTGTCTCATTAGAGATATCTTTGCCAGAAGCTCAAGGAAGCAGGCTGAAGGGTCAGTGTTAGGACCCGCTTAGGGGGGTCTGCCTTGACATTGGCAGGCGGGCATTCCCTCCAATGGCCATTGGAGCAACTAAATGACCTCCATTTGTCTAAATATACATAGGGATTAAGGAGAAAGCGCAAGTAACATTTTCTTTTCTTTGGTTTTTACTATATATTGGGGCTGATGTGTATTGTAGTTGTTGCTGCTGGCCCAGTAGTAATGGGACTAAGCGCAGGACTTCTCTTTTTGTATTTGTATTTACTTTGTATCACACAGCCTGGTTACAATGCTGCTGCCCATCCCATGTGTTCCCTATTAAGGGTTAATAAGTATAGGGGTGTATATAAAAAATACCCCTTTCTGTCTCATTAGAGATATCTTTGCCAGAAGCTCAAGGAAGCAGGCTGAAGGGTCAGTGTTAGGACCCGCTTAGGGGGGTCTGCCTTGACATTGGCAGGCGGGCATTCCCTCCAATGGCCATTGGAGCAACTAAATGACCTCCATTTGTCTAAATATACATAGGGATTAAGGAGAAAGCGCAAGTAACATTTTCTTTTCTTTGGTTTTTACTATATATTGGGGCTGATGTGTATTGTAGTTGTTGCTGCTGGCCCAGTAGTAATGGGACTAAGCGCAGGACTTCTCTTTTTGTATTTGTATTTACTTTGTTAACAGATCAAGTAAGAAGTGAGCTATAGAGGGAAAATGGTGTATATATATATATATATATATATATATATATATATATATATATTTAATCCAATCTACATATGTATAGAGAGATAGTTATTTAGCAAACCCTGCCTGTCTCAGTGTTATTAAAATGCAAGCAGAATAACTTTTAATTACCCAAAAAAGCGCGCTAAATTAATCTGTAAATATAAACAAACAAATAATAGTGCAGACAATCTGAATAAACATGAATGAATAAAATAAGAAATCTAAGGAAAGAAACTCACATGTCCCAGAGCCCTATCACCCCTGGCTCTGGGTTTGCAAAGCTCCTTTGGAGAGGGGATGTCCCCACACTGAAGATCGTTCCAAAAGGTGTATCCATTGGCAGTTCAATTATATTTCCTGTGTGTGTTTGTCCATGATCTTTTGGCGACTGCACAGCCCTTTTCTTTCTCCACAAAACACTTCCCTCCTTTCATTCATTCCTGCTGACTTTAAACATGCAACTGTATTACCTATCCTAAAAAAACATCTCTTGACCCGTCCTCCCTCTCTAACTATCGTCCCATATCCCTGCTCCCTTTTTCCTCAAAGCTTCTGGAAAGATTTGTCTTTACCCGTGTGCCTTGCTTCCTCAATTCCAACTCTCTCCTTGACCCTCTTCAGTCTGGCTTCCGCCCTCTCCACTCTACTGAGACTGCTCTTTTCAAAGTTACTAACGGCCTAATTGCAGCTAAATCCAAAAGCCACTACTCCATATATATTCTTCTTGACCTCTCTGCTGCCTTTGACACCGTTGATCATGCTCTCCTCCTTCAAACTCTTCAATCGCTCAGTCTCTGTGACACTGTCCTCTCATGGTTTTCCTCTTATCTCTCCCAACACTCATTCAGTGTCTTCTTTTCTAATGATACCTCCTCCCCTCATCGTGTTTCGGTTGGAGTTCCCCAAGGTTCTGTCCTTGGTCCCCTTCTATTTTCCCTTTATACTGCCTCTCTTGGCAACTTATTTCCTCTTTTGGATTCCACTACCACCTGTACGCTGATGACACCCAAATATATCTCTCCTCCCTGGACCTCTCCCCTGCCATCCTGCAACGTGTCACTGCTTGCCTTTCTTCCATCTCTGACTGGATGTCCTCCCGCTTTCTGAAACTCAATCTCTCTAAAACTGAACTCCTTGTCTTTCCTCCTCCTAATACTGATCCTCCTCTCTCGCTCTCCCTTGAGGTCAGTGATATCCACATAAGTCCATACTTGCCAGCACGTTGTCTTGGCATCATACTTGACTCTGACCTCACCTTTGAGACTCACATCCAGTTTATTGCCAAATCCTGTAGATTCCAACTTAAATCTTTCTTACACAAGATGCTACCAATGAGCTTGTCTATGCTCTTGTAATTTCTTGCATGGATTATTGTATCCCTCTCCTGATTGGTCTTCCCAAAAGCTGTATTGCCCCGCTATAGTCTGTAATAAATACCCCCTCCAGACTGATTTTCCTCTCTAGTCGGTCCTCTCACACCTCACCCCTCTGCCAGTCCTTACATTGGCTTCCTGTATCCTATAGGAGTCAATTCAAAGTGCTATCCCATACCTATAAAGCACTGAGCAATTCTAGCCCCTCTTATATCTCTTCACAGACCCGTATGGCCAACTTGTGCTTGCAGGACTTCTCGCAGGCGGCTCCCTTCCTATGGAATAGCCTGCCTACTACCTATCAGACTCTCCCCTCATCTTCAATCCTTTAAGAAGTGCCTTAAAACCCAACTCTTTAGGAAAGCTTATGGCCTCCCAGAGTAACCTCTACCTCACATACCTGTCTCTTGCTTCTCCTAAAAGGCAGCACTCTACTCTCTCCTCCAGCTCTGCTTCACTCCCACCTTATTTGATTGCTATTTCCTGTCCTATTGTGCTCTATACCCCACCTCCTTTAGACTGTAAGCTCGTTTGAGCAGGGTCCTCTTCAACCTATCGTTCCTGTAAGGTTTCTTGCAATTGTTCTATTTATAGTTACATCCCCCCCTCCCATAATATTGTAAAGCACTGCGGAATCTGTTGGCGCTATATAAATGGCAATAATAATAATAATAATAATAATTTCAACCAGGGCTGGCCTTAGGGGTGTAAGAACTGTGATTTAAAGTAAATCCCTGTGTATGATTTTCAGATCTAAAAGTGACTACCAAACTCATATGTGCAGTGTGTATTTGTATTCAAGATATCCTCAGAATGTTTGTATGTGTGAATGCAGGGATGTATTAGTATGCAGTATATAAATACAAGGGTGACTTAGTGGGAAGTGCTTGAATGCAAGGGTGCAATTGCATGGAATTCCTCTGTGGGTGAAGTTAGAGTTACTGTATGGAGGGTCAGTGTGTGAATTAAAGTGACACTATAGTCACCAGAACAATTACAGCTTTTTGTATTTGTTTTGGTAAGTATAATCATTACTTTTAGGCTTTTTGCAGTAAACACTGTCTGGCTGTGTGTTTGGCTTATGCTGGCTCTGCCCCCAATCTCCCTCCTAGGTAGTCTTATCTAATCCAATGTTTTTCTATGGGAAAGCATTGTGATTGGCTCAGATTAGCACCTCCAATGATGTCAGTTAGGCAGGCAGATCAAGGGCAGAGCCAGCAGCATCAGACTGGAATAAATGTAAGATTTTACTATATTTAGAAGGGGGGGAGGTGGGCTAGACGGAGTTTTCAACACTATAGGGTCAGTAATAGATGTTTATGTTCCTGACCCTATAGTGTTCCTTTAAGGTTTTTATATGCACAACCTCACTCACTCCCCCACTGCCTTTAGTAGTCAATTCTCTCTCCTCTATTATCCATTTTTTTTAGAAGTTTATTCTTCACTTTCTCATAGACCATTATTCATCAATTATTTTACCTCCCCATTGTAAGTAGGAGTCCTTACTCCCCTACCCCTCCACCTCCCCCCCCCCCGCCCCACACCCCCCTATTTGGAGGGATCAATTGAGCACCCCCATTATAGCATTTTTAACTAATAGTTCCCTACCATCCACAGCTCAGAGACAGCAGTAGTCAGTTCTGATGCTGGGCACTTATGCTGGGTTCACTAGCCAGTAATTACAAGATGGGAGCCCACAGATTCCTACTTGTAATTAATGTGATAAAATATGAATACAATTAATTGCATGGACAAATTTTTTTTCCATCAAGCTATTTATTTTTCTTTTATTTCATTTTAATGGTTTAGATGAATCACCAAATGTCCCAAAATTCTGAAGAAATTGAATTAATCAAAAAACAAATGCACATATGTAGGATTTACATAACCCTAAATGTTTCTGTACATTTAAATATATGAGGATTATGTATAAAGTTTATTTATGGGATAAATGTGATGAAATCACACAATCAGAAGGAACTTTCCACTGGTTTCTATTGTGGTTGTTCCGTCTTTAGAACCCTGCTCAGATTTACTATTGATCCATATTCCATATACATATAATTTATACATATTAGCAAAAGATTAAATCCAAAGGAGGACTTTCCATCAATTCATGTATAGAATGGTCCCTCAGCCTACAGCAGGATTATCTTCTAGCTGTTGCTGAGGAGTGTTAGATATCTAATGATAGCCTTGTCTCATCTATGTCATCTGTGATTAAACGTAGTAGCCCTAAACTGGATGAAATGCAAGCTGTGCTTAAAGTGAGAACTGTAACATGTTATTATGAATATGCAATGCTTATCTGATATGAGGAGGGGTTCATATGTATGTGACAAACATCAACCTTTCCATAATGGCTGCCATAAGGTTTCTCTGCCTGGCAATGTTATGAAAAAGAGTGATTAAAGCTGTGATTAACATATGTTATACGATAGCACAGTAATACTGCAACGACCTTGTGAAAGATAGTCATAGAGCCATGTAGTGAGCCTGCCAGGTGTACATTTCCAGACAAGCAGTATACAGTTTGTTGCAGTGGAGTAAGATTGGGCTTCTCTGGTGATGTAACTAGTCTCCCTCTATCGTGAAAGAGAGACCAGGATCTCAAAAATTATATCCACAAAGAATGTTGTTCTGCTCTCTCAAAATGAGCATACCTTCCAACACAGAATGGTATGAATTTGAAATAGAAAGGGGTCCAGCAGGACAAGGTGTACAAAGATTTTTCAATTTTATAAGCTGCATTACTAGTGATGCCACAAACATCAACAGTGAAATGCAGCAGACTGAAAAGAGTTGCATCATTCTGGTGCGCATGCATCCTACATTGGCAGACAGCTCTGCTAGGCTTTCTAAAAGAGCTACTCATGCACAAAGTGCAGCTGTAGGGCTCTCTTATGGCTGAAGCATATAGAATACATTAGCAAAAAAAATATTTAAGGCCTCTAGGTCTTAAAACACAATTTGTCATGGAGGTTTTAATGTGCATTGAACTGTTTCTGCATTCTTCTGATCAGATTCAGAAGACAGTTCATAGATTTATTGTAAAAGCTGGAGAAAGCAGGGTTCAAACAACAGAACATCGGAGAACAGATAAAATGCTCAGAGCACTGAACACCATTCATTCCACATAACAGCACAAATGTTAAGATATATGTCCTGCAAGTAAAACGATGGAAAGGTTAAAACCATATTCTATGCTCAGAATGTTATTTTTTTTCCCACAAAAAAAGCTTACATAGCTACATAGTACAAAAAAGAAGAAACACAAAATACAAAAGTTGCTGGAGGCTCCCAGGGTGCTTTTCCACAATTTAATGCATATCTGGTGAATACACACATAAGATTTTTTTAAGAGATGATAATTAATCTTCATTAGTAGAGTAGATAGGGCAATCTGCCTCTCTGATCGGCTCAACCGGACAGTTTGCTGTCTCCCGGGTGCTCGGGTCCGGCATGTTGCTGACAGAGTGGATGGATTATTGGGAGGGGCTGGGGATGACCCAGCGGTGATGATCCATGTTGGTACCAATGACAAAGTAAGAGGAAGGTGCTAAAGAATAAGTTTCAGGGAAATAGGCAGCAAACTTAAGAAAAGGACCTCCAAGGTGGTATTCTCTGAGATATTACCTGTGCCACGCGCTACAGTGGAAAGGCAGTGGGAGATTAGAGAGGTCATGTGTGGTTGAAGTCTTGGTGCAGGAAGGAGGGTTTGGGGTTTTTAGAGCACTGGGACGATTTTGCACTTGGGTACGACCTTTATAGTAGTGATGGGTTGCACCTAAACGGGAGAGGATCTGCAGTGCTGGAGGATAGGATGGCTAGAAGGTTGGAGGAGATTTTAAACTAGTAGTAGGGGGAGGGTCATAGCAATCTACAAAATGGAGATAGGACAGAAAGGAGATGGACTTTAGCTCAGTATAAGGGGGTGGAGATGAGGGGAGGGGCAAGCTCAGAACAGAGAAGGTATGTGTAGCGGCACCCCGGTGTAGTAGGGGTTTACGCCGCTGAGAAGGTGTCCTTTCCCCCAAGCACGAAGTCAGCTAAAGCATAACAGGTTCCCCATAATTACGACATCCAAGTAATGGTCATCCCCTCCAAGCACGAGACGAGACTCTGTGTTGAGGGTCAAAGTAGGAATAATGTTTATTCTGCAACTCGGGCTTTTATGCCGTACAACAACTCCTCCCCGTATCCGGAGGAGATAATACATTTACAGTGGGAGTCACTCCCACTGTACCGAGCAGAATATTATACAAAAATTACAGGTTTAATAATACACACAATATATAACAAAAATACAATGTGCTACGTGTATTAGGGAACGGAGATCTAGGGGAACAATATACGTGAAAATCCCCTAGATCGGTTGGGCCGTTCGCTAGATACACGTTCGCACCATTTACTCAGGAACCATATAACATAAACAAAAACTCTCTCTTGGATCCGGTGTCTCTATTTCGGTACTTTGGATCTGTCGACCAGTATGGGCGTACGTTACCGGTAAGGTTGACATTCGTCGTGTGGAAAGTTCGTGATTGTTCGGTCATTAGTCCATGCGGTCAAAATGGCCGCGACCCATTGTTCTTTCCACGTGGCGGCGCGTACCGTACGGATCCACAAGTACCCGAAATCCACAATAATCCAAATACAACGACAATTCTCCGAGATGGTATCTGTCACTCTCAAAAGGGGTCTGTCACACGGCTCCCTCCTAGTGGTACACTCCGGCAGACCTGGCTTGATCCTTTCGGATGAACTTAGGGATGACCGGAATTTACTTATCCGGAGAATTGTCAAGTTGTCGAGACAGCCCATCGGCGTTGCCATTTAGCTTACCGGGTCGATAGCTGATGGTGAAATTGTACGTTTGCAGGGCCAAGCTCCATCTTAACAATCGGCCATTGTCTCCTGCGACCCGGTTAAGCCATACCAATGGGTTGTGATCGGTTACCAAGGAAAATTCTTGTCCATACAGATAGGGAGTTAGTTTTTTCAATGCCCATACCAGGGCCAGGCACTCTTTCTCTACGGCCGCATAACTCACTTCCCTCGGTAACAACTTTCGGCTGAGGTATGCGACCGGATGCTCTTTTCCATCTTCCCCGATCTGGCTCAGCACAGCCCCCAGTCCATACATGGAAGCGTCTGTATGTACAAGGAAACGTTTGTTAGGTACTGGGGCAGCCAAGACAGGAGCATTAACAAGAGCATGTTTGAGGGATTGGAATGCGGCTTCGCAAGCGGGAGACCACAGGACCTGTCTGGGTAAATTCTTTTTGGTCAAGTCAGTCAAGGGCTTGGCTACCGTACTATAATCAGGGACAAAGCGCCTATAATACCCGGCGGTCCCTAAGAAGGCCAATACCTGGGTCTTGGTATTCGGTGTGGGCCAGTTCGCTACTGCTTCAACCTTGGCAGGCTCCGGTCTCTGGTTTCCACACCCTACCCGGTGTCCCAGGTATTGGACCTCGGCCATTCCTAAATGGCATTTCTCGGGTTTTAGTGTCAGGCCCGCGGCCCGAATCTTATCTAGTACTACCCCTACGTGGACTAAATGTTCTTCCCAAGACTCACTGTAGATCGCAATGTCATCCAGGTATGCACACGCAAACTCCTGGAAGCCATCGAGGAGCCGATCCACCATTCGCTGGAACGTAGCCGGGGCATTTTTCATCCCGAATGGCATGACCTTAAATTGGTATAAGCCAAACGGGGTGACAAAGGCCGACTTGGGGACGGCATCCTCGGCCAGGGGAATCTGCCAATAACCCTTGCAGAGGTCTATGGTAGAGAGATAGTTACCCCTGGCTATGCGATCTAATAATTCGTCTACCCGGGGCATGGGGTAAGCGTCAGTGGTAGTCTTTTCATTTAGTCGCCTGTAGTCGACGCAGAACCGAGTGGTTCCGTCTTTCTTGGGTACTAGGACTACGGGAGAGGCCCAGGGACTGTCTGATGGCTCAATGACCCCTAGCTGGGTCATTTCCCGTATTTCCTTCAGCATCCCGTCCCGGACGGCTTCCGGAATACGGTAAGGGGGTTGTCGGAGGGGGGCCTGTCCTGGGGTTTCTACTTTGTGCATGGCCAGGGTGGTGTATCCGGGCTCCTGGGAGAAGGTACTCTGTTTTTCCCATAGGAGCTGTCTAGCTTGCTCTAGCTCCGTAGGGTTCAGTCGCTCTCCCAGCTTCACTAGGCTAACTGGGTCGGGGTGAGTCTCCCTTTCTAGCAGGTCAGGTAGGGGTAAATTTTCGGGGTCATCAGTAGCTGGGGCACAAACAGCGTTAATATCTTCCTGTCGCTCTTGGTATTCTTTCAACATGTTCACATGAAAGGATCGTTGGATCCTTTCATCTGCACAGCTGGCAATAAGGTAGGTGGTATCACAGAGTTGGGCTAGAACCTTGTAGGGACCCTGCCACGCAGCTTGCAGTTTGTTGTCCTTTACCGGTTTTAGCACCAATACCTTCTGCCCTATGTGGAATAGTCGTTGCCGGGCACCCCTATCGTACCATCGTTTCTGTCGCCCCTGGGCCGCCTGGAGATTCTCCCTTACCAATAGGGAGAGTTGCTCCATGCGGTCCCGGAGTTCCAGGACATATGGCACAATAGACGTCCCTGCCTGTTCGGTTTCCCCTTCCCAGTGGTCCCGAATGAGATCGAGGGGTCCTCGCACCCTCCTCCCATACAATAACTCAAAGGGGGAAAAACCCGTAGATTCTTGGGGGACCTCCCTATACGCAAATAACAGGTGGGGTAAGAATCTCTCCCAGTCTCTGCAACCGTCCGTAAAGGTCCTCAACATTTGTTTGAGAGTCCCATTAAAGCGCTCACAGAGACCGTTAGTTTGGGGGTGGTACGGGGAACTGAGCAGGGGTTTAATGTGGCACACTTTCCATAACTGCTGTGTGAGTACGGCAGTGAACTGGGTTCCTTGGTCGGATAGGATTTCTTTAGGGAACCCCACCCGAGTGAATATCTTAACCAAGGCATCGGCTACCGTCTCAGCTTCAATATTCGGCAGGGGTACTGCCTCGGGGTACCGGGTCCCATAGTCCACCACAGTAAGAATGTATTTCTTACCGGACGGGCTAGGTCACGCTAGGGGGCCTACAATGTCGACGGCGACCCTATAGAAAGGTTCCCCAATGATCGGCATCGACATTAATTTAGCCTTCGGGCGATCTCCCCTCTTACCCACCCGTTGGCAAGTGTCACAGGTTCTGCAATAGTGTCGCACGTCCCGGTTAAACCCTGGCCAGAAGAAATTCTGGGTAATCCTATGGCCCGTGCGACGTACTCCTAAATGGCCAGCTAAGGGTATATCGTGAGCGATCCTCATGATTTCTTGCCTGTATTTTTTCGGTAGCACTAGTTGCTTCTGCGGGACGGGGTTTTTACCTGCTGCGGGCTCCTGGGGGATCCTATATAGTCTATCCCCCACCCACTCGTAGCTTTCCCCATCTGTCCCCGGTTCCCCTTTATCTGCCTTATCCCTATACTTCCGTAGAGTGACGTCTTCCCGCGTCTCCCTCCCAAAAGTCTCAGGGGTATCCCAGTCTAAGGGGGTCTGTCCTAAGGTCACAGTCGGAGGGTTAGATCTTACCTGGGTCTCCGCGACTGGCGGGCCGATTCCAATAGCACGAGCCTGAGCCCGGGTGGTGACAGGGCAGGCTCCAGCAGGGCCTTGAGGGGCAAAAGCGGACAATAGCGGGGCTAAATCATTTCCCAAGAGTACTTCCGCTGGTAGTCCTTTCATCAGGCCCACATTCACTTGGCCAGCTCCCACCCCCCAGTCCAAATGCACTCGGGCCGTGGGAAGACGATGCACCGCACCCCCGGCCACTCTGACGGCCACCGTTTGGCCAGTGTGTTCTTTTTCTGGGACCAGGTCGTGTTGGATCAAGGTTAGGGTGGCCCCAGTGTCTCGTAATCCACTGACAACTTGTCCATTCACTCGGACTGTTTGTCGGTGATGTTGACGGTTGTCTACGGCAGCCGCATATAGGGGGTTGGCCTCGTGCAAAATTTCCCATTGCTCTTCCCCCAGGGGCTGGGCTTCAATGCAATGGGCCCCTGAGGTAAAGGGCCGGGTGTTCCCTTCAGCGGGCTTCCTCCAAGAAGCTTGTCGAGCTGGATCTAGTGGGCATTTGTCTCTCAGGTGGCCCACCTGTTGGCACCTATGGCACCGCCGGCGGTCCGGGGCACTGGACTGGGCGAAGCGGGAGGGGGTGTTGTAGCTAGGTGTATTAGCGGAGGTGGTTGGAGTAGGGCCGACGGGGCGGCTTTCTACTCGGGGAGCTGCCTTTTGGACCGAGGGGTCGGGTTTTCGGGCGTCCGCATATTCGTCAGCCAGCCGGGCGGCTTCGGGTAGGGTAAGTGGTCGCCTATCCCGAATCCACTCCCTGAGCTCCTTGTCCACCTTTTCAAAAAAATGCTCCAACAAAAACAATTGTAATACCTCCTCCGCGGTGGTAGCTTGGCACCCATCCATCCAGTGGCCAGCCGTGCGTTGTAGTCGGCAGGCCCATTCGGTGTAGGAGTCACCGGTTTGCTTTCGGGATTCCCGGAAGCGTCTCCGATATGCTTCGGGGGTTACTGCATATCGGGACAATAGAGCTTCCTTGACCAATCGATAATTTCCCACCTCATGGTCCGGGATCGCCCGGAAAGCATCACTGGCTCGTCCGGATAATTTGCCAGACAAAATTTTAACCCACTCCTCGGAGGGTACTTTATGTAGGGCACATTGACGCTCAAAATCCGCCAGGTATTGGTCAATCTCCCCCTCTGTTTCTACGAAATTTTTAAAAGCGGCAAAGTGGACTTTCCTCTTTTCCTCGGGAGTTTGAAAAGTCCCAGCAATTGGACTGGCGCTGGTTGAAGTCTGGCGCCGGTTGGCATCGACCGCCGCAATTACTTGGGTTACGATCCTAGGTGAGGGGTTTGGTCCGTAGTGAGCCAACCTTACCCTCACCTCGTGGTCGAATCGTTCATCTTCCGGGGTTCGGACCAAGGTGATCTCCGGTTTTGGGTTTGGTTCGACACCCAGTTCGCCATTCTGTTCAGCTAAGTCCAATGCGACCAATTCTGCCAAAATGTCTCTTTTCTTTTTGTTGCTAGCCGAACGACCACGGCTCTCCAACAAGTCTTTTAGGGTAGATCGTTTCAACCTTCCGTAGTAGGCCTCCATCCTGATTGCTCTCGGTAGCTGTCCTTCTGGGGTGAAAGAACGATCCCGCCGCTGCCACCAATTGTAGCGGCACCCCGGTGTAGTAGGGGTTTACGCCGCTGAGAAGGTGTCCTTTCCCCCAAGCACGAAGTCAGCTAAAGCATAACAGGTTCCCCATAATTACGACATCCAAGTAATGGTCATCCCCTCCAAGCACGAGACGAGACTCTGTGTTGAGGGTCAAAGTAGGAATAATGTTTATTCTGCAACTCGGGCTTTTATGCCGTACAACAACTCCTCCCCGTATCCGGAGGAGATAATACATTTACAGTGGGAGTCACTCCCACTGTACCGAGCAGAATATTATACAAAAATTACAGGTTTAATAATACACACAATATATAACAAAAATACAATGTACTACGTGTATTAGGGAACGGAGATCTAGGGGAACAATATACGTGAAAATCCCCTAGATCGGTTGGGCCGTTCGCTAGATACACGTTCGCACCATTTACTCAGGAACCATATAACATAAACAAAAACTCTCTCTTGGATCCGGTGTCTCTATTTCGGTACTTTGGATCTGTCGACCAGTATGGGCGTACGTTACCGGTAAGGTTGACATTCGTCGTGTGGAAAGTTCGTGATTGTTCGGTCATTAGTCCATGCGGTCAAAATGGCCGCGACCCATTGTTCTTTCCACGTGGCGGCGCGTACCGTACGGATCCACAAGTACCCGAAATCCACAATAATCCAAATACAACGACAATTCTCCGAGATGGTATCTGTCACTCTCAAAAGGGGTCTGTCACAGTATGTAATGTTGATAATTCACAAAAAGTACAAGTGACTTATGATATTAAATGTATGCTTACTAATGCAAGGAGCCTAAAAACAAAATGGTGGAACTAGAGGCAATAACATAGACTAAACAATATGACACAATAGGCATAACTGAAACTTGGTGGGATGAGACCCATGACTGGGCAGTTAACTTAAATGGGTACATGTTATTTAGAAAGGATAGGAAAAACAAGAAGGGTGGTGGGGTATGTTTGTATGTCAACCATGAGTTAAAGGCAAATCTTAAGCAAGTGGAATGTGATGTGGAAAATGTGGAAAAAAGCTTTATGGGTAAATATCAGCTTGGGGCAAAAGAAGGGAAATCAACTATTGATTGGGATATGTAACAAACCACCTAATGTTAATATTGACAAGGAACAACTGCTGTTTGAGCAAATTGAGAAAGGTGCAAATCTGGGTAACACTTTAATTATTAGAGATTTTTAATTACCCGGACATAAATTGGGACAGAGGGACTAGTAGCTCAGCAAAGGGAATTAACTTTTTAAACTTGTTAAATGACAACTTCATGTCACAACTTATACAAGCACCAACTAGAAAGGACGCTTGTCTGGACCTGTTTTTAACAAACAATGTTGATCTTTTGACCTACATTCAAGTAGGTGAGCACTTGGGAAATAGTGATCACAATATAGTGTCCTTTGAAATAAACTCAAAAAAACAAAAGCACATGGGGTATACTAAAACATATATTTTTAAATAGGCCTGTTTCTATAAGTTAAGGGCAGCGTTACAATATATTGACTGGCATAAACTCTTTAGTGAAAAGAACACTGATGATCTTCCAACAAATATTAGAAAGGTACATTTCTCAGTATGTACCATTGGGTAATAAATATAAAAGAAACAAATTAAAACCAATGTGGCTTAGTAGAGAAGTAAAACAAGAGATTAAAAGTAAGATATGGGGGGGCGGGGCCGGCCTGCCGAGCTGGACGGTCGCAAGCAAGCAAAGCTCCTGCAATACAATGCCTCATATGATTGAAAAAAACAAGTATTTTACCACAAACTCGGGCCGACAGCAACAGTGTCTTAAGCGGAGGGACTGCAGGAACCAGGGTGAGGTGGCTCATCGAGCTACAGTCCCCTGAAGGAGAGACTCTCATTGCCCCAATCGAGGCCTTCTCTGGCGGTGAGTGGGGCGGACGGCCGCTGCCCCACTATCCTGCAACACAGCACCCAGCCTGGGGCACGTACATGAGTGGACCCCGCCTCCCCCCCCCCCCATGGGCCTGTGGGGGTGATTCCGGTCCTCACCCCAAGGCCCTGACGAGGATACAGCGGCAGAAGCCGAAGGGCCCAACAGCTACGTCCAAGATGGCAGGTGCCATGTGCGCAGGAGTCATGAAGAAGACCAGCTCACTCCCCGTGCTCACAGCCATCACACCAACCCCTGCCTCCACACCCTGCCATACAGGGAAGCGAGACTACTCATACTCACCACCGCAGCAACTCAAGCCAGCGATGACAGCGGCTGCCATCGGGGGATGGAGCTTAAAAAAAAGACCGGCCGTTGCCGCATGGAGGGGCCGAGTCTGTCACCAAGCGGGATACCACAGCAGCGAGACAGACCTTCTACTCACCTCCCACACAGCCTGCACCAACACGACCCATGAAATGTCGACCACATACGGATGACACCAAGCCCCCATCAAGCCCCCATCGCGGTTGACACCGGCCCTCAGAGGACAAAGCGGGACTTGCATTCTGTACCACAGCTGTGGCCCCAGGGAAACCGGCGAGAAGCTCTGAGAGCGGCACAGTTGGACTGTGATCATCTGCCTGCTCTGGTGGACACTCACCCACTGCTGCATGAAACGGACAGAGCAGGTAGCAGAAAGTAATGAGACTCCCCCTGTATATGAGGTCTCCAGACCACCACGATTACGGCTCCCCACCGAGGCAGACCGGGTGATTCCATGCAGCCAGGGTGATAACTGTAGTAAAACGACTTGATAAGACCTAGCCTGACTACCATTTATAATTCAACTACACTAGCCTGTCTGTATAACTACTGTCATATATATGCATAGCTGTGTTGCCCATAGACTAGCTTAACCTTTGTTCAAGCCTAACCACAGTTTAAACTTACTCTTAAAATTTGACTACATAAGCTAACTATAAATATGAAAATGTGCCTGTTAATCCTTGTCCCGCATGTTTTGTGAGGAAAATGCCTGAGGACTGCTTTCGGGGCACATCATGCCTGCTTGTAAGACCTATATGCACTGCAAAAAAAAAATTGAAAAAAAAATAATAAGAAGAAATGGGCATTTAAAGCATTTAAATCGGACAAATCAGATGCATCCTATAAAAGATATAAGGAAGCCAATAATGCTTGCAAAAAGGCGATTAGATTCGCTAAACTTCAAAATGAAAAAATGATAGCCAAAGAGAGCAAAACCAACCCAAAGCATTCTTTAAGTACATAAATTCTAAAAAATAAAATAAAAATTAAAGTGTAGGTACACTAAAAACTGAAATAGGGGTGTTAGTTAATGAAGACCAGAAAAAGGCAGGAGTTTTAAATAACTATTTCTCCTCCGTGTATATTAAGGAAGAACCCATGGCAATAGATTGCTACTAAAAACTTGTAATTGTAATTGGTTAACTTAAGACAAGGTGCTGCAGCAACTAAAGAAAGTTAATATAAACAAAGCTACAGGGCCTGACGGTATCCATCCACGAGTACTTAATGAACTAAGTGTAGAAATAAGTGAACCTCTGTTTTTAATCTTTTAAGATTCTTTTCTTTCAGGAAGTGTTCCGGAGGATTGGAGAAAGGCAGATGTGGTTCCTATATTCAAAAAGAGTTCAAAATCCTTGCCTGGAAATTATAGACTTGTGAGCTTAACTTTTGTGGCTGGGAAAATATTTGAAAGGTTATTACGGATAATATTCAAGAATTCCTTGAGAAGAACATGGTTATCAGCAAAAATCAGCATGGTTTTATGAAGCACAGGTCATGTCATGGTAACTTGATTGCGTTCTACGAAGAAGTAGAGGTATAGTTCAGGGTGTTGAAGTAGATGTGATCTACCGTATATACTCGAGTATAAGTCGAGTTTTTCTGCACATTTTTTGTGCTGAAAAACCACAACTCGGCTTATACTCGAGTCAATTGTCTGTATTATGGCAATTTACATTGCCATAATACAGACTGGGGGCTGTGGGGGCTGCAGAGCGTTTACTTACCTCTCCTGCAGCTCCTGTCAGCTCCCTTCTCCTCCGTGCCGGTCCGTTCAGCACCTCTGTCAGCTCCCAGTGTAAGTCTCGCGAGAGCCACGGGGTCATAGCGCGGCCGCGAGACTTACAGTGTGAGCTGGCAGAGGGAGATGCACGGACCGGCGCGGGGGAGGAGGGAGCTGACAGGAGCTGCAGGAGAGGTAAGCGCTTCCTGCCAGCCCCCCTCCTACACAGTGCCCATCCACTGGACCACCAGGGAGTGAGAGCCTCCCTCCCTGCCATGTATCAAGCAGGGAGGGGGGACGAAAAAAAATTAAATAATAATAAAATAAAATAAAAAATAATAATAAAAAATAATAAATAAAATAAAAAATAATAGGGGGCGTGACTGGCTTCCGGCGAGAGCAGTCGCATGGAATAGGAGCTCCGCCGTTATCCCGACCTAGAGCGACTATATACACAGCATTTCAAGCCTGATCAATTATATTTCGACCAACCTTCTATTCCTAGTCCCACTGAAGGGGATCATGCCTGCGCCCAAACAGTTGAAGCTGTCCGACATGCCAAAATCAAAGAGATCGGAGCGTCGGAGGGAAATCCAAGATGGCGACGATATGTCTCAGCTATCCGATGGCGTATCTGATCTTGAATCCGGATCGGCGAAATACTCCGATATGCCGGTTACAGAGCGCAGCCTTCATAGGATGCTACAGGAGCTGAGGGCTACAATAACAGCCGATTTCCACAAAATTGATGGCGATCTGAGGAAAGAACTGTCGGCTATTGGCGACAGGACAGACCATCTGGAAAATAAAACCGACGAGCTCTGCGTGGCGCACAACGAAATGGTGGACAGAGTCCAGAAGTTATCCGAGGACAACTCTACATTGAGGGACAAGCTTGCTGATATGGAGGATAGATCCCGAAGACAGAATGTGCGGTTCAGAGGGATTCCGGTAGATATTACTCGAGAAGCATTACCGGGCCATATTCTATCTATCTGCAAAGCTCTGGTCCCAGGCTTGCCCGACTCCGCTTGGGCCTATGACCGCATGCACAGGCTTCCGCGGCCTGCTCGCCTGCCGGCGGATGTCCCTAAGGATGTCATAGTGCGATTCCACTACTATGCACATAAGGAGGTCCTGATGGCAGCAGCAAGGAAATCCCCTTCGATGCCAGAACCTCATCAAACGGTCGCACTCTTCTCAGACTTGTCGGCGGCTACGATGGAGAAGAGAAGAGGATTTATATCGATCACAAAAACCCTGAGGAACCATAACGTGATGTACAAGTGGGGTTACCTCACCAAACTCGTCATTTGGCGGCAAGGCCGCAACCATATTGTAGCAGATCCGACTGAGGGAATGAAATTGATCTCAACTTGGGGCCTTTGGACCGGTGCACCTACCCAACACGTGGCCACTAATAATGACTCCCCGAAACGATTGCAGGTGGATTGGCAAATGGCGAACTCACCAAATGGCAAACCGTGATACCTTATGGGTCTGCTCATTCACCCATCGGACAAATCGATAAGTATCCCGTATAGTGGCTGTAGCAAGGGTCTCACTATTTCTCTGTGTGTTGCCTAGCATCAGCCGACTATTTAATGTACCCTGCAAAAGACTATTAGTCTAATCTGTTATGTGCACCGCTAGCGTTATTGTTATGTGTTAGTTATGATTCAATGAACCATATTCTCCATGTATACGTTAGCTTGCAGAGAGTTCCCCTTTAGGTACGTCTCATAACGTAGTTGAAGTATTCAAATCTGTGCCACGGCACCACAGTTGTGTGACAGTCAAATCTGACAGATTTTATGTATAATGGTGCCTTTTCCCATTGACACCTTTTATGAATATTAGAAAGCCATGTTCGTACTTTAAAACCCGTTCACGTGGCTGACTGTATCACAGTGAGCCCACGTGAGTATTCATTCCCGTCATGAAATACTACTAGTTTAGACCGTGTGTCGCACAAGGTTTATCATGTATTACTTACAGCTTCCTTAAACATCCCCTGCGGGGAACATGCCCCCCAACAAATCTACGGGGTATATTAGATATTAGCGAGCCACATATAGTAGGAATCTGTATTCTGAATCTCGCGATTCTACCTTACACAGTACTTACTAACAATAGCTCTGCACGAAGAGTGCGGACTCTCGCTCCCATAGCAGTTAACCCATGTTTCAGCAGCGCGTTTTTGTTGTAGCACTATTTTGTTCCTTTTAGTGTTCACCTAGTTCGTCCCATAGGTAACAAAACGAGTATGCTATATCCAGGGGATGTTCATCCTCACTGGGAATAGAATGTACCTTCCAATTATCCTAGGTCAGGATTATTAAGTGCATTATGTGGTTCATTCTATGTATACTTCGATTTAATGACCTATATGTAACATTGGTCGGGAGGAGCCCCATCATACCTCCTCAATCCATCTAGGGTTATGTATTCTAGAACCCATCAGATGGTAGATAGTGTGAACCTTGGCCAAGGTTCCTTATGTATATACTTATGTTATTGTTATGGTTATTGTTTTCCTCTTTTTACCAGTGTGTCCCCTCCCCGCTTGGTCCCCTTTCCCCCCAATATTACCAATAGATATCAGGACTTGTGGGCCGCCAAAATGCTTCCCGGGGCTCGATACTACCCAACTCACAGGTATCAATATAACATACCGCGGGCCATATGTTCAAACGCCACACTGTTTGCGCGCTTCTTCATAAAGTAACTCCATGACACCCCACACATTGCAAATCTTGTCGATAAATGCGAAAGGCCTTAACAGCCCCTATAAACGTAAGCAATTACTCAAAGATATGCACAAAGCGGAGGCAGCAGTAGTCTGTGTTCAGGAGACTCTTTTTGCAATATGCAACCCGCCTCAGATTTGCTCCCTGAAATATCCAGCAGCTTACCACGCATACTCCCCAAATAAATCTAGAGGAGTCGCAATTTTCTTTCACAAAGACTGGGTCTTCACAGTCAATACACAGTACGTGGATCCGGCCGGTAGGTTACTCATACTGGTGGGCGACCTAAACGGCTTACAAATGACGATAGTGTCACTCTATGCACCTAATGAGGCGCAATTCTCCTTTCTTAACAAGTCGATTAAAAAAATAAATTCCATCAAACGAGGTCATGTAATTATCTGTGGGGATTGCAATTGCACTCTTACACCATCCTTGGATATAAAACGCGCCGATAATAAGTATCCCAGCAAAATTTCCATTCACAATGGGAAACTGTTTTCCAAGCTTCTGCATGAGCAAAACCTTTATGACGCCTGGAGGAACTTATACCCCACAGCTCAAGACTATACTTACTTCTCGCAAGTCCACACGACATACACGCGCATTGACCTTTGCTTAGTTGATAAAAAAACTCTGCCCCACCTTAAAGACCAATCTATTGGCCTCCGGACTTGGTCCGATCATGCCCCTGTCCTAACCACTCTGACGGTGCCATATCCCACAACGGGAAGAGGTAAATGGCGATTGAATGAATCTCTTCTTGAGAATTCTCTTGACATTCAATACATATCTAAGGAACTAGACAATTATTTTACTGCCAACACGACAGAGGACACAACAGTCGAGACTCAATGGTTAGCACATAAGGCTGTGATTAGGGGTCATTTCATTAAATTAGGTTTGTTAGCAAAAAGAACGTACACTTCTAAGGAAGCCTCGCTGCATTCCACACTACACACACTAGAAGACTCAAATAAACGCTCTCCGTCTAAAGCACTCTCCCGGCAGATCACTAAAATACAAAACGAAATTCACATACTTCAATTGCAAAAATACACACTCCAAGCACGCAAAACCCGACAGACCTACTACATCTCAGGGAACAAAGCGGGTAAGCTATTGGCTGCTCAGCTTAAGACGAAATATTTACAAACCAAAATTCCGTATATATACTCAAAAGACAAGGTTAAAATATTCAATCCAACTAATATAGTGGACGAACTAGCCCACTTTTATGAAGAACTTTATAACCTCCGCGACGACGTGAACACAACCAATCCAGCTCCCTCTGACATAGAACAATATCTTTCTCAAATTTCGCTCCTTCAAATTTCGGCTAACCATAACAACCTTTTAGATGCCCCTTTCACGGAACAGGAAGTAGCTTCCACGATCAGTACTCTCCCTAAACATAAAGCGCCAGGGCCTGATGGTCTCTCAAATTTATACTATATCCAATTGGCTTCACGATTAATCCCCCATATCACTAAACTATTTAACAAGATTAAACAAACTGGTGTATTCCCACAAGAAATGTTAGAAGCCTACATTATTACATTGCCGAAACCAAATAAATCACCAACACTTTGTGGAAACCTAAGGCCGATTTCATTACTTAACGCCGACGTCAAATTGTATGCCAAATTACTTGCCAATAGACTCCGACCCTTGTTGACCGAATTAGTTTCGGAAGAACAGGCTGGTTTTATCCCCGGCAAACAAGTTGGGGATAACACCAGATATTGCATGGATTTGATCGACTGGGCCAAAGCGAACGACAAATCGGGTGTTCTGGTGGCCTTAGACGCGGAAAAGGCTTTCGATCGCCTAAATTGGGAATATATGTCCAGCACCCTATCTGCCTTTGGTTTCACCAAATCCTTTATAACAAGTATTTTAGCCCTCTACTCCGCTCCCTCCGCTAAGGTGTTCAACTCAGGCTTCACTTTAAGGAGCTTTCGCATAACTAATGGCACAAGGCAAGGGTGCCCACTGTCACCCTTGATCTTTATTTTATGTTTGGAACCCCTAGTTAATACAATAAAACTTGATAAACAATTACCTGGCCTACTTACTCCGGCTGGAGAAAAAAAGCTAGCACTATTTGCCGATGACGTTATCCTATTTTTAGCAAATCCATCCAAATCCATCCCTCGTCTCATAAACACATTATCTACATATGGAAATATCTCATATTACAAGAACAATATCAATAAGACCCAGATCCTTCCCATACGACTCAATACGCAATTAATAAAAGACTTAGAAAAGGAGTACCCCTTTGTATGGCAAAAAACGGCGATTTCGTATCTGGGGATAAAACTGGCCCTTTCGAGGCCCCAAACCATTAAAGCCAACCACATAGCAGTGCTATCCAAAATATCTGGACAGATGGAGTCTTGGGACAAACTTTTTACATCTTGGTTTGGTCGTATAAGTACGATTAAGATGATGATTTTGCCGCACATACTCTATCTGTTCAGAACATTGCCCATTGAATTGCCGATCTCACTAATTAAACGATTTCAGACGGTCATCAACGCCCATATATGGAGGAAAAAACCTCCAAGGGTCCCATTTAGCACCTTATGGCGCCCATTCAAAAAAGGTGGTCTCAACGTTCCTAATATTCTTCTCTATTACAAGGCGACTCTGCTATCGCAGGGCATGGGTCTTATGATGGGTACGCAAAAACCGGTATGGGTAGACTTAGAAGCGGCCTGTGGGGGCACACACACCCTACCAGGAACCCTGTGGGCGTCCCTCAATCTTACTTCACCATCCGTTCTCCCAGCTACCCGTTTCCTAACGAAATCATGGGCCGCTTGGAGCTCAGCTTTATGGTCTAAGCCGGAAACATTGTATCTCGCTCCCATATCAGCCCTTTCCTCAATATCTCCTAATCTCCAAACGTCCAAATGGGCGTCCCTAGGTGTAACTCATGTCCACAAACTATTCCATAGAGACGGTATTCTCCCCTTTCCTATACTGCAGAACAAATTCAACCTGCAACCGAGGGATTTGTTCCTGTACTTACGCATTAAACATATCCTATTATCTCAAAATATTAAGTACATAGATCCGCTCGCCTTTAGTTACATTGGAACGCAATGGTATACTGCGAAAATACCTCGTCCATCATGCAAATTCTTATCCTTATGTTATAGGGAATTAATGGAACATCACAAGCCCTCCAGATTACCGTATATGCAGAAATGGGAACTCTCTCTAGGTATTACCCCATCTCTCGAGGAATGGGAACAATCCCTCAGGTATACTAAAAAATCTTCAAACTGTGTCACGATTTGGGAGGCCTATTTTAAAGTAATAGCGAGATGGTACCTAGTGCCAAGTAGAATCCACAAAATTTTCCCATCATCATCTCCTAATTGTTGGCGCTGTGAGGCGGATCTGGGCTCGTTGGAGCATATGTTCTGGTACTGTCCCAAACTGACAAATTTTTGGCAACTCATTCAGAAAAGCATCCAGGCCCTCTGTAAGACTTCTTTACCGCTGCGCCCGGAACTTTATCTTCTCCACCTCATCCCGAACTTACACGATTTACCTTCTAGAGATGCAGTATTAAATATACTGGTAGCAGCAAAGTCGAGTATAGCCTCACATTGGAATAGTGCCACCTCCCCCTCAGTAATGGAGGTTATGCGCAAGGTAGACCTAACATACCATCATGAGTGGGAATGGGCAAAAGGTGGTAACACACAGGCCTTCCTAAACCGATGGCAGAATTGGGAATCACTCATGGAATCATACTCCGTAATGTAATAAATTTACTCACTACTCTATACTTACATGCACCCTAGATATCTTTCAACTCCTAGGTTGGCTACGTGTGTCCATATCCCACAACTGGTCGCCAGAATTGGGATTAGGATGGTTGGAATGGAAACATTTTCTTCTTTTTTCAAGTCCCAAGGTTCATGGGCGGACTGTATATTTCACTGTAGATCCCCCTGCAGGTTCAGATGAATATCATCGCATCCCCATCCCTTCTTTCCCTCCCTCCCCATCCCAATTTGTTATGTATTGTAATATTATTTCTGTTGGAACAAACATATGATTGTGGAATTGTGTGCCTTTATCTTGCAACTTTGTGGGAGTCGTGTGACTGTGGTGCAGAGCACTGGGTTGGGGCAAGCCGGCATGAGTCCGCATCCTAAATTCGGGCACCTATAGGGCAATGCCTACACGCTTCCACATTTCCACTTTATCCTGTCATCAGGCAACCCCATGAGACATATGACAACGGTGGTGCCCACAGCGATTAAATAACATCTTAAGGACAACCAGCTCCTGTGTGCAATGTTACACACTAGAGACACTTAAATCCGAGGAGCTTGATGTCCCAACACATGATGCTGCGCACCATTGCCATGTTGAAATTGAGACGCACTATCGGCAGAAGCAGTATGATCTCATTGGCCGCTACATCGGTTCATGTATGCAGTGCTGGTAAAATGTCCATTTTTCTTAATGCTCACTGCGTTGGCGCACCGTGCAGTGCCTATACCCGATGCTCTGTACTACTTATTTATCTATACAGTTATGACGATTGACAGGTTAGCGTCATGTATATCGGTGCACATTAGGGCAAATTGCAACTAGACACTCCAGGTACTCACAGTACATATTGCAAGACTGTGTAAGGTAATTTTCTTCAACAACGATTATCTATTGTACATGAACGGTTGCTCGATTACGCAAGAAGATGAAGGACCATCTACAATCAACTTGAATGTATTCTGTACGTTTTCTATTATTGCAATATGTATGCAATTTGTGAAGTGTATGTTCTATTCGTACTTCCTTATGTAATCAATAAAAACCTATATATTGAAAAAATAAAATAAAAAATAATAATAAAAAATAATAATGAAAACATTCTTTAAATAATTTTTAAAAAATTGCCCACCCCCACCAAGGCTCTGCAACACACACACACACACACTGCACTCATACACACACTGCACTCATACACACACTGCACTCATACACACGCTGCACTCATATGCACGCTGAACTCATATACACGCTCTGCACTCATATACACGCTCTGCACTCATATACACACACTGCACTCATATACACACACACTGCACTCATACACACACACACTGCACTCACACACACACACTGCATTCATACACACACACTGCATTCATACACACACACCGCATTCATACACACACACTGCATTCATACACACAGACTGCATTCATTATATACGCACACACTGTAAATAAATATTCAATTAATATAATTTTTTTAGGATCTAATTTTATTTAGAAATTTACCAGTAGCTGCTGCATTTCGCACCCTAGTCTTATACTCGAGTCAATAAGTTTTCCCAGTTTTTTGGGGTAAAATTAGGGGCCTCGGCTTATATTCGGGTCGGCTTATACTCGAGTATATACGGTATTTGGATTTTGCCAAGGCATTTGATACAGCTCCACACAATAGATTAGTGTTCAAACTCAAGGAAATCGGTCTAGATAAAAATGTGAGTAGAGTACAAAGAGTTGTCATTAATGGTAAATTTTCAAGCTGGACAGAGGTGGCAAGTGGTGTCCCTCAGGGTTCTTTTCTGGGACCCCTTTTATTTATGTTTATAAATTATCTTGAAAAAAGCATTGAAAGCCATGTTTCCGTGTCTGCAGATGACACAAAACTCTGTAAAATAATACAATGTGAGCAAGATATTACTTGGCTGCAGAGGGATTTAGATAGACTGGGGATACTTGGCACTCAAATTGCAGATGAACTGTAATGTTGAAAAATGCAACGTTATGCACTTCGCCGTAAAGAATGCACAAGCAACGTATACCCTTAATGGAAGCGAATTATGGAAAACAACACACGAAAAGGACTTTGGAATTGTTATAGACAACAAACTATGCAACAATGTGCAATGTCAATGAGCAGTGGCTAAGGCCAGTAAGGTATTGTCATGCATGAAAAAGGGCATTCATTCTCGGGATGAGAATATAATTTTGCCTCTTTATAAGTCACTGGTAAGACCACATATTGAATATGCTGTGCAATTTGGGGCACCTGTTCCAAAGAAGGATATTATGGCACTAGAAAAAGTGCGGAGGCGGGCTACAAAAATAATAAAAGGAATGGAACATATCAGCTATGAAGAAAGGTTAACAAATTTAAAACTCTTTAGTTTAGAAAAACGTCGCCTGAGAGGGGATATAATAACATTATACAAATATATTTGGGGGCCAATACAAACCATTGTGTGGAAATCTATTCACAAACCTGACTTTACATAGGACACAAGGGCAGGCGTTTAGACTGGAAGAAAGAAGATTTCATCTAAGCCAAAAAAAAAGTTTTTTTTGTTTACTGTAAGAACAATAAGGATGTGGAATTCTCTGCCTGAAAAAGTGGTTTTATCAGAGTCCATACAGATGTTCAAACAGCTACTAGATGCATACTTGCAAAAAAAGAATATTCAAGGATATAATCTTTTAATGTATGGTAATAACTACTTGATCCAAGGATAAATCTGACTGCCATTCTGGGGTCAAGAAGGAATTTGTTCTGGCTTGTTGCAAAATTGGAAGTGCTTCAAACTGTTTTTGTTTTTTTTTGCCTTCTTTTGGATCAACAGCAAAAAACAAATGGGAAGAAGGCTGAATTTGATGGACGTAAGTCTCTTTTCAGCTATGTAACTATGTAACTATGAAATATATCATGCACATTCTGTTGAGCCTAACCATTTTATTATTAAATAATAAAAAAATACCAGATCCACTTTAAAGGCACCAAAACAACTTTATCTTAATGAAGTGGTTCTGGTGTATAGATCTTGCTCCTGCAGTCTCACTGCTGAATTCTCTAGAAGTGAAATCACTTTGTGTATGCAGTCTTAGTCACACCTCTTCTGGTTGTGACTCACACAGCCTCCCTACACACTTCCTCAAAAAGAGTCCAATTTTTTAGCTTTCATTATTGCACAGTATGTTAATTGCATGTAAGAGCTTCATGCATAGGCGTGCGCACGGGGTGTGCCGGGTGTGCCTGGGCACACCCTAATCCCCGCGGCACGCGCTATGGATTGAGTCCTGCAGGAACAGTGTTCCTGCACTTTTTTTTTTGCAGGAACGTCGTTCCTGCAGGCACTCAGCGCCCCCAAATGTCCCCCTTCCTCTCCCCGTGTTCCCCCTGTCCATATCAGCTTCTCTCCATTTCAGCTTCTCTCCATATCAGCCGCAGCGAGGGAGCTGTGTTCTGTCTGCTCCCTCTCGCCGCGCGCCGTTTGCTGATGCTGGGAGCCGGAATATGACGTCATATTCCGGCTCCCAGCTACTGTAGACAGCCCGCGCGGCGAGAGGGAGCAGAAAACACACAGCTCCCTCACTGCGGCTGATATGGAGAGAAGCTGATATGGAGAGACGCTGATATGGAGAGAGGTGCCCACCCCACTGGACCCCAGGGACACGTCCACGCCAACACTCCAGTTAGGGAGGCTGGGTGGACAATTTTTTATTAAAAACAGTAATTTGTGAATGTGTGTGTCTGTAAGTGTGTGTATGTGTGTCTGTGAATGTATGTGTGTGTGTCTGTGAGTGTATGTGTGTCTGTGAATGTGTGTGTCTGAATGTATGTGTGTGTCTGTGAGTGTATGTGTCTGTAAGTGTGTGTGTGTCTGTGAATGTATGTGTGTGTGTCTGTGAGTGTGTCTGTGAATGTATGTGTGTGTGCCTGTAAGTGTGTGTCTGTGAATATATGTGTGTCTCTGTAAGTGTGTGTGTGATTGTCTGTGAGTGTGTGTCTTTGACTGTATGTGTGTGTGCCTGTAAGTGTGTGTGTGTATGTGTGTCTGTGAATGTATGTGTGTGTGTCTGAGTATGTGTGTGTGAGTGTATGTGTGTGTGTACGCTTATATATATATATTATATATTATTTTTTTGGGGGGGGGAGAGTGGGAATCTTTATTCCCCAGGACTTGACCCCTGCCGGCAGGGGAGATCTCTGGATCTACCCTGTCGGCTCATGCAGAGCTGGCGCTATCTGAGTGCCGGCTCTGCTCTTAGCCTCCATGGGCTGGCGGGGACATCAAAGATCTACCTCACCATCCCACAGCAGCATGGAGAGGACCCGGGGAGCTCTAGACAGAAGCTCCGCCAGGTTCCTCTCGCGAGATCTGAGTGTTGCCGTGGCTATGCTCAGATCTCGCGAGAGTGAACTCTAGCCCCGCAGGCTAGAGTTCACTCTCCCTTGGACAGCAAGGATCCCCCCTCCCTACATAAGGTAAAAAGGGAGGGGGGTTATTTACTAATTTGCCCCCACCTTCACAATCCCTCCAAACATACAGCACACACATACAGCACCCACACACACACAGCACCCTAATACATACAGCACCCTAACACAAACAGCGCGCACATACGGCACCCTCACATACACAGCACACAAACAGCACCCACACACATACAGCACCCACACACACAGCACACATGCAGCACCCTCACACACAGAGCATCTTCACACACACACACAAAGCACACTAAGATCACCCTCACAAACACACACACACACAGCACCCTTACAAACACACAACACCCTCACACACAGCACACTAACAGCACCCTCACACAAACAGCACACTCACACACCGCACACTAACAGCACCCTCACAAATACACGACACAAACAGCACCCTCACACACACACATATCACACAAACAGCACCCTCACACACACAGCACACTAACAGGACCCTAACACACATACACAAACACCTTCACACACAGCACACTACGAACACCCTCACACACACATCACACTAACAGCACCCTCACACACACACACAGCACACACACAGCACCCTCACACAGGGCACTAACAGCACACACACACAAACAGCAGTATATGTATGTGTGTGTATGTATGTATGTTTATATATATATATATATATATATATATATATATGAACACATGCGGCGTGTGTTTGTGCTCTAGGGTGCACACCCTAATGCAATAGGCTGCGCACGCCTATGGCTTCATGTGTATGATTAAAGTTCAATTAACAAATAATGACATAAGAGCTTCTAAGGTAAACCATTGTGCTGTAAGAATTGATAGAAATTAGCAATACAGGAAGCAATAGCCAGCTCTCAAACCACTCTCTAAACAATTGTGAGGTAGAACTTGGTAATGCTAGCACCCAACCTACTGCGTTGGGCTGTAGTGGTTATTGCTTTGACTACCCCTTTTCCTTTTCTCCAAACTAAAAAGTTATAGCCTGTGTATAAAGTTGTGTGGATTCCATTTTTACTAGAGTCACTTAAGCTGTTGACCTGTATTAAATGTACCAAGCGTTTTTGGACTATCACTCATCTTTTTGAAATCGCTTGGGTTGGCATCAAATCATTGTCTGGTTAAAGACAAAGAAAAAAGGGTCATGATTTCTTTATTAGATTATTGAAGAATTAAGTCGACCAGGATATTTATGTGACTCACGGTTATGATAAAAACAAATTTCTCACATTTTGCATTAAAAAAACATTTCCTTTGGGTCTCATCAGCCGCCATTCTTGATAGCTCCTCTTAATTATTACTACATTAGCCGGATATCAACAGACCATCCAGCCCCAAAGAGCAATTAGCTGGACTCTACAACACTTACTGAGTTGACATTCTTTCTCACCCTAAAGCAGCCCAAATAAAGGCAAAAGATCGGGGCCTACTCTACGCTGATGCTCCCTTGGAGGCTTGGAGGCACTCCTAAGTGGACGCCAAAGCAAAGGGGAAGGTGGATATTTCCGCTATGCTGTCTTCAGCCCATATGCCTGCCAAAACCAAAGCACTGGTAACTGAACAGCGCCGGCCTGAGGCCTTGACGAATCTTCCACTGTCCCAACCTCTTTCCCAAGATCCCACAACTCCAACCACCAAACATGAACTGAAGATCCTACTGGCCGATATCCATAACCTGCTGGTGCTGGAACTAGCCCCTATTAAAACTGATCTACAGGCTGTTAAAGAACGTGTGCAGGCCTCCAAAGAGGACATTGTTAATATACACACTGACCTATCTGCACTCCAAGTGCAGCAGCTAACAGGGGGCCGTGTCAGCCCAAATGATGGTCATGGAACATGGCACACCCATGTCAAATTTAGGGGTATACCTGCAACAATCTCGACAGAAGAGTTACCACATTACGCCAGTCGTTTACTGGCAAGCATCTTACCCCATGCAGTGGCAAAAAGGGTGACCATCAATGGGATATTTCAGACTACCTGACTCCTCCAAATCACCACCCAACATGGTGAGGGACGTCATCTTTAGATGCCTGACACTTTAAGACAAAATACATATTATGTCAGTACCTTTAACCTTCGAGGACTCGTACCTCACATTATTCCAGGATCTCTCAAGAGCCACTCTTCTCTGGCACAAATCCTATGGCCCGGTTACCAGTACACTCAGAGCAGTGGGTGTGGCCTACAGGTGGGGGACAAATAGCACCTTGATTGTGCACCATAAAGGAATTTCTCACACACTCAAATCTCTGTCGGAGGCACCCTCCTTCTTGGAAACACTGGGGTTGACACCAGCGAATGCCAGCCCTGAGACAGTACACTCAACAAATACTTGGAAACCTGATAATATTACCCAATTTTTTTCCGAAGACCAGTGATGCCTGTGTCTCATTATAATGACCGAGAGAGGTGACTTTGTTCCGAGGTCCACTTATATACCTACAAGACACTACCCTTGAAAGGATTCTGAACTAATCTGATTCTTTTTTTTTTTTTGTATTTTTCTTGTTTTTTACTGTAAGATTATGGGCTTCAGTGCCGCACATATACAACATCACAAGCCTATGGGGTTTATCGGTCTAGGGTGTTACAGCACGGTTTGGTCCTACAGCCCTCACTAGTAGGCTAATTTCGCTAATTTTCTGTTATGTTTCCGCTCTGGGATGGACATTCCCTGGTAGAATTTTGTTGTTTTAATCAAAAATTCATTGTTTCGTTAATGAGTGCTAGATGTCTGGGTACTGAGACTGCAAAGCCTGATGTGATAATGTTCTTTTGTGTCTTATTTTCAGCAAACATATGTTTTATAATGTCGAACTTTCTTGTTATCTTTCCAAAGTCCAAAATTCCAACTGTTTTCTGATTCAGTCATTAACATAGTTATTTTTTAAGTTTCAGTTGTACCAGATTGAATACTGAGTGGCAACATGAGTGGTAATGGAAAAATTATCCAACTCTGTTATAGGCACAGCTTGACTATTTTTGCATAATGTGTGCAATGTAGTGCTACTGCTAAATAGTGGGGTAAACCTGCACTATTTTAATCAGATGGTTTTCGACTGACCATCTGATTGGCGTAATACTGCGTTTTTCTACACATGCTCACTAGCATCCCAATGTTTCCTATGGGAAAGCATTGGATTGACTGAGATCATTAGCCGAAGAGGTGGACCAGAATGCTGAAGGGAGAAAGTGCAAGTTACATTTTTTTCTCCATGCATTTTCGCAATGCACATAAGTGTTCCTCTAAAAAAGCTTTCCAAGTTGACATTAGGCATGCAGAGCAGTAGACAGGAAACAGTTAGTCAACTAATAGTCAAATGAAAAAAAAATTATGCAATTGATGAACAAAATACTAACTTGTTAATCCTTGATAGGAATGACTATGGCAACTGACAACAACAGTTCATTCGGCAATACTCCAAAATCCAAGTGGAAACAAAACACTGGATACAGGACTATTCACAAAATAATGCCAGGTCTCTGACATTTTATGTTATTTTATGAGATGACTACAATATAAAGAGAAAATCAATTGAATATGCTACTGTACAATACAGGTGATACTCTAAAAATTAGAATATTGTGTAAAAGTTATTTCATTTATTTCAGTAATGCAACGTAAAAGGGGAAACTAATATATGAGATAGACGCATTACATGCAAAGCAAGATAGCTCAAGCCGTGATTTGTCATAAGTGCGATGATTATGGCTTACAGCTCATGAAATTCACAATCTCAGTAAATTAGAATATTGTGAAAAGGTGCAATATTCTAGGCTCACAGTGTCCCACTCTAATCATCTAAGTAAGCCGTAACACCTGCAAAGGGTTTCGGAGCCTTTAAATGATCTCTCAGTCTGGTTCAGTAGGAATCACAATCATGGGGAAAACTGCTGGCCTGACAGTTGTGCAGAAAACCATCACTGACACCCTCCATAAGTAGGGAAAGCCTCAAAAGGTAATTGCGAAGGAAGTTGGATGTTCCCAAAGTGCTGTATCAAAGCACATTAATAGAAAGTTATGTGGAAGAGAAAAGTGTGGATGAAAAAGATGCACAAGCAGCAGGGATGACCGCAGCCTGGAGAGAAATGTCAGGAAAAGGCCATTCAAAAGTGTTGGGGACTTTCACAAGGAGTGGACTGAGGCTGGAGTCAGTGCATCAAGAGCCACCACACATAGACAGATCCTGGACATGGGCTTCAGATGTTGTATTCCTCTTGTCAAGCCGCTCCTGAACAACAAACAACGTCAGAAGCGTCTTACCTGGGCTAAAGAAAAACAGACCTGGTGTGTTGCTCAGTGGTCTAAAGTCCTCTTTTCTGATGAGAGCAACTTTTGCATCTCATTTGGAAACCAAGGACCCAGAGTCTGGAGGAAGAATGGAGAGGCACACACTGCAAGATGCTTGAAGTCCAGTGTGAAGTTTCCACAGTATGTGTTGATTTGGGGAGCCATGTCATCTGCTGGTGTTGGTCCACTGTGCTTCATTAAGTCCAGGGTCAACGCATCCGTCTACCAGGAGATTTTGGAGCACTTCATGCTTCCTTCCGCAGATGAGCTTCATGGGGATGCTGACTTCATTTTCCAGCAGGACTTGGCACCTTCCCACACTGCCAGAAGCACCAAAGCCTGGTTCAATGACCGTGGGATTACTGTGCTTGATTGGCCAGCAAACTCACCTGACCTGAACCCCATAGAGAATCTATGGGGCATTGCCAAGATAAGATGAGAGACATGAGACTGAACAATGCAGAAGAGCTGAAGGACACTATTGAAGCATCCTGGTCTTCCATAACACCTCAGCAGCCCTCCAGGCTGATAGCTTCCATGCCACGCCACATTAAGGCAGTAATTGCTGCAAAAGGGGCCCATACCAAGTACTTAGTCTTTATGCATGCTTATACTTTTCAGAGGTCCGATATTGTTCTATGTACATTCCTTGTTTTATTGATTGCATGTAATATTCTAATTTACTGAGATTGTGGATTTGGGGTTATCATGAGCTGTAAACCATAATTATCGCACTTATGACAAATCACGGCTTGAACTATCTTGCTTTGCATGTAATGCGTCTATCTCATAAATTAGTTTCCCCTTTTACGTTGCATTACTGAAATAAATGAACTTTTCCACAATATTTTAATTTTTCTAGTATCACCTGTATTTAGGTTACAACACTACTTACACATGACTAGTCGTAATAATAGACTTCATCACTTCATGATCAGCCATCAAATTAACTTCCTAGCCATATTTAATTATGCTTAAATGAATGAAAATGAAATGAAAGCATAAAAATGTATACCAAGTTGTTAAATAATGTCCTCCTTTTATTAATGCATCCAGCTAGATGTTACCTTCATACCAAATGATTTACAGCCTAACTGTGAATTTTAATAGCAGATTAATGATCTATTTAATATCAATATATTTAATTAGTAGACTAATTGATTTCACCTGCTTGGTCATGAAGCTATCCTATCCAAAGTTGTAAGATACGTGGAGCATAGTGAAGGTACATATAGCACATAATAGGATAATCATGCATGGGGACGTTTCAGATCTCCTTGCCTGGAGATATACCTGTCATGGATCAGACATAGGTTGACCCACCCTCAACAGATGACAGTGCCATCCAGTAAGGATGCAAGAGCAACTGCAAGTAAGCATTTTCAACCAGAACCTTCCCAACCTGATAGCATTTTTGAAAATTATTTGCTAAACCTTGCAAACCTTGATTCTTCCTAAAAGCTAGTGGCCAGTCTGACAGTCTAACAATCTGCCTACTTGCTCTTGTTGACCGTACCAGTGCTGCAGACAGGTCAACTGTTTTTTGATAGGTAACTGTTTCCTTTTACCATCACAGACACTTCACATATAGCATGTAATAAATCTGAACATTTCTAACAATTTGAATATAATAGAATTAACATTTATATTGACATCAACGGGGGGCAGCACTACTGCATTGTAACTGGCTCTGTGTATGTACCGAAAGACAAAAAAACTCCACTTAACATTTTAACCAATTACTATCTGCGCATTGTGGTAATAAACGGATTTGTGAAGCCAGAAGTTTACTAAATGCCATGTGTCAGGTTTTCCTCCCGAACGTTAAATAGCATCCCAGCCATAATGGAACTAAACATATGATCGACATTAAATTGCACGTATTTGAGTTTACTGCCTAATATTAAACCTGGCTTGGAGGATGTAATCAGAAAAGATCATTGCTTATAGGTTTATACATGTATATTATTAAAAATAAAAATATTTGTAAACATAACAAGACAGCTTTGGCAGCTTTCTCTATACATCGACAGCCGCCTGACTAATTTCACACATCGATGCTTAGTACATGCATCATGAAGTTACTCAGGCAACTCATTTCCAAAAGAATTATGTATGAAAATGAAACAGCTCATCTACATGCATAATAATAAGCTCATTAGGCAGGATTAATATAAGGCTCTTGATGACTTTCAAACATGCTGAGGATATAAGCAAGTGATCTCTAGTAAGTAAGAAGACATTTTTTGTGTACTAACTAAAAATCAAGGCCTTCATATAATATATTGGTGCCAAAATCAATGGTTCACAGGGTCTTTTTGGAGCTATGTACCACTTGAGGGGTACACCATTTAATAAAGGAATATAAACAATTTGAAAGTATTAACGTGGATCCTGTAATCCACAAATGTGTGGTAGTCAAAAAAAAAAATAGTATCATTGCTAATTTGTTATAGAAACCATTTGGATGAAAAATATGTTACTACTCTTAGTTATGCTTGCTAAAAGAACGTGAACATAATTTAGATGAGGGTATTATTTTTCTGGTAATAAGAAATGACAGCAATCGATCAGAGTAACAGAAAGCAACAAACTGTCTGTTTGAACCGGAGAGTCTATATAAATCATAGAGGCATGTAGACATCGGGTGTAAATTGTTAATTCTATAACTATATACATCTGCAACAGCTCCACCTATTGACTTATCTTATAAACACAATTATTATGAATTATTGCCGTTCTAGCTCTTGTCTAATGTTTCAGTTTAAACAAAGCTGTCCTTAGTCACACATAAATATGAAATGTGAAACTCAGAGCCAGACTTTATTTAAAGCTGTAAAGGAAAGATATGACCAAACAACCAACTTACAGCTTCATGAAAATTCAGAATTATTAGAGATTGGGTGATAAGTGACATAAATGTTTATGTCCAATCATCTTGGAGACAAAATTCTAATTTTAGATGGTGTTTTTGTTCAATGAGTTATAAAGTGAATAGTCCTAGCTTTTCCCTTACAAATTATTAACTCAATTTGTCTAATATTCTAGAGCTCCAAGTGTCCAACAGAAAGATAAACAGCCCATGCCACAAAATGAGCATGATAAAGCATATATAAGCTTTATCATGCTCATTTTGTGGCATGGGCTGTTTATCTTTGGACACTATACAAATATATATTTAAACCAATTCTAATAATAAATTGACAGCCTGGCCTCAGACTCTTCAAATCATTTAAAATATGGTGCCTCACAGGAGTCTTAGCCACCCACTATTAGCTCTCCTCAACAGCTACTAGATTAGCTTTCATACTGCCTTCACTGCAGTGCACCTCTCCATAGCTACACTCTCCTCCCGTCCTTCAATATACCCACATTACAGTCTTGCTCATATTCTCCATTACAAAACTCACAGCCTGCTTACATCTTAAAATGATCGGTTTTAATAACATTTCAGAGCCTAGGACAAATAGATTTTCTATTGTCTGGATTTTCTTTAAGCCAGATATAGAACACATATGAATTCTCAACTTACACATTTTATCACTCCACGTGTTTCCTTTCTTAGGTCTGTCATTTTCCTGATCTCTTAGGGAGCTTACATTGATCAGCCACAACATTAAAACTACCTGCCTAATATTGTTTAGGTCCCCATCATGCTGCCAAAAAAGCTCTGATGCATCGAGGCATGAACTCCACAAGACCTCTATCTGACATCTGAGTGGCAGTAAAGTAAATAAACATTATATCAGTCAATCAGTCAGTAAACCAGTAAAAGAGAAAATGGTATCAAATGGCCCATTTTTGACATGGTTAAAACGTTCCTTGGAATCTGATCAACTGCCAAGGACGTTTTTCTGGGTGCTTTGATCTGAATAAATTAATTATTTATTCTGAGGTGATTAGTAATACTATAGTCTGATTCTGTACAGTCAGAATATTTGTATGCTTTACTTTCTTTATGTTTGGTGGGATGCTGACAATGTCACTGTTTCTTTTTATCGAAACAAGTATCACCACTGTGACGAACACCCTTTGGCCGGGTCGTTCGCCATGAGCTCCTGGATGGGCCTGCTAGCCAGCCTTCTGCCCCAGGACTATGGGCCATGGAACAGGCTCATAAAAAGACTTGGTTTGTGGGATTTATTTGTACTGTTCGGGAACCGAACCACCTCATGAACTACGGACTACCTCTGTGCTTATTAACCCCTGTTAATCTCTCCTGACACTTCAATCAGTGTGGGATGTAATTGTGTTTCTGGAAGGCCTCCGTTCGTATGCATGAACATGTGGGAACTGTTGTGGCGGACATCTTGTTCGTGAGAATGCAGGCAGCGTAGTTTGGGCATCGATCGCATTGAACTAAAATTGGACACTGAAACTCACGAACACTGCTGAACTTTGATGAAAGCCTGCTTCTTCCCTACACATGTCAGGAGAGCACTGTTCGGTAGGTTTGTTCATGTGAACCAGCCGAACAATGCTACCAACAAGCTAAAGTGTTTTTTTTCGGTATTTCTTTTGCATGGAACTCCCGAAGTTGACCGGCAAAAGGACTTTACCCCGGTGGCGATTCGGCTGTGTTCATGGGATCTGAGCGCTTTTTGGATATGTTGGGTGATCAGATCCAGGTTATCTGGGGATGTATAGACTGTGGGAGAAATATGTATTTTTATGGTTTTTCATATTTGGAGCTCTGCAGTTTGTCTCGCTGTCCCTGCTAGGAAGTGGTCCTTGGCGGAGGTACCCAGTCAGGGTACAGGGAGCTCCTTTACAATCACCCCTCAAACTATTCTAATTTAAAGTACAGTCTTTTTGTCATTAGCTGCAGAGCCTTCAGTACACCTGAATTACCCCTTTTAACAGAATATGTACTATTGACTGAACCTTGACAATGCAACCAGAGATTTTATGACAACATTCTTGATTTGAATAAAGGCTGAATATCAGTCTCTAAGCTCAAATTTATCATCTTCTGCTGCATAGGTAGTGAAAAGTGGCTAGAGGCTCTTTGATTTTATTAAGACTTAAAAATACCAAGAAGATAAAAAGTGGTAGGAGCAACCCTTTAACTTGGACCTTCACTGGCTGACATACAGGGAGAAGTCTGAAGATTGACAATGGTGTGGTCAGAAAAAACAACAACCATTCTACATGAAATTTCAGCAGCCAACTGCTTCCTCACTAGCCAATGAAAGCACTCACCTGATGTTAATTTCGACTTAATCAAGTCAACTTTCAAAGACAAAACGCTTCACAAGAAATCATGTCCCCTACCATTTATCTTAATTGTTTAGAAACAGGAGAAATTTATACAGCATCACAGAGAAGCAAAATGGTCTGTTCCAGTGACAAACGTGCCCTTTTTGAACCATTTAGTGTACATATGGGACACCCATACTAAAAACACTGATGTTGATAATTACATGTGGTACCCAATTGTACTGGTTGTCAGCGTGATCACTGAACATTGGAATGAGTGTCTAGTCTAACTATGCTGGGTAGTTGCCCTAGGTAGCCAAACTACTGTGAAATATCTAGTGGTGCTTATTGTAAATCTTTTTGTAAGCCTAGTAAACCACAGCAGCTTCTAGAAAAGGGATGTTTCTGTGTTTTTAAATGGAAAGGCCTTGTACTGACAATCTTTTTTTCCCTGGCACAAAGGCAGAAATATGCCAGTTAGTAAATGGAATTTTGGTGTAAATTTGCCTCGATGCCAGGAACAAACTGGTGTCAGGCTGTGTTAAATTGAGCTGAAAGAGTTTAGTAGGAATACTTGTAGCAATGTAACGTGAAAGATATTGCACTTACAAAATAACATGTCTAGAAATAAATCAAATGCAGGAGACCAGTAGCTCATTACTCCAGGCCATCTGCATGCAGCAATTTTAAAATAATGACATAATCACCATCTATTTGCAAAGTCCCAAAGTATATTCCACATCCCTGTACAACAGACAAAAATAGACTAAAATCTGTTTTCACTTGATAAAGTCCAGTTCAATAAATACATAGATGCATGTAATACTAAAGCGAAACATCAGTCAGTGCATAGAGAAAAAGTT
This sequence comes from Pelobates fuscus, assembly GCF_036172605.1. Classification (NCBI taxonomy): domain Eukaryota; kingdom Metazoa; phylum Chordata; class Amphibia; order Anura; family Pelobatidae; genus Pelobates; species Pelobates fuscus. The sequence goes on from NC_086317.1 coordinate 244,465,059, forward strand.
CAGTGAATAAAAAGAACAATGAATGAAAAGGTTTGGCTTCTGATTGAGTGACCCGTTGACCTTTGAAGAGCTGTGCAGTTACCACCTACAAATCTCCCATTCCTATCTCCAGCTTGTGTAGAGTCTCATGGGTTCCATCCTTCTTGCTGATTTTGCGATGCAGAAAGCAATGAGTGGAGGGCAAGGGCCAAATATGGTGATCCCAACAGTGCCTGGAACACAAAAGCAGCACAAGTGTCAATCAGTCTGATGCAGTATTGATTTGTGGAGTCAGAGCCTCTTTGGTTCGATCTCTTACATTCCTTTCATCTTTATGAGGCTCAGTCTTATTGTAGTCACCAGGTAATAGAAGGTTCATATCAGGATGAGTTTTGCACATTACAGTTTCATCTCTCTGCCCGTTTTTTGAGGGTAAAAGCTAGAAGAGCCTTTGATTTCCGGATGAGGGTAGACTGTTGTGATTACAGTAGATACAATCTCTGGGCTCTGTCAACGTTCTGGCATGGGAAAAGGAGATACAAACATAGAATATGACAGCAGATCGCTATCCCTAGTTTGTTCTTTTCATACATGCTATAAAAAGCCTAGACTCCATTAAAATTGTCTTTTTAGATTCGCTTTAGTATTTATTTATTTTTAAAGCATTATATCCGTCCCTTCTTGTGGGTTGCACCTATGAATCCTATGAATCTTATTGTAAAGGTTGTATTTTCAGTTAGGAAATCAAAGTAAATTTGCACATTTTGTTTTATTGTTTAATAAATATTGCCTGAAACCTACTTTTTCTGAACAGTCAAATTAAAGAAAACTAAAACTAAATTTAGACAGAGCTGTTAGTAATGTGTTGCCCTTGAGCAGTTGTATTACTGCTTCTTAGAGGAAAAAAAAAAAAAGCTGTGTTTAAACCAGCGTCAGTTGTTAAGGATATCAACAGAAATGCCTGTCTGTGCTAATTTGCATGTCATGCTAGGAACTCTGGGATAATTGTGGATTTCTGTGCCCAAAAAGACTAGATGGGCCGAATGGTTCTTATCTGCCGTCACATTCTATGTTTCTATGTAAAAAGGACTTATCATAGATCAGCTTGAGATACACAGTTGATGCATAACAGTAATCTTTATTTTAGCACTGTGGGGAGTTTTGTCTTGTTTTGGTCTCTCCATTTTCTTTTCGGTACCTAGCTGTATAAATATACACCTCCCAAGTAGTTGGACTGGAGGAAACTGGCCCTGAGGGGATGCCGCCAATGAACAGGCGAAGCATATAATTGGTGTGTCCTCCCCTTACTGACACTGCTCTAGCAGTTTTTGCATGGTCCTAGTGACTGCTGCACATTGCGAGCAGTCACAACTAATGATGCACTAATGTTGTGCTAGCCATGGACAATTCAATGGTGTCCTTCTCAGATAACAAAAGTGGGGCAGTAGAACAGGCAGGGCTGGTGCTTCCTATAGGCAAATTAGGCGGCTGCCTAGGGCATTGCTTAAGGGGGGGGCATCGACCTTGTCTTTATGATAGTTTGTGCCGTGGCCGCCCCTCCATCAAGTTAGATTATTTTGAGCATGCTGCCGGCCATGTTACCAGGTGCTCGGAAACACTTACATTGTTGCTCACTTGCGCCCAGTAGAACACCGGTACGGTGGCATACACATCAGCCAGGTAAGTAAATGGATTAATCTCATGCAATATATGATCATATAATGTAACTAAACCCCCATTATTTTTTGCCTAGGTGAGGTGCTTTTAAATAAAACTATTACAATCTCTAAGATTTAAAATCATTGTTTAGTGAACAATGTTTAAAGAATGGGTATAGGTAATCATGTTCTTATTTTAATCTGCTGTGAAGCATAAAATGGCCCCCTGGTTATAAATTGATAGTTGGCCTGTTTAGACACTAAATTAGAAGAGTGGCTGTAGATGTAAGTTGTTTTTTTTTTTTTTTTTTTTTTTTTTTTTTTTTTATTCTGTATTTTTGCTGTGCATTAAGATAGTACATACAGACCTGTGGTACCCCAACGGCAGTCCACAGGTTCAACAGTTTGCAAACAATTGAGGTACATGTGTTTATAAGCACATTTTTATAATTTTAGGTTAGCTAGACATGCGAATGAATGTATAGCATCATAGTTAACTAAGCGTTGTTTAAGCATATAAGTGGTGTGCTGAGCTCTGACATTCGAGAGGTTTGCGTTGCGCTGTTTAGTAAGTGCAAATTCAAATAATAAAAAATCTTAGCAACTATGAGAATCTAGGCATTATATTTAAGCATTTAAGGTCGCATTAGGTGAACGACAGTGTAACATGAACGTATATGGCATGCGATTAATATTTAGGCAAATTTGCACAGTAAAGCCTAGCATATCAAACATCATTAATCAGTCTCAGGGAGGTCAGGCTTGGAAATATTGCGGGACATTGTTCTCGATGACTGCTTAGCTTAGGTGGCGTGACAGCGGCCTAGGCCACCGTGCTGCATTGAGAGTTCGTATAGGTCAGCCTACCCCTTCAGTCGGCTCTGGCAAGGCACATACTGAAAAGTCCCGTGGGGCCTTGGCATCGCGGAACATGGATGCTGCAGAGACTTCTCCAGTGCCGCTGTTGCGTGTTTGGCGTCCTTTGAGTGTCGGGCTCTTGCTGGGTTTGGGCCTCCCGCTTAGGGTTTGTTTCAGCTGGGTATAGTTTCGCCGTCTTGTGGATGGGAATCCTCCCTTGCCCCGGCGCCGTGAGAGGGTTGGTGCTCGTAGGCCTCGAGCCCGGGATCTTGAGCGGCCCAGGGTCGCCCCTTTCGGGGTGGTGTGTGGAGCTTTAGTCGGTCGCTTGCGATATTTGTGAGCTGCTCTCCACCAGTGTGGCCGGCGCCTCTGAGGAATGCCCTCATTTGCTCTTTGTCCGGGAGGGCCCTGGACTTGACACTTCGGGGCTTGGGGCTTGGAGTTGCGGGTATCCCCAGACTTCCGTCTGCTTCCGTCTCTGACCCCGGCGGGGATTCTTGGACATGGTGCGTCAGGCAGCATGAGAGCCTCTAGTTTGGCCCAGAAGCTGTCGAAGATGATTGCGATGGAGTCTTTGGAGCGGACATCGGCTTCTATCATGATATGGTGCGTGTGTTGCTTGTCCGGCACTCTCGTGTCGAGTTGATCCGCCATCTTGGCAGCCCCCTTCTCCGCTTTGTGTTGGGAGGTCATCGTGCCTGAAGCTTGTCGCAGGGTTAGGAGTGCTTCGTCTGGCGGGGACCGAGATGTCCCCCATCGGTCCAAAGGGGGGGGGGTGAGTGTGTTTCCTTCGCTTGCTGCGGTCGGCATCTGGCGGGAAGACGGACGTCCGTCCCCAGTGCCGCCGCTAGGCCTCAAGTTGCTGCCGCGGTTCCCTTTCGAGTTAGGTGCCATGGGTGGCATCAGCATGTTCACAATTGCTTTCTCCCTTCAACGAGACTGGCAGTGGGTAGCTACCTGCCTCCAGATTCGCGTTAGGCTGTGTTTTTCGCTGCGGGAGCTCGTGCAACGTGCGACTAGTCTCTTAGCCAGTTCGGCTCCGCCCCCCAAGTTGTTTTTTTTTATATCCAAATATTGCAATGAAAATTCTATGCGCAGGCCAAAGGAAGGAGGAGGAGAATTATGGTCATTTAGTCAGAGTTACTTAGGAGTCAGATCCTTTCTTTAAAGATTCTCTGATTTATGGCAGACTCTTTGCATTCACATGCCTAGATCGAGAGAACAGCTACAACATATATTGTACAGCCTGCAGTGAGGAATGAATTTCTAATGTATGTATTTGCTTTTGTTTTTGCTTCATCTTTTATTCTGGATTAAGAGCTGAAAAAAACATCTTAGTGTATGCTAACTGAAAGCTAATATAATATATAAAAAATAAATCTTGTACAAAGATGAGATATAAGATTATGTAAACAACCAGTAAAAAAAAAAAATCTTCATGGGAAACAAAAATTACTTCATTGCAGTATTTTGCTGTTGTTGTTTTGTTTTGCTTTTTAAACCCATTAACGCTGTTTAGGCATACTATGCTGCCCCGGCTCACATACGTACCTCACATGTAAGTATCAGGATCACGGTGATCCTGATCAGGGGGAGTGCCTGCCAATCCAGTTGGTTCCCCTCTAACCAATCCAGCTTTTCTTGGCCATGTGATCATGATAACATCGCAATTACATGACTGCATCGGCAAAAAATCCATCATGCCTAAATGATATATATATATATATATATATATATATATAGTTGTAATTAAAATTACTAAAAATCAGATTTATTGTCAAAATGTAGAGACTTTTTTTTCAGAGACAGACTTTCAGCTAAACGAATCAAACAAAAGCAATTGAAATAGTTCAAAACAACAAAGTGGTTTCCTCACATTCAACTGAAAATGCTACTTATAATAACTTCTCCAGTCTCAAAATTATTCAACCCCTTCATGGTAAACATATTTAGTACTGCAAATGAGATGCATAGCCAGACACCAGCTTCTGGCAGCGTTTATGACTAATCTTAGCCCATTGCTCATTGAGCAATCGTCTTCATTTCAGTAATATTCTTGGATTTTCTACGGGGTTCAAGTCAGGTGACTGTGATGGTCACTGTATAATTTTCCAGGACTTCTTCTGCAACCAAGTCTTGGTGGAATTTGAGGTATGCTTGGGATCATTGTCTTGTTGGAAGGTGAAGGTTTGATGCTCACAGACAGCATGACATTTTATCCTAGGATTTCCTGATACTTCAATGAATCCATCTTGCCTTTTACATGCTGCAGGTTTCCAGTGCCAGAAGAGGCACAACAGCCCCAGAGCATCACCGAGCCACCACCATGCTTAATGGTAAGCAGAGTGTTCTCTTTAGCATATGCTTAATTTTTCTTCCTCCAGGCATACTGCTTATCCTTTGGACTGAAATGTTGCACTATTGTTTCATCTCTCCACCGTACAGAATCCCAGAACTTCTGTGACTTATTTATATGATTTTGAGCATATTGGAGCTGACTTTCTTGTGATTTTTTTCTTGTGATTTTGGGTCAGTAGTAATGTTTGGAGTTCTGGCATGGAAACCTTCTGCATTTAGTACTCGCCTTACTTGCTCACTGATACCTCAGTGCCTGTTACCACCAATCTTGCTGCAGGTCTTTTGCAGTCACTCAAGGGTTTTCACAACCTGCCATCTCAGAAATCTTGCAGCCATTGATCGCTTCCTTTTTCTGCCCCACCCAGGTAGTGTAACCACTGTTTTTTTCAACTGTGTATGTGTAACTGTCTGCCTATAACCGTGTAGTAGAAAATTCAAAAGAAAATTGTGTATGATTAAGGCCCTCTGGGGCCAAAACGTCGCACTTTTATGGGGTGTCCTACCCTCCAATAATCACACCTTCAATATGCGGAGTGTTGCTTGTATTTTCTACTGTGCTGTTTCCTTGGATGGATTAGCATGTGTGAAGGTAGTGGGGACCGTGTAGATGAACATACCCATATATTAACTAACCTTAATAAACAGACGCAAGACGTCGATGGTGACAAACAGGCCACAGCTTTATTAATATCAATACATATAAAATACATTACTTACTTTACCATACATTAACATAATGTAACCATAAACATTCCCAGTTCCACACCCTTGTAAACCATTCCTGCTGATCCTGGGCACTTGCGTCCCCCCTCGCCCTATGGATATGGATAGATGGCTGTTTTAATTAGCATAATGGTAATGTTCGAATGGAGCAGTATCTAACAAGTCGGATCATGATTGGAATATTTTATTGTGGATGAGTAGTCTTTGAGAGGGTAGATGTGTATCTGTTTTTTGGATTCCCTTCAGTAAAGTCTTTATCTGGTATGATGAAAGGAATCCTGTTTTATTAGGATGTTGTAATAGCATGTGGTGTTGGATGCCTGTTAGATAAAGTTTGATTGTGTTAAAATTTTAAGTTAAGGTGGCAAAAAGAAGTAAACCCCAATATAGTTTCCAAGGCAAACATGTCCTGAACGTAAATTCCGCTATGAACTTGGTGAAAATGTGAAAGGCCCTATCGTAGGTTTTCCTAGAGTTAACCGAAAGTGCAAGGGTAGAAAGATTACATGCATGAGTCAATAAGACACCTAATCCAGGAGCCTGTCTTGGAATGAAAGGGTAGCCAGCCGGGAAGCGGTGGGCAGAGTCTCGAGGGAGGCCTGAAATCGTAACCGAGACAAGTGATCAGCTGATATATTTGTGACACCCGTAACATGAATGCAGGTGATGGAAAAATGTCAAGTGGCCGCTACCCATGTGAGTTTCCTTAAAAACCTCATAATTACCAAAGATGACGGCAAGTGGCAAGGTTGTCAGAAAAACATCTGACTCACCACCATGCACTGAAAGCAGAGTAAGTGTTGGTCTATGTCACTCAGCAATAAAAAAAACACATGAATTGCATTTAGGGCTATGTATGTGGAGAAAAGAAAGAGGAAAATTCAGTTACAGTATTTATTAATATGCTATAGCACCTTGTGGGTTTCTGGAAAAACCAATGTGACATTCATGCCACAGATAGCTAATAATTTTCTTATATCCTTAATTGTCAATTAACGAAAGATTTATAATGGATTCAAAAAACAAAAATGTCAACAAGTGTCATAAAGAAATTCATACACACAAAGGTGTTGGTCATTATTTATGTTGCATAAATATTGTTTTTTTATGTATGTCTTGTTAATAAAGAAATAGATTAATTTCTTTAAATGTAAAGTAAAACTTATATCTTTAAAAAAGACCAACGATCAAAGACCAAAGCATAATACACCAGCGGAGGATCCAGAGAAGACAAGGGGTTCACATATCTTTCAAACAATTAGAAGAAGCTGCTCGCAGGAGAGTGAGCCTACATCATAGCTGTTCTTTTTTTTTTTTTCATCCTGGATGAAGGAACTTCTTAGCAAGCTTTTGTGGAGTTCAACTACTGTCAATCTCTAACACAACATTTAGCCCTCAACAAACTCCAATGGCAAGTTCAGACATGTTATGTCTAGTAGCACAATAATGAGTGTATCAGAGTGCACAGAGTTTCAAAGCAATAAAACAATAATTTGGTGTGTTCATGTATTTTACAGAGCACCACAACTATTTGCAATGTGGATGAGTGTATTGGAGAGTCCCTCAACAATAAACTCAAATTAATGTGCAGTATGCATTAGTGTACAGAAAAAAAAATCTCAATAATGTGTAGTGTATATACCGTATATACTCGAGTATAAGCCGACCCGAATATAAGCCGAGGCCCCTAATTTTACCCCAAAAAACTGGGAAAACGTATTGACTCGAGTATAAGACTAGGGTGGGAAATGCAGCAGCTACTGGTAAATTTCTAAATAAAATTAGATCCTAAAAAAAATATATTAATTGAATATTTATTTTACAGTGTGTGTATGAATGCAGCGTGTGTGTATGAGTGCAGCGTGTGTGTATGAGTGCAGTGTGTATGAGTGCAGTGTGTATGAGTGCAGTGTGTATGAGTGCAGTGTGTGTATGAGTGCAGTGTGTGTATGAATGCAGTGTGTATGAGTGCAGCGTGTGCGTGTGAATGCAGTGTGTGTATGAGTGCAGTGTGTGCGTATGAGTGCAGTGTGTGTGTATGAGTGCAGCGTGTGTGTATGAGTGCAGTGTCTGTATGAATGCAGTGTGTGTATATGAGTGCAGTGTGTGTATATGAGTGCAATGTGTGTATATGAGTGCAGTGTGTGGATGAGTGCAGTGTGTGTGTATGAGTGCAGTGTGTGTATGAATGCAGTGTGTGTATGAGTGCAGTGTGTGTCTGAGTGTAGTGTGTGTGTGTGCGTGTGTGTGTTGCAGAGCCTTGGTGGGGGATGGGCAATTTTATTTTTAATTATTTTAATATTTTTTATTATTATTTCTTCTTATTAAATTTAATTATTATTAATTTTTTTTTATTATTATTATATTTTTTTTTTCGTCCCCCCCTCCCTGCTTGATACATGGCAGGGAGGGGGGCTCTCCTTCCCTGGTGGTCCAGTGGCATTGGGGGGCTGTCAGAGCTGTAACTAACCTCTTCTGCAGCTCCTGTCAGCTCTCTCCTCCTCCGCGCCATCCGGTCAGCTCTTCTGTCAGCTCACACTGTAAATCTCGCGAGAGCCGCGGCTCTCGCGAGATTTGCACTGGGAGCTGACCAAGGTGCTGAACGGACGGCGCGGAGGAGGAGAGAGCTGACAGGAGCTGCAGGAGAGGTAAGTTACAGCTCTGACAGCCCCCACAGCCCCCAGTCTGTATTATGGCAATGTAAATTGCCATAATACAGACCAGGGCCAGACTGGGCATTTTTCTATCACAGCGGCCCACAAAGGGGGCGGGGAAGAGAAGGTGTGTTTTGTCATCACCAATGACAAGCACGCCCCCTCTCAAAGTGAGCATGTTGGTTCAATGCTCTTCCAGGGCAGACCATGCGCAGAGCTCTGCTGAAGAGCTCTAGCATGAGAAAAAAAGCCCTGTATTTGTTCTGGATACCCGGAGACAAAAATGCTAGGAAAGAGTACTGTGCATGGGTTTGGAGCCTGCTTGTAGTATTGCGTGTGTGTAGAGTGAGCTGATTGTGGTGTGGTATTGTGTAATAAGGTTGGTTTTAGTCATGTTGTGTTTGTGGTGTTATGGGATGCATATGTGGCTAGGGGCTGTAGAGAATGTGTGTATAGGGGATATAGCAAGTGTGTGCATACAGGCTATAGTGTGTGTGTATAGGTGGTGTAGTGTTTGTAGAAAGTGTGTGTTTAGGGGTGTGGTAAGCGTTTGCTTACAAGGAATCGAGTGTGTGTATAGGGGATCCAGAGTGTGTGTGTGTTAAGAGTGTAGTGTGGGTGTGTGTGTATATGTGTATGTATATATGTATTAAGGCCTTTTGGCCTGTAATTGTGGGAGGGGCGTATGACACACCTTTTCCCTACTTAAGGGACACCCCTTACCTGGCTCCATATCGTTCGAGGTCAGCACTGCATCATTTCCACTTCCGGGTCATCCAGACGCCATTTTACCTGATTACTCCATGAGGTTTTTTAAGCAGAGCTGTGTCAGGAATCCAGCCACAGGCTTTTCCGGCCTACCACCTTCTTTCTTCAATCCATCGCCGTGGATGGTGTCCAAGTGACTCACAAACTGTAAGTCAACCTACCCGTTATGCCAGGCATCAGTCCCACGGCACCATGCACGGGTCAGGTCCTCACTTTACGGCTGCATTTTGTCTAAGTCTGTTCTAAAACCATTGCATGTTCATGCATATCATTCGTTTAAACCCCCTACCGGTCTTTGGGTGTACTACAGGCTTCTTAGACATTATCGCATTTCATGTACAAACCAACGAACCACTGCATTTTCGCCTACACACTTGTTATGGGCAAATGCAAATATTACAAGTTTTAGAATGAAATTTTGTATTTCTTAAACTGTGTACTTTGTCTTTAAGAGATATTGCAAATTGACAAGGTGTTAGAAATGGAACATATTGTTTTTCATAGATGTTTCTTTAAGCAATAACCTCAGTGCATAATATGTTTGCGCCATTTTGTCCCAGACGAATTACAATAACAATAACGCATAAACACGTTTCAAGGCTATACTACGACTCTTTCAGTACACAATATACTGTGGTAACCCCAAGTTAATGGAACTTCCCCAAATCCGGGAATCTCCCACGACTGTGCACTTACGTCTTAGTATAAACAACAGATAAGCTATTCAGACTTTAAGATGCCATCTTGAACTAAGTCAGGAAAATTTCCATGACGTATACACCCTTTAGTTATGGCCTTTATGGTAAGGGAGGTCCTAAATTGATTTAAAGTAGACAAGTTACTTTTTCATATTGAACTATGGTGACTCTAAAATGACGACACTTAAGGTATAAATAGGTGTACTTTTAAATGTTAACAGACAGAGGAGAGACTTGGAGACAGATGCTGCTCCATCTTAAAATGACTGAGAGGCTGACATGATGACATGTTCAGAAGGGTATGTTAACCTATTAATGATATTTGCAAGCATTTAATTTCATCTTATAAACTCTGCTATAATGGATTTTATATGTCTATGTTTATATTTTTATATAATAAATATCTAAAAGACAAAACTATTGCTTCCAAGACAATCCTTATTTTATATTGTATTCTCAATTATTTATATATGTTAAATAGAGGATCTCTTACTAACTATATAACATTATGGCTAAGATATCTGTATGGTTAGCCCTGCTAAGTTCTATGCTTTAAGACATTATAGAGGTAAATAAGGGAACCGCCAGCGGTTACAATTGGCGACCACGAAGGGACTTGTACTTGGAAGCGTTAAATAAAAAATAATAAATACCTAGGTAACCTCTTATACGTAAGAGAAGACACAATACTTTGTCATGGCACAAGTCTTGAAATATCAAGAATCTAATGAGCTATTTGTAGCCCAGACTCAGAGAGAGATCTTCATCATTAGAGATGATTTTAATGTGAACTTGTACAATGCACTTTAAGTTCTGGTGACAGGTACATTGTAATTAGCATACAATGCTGAAATTGTGGATCTTAATATCATAAGAGAGCAAATATACATATTTGGTAAACTCCCTGATATGCCTAATACACCAGCACAGCATTGCCCATTAGTTCCAGGACAGTGGATTGCAGGCAGAGGGGTATGTTCTCTTTGTAGCTGCGTAGTATGCATGCGCAGGAAAAAGATTAATGCAAAATGTTGTCAAAAGAAAAGTGATAAGCCAGAGAGCGATGAAATTTGAAGTCTAATTCCAAGAATGCAAAGAAAATTGCATTATGGCTTAATGAAAATATTCATGCCACATAAGCGACAGACAGACAGGATTTTTAATTATTGCATTACTGCATTCTGGATTCTAATGTCCACTATATAAGAAAAGTTTTATAAAACAGCGATAATTTCCATATTGTCAGTTACGCTAGCTGTTCATTAAAAATCAGGAATTATAACAGCATAACTATTTTTGGAGTCTGGAGCTCCAGCCAAGGTTGCGGAGATACAGAGACATGTAAACATTCCAAGGAATTGAGAAGTCGTTGGTTTATATTCCAAATTATGAACAACATTATTACATACAGCCATAAAGAGTAAGACATGGCTTTTAAATACATTCAGTGCAGTACACTGCAGCATATATTTTATATAATATATGATAACTAGCTCATATTTTTTTCCTTAACAGAGTTGAAATTATACTACCCTCCTAGAAAAAAGGGCAACATGTGATTATACACCCTTTGCTTCTCTAAATGCTCTGCAAAAATAAATATTTATAAAATGATAAAAAAATAATATAAAATAAGATTAAATATCAAAAGTTGTTTATATATAAATACACCAATGTTGTTTATAAATAAATGTACATAGACTAGGTAGTAAGAGCATTTACATGCATTCAGCAGCCTGCTCTCTCAGAGCCAGAAATGGATTTATAAAAAAATAAAAATAAAAAGTAGGTTTTAAAAAGTCCACAGTCAACCACACATGATGGGGGAAATAATTGCTTCTTTAAAAGCTATATGCTGCCACAATTATGTATATAAATACAGATTAGGGCACAGCGTAGAAATAAAAATACAGTTTCAAATCTCATATATGGGGATTCAGTTCCACCACATATTGGTGTATCTTACACTAATTCCAGTGGTAGATAGTGCTAATACTGAAGGAGGCTAATTTTAATAATATGTTGTAAGAGCATTGTGAAAATATATAATGCAAAATTAATTTGATATTGCAAAGCCTGACATTAACAATTAAGAAAAAAAGAAAAAGAATAATGCATAAAGAATAATGCATAAAAAATGCAGTGTCAAGTAAAGTGATAATGCTCTGATATAGTAAATCCCATTGCATATCACATATCATATATGCTATATGAAAAGTATAATTAAGGTAACTTTACTGTCCAAAGCCCCCTCACATCCATTTTATAGAATCTATACTTTTCTGTGGTCACCTCCAAAGGGGCCTCTGAAACTCGGGGGCTGAGAAGGGTGCTCATCCCTAAAGGAATCAGATTTCACACTTAAAAAAATAAAAATAAAAATAAAATAAATTATAATAGAAGAAGTATTATGGGAACATCCAGAACATGCATGTTTGTATTTAATCTTAATTTGCAGATATTTTATGCCTTAAAGACATATAAAGGATATTTCATTAAATATGCAGGTATCTTTAAAAATTAAGCAATGTTAAAAATAAATAAATAATAATAAATATATATATATTTTTACCACAATATAAACAGTTTTGTTAAACAGATTTAAGTACAAGTACTTATGTCAAGAAATATACCGAATCCGTTTACAAAAGGCAGGTTTAGCATAAATGAGAAGTGGGGGATTTATTATTGCCCGAGAAATCTCTGAACATATTCAGAATTTTTGAGAGCAACAAGTATAGATAGCAGATTGCAATGGACACCATTACAATATTGCTTTACCGATTGAGGTCAGAGCTTTAAAGAATAAATAAATAAATAAATATTCTATGGCCCGCTAGACCACTGGCTTTTAATGAACAGTTTGCACAACACTTATAAAATAGTTTGTTATACTGCACATTATAGCTGTGACATAATATACAGAGTAGAAAATTCTATTTCACTGTTTAATAGACTTACCAAGTATTTAAGGACGACATGTTTCTTGCAAAGTAATTGGGACTTTGAGGGAAGTTCTAACTACGTTTAATTAATTAATTAATTTACTAAAGAAAAAAAGTTGTTTTTCTTTTCCCCTGCAAGTGAATTTTCAACACAAGGTCATTTTGTGTTCACAGACTATTCGGATTTAAAAAAAAAGCTGTTCTTTATCTCACGCTACGAACGGCCTTGTAATTCCTATGCACACTAAAAGTTGGCTTTTAAATGTTATTGTTTTAACTTTAATATTTCATAGTTAATACAGAGGATAAAGTAATTTAGAGAAAGTATATTGAAAGTATATTAATTGATAGGATTTAATTTATCTATTTTGGTCCACTGATCTCGAGTCTCAGTCTGGTGTTCAAATAGTTTTTCTTACGCTACGTCGTGTGTTTATATCCACAACTGCATGTTGCTTTGTGGAAACAAATTGAAAGCCTGGCATTGTAATACGTGTATGGACATGCTTATAACAAAGCATGGGCCCTCTCCTCATATAGTTGGCCGTCAACAGGCACTTTGATGCAATGTGTCTGTGGTCACTGGATCACATTGCATACCCTATCTCTCAGTCATGATGCAGAGTTTATGCTTGCAAGGATATCCAGACCTTATCCACCTGGTATCCACATAAATACTCCTATCTATCGTTTAGAGGGGTTAATTACATAATAACCATTGAAGGTAATATGTTGGTTGTTCTTCCTATAGAGGAAAGATAGACTTGCCCAAAAGCTTTTTCGTGGCTAGGACAAGCTCTTATAGAGAGAGGTAATGTACTTCTGACTCCTGAAAAGGAATATTGGTGGTCCAATATGGGAAATACTGTAATTCATGTGTTTAGTAATCATAAGCATTTGCTTATTGTCACATTACTGATGTACTGTTTATTGAAATATTAATATCTAACGTACTTTTTGAATTACTATACATTGGAAGTTATCAACATCTCATGGTTATGAATATGCTTTTGTATGTGTTGATGCATGTACCAGGTTTACTTGGATATATCCTGTGCGAAGTGCAACCTCTGATGCCACGTTTTCTAGTCTCACTTCCTTAGTATGCATTTGATAATCCCAGGACCATCCATTTGGATGGTGGTCCTGCAGTTACTGCAAAGGAAACCTAAAACTGGGCAACCACATTTTGGTTACTTTGGGATTTCAGTGCCCCAACCACCCCCAAAGTAGTGGGGTTGTGGTCTGGGAAAATGCTGAGGTTAAATGATTATTAACCAAGTTACTAGTTGCTTGCCCCACACAGTGGTATCTATTTATTCCTATGGTACATGTGAGCATTCACAACATACCTGATGATACAAATGGTGAGACACCATATGAAATGTTACACGTTTTTTCACTGACAATCATATTTCTGCACCATGGAGAGCTTAGAACCATTGGTTCTATTAGAGAAATTTAGGGCATTTTTTTTTTCAGCCCACTTCACCTTGCACCACCAACTTTTTCTTACTGTTGGCCAGCTTGTCCTGGAGAGGGTGACTCCGAGAACTTTTACTACAGAGAACAATCAGAGCCAACCGAGAACAGTAAGTTTTGATATTTTACAACCTGCTAAATACTTACAGGACGTTCACAGAACCACTGACTGACACACTGGATGCTGTTAAAGATGACAAGATAAAACAAACAGAGGATGACAGAAATGCCACCAGAACACAGCCACTAGAATCATAGCCACGTAACAGACTGAATCATGATCTGACATCTGAACCTGCAAATGTGAAGGAGAAGGATGAACGACAGACGTGATACATTCACAGTTAATATGGAATGTATGAAAAATGAATCATCAACATCATTATGGAGAAAACAGACTGAACCTGAATTATCTTATACAGTAAGAAAGAAATGCAAAGATGGAAGCAAAAGGATGCTAGAAAATTGGTTATGATGTCTCCTTCTTACAATCTGCAGCATTATCATAACATCAACCCTAGCTGTCGTTTTAAAACTGCATTGGGATTATGTTAACAAGCAGGAAGCACCTGAACTGAATTGGACTGCACACTATACAAGTTATTTGATCGTGAGGACTACCTCCAAGAACCATCTCAAAGGGAGAGACACAGCTCAAAGTGAAATGAATACACTGGTATTTCACAAGGAACCTATTGAGATCATTCCAAAAACCGATTATACATGAGAGAGATGTGATTGGACTATTTCAAATCCTAATAATTTACTCAACAATGATGGCAAAGCATGCGTAAAACAGAAAAAGACGGGACAGATGCTTGTGAAAGACTTTGGATGCACCTATGAAGGTGATGCAAGAAAATACTTTGCCATATAGTGTATCATTGAATGACTACTGCAAACAGCCTTCTTATGCTGAAAAGAAGTGCTATGTTAATTCTGGACATTGCTATTATCCAGACAGAAAATGACCGGAAAAAGAAATAAAGGCTGATAATTGTCAACACCCAGCTGTCTCAAAATGGAACATGGTACTGAGAAAACCTGATTGATTATCAAAGCACCTCACAGTACAAGACACAGATTGTTGCCTACAACTCAGAAAACGTGGTTAATAGGAAGGAGCAGAAGAGGAATGTGGATTTCTACTGGAGTGAAAACCATCCTGGAACAATATTCTGTAACAATGAACTTTACAATGACATTTGGTGGCATATGAATTTGAAGTCGGAAGAAACATATCAATTAACGAAAGAAACCTTGATGCAATTAATAAATAATAACACAGGCCTACTAAGAGCAGATGCCCTGCCAAGAGAATGGAATATAAAAGACCAGCAAAATCTGTCAGAAACCTTACATCCTGGGACACTTGTACTAAAGCACGATTTGCAGCTTTTCTTAAACTCTACATATTATGTACATACCTGCAAAGTAAGGAACTCCTGTAAACATAAACACAGAGACATTGCTACAACAAAGAATCTGTAATTGTTCTTTTGCAGATGTGATCTACCGATGTACTCCTTGCTCTTTTGGTATAACTATACCCATCAAAACGGTAAATGGCTCCATAGAATCAAACGACAAAGGATTTTTGCTATATTCTGGACTTCCAGGAATGTGGTGCATGGACAGAAAAATTATAATTACTAAAGCAATCATGCTATTTTTTCCCTGTATCAGAAATGTGTCAGTGACAATGTGTAATATAATACAGATACTATAATTAATGGTATAAAATAAACACATAATGTGTTAATTACAAAGGTGGATAGACTTTGTGAATATCTGAAACGCAATTGAAAATTATTGCTAAAATGCCAAATGCAGCTGCAGTATGGCCTACAAACAAATATTAGACAAAGTATAAGAGCATAACAGCTAATTACCCAGATAAATAATTGAATCATGATAGTTAAAGATCATACGATTACAATAACAACTGCAATAACGTTTAAACTTTAGAAGAAAATGTGAACTGCTCTTATTAAATCAGAAACTACTCGATATACGTTTAAGTTTGCAGAGTGGTATAATTAATACAATCTAATTAATATACGTGAAGTACTTCAACAGTTAAAATGTAACTGAAAGACAGGCAGAAACTTTACTTCACCTATCATAAAGTTTATTTATAATGATAAACATATTCAGTCTGCCAGAGCTAAGGCCAGTCAATGGAAAGTAAAAGAGTATTATGGATTAACCCGTCCAGGTGATATACATGATGAGTTTGGAAATTGATCATTTAGGTCACCTATTGCAAACTGGTGAAAAGATGTCAAAGATATAAATTCAACATCCATACCACTCTATGTATATATATTAAAATACACGTAATCAAATATTTTATCGGTTTTTCAAATACCAGGGAAATGTTATTTGGTTTTGATGGTTAAAGGTACATAAAGCCACCTATACAAAGGTAGAGTTAAAATATAAATACCTTCAATATTGCATCTAAGTGCTTTCTTAACTCACTTTTAGAAATAATAAAAAATCCAAATCATCTTAAGTTACACCCAACAGCCGCTGGTAAATATATTTAAAAAATTAAGATTCTCATTGTTAAGCATCCCATCTTACGAACGTGACTTTCCACAATGGCTGTCAGATCTTGGTAAAAAAAAAATAAAAAAAAAAATTCAATATTTGGGTGTTTCTGGTATTTTAAGCCACTAATAACTGTAGTTATTATATTAAAAAAACGTAACTTAGGGAATAAGTTGTCTTCTCCCTAACAGGACAAAGAAAGATGAATAATGTCATATTTCCAATTATCAACTATTCTAAATATATTGAGACATTTTGAATAAAAGAGTATTTTTATCATTTAAAGAGAATGTAATTTTACATGCCATTGTGAACAAAGGCGGTAAATACTGTTTCATATTATCCTTATATCTCTAAATCATATACAATGGTTTTATCTCTAAAACAAAACACTAGACAGATTAACTATGTTACTATTTCATCTATCATTATTATACAAAGTATAACAACAAATGTAAAGATTTTTCCACAGATTTTACCTGTTAACATTTTTAGCACAACAGCACCTGATGTCATTGAGATGTCTATCACTGAGATGTTACAAAGATTCCAGTACAGCAAAAAGAGGCGTTCTTGAGAATCCACTTCGATTGCTGTATCAACATAACATTTACTATAATGGGATCCATGTCACTTAAGACAATGTCTTGGAAATGCGGTCAATTAATTTATTCCGTAAAAGAATATCGGAGAGTATCCAATCTATACACATCATAATCGGTGTAAAGATATTTCATGAAAAAACAAAACAAAAAAAGCAAAGACAAAGACAAATACCAACACCATCACCACGGTGATAACAGATGATGCTGATTCAATATCTGCAACCAATTCTAGCCAAATATTTGGAAAGCTGGACTCTACAATCTATACTCTAAAACAAATACCCGGGTATTCTACAAACATAACCTCCAGCAATGTATCTAAGGAATGTAAACTTCTACAGGCCTTTACAGACTTTGGATTACAAATACAATTAATACTTTTAATTTTGGATTAAAATTCGTATCTGGATCCATCCAAGAATATCTCACTCTGGAACTTGGCGTTCTTTTCAATTCTTTCCCAGACAAAAGCTTTGCTCATTTTAATCAACCACCTTTACAGGAAAAGATCACACTACGGATATTTTACTGTTACAACAATGATCAAAGATGCTGGGAGCACAAAAAACCTAAAGACTGTTGGAGAACTTTGGTTCACTAATTTAAGGAAGAAATGCTCTACAATGCCCACAGTTTAATGGAGAGGGTGTTATGGGCAAATGCAAATATTACAAGTTTTAGAATGAAATTTTGTATTTCTTAAACTGTGTACTTTGTCTTTAAGAGATATTGCAAATTGACAAGGTGTTAGAAATGGAACATATTGTTTTTCATAGATGTTTCTTTAAGCAATAACCTCAGTGCATAATATGTTTGCGCCATTTTGTCCCAGACGAATTACAATAACAATAACGCATAAACACGTTTCAAGGCTATACTACGACTCTTTCAGTACACAATATACTGTGGTAACCCCAAGTTAATGGAACTTCCCCAAATCCGGGAATCTCCCACGACTGTGCACTTACGTCTTAGTATAAACAACAGATAAGCTATTCAGACTTTAAGATGCCATCTTGAACTAAGTCAGGAAAATTTCCATGACGTATACACCCTTTAGTTATGGCCTTTATGGTAAGGGAGGTCCTAAATTGATTTAAAGTAGACAAGTTACTTTTTCATATTGAACTATGGTGACTCTAAAATGACGACACTTAAGGTATAAATAGGTGTACTTTTAAATGTTAACAGACAGAGGAGAGACTTGGAGACAGATGCTGCTCCATCTTAAAATGACTGAGAGGCTGACATGATGACATGTTCAGAAGGGTATGTTAACCTATTAATGATATTTGCAAGCATTTAATTTCATCTTATAAACTCTGCTATAATGGATTTTATATGTCTATGTTTATATTTTTATATAATAAATATCTAAAAGACAAAACTATTGCTTCCAAGACAATCCTTATTTTATATTGTATTCTCAATTATTTATATATGTTAAATAGAGGATCTCTTACTAACTATATAACATTATGGCTAAGATATCTGTATGGTTAGCCCTGCTAAGTTCTATGCTTTAAGACATTATAGAGGTAAATAAGGGAACCGCCAGCGGTTACACACTGACCCCTACCGGTCATTCGGTGTACTACAGGCTTCTCAGACATTATTGCATTTCATGTACAAACCATCGAACCACTGCATTTTCGCCTACACACTGACCCCTACCGGTCATTCAGTGTACTACAGGCTTCTCAGACATTATTGCATTTCATGTAAAAACCAACCTTGCTTCATTTAAACGATTGTCATTTCGGTTTGTGTTTTCTGGTCGGCACTTATTCATAGTATATTCTATGCACGATTGCTGTTCGCATTAAAATGCATACGGTTAAGCTATTCATGCTAACTTCTGTTTCCCTTCATACTAAGATTCGGTTATTCTGCTATGTATTCACATAGATCTTTTTCATGAGTTACATTTCATCATTTCATGTATTTACATTTGGTTAAAAAGTTGCTTGGTTAAATAGACAGACTTTTTAAGGTATCACTTATTACATCAAGGGTATAAAACCAGCTAACATTTCTGTATAGACATTGGACTCCCACGCTTACTGGAGTTTTTTTTTTTTTTTTATAATTATCCATTTCATTACAATTAAATCAGCCTACGTTACAGGCCTCATTTCTTTGTTGTTAACAATGACACAAGGATTTAATTCCTTTTCATGCATACTCGGGTTGAATCACACGTACTGATCCAACCAATCATACGTTTCCTGCACAGTAATCGGTTAAACTTTCAAATACTTATTTTACACGATCTTAGGTTGTCTATTTTGTTTCAGTTTGCTTATTATATATATATGGTTTTAATAAAGTTATTTTAATTTACAATGCAGATATTACATGTATATTACTGTTATGGTTAGCCTACATTACGGCTCCTTTTTCTGTCATGCTCGTACGACATACCACGAGTTCAAGGACACGGTCCTATTTTCAAAGAGTATAATGGAGATATGATGTTATTACAACCATGTACATTACGATTACATGGCACTAACTATTCAGGCCATTTATTATCATACTCATACGATATACCACGAGTATATAAGAACACGGTCCTACCTTCCACAGAGGGTTTCGGGTTGAATCACATGCATTGGTTCAACCACTCATACGTCACGTTACAACATTTTCTGCATAGATTGTCATTTCACATAATTTCACATGGCATTTACAAACTCAGGCCTTTTCTTGACACACTCAGACGACGTAACACGAGTATTCAAGAACACGGCATATACGTCTCACAAGACTTTCGTTTTTTGAATCACACGTTCTGGTTCATACATTCATACGTCACTTTACAGCAACATTTATGATTCTGCATATTGTCACTTCACATTAAAAAGTCCCTTGCATTCCCAGATCAGTTTAGTGACATGCATATCATCTGATCACCTTCCATATATACACATTACACGGCCAATCCCCTGCTGCCAGGTATCGGACTCAGCGTAACGCTTGTCACCAAGCATAGGCAGTCATGTCACTATCATACTCATAGATTTTACACCTCCCACACATACTGCTAGAAGCCCTAATCCCAGCCTATACAGATTACACAGGTCTCACAGGATCCATTCTCACTCTATCCCTTTTTAGGTTTATCCAGGTTTTCATACCTGTCGAATCTCAAAACTTCATACATACTACCAGGTACGTAAGCCTGCTCACGTTGTAGTTCACATACGTTTCATTCTTCTAGGCCATAGAGTACTGGCAAGTTAGGGGTATAGGCCCAAATAGGTACCTCCCTTCTTGGCATTTCTGCCTATCGTTTAGTGGTCCGCGAGGCCAACACCCCGCCTCAACGTTTCGGAGGCAAACGCCATCGGGCCACACGTGAGTTAGCCGCCTCGCAATATTATAGAGAGGGCCTCACCTGTCACTCCCTCCCCCTGTTTTCTTTTACTATCACCGAGAGGCCTACGATTCCTGCCACTACGACGGGTGGCCTCAATAACCCCTCGCGCCAACTCATAGACAGAGCCTCTCATAGCCACTTGGCAACTAGCAGGGCCTCACCTGTCACAAAACAAGATTAATTTTTCGCCTTTCAGGCCTAGTTAGCCTGCCAGTATAACCCCTGGGGAATCGGTCACTACACCCCTTACCATGGCTGGGTCGGCCGCTGCGACCCCTCCAGCACTGGTTGAGTTGCAATCACTTTCTCCAGCCATCTGTTTCAGGGCACATGCTAAATCTGTGTCCAAATAAAATGTATCCCAAACTATACTTAACATCAATAAACATTTCTGTACTTACGACATTACTGCCACATCATCCATCTAGACATTTGGTGGAATTCATTATCTCGGGTCTATCAGAAGGATTCACACAGGCCTCATACACATGCCTTCCGGAATCCTGGAATGTCCTAATTTACAATCCGCACAACAAACCCTACAGCGGTGGAGACACTCATAGCCAGGAAGTGGCAGAGGACTTCCTATGGGGGCCCTTCCAGTCCCCTCCGTTCACCACATGGCGGACAAACCCCATCGGTATTGTCACGGGGAAATCTTCTCACAAACAGAGACTTATCATTGATCTATCAACACCTCACACCTCTGCCACTCCTAGTCTGAACTCCCTCATACCCTCTGAGGAATTTTCACTGCAATATTCCACCATAGATCACGCCATTACGGCTATCATGCAGGCAGGGGCCGGAGCATGGCTCAGTAAGACTGATATCACAATGCTTTCAAGTTACTGCCTATCCACCCTACACTGTGTCACCTGCATGGTATCAAGTGGGCAGGGAACTACTATTTTGCTCACGTTTAACATTTAGGTTCCAAAGTAGTCCGGCCATTTTCGACGTATTCGCCGAAACCCTATGCTGGTTTTATTAAATATAGCCAGATGCCCTACAGTTATACATTATCTGGATGCTTTCTTACTGGTCGAGGAGAATATTTCCCCTCCCAGGAGCCTAAAAGAAACCATCAGTCTATTCGAACAGGTGGGTGTCCCAGTCTCCTCCACCAAGACTGAAGGACCAGATACCTTCATCACATTCCTGGGTATCATACTAGACTCAGCCACCATGCAAGCTAGCCTGCCACGCCCAAGGTAGAAAACATTCTGATCAACATAATCTCTACATACAACTCGGTACTTGCAACCGCAAGAATTACAGTCTCTGCTTGGGTCACTGAATTTTGCCATTCGCATCATACCTCAAGGCCGGGCTTTCATCTCACAACTCCTTTAAATGTTTCCCACTTTTAGACATGATGGACACAGGTCACCCCTGGATACCCAAGCCACGGCAGGCGTAATTATGTGGAGAAAATTTTTAACCACCTTGAATGGTAAAAGCATGTTCCTTCCAAAATTGTCTGACTCCTCACCTACCATTTGGTCAGACGCGGCGTCTACCACAGGTTTTGCAGCAATTTTTCAGGAACGAATGGCTTTGGGGCAGCTGGCCTTCAGAAGTTCAGGACCTGGAGGGTTTTTCCACTACCTCAGCTCTGTTTGAAATATACCCATCGTGACGGTTGCCGTGGCATGGGTGCATTTATGGGCAGGTTCGTCTGTACGTTGCTACTCAGACAACCAAGTAACTTGTCACATTATAAACAAGGCCGATCCAAATCACTGACTATTATGAGATTCTTGAGGAAACTCACTTGGCTGGCTGCATGTCATAATTTTCTCTTGTTTTGTATTCATGTTCCAGGTGTATGTAACACTGCTGCTGACAATTTGTCTCGCTTTAATTTCCAGGCTTTTCGTCAAATACTCCCATCAGCCGCACTCACAGCCACGAACACCCCACTATTCCACCATCTAGTAATGGACTAGATGCTATTATGCAACATAGCAGAACATTGTCCCAATTAGCACTGTCTACTAATACCCGGGATACTTACGATAGAGCTTTCATTTGATTTAAAGATTCCTTTCTGAACACAACATCTTACAACCTTTCATCGTGACATCCTGGTTGGGCTTTGCTTCTTTTTGCCACCTCAAACTCAAACTATGATACAACACAATCAAACCATATCTGACAGGCATCCAACATCACATGCTAACTTTACAACCAGACAAATCAAGTGTCCTCCTACCAATTAAGAACATCCTTAGGGGTATTCAGAGATCCGAACCCCCACGTACGGCCCAGAGGCTACCCATAGATTTCCATATTTTTAAAGACTTATACAATTCACTAGACTTAAACCCTTTGCCAACAACAGAAACCTCATCGTTAAAACCGCCATATACGTAGCCTTGTTTATGGTTTCTTGAGACCAAGAGAATTTACCGCCATCAGCACAACACAGTCCACTCACATCCTACTTCATTCACACTTAACAAAACACATGGACTATTATATCTTGACTCTGCCTCAATCCAAAACCAGTCAACATGCACTTTCAGTAGAGGTTAAGTACTATCCTACTCACAACAGGTGGAGCCCCGTCAAACCACTGGACTCATATACCCAGCGTAACAACGAACCACCATCTCAACCACTTTCAGTCTACAAGGTTCGGTACTCACTACCACCACCTTTATGACACACGTCAGGTCTTTACTTACACAGCTGGGCCTCAAATCAGCTAACTATTCGGGCCACTCCTTCCGCATAGGAGCGGCCTCCACAGCATCCAGTGCAAACATTCCAGGTCATGTTATCAAGTCACTAGGGCGCTGGAGATCATCGGCTTACTCTAGATACATACCTAACCCGGTACAAGAAGTAAGAAATGCCTTTCAAGACATGTCTGGTTAAAGTATGTATATTGCTGGTATGTAATAAATTTGATTTTCTACTTTTGCCCTCTTTATTTACAGGCCTACCTCATCGTCGGTTCCGGCACACCACAACCGACTTGCCATTTTAATACCATCCTACACTTATCAGTGTTTGTATCTTCTGTACTATCATGAGCCCTTAACACAAGCATTAAGGCCTTTTGGCCTGTAATTGTGGGAGGGGCGTATGACACACCTCTTCCCTACTTAAGGGACACCCCTTACCTGGCTCCATATCGTTCGAGGTCAGCGCTGCATCACCCTCCCACCCACTCCTCATTATTAACTCCTTTTCTCTTTACATTTCTTCTTGGTGGGCCCTCTTTATTTACAGGCCTACCTCATCGTCGGTTCCGGCACACCACAACCGACTTGCCATTTTAATACCATCCTACACTTATCAGTGTTTGTATCTTCTGTACTATCATGAGCCCTTAACACAAATATATATATATATATATATATATATATATATATATATATATATATATATATATATATTTGGAAGTATTGTGTATGTGTGTGGTGCAGTGTGTTGGGGGGGGGGTTCTGTGTGTATGTAAGGGGTGCAGTATGTGTGTGTGATGGATGCTGTGTGTGAGAGTGCTGTGTGTGATGTGTGTGACAGTGCTGTGTGTCAGAGTGCTGTGTGTGACAGTGCTGTGTGTCAGAGTGCTGTGTGTGCTGTGTGTGTGAGTGCTGTGTGTGTGAGTGCTGTGTGTGTGTGAGTGCTGTGTGTGAGTGCTGTGTATGCTGTGTGTGACAGTGCTGTGTGTCAGAGTGCTGTGTATGCTGTGTGTGTGAGTGCTGTGTGTGAGTGCTGTGTGTGCTGTGTGTGAGAGTGCTGTGTGTGATGTGTGTGAGAGTGCTGTGTGTGATGTGTGTGAGAGTGCTGTGTGTGATGTGTGTGAGAGTGCTGCGTGTGATGGGTGTGAGAGTGCTGAGTGTGAGAGTGCTGTGTGTGATGGGTGTGAGAGTGCTGAGTGTGATGTGTGTGAGAGTGCTGAGTGTGATGGGTGTGATGGGTGTGAGAGTGCTGAGTGTGATGGGTGTGAGAGTGCTGAGTGTGATGGGTGTGAGAGTGCTGCTGTGTATAAATGTTAGAATGGATTGTGTGTAAAGGGAGGGGCTGTAAATAAACAAATAAATAAAGGGCATTATTTCCCCCCCCTCCCTTCTTACCTTTAGCCTGGGAGGGGGGGACTGGTACCTGGGACTGGGAGGCAGAGTGGCAGTGTTCCCTGGTGGTCCTCGTGGGGAGTGAACTCTAGCCTGCAGGCTAGAGTTCACTCTCGCGAGATCCGGTCGTTGCCATGGCAACGCTCCGGATCTCGCGAGAGGAACCCGGCGGAGCTGCAAGTTAGAGCTCCGCTGGGTCCTCTCTCCGTGCAGGCTGGCTCCCTCCCTCTCTCTCCCCGCAGGCGGCCGCATTGGATAGCATGTGGGCCGGTGGGGGAGATCTTTGATCTCCCCACCGGCCCGCC
Source organism: Pelobates fuscus (assembly GCF_036172605.1). Classification (NCBI taxonomy): domain Eukaryota; kingdom Metazoa; phylum Chordata; class Amphibia; order Anura; family Pelobatidae; genus Pelobates; species Pelobates fuscus. The sequence continues at coordinate 244,490,118 of NC_086317.1, forward strand.
ATGGAATACAGCGGGGCCGGCGCTTGGATAGTGCCGGCCCTGCATAGACCAGCAGGGGAGATCCTGGGACTTCCCCTGCCGGCCTCGGCCCACGGCCACCGCGGCCCACCAGGCATTTGCCCGGTGTGCCCGATGGCCAGTCCGGGCCTGATACAGACTATTGACTCGAGTATAAGCCGAGTTGGGGTTTTTCAGCACAAAAAATGTGCTGAAAAACTCGGCTTATACTCAAATATATACGGTAAGTATCACAAAACCTATAAAACAATGCATTTCTAAGAAAAAGACTAAAGAATGAGGGTAGAAGTGACCTGGAGATGGAAGGAGACAGATGGATGGAGACGGGGATCTGTGGATTAGAGACGGTCGGACAGATAGTGGAACAGTTAGTGGTCTGTGTAGGGGGAGGGAAAGAGTGGGCAAGATCAAAATATAGTTAAGAAAGGAAGAGAGGACCTTAACTTTGGTGACAACATGCCATGTGTACATCTGATACCATAAACCTCAATTGTCTTACTGTCAACTTTTGTCTCAACTACTTATTATGTAGCACTTACAATTTCTGTGGGCAATCTACAGCCTACTGTTCAGTTTTCTTATTATCATAATATGCAGAAACAATTACTAAAGATTGTAAAGGCTTTAGCTTACTGTGATAACATGAGGCAGGCACACGAGACACAACATAATGAAAAAGACAGAATAATTATATTAGTATAGAAAAACAAAAATATATATAGAGAAAGCTAAGATTTCCCATTTATATGTAACGTTAGAGGCAATAAAATCTGAAAACCCATGGAAAGATATTGCACAGTATTCGTACATGATCCAAACTTTAAAAGGATTATAATTAATTAATCAATATTTGTGCGCAGAGGAGCTCTAAATATGCATAAGCATTTGATAAAAAAACTACATTCATTCAAAAGCTCGAAAATACTTTTTAAATAGCGCAAATGGTTTTTTTGTATGTGACACATGCTTAACTTGTAATAGAACTGGAAATAAAAAGAGGCATGTAATGAAATTTGAATACCCTCTTATTAAGCATGAAACGCATACTATAAAACAATTAACAACATGTTAAACAAATAATATAATATGAACTCCAAGGCAATTCAGAATATTGTGTAGGAAGATTCACAAGGGCATTACAAGAATCTATTAGGGGCACAGATGCAATATAGTATATAAATAAATGGGTAATTTCATTTTAAATTAAAACATAATTCTAACCCTGAAGAATTACAATTTATAACAATTCAAAGGGCAGATAGAAACTGAATGGGTGATGATCTAATTAGAAAACATGGTAGAGTGGAGATTAAATGGATTTTAATTTATATTCATTAATACCATATTGCTTTAATTCTGACTATGAATTGTGCCATTTTTAAAATTAATTAAATGGCAATGTCCAAATTTTCTTCACTTTTTTTCTAGACATCCTGCCATCTACAGAAACAGAAATTAAGGGATTATAGGAAAAGATATTTCTATGTATTGCTATTTGAAATGACTATTTTGTGTAAAACATATATGAATAATACATGGTTATAAATATATATTTAATTATATTAATCTAAATAAAAGCAGGAGCGCATTGAGGAACTGGCCTTGGGGCAGCAGGGGGGTAAATCCAGTCATGTTGACAGTCATTATTGCATGCATGTGTATAACCATTAAGCATGTCTCTAGAGCTCTTTATAAACAATAAGCCCTTCAAAGTTGGTGCCTGAAGGAAACTATTTTCTAAAACCAGAATAAGAGTGATCAGGCATGGCTATGATGCAGCCATTACTTATATTGGGGTAAATACCATCAAATATCCACTGGGTATTTCTTACCTTTTAAAACCTGTTCTCTTCCTATTTTTTTTTACCACAATGTGCAAATTTCATTCATGTACCAGTTACACTTTACAAAGTGGATTGCATTTTTCTTTTACAAACTTAAGGGACACTCTCAGCATCACTACAACTTGGATTTGATTTTGGCCTCAAGATGCTGTATTTTTCTGCATGCTTAAATCTTTCTAATTTGTGCTAAAAAATTAAATATCTTGCAGAAAATTGCATCATAAGCCTGTCCCCTTTGCCACACTCCTTCACTCCAAAAAAAAAAACTTCCTTATCAAATGTACGCACGCAGATTTGACACTGACAACATCGAGTAAGTTGAAGTACAGAGAAACCTGCATTAGAAGGAGAGGACACTCAGCGAGACATATAGCAAGGATCTCACTACATGTTTGCAGTTCACAGTCAGCACAACTCATGTATTTTGGCCGAACCTCTTTGTCCAAAATTACAAAAAATATTGTTTTAGCTCTGCTGGTCACATCTAACAATCTGTGAATAAAATCAACATTTAAAGGGTGTCCCCTAGCCACCAATCATCTTTTTTCACACCAATTATCTATTTTTATGTCACCACTCTAAATTTAAGAATCGAACATGCTCTTCCAATTCACAAGTCATTTGTTTTAGAATTAGTTAACGTAGCAGTTCAGAAATCAGGAATTCAGATGGTCTTCTTTATTGCACTTCATACAAACAAATCTCTAGGTCTACTTGAAGATGAACAACAGTATACTCTGTGCTGTTGAACAGTTTGGCGTTGTGTTCCTGGTAAAAAGCTGCAAGTTTATCTAATTACTTCGATAAAGTTAACCATAAAGCAATAAAGGTAATTGTATATTAAATGTCCCCCTGTAGACGTGCATTTCATCCTATCCCCAGGTGTTATTAACAATTAGTTGGTCCTGCAATCTTGCAATACTCTGGAAACACAGCAGAGGAAGAGTAGTTTACCACTATGAAATCCATAATATCATTTCAATTAAAAGAACAATGTTATTGCAGATTTGCAAAGTAGCATATTTTAAATTCACAGCATATTATACGTAATCAATTAGATTTCCCCTTTTATCACAACACAAGTCAATAGTAGCAGTTATGAGCATCACTGCTACAAATGATGCCACTGGTTTGGCTAAAAGTTTTCCGTAGCAGATTTCTGGGATCTGGTGTAAAACTTCTCTTTTCTCGGGGGGAGGAAAATTATGTAGATTTTGATCAATTTTCCAAAAAAGGATATGAGGATGGAGAATATAACAGATTGTAGAGTTATGAAAAAGGATAGTTTTGTGAGGATTGGAGAAGCAACGGATAATAAAATCAAGGTGCAATGGGTGGTAAATGATGAATATGGGAGGAGTAAATATACAAGAGAAATAATGAGGAGGGAATTACATAGTTACATAGCTACATAGCTGAAAAAAGACTTGTGTCCATCAAGTTCAGCCTTCCTCACATATGTTTTTGCTGTTGATCCAAAAGAAGGCAAAATACCCAGTCTGAAGCAAATTCCAATTTTTGACACCAAAATGGCAGTCAGATATCACCTTGGATCAAGCAGCTATTATCCCACTAATTAGAAATTATATCCCTGTATGTTAAGTATTTATCCAATTTCTGTTTAAACAGCTATATGGCTGATAATCCCCATTCTTATAGTTCTTACTGTAAAAAAGCCTTTTCTTTACCTTAGACTAAATCTCTTCTTCCAGCCTAAATGTGTGACCTTGTGTCCTATGTATAGCCCTGTCTATGAATAGATTTCCAGATAATGGTTTGTACTGCCCCCGAATATATTTGTATAATGTTATCATATCCCCTCTCAGGCGCCGTTTTTCCAAACTAAAGAGTTTTTAATTTTTTAACCTCTTTTCATAACTAAAATGCTTCATTCCTTTGATCAATTTTGTAGCTCACACCTGCACTTTTTCTAGTGCCATGATAACCTTCTTTAGAACTGGTGCCTAAAATGGCACAGCATATCCAAGAAATCCCAAGAAATAATGCCCTTTTTTTATAAATGACAATACCTTACTGGCCTTAGCCGCTGCTGATTGACACTGTACATTGTTGCCAAACTGTTATTTTCATCCTGAGAATTTATGCCCCTATTTATACATGACAACACCTTATTGGCCTTAGCAACTGCACATTGACATTGCATATTGCTGCCTTATTTGTTGTCTATCACAATTCCCAAATCATACTCGTGTGTTGTTATCCCTAATTCACTAACATTTAGGGTGTAAATTGCTAGTGCATTCTTAACCCCGAAGTGTATAACTTTGCATTTCTCTACTTTAAATTTCATCTGCCATTTTAGTGCCCAGTCCCCCAATCTATCCAAATCCCTCTGCAGCAAAGCAATATCCTGCTCACATTTTATTACTTTACACAGTTTTGTGTCATCTGCAAAAACCAAAACATGGCTTTCAATGCCTGTTTCAAGATCATTCATAAATATGTTGAATAGAAGCGGTCCCAAAACAAAACCCTGAGGGACAATACTTACCACTTTTGTCCAGCTTGAAAATTTACCATTAATGACAACTCGTTGTTAAGCCAATGTTCTATCCAAGAACAAGAATATAAGCAATATAAGCAATACGATTTTATGCAACTATAAACCATTTTTAAAAAAAGCAAGTGTTATAATATTATTATAATATCAATAATTATACTATACATTGATAAGTCACAACATTAAAACAACTGACAGGGAAAGTGAATAACATTGGTTACATCCTTAACATGAAACCTGTCAAGGGGTGGAATATATTAGGCAGCAAGTAAACAGTCAGTTCTTGAATTTAATGTGTTGGAAGCAGGAAAAAAGTGCAAAGATCTGAGTGACTTTGACAAGGGCCAAATAGTGTTGGCTAGACAATTGGGTTGGAGCATCTCCAAAACTGCCAAAAAATTTATTCTGGTATGTTCCTGGTAAGCAGTGGTTAGTACCTACCAGAAATGGTGCAAGGAGGGACAAATGGAGAACCAGAATCAGTCATGGTCTCATTGATGCACATGGGGAGCGAAGGCTACCTGGTCTGATGATTCACAATTTCTTTTAGATCAGATGCATCAGGTGTTTTTATCATTTTTCTGGGGAAGAGATAGTCGCAGGATGCAATATTTGAAGAGGGCAGGTTGGTGGAGGCAATGTTTTGCTCTTTGCAATGTTCTGCTGGAGAACTTTAGGTCCTGGCATTCATGTGGATCTTACTTTGACATGCCTAGAGGTTATTGTAGGCCATGTACACCCCTTCATGGCAATAATGTTCCCTGATAGCAGAAGTCTCTTTCAGCAAGATAATGCATCCTGATACAATGAAAAAAAAAATCAGGAATTGTTTGAGGAACACGATAGAGAGTTCAAGGTGTTGCCTTGGCCTTCATGTTCCCCAGATCTCAATCCGAAAGAGCATTTATGGGATGTGCTGATTCATAAAGGACCCACCTTGAAATTTTCAGGACCTAAAATATCTACTGCTAATGTCTTAGTGCCAGATACCACAGGGCACTTTCAGAGGTCTTGTGGAGTTCATGCCTTGATGCATCAGCAATGTTTTGGCAGCACAATGAGGATACATGATATTAGGCAGGTGGTTTTAATGTCGTGGCAGAAAATACTATATTGTTTTCAGTCTATAAATGACCTATTACAAGTGTAAATGGTTAGAATGGAAATGCTTGAATACAAAAGGATACTGATTCTAAGAAGAAAAAACATTTACAGTGGATTTCTAAATAGGAAGCCTGTATAAAAAGAGGGCCTCGTTTTTGTTAATGTGCATCTGCAAATGCAACTGTTCATTTTTGCCATAGCCTTGTTTTTTTTCTTTCTAATTTGTGGTCTTCCAACTTAGAAAGACTCCATTTTCCATTTTTATTATTTTACTTATATAGATGATAGACAGATCAATAGACAGACAGACAGACAGAGAGAAGAAAGACAGACAGACAGACAGAGCGAGAGATAGATACAGTTTTGCTCAAAAGTTGGCATACCCTTCGAGAAATGGTAATATATGTACCATTTAAAAAAAAAAAAAAAAAAACATAAGTCAGCAGGCAAAACACATGTATTTTCATTCTTATATTGGAGACTGCGTATTAAGCTGTTAGTCTGTGATACTAACAAGCCTACATTTTGTTCTTTATCCTTTTTCTTTCTTATATGAAAGTAGAATAAATTCATAAGAACCTTATCTGATTCTGCATTGTATATCCCCCATTTATCTACAATTTGGACTTTTATGTATTGTTGATATATAAGACTAAGGAACTGTTCATTAACACTTTTCTGGATGTTTTAAGCGTTTTAGAATTTTTGGAATTGTATTGATATTTATATCCATATTTATATCTATTCTCTGATAATATATTATACATTTAGTATTTATTGATTATATGGTATAAGCTCCTGGATAATTTTTATCTTCTTATATTTGTGAATTCTTATGGGATTTGGTGAAATCCTATCTTTTCCAGTTTCAGAGCTTTTATCCTATTTTCTGTCTTATTCCCTCTTACACACTCTCTGATAGACATATTTTTTGACTATCAGGACTTATCACTTATGAGATTCATATTCAGCTTTAGGTTATAATAGAATGGCATAAGCATAAAACAAAACATGGCAACAAGATGAAATGACCCCTGTTCAAAAGTTTGCATATCCTTAGTTCTTAATATTGTGCATTGCCCCCTTTAGCATCAATGACAGCATGCAGTCTTTTTTAATAGTTGTCTATGAGGTCCCTAATTCTTGACGGTGATATAGCTGCCCATTTGTCTTAGCAAAATGCCTCGTGCAGGTCGTGCAAAGTCTTTGGTCGTCTTGCATGATCCATATGTTTGAGATATTTCCAGAGTGGCTTGATGATATTAAGGTCAGGAGACTGTGATGGCCACTCGAGAAACTTCACATTTTTCTGCTGTAACCACTGAAGTCAATGCCAACTTGGCCTTGTGCTTAGGGTCATTGTCATGCTGAAAAGTCCAAGAGCGTCCCATGCGCAGCCTTCATGCAGAAGAATGCAAATTATCTGCCAGTATTTTCTGATAACATGCTGCATTCATGTTGCCATCAATTTTCACAAGATTCCCTGTGCCTTTAGAGCTCACATGCACCCAAAACATCAATGAACCACTGCCATGCTTCACAGTAGGGATGTCATTCTATTCACTATAGGCCTTGTTTACCACTCTGCAAACATAGCGCTTAAAGCTCTATTTTGGTCTTGTCACTCCAAATTACAGTGTGCTAGAAGCTGTGAGGCGTGTCAAGGTGTTGTTGGGCATATTGTAACCAAGCTTTTTTTGTGGCCTTGGCGAGGTAAAGGCTACTTTCTTTTTCATCTTTATAAAGTTCCATTACCTTGTTACGCAGGTCTTTTCTGCTTCTGATGGCTCAGTATCTTGCCTGCTCAGTGCATCTATGTGAGAGCTAACAAACTCATTTACTATTTATACACAGACACTAATTGCAATTTAAAAAGTCACATGTATGGGAAATTAACATTTAATTGCCATTTTAACCTGTGTGTTACCTTGTGTGTCTTTAAAAAGGCCAAACATTCAAGGGTATGTAAACTTTTGTTCAGGGCCATTTGGGTGATTTCTGTTATTATTATGATTTAAAAAGGAGCCAAATAACTATGTGATAATAAATGGCTTCATATGGTCACTATTCTTCAATAAAAGACATTTTATTTTCGTGATCAGTCATATTTTCAAAATCAATGCCAAAATGTCACAATTTCTGCCAGGGTATGCAAACTTTTGAGTACAACTGTAGATAGATAGATAGATAGATAGATAGATACAGCATGTCATTTAGGTAGCACATTGCTACCTTCGTCTAAAGGCTAGAGGCCTTTTTTCTAAGACAAACTGTATCTCAGTAATAGCAGTGTTGTAAAACTAATGCATATGCTTAAAATAATTCTGATATCCATAAAACACCACTAGGAATTCGACCTAGATGTTCATGCTATTTGAACAATTCCACGCTGGCAAGGTCTCATTTCTTTCTCTTTTAAAGGGTTAATCTGCCAGGGGACTGATGGACAAGCCCAGATGAGTCTCTGAATGACAGAAAGATTTCAGAAATGGGTTTTGAGAGGTCCAATTTCAGAGTGATTGAGTGCAAAATAATTGAACTTGCTGGTATTCTTGCCCCTGTGTATTTATATGTTAATCTTACACCTTACAAGGTTCTCACACAGTAACGGACTCGGCAAAGCGGTGGGAGGAGGAAAGACTCAATGCTGAGAGGAAAAGCTTTTAAAATTAGACCACAAGTGCACACAGACTGCATTTTTCTGGTATAACCCATTATCTTACCTCTCCATCCCTCTCCCTGTGGAATATATTTCTATGCTTTCTTTAAAATATAAGATGTTCTTTGGAATCTTTTTTTTAGAAAGTGCATTAGTCCCTTCTGGCATAGAACCAGTAAAGGAACAAACAACAGCAAAATTCTGTTGCTGTAGGCCAGACAATATACTGATAAATACTTGGAAACATCAATTCGTATTTGCATGATCATGCACTAATTATGCTAAACAATATCCACCAACTCATATTTTGAGGGATCCTAAGGTTAGGTCACCTGTGTTTAAGAAGGACTTTTGTTTATGATTTTGATGCACTTTTATTGCACTTATTCATGTTGCATTCTCATGGTACAATACAAATTAAGGTTTCTAAATAATTATTAGAATGTTAAAATTTTACATTATCTAACAGGTTCCTGCAGCTTGGTGTGTGGTAGCAGTACAACCATTTTTTTTAAATGCTCTACTCCTAGTTTCATTATGCTCCTGAAATGTTTCCAATGTGTTCTGTAGCAGAGGTATCCCCTGATTGGTCCTTCTCCAACTAGTCATTTTATTCATGTTATGAGGTTATGGGTTCTGTGATGTTTATAGGTTTTATTATTAAGGAACGCACAGGCAATTTCATGAATATACACGGATAAACCAACTTCTGTGCAAGCACTTTCACAGAAAGCTATGTTGTTGCTTAGTACAATGTACTTAACCCCTTCCTGAATAAGCCAGAATTCCATGCGCCCTCTTTGACTCTTGTATTCGTTCTTCTCTAACTTAACACTTTCTCTTTAAGTGCACCAGTAGATATTATACATAGAAAAAATAGGACTAATGGGTTGCAGATTAAAGACAATCTGCCTCCCAAAAAGACCTTGTATCCTTCTGTGAAAAAAGCTACTCTGCAATAATAAATATAAAAGTGGAGCGCAGAGAGCAAAAAACGAAAAACGCTTTATTAATCCCTCTTGGGGGAGAAACACACAGATACTAAACAAACAAGTAATAAAATTAGGATCTAATAGGATAGAATCGACTAGTCCAAAAATAATAGTAATATGGTCAGAAGAAATGCTATAAGTATGTGTGTGGCAGAATTGCCATAAATAGTAGCAAATAACTATGACCAAAAGGGGGGAGATACACTAAATGTAGCAAACTGAAGATCTCTAAGTACAAAAGTAAATACACTCTATAATTAGAACAAAGAGTATATCAAGTGCATAACAAATAAATATGTGCAAACATCTACCAGAATGCGTTTGCAACATTGCAGGAAAGAGGCCTGCAGTCTAAATAGCCAGCAACATAAATGTTAAACAAACTGTCTAAGCAGCTGTAGGAGATTTGGGGGAAAGACTGGAGTCCCTGGTTCCAATGCTTGCAACCAATTGTTCAAGGAATACCCAGCTATCTGAAGGATACTGGGGATATATTAAGACACATAGAAGAATTGGTGTGGAACGAAAACTATTTTCTGACCACTGCTGATGTGAGCCACCAGGTTCTTTTTAGAGCAATCAGGTAATTTCCCCCCTGACCATATAGATTTTATTATGCAAGGGATTCTTTTAATTTTAACCAGCAATTACTTCTGGTACGATGGACATTTTTATTTACAGGCTTGTGGAACGTCGATGGGAACGAGGTTTGCGCCCAGCTATGCCAATCTTTTTATGGCATATTGGGAGCTCCAGTTTATCCATCATGGGGCAGGCTGGGCGACGGGCCTCGTTACCTATCGCCGTTACATAGATGACCTGTTTTTTATCTGGGAAGGCACAGAAGAATCACTAACCAACTTCCTTAATACATTGAACAATAATGATTGGGGCATAGCCCTCACTACGGATTTTAACAAAACGAGAGTGAACTTTTTAGATCTTGACATTTTTATTGAAGATAATAAAATCAAAACTAGCACTCATTTTAAAAAAGTAGATGTAAATAGTTTTATTCACACCACGAGCTGTCATTTTACACCTTGGCTTATGGGAATCCCCAAATCCCAATTTATCCGGATAAAAAGAAACTGCACTGAGGAGACTAAATTTATTGAACAGTCGCATAAATTAGAAGGTAAAATGTTGGAAAAAGGATATAAACAAGATGATCTAACCAAAGATCTTAATCAAGTAATGGCAATTAAGAGAGAAACCCTTTTAACAGATAAAGGGATTAATGAGAATAAAGAAATATTTAATGATAATGACAACATACCTATTTTCTGTAAGTACAGTCATGGTAACCGTCATTTAAAAAAATTATTACTAGACACTGGTCAATCCTAAAGGAAGACCCAGTCCTGTCCACCATTCTACCAGACAAATCCAAGGTGATCTTTAGAGGGGCACCTAACATGAAAAAATTACTAGTAAGGAACCACATCAGAAAACCATGCAGCATAAAGCCAATTGATACTAGGAAAGGTTTCTTTGGTTGTGGAATATGTTTGGCGTGCAGGAACACTGGAAGCAAAAAAAGACATGTAGGGAAATTCAAAAGTACTAAAGAAAATGAAGAGTTCAACATAAACAATCTCATCACTTGCCATTCAACCCAAAATGCATCACTTGCCAGTGTACCTATTGGAATGTCCATGCGGCCTCAAGTATGTGGGCCGCACAAAATGTAATTTGCATATTAGGATAGAAGAGCATATAAGGAACATTAAGAAGGGATATGAAGGACACAGTGTATCCAATCATTTCAAGATTACACACAACAGCAATCCTCAGGGGCTCATATTTATGGGCATACACAAAACTTTAGGAAATGAGGTGGATTTTTAGCCTTGGGACTTTACAACCCAAAGGTCTAAATATAGATTTTGAACTCTGTCATTTCCTTTAATTATCCTTAACATATATTTAACACTATCATATTATATCTGCACCATCTGCAAATTTATGCCATTTGGTTTTATGTCCTTTTAAAAAATGAAGTCTTGAATTCCAATGGTTGGAGTTTGTTTTGATTGCACTCTCTCATCCAGTAAGTTTTTAATCGACCCCCATTTTGGTAATCCCTTTTCTTTTATTTTATATTTGAGGGATACCTCTCTGTTATTGTACCCATCTATTTATTTTACTTTGTTAATATTCATTCCGTTTTTTTTTTTTTTTATTAACAATGACATTTGGGAAGATGTTGGAGGGCGGAAATGATGTCACTTCCGCCAACCACTGCCCATAATGGGTGCTATGCATGACAGCCCCATCCAACCACCAATAGAATTTATATCTGTACATAGGTAATTCTGTCAAAGATCTGCCGGATCGATCTAAAAACAAATAATGTACATAGCATAATACTGTATAACAAAATGGTTAATAAATATGGTCTGGTATTGGGTCACTCACGATCTCCAAAGCCTATTGTAGCAGGCTTAGACTGTAACAGCTCTTCATAAGGTCATGCAGACTATGATTTTCAGTATGTTCCACTTTTTCCCCGATCACATCAAAAGCTCCAATAGCCAAATGGATACGATTAAAGGGATTTATTAAATAAAATAACAATTTCACAAAGTGATAAAAAATAGTATAAAAATACAGGGCACAACGCGTTTCGACTCTAGGTCTTCTTCCAAGGTGCATATGGTCCGGACAGTTTCAAACTCTTTAAATAAGTCCGGTGTTGCCGGTTTTCCCGGGTAAATTTTCAATTCACTTCCGTGTTGTGACGTCACTTCCGGGTTCCTCCGACGTGACTTGCGTCGGTGACGTCATCACGGATAAGTTCGTATTCAGTCCTTGACCCGGATACTGCTTTACTTTGGCGCCATCTTTGAAGGTGGCAACTTATTTTATAAAGTCCACTCATTGGTAGGGGAAATTAGAGCCATTGAAAATGGTTAATCCAAATCTTACTGTGCAAAATTACAAATCAAATTATAATCAACAAAATATACATTTAATTCAGAGGTGGTATCTATTTATTCTACAACATAAGTAGAAGACACAGGTGTGGAAACGGTTTTGTCCAAAAAGGTCCTAAAAAACATATATATATATATAGACAAAAAATTTGAAAAATAATTTTAGTAAGATTTAGGATAATAAAATTTTTTTAGAATAGTAAAAAAGATTTTTAAAAAAGGTACAAAGGGAAAGAATGGTCCAAAAGGACAAACATATGTATAGAGGCTGGGAGGGCTAATCTTCTAAATAAGGGCTGCCATCTCGAAGTCCACGTTGAGTCCGCCCGGAGTCAATGTCTCCAGGTCAAAAATCCATCTCATTTCGCTACGACTCAACGTGGACTCGATTTGGCCTCCCCTCCAATGGGGTTTAATGGTCTGAATCCCATAGAAATTAAGCCCTGCAGGATTCCCGCCATGAACATTCAAAAAATGTGAGGAAACACTGTGTTTTAAAAAACCTCTCCTTATGTTGTAGATGTGCTCACGTATCCTTATTTTTAAATTCCTTGTTGTTTTCCCCACATATTGGAGTCCACAAGGACATGTGAGCAAGTACACCACATTTTTAGTGTGGCAAGTAATAAAAGAGTCAATTTTAAAATTAACAGAGCCAATCCTTGATTTAAACACTTCTATTCTTTTGGGTTTCTTTTCAATATTTTTGCAGCCCATACATTCTCCACAATAATGGAAACCTTTCTGTAGAGCTTTGTGGGAAGTTAAGAAATTCTCTTTAGGCTTCAATAATTCTAAATGACTCGAAGTTAATTTCTGCTTTAGATTACAGGCTCCTCTAAAGATTAATCTGGGTCTATCATTGAGGTAGGGTAGAATTTCTTCATCCTGTTGCAGGATGTGCCAATGTTTGTTAAAAATTCTTCTTAATTTCCCATGGTCTTGATTATAATTGCATATGATAGGTATTTTATCATCCTTCTTCTCTAGTACTGTTTTGGGTTTATATTCTAATAAGGTGTCTCTTTCCATGTCCCTAACTTGTTTTATCTCCTGATCCAGAAGACTGTCACAGTATCCCCTACTTACAAACTGTTTTTTTAAAATTTGGGTTTGAGAGTCAACATTTCCTATTTCTGTACAATTTCGCCTCATGCGTAGAAACTGGCCTCTTGGTATATTATCCAGCCATGGGCGAAAATGACAGCTCTCTTTATGAATATATCCATTAACGTCTACTGGTTTGAAAAAGGTACAGGTTTCTATGGTGTCATTTTTAACAAAGATCTCCAAATCCAGAAAGTTAATTTTTTGTTGACTATATTCTTGGGTCAGCTTTATATTCCACTCATTTGAATTAAGGAAATTAAAAAATTCCAGAAACGTAGAGTAGCCTCCTCTCCAAATAATAAAAATATCGTCTATATATCGTCTATATAGGACCAGGTTCGCACTCCAGTCATGCTGGGAATACACAAAAAGTTTTTCCCAATAGGCCATAAATAAATTAGCATAACTGGGTGCGAACCTGGTCCCCATAGCGGTCCCCCGGCGTTGCAGATAGTAGTCCCCCTCGAACCAGAAAAAATTATTCCGGAGAATTAGGGAAATTCCCTCCATAACAAAATCTATTTGTTCTTTAGGGTACAGACCGGATATTTCTAGAAATGAATAGTTTGCCTTGCACCCAATGTCATGGTCAATACAGGTGTAAAGACTCGTGACATCACAAGTAATGAGTGCAAAGTCACTTTTCCATCTAAAATCTTTTAATATTTTTAACAGGCTCATAGAGTCCTTTAGATATGAGGGGTTTTCTTTTATCATCGAGACCCTATGGGTAATAAGACTGCGTTTCTTAAGAATTTTAATAAATAAATAATAAATAATTTTACTAGAGGTTGAAGGAGGGTATCTATATATTTAGATAAGTTGGACAAAAGGGAACCCACTCCAGAGACTATTGGTCTCCCCGGGGGATTCCTAGCGTCTTTGTGAAGTTTCGGTAATACATAGATCACTGGAATTTTAGGGGACCTAATATTCAAAAAGTCATACTCTTTTTTGTTGAGGATTCCCTTTAGAAGGCCTTGATCCAAATAATTTACAAATGTTTTTTGAATATCTTGCTGGGGATTTTTATTTAATTTGGCATAAGTATCTTTGTCTTCAAGTTGTCGATTAATTTCTGCCACATATTTATCCCTATCCATCACCACTACCCCACCACCCTTGTCTGCGGGTTTAATCACTATTTCAGGGTCTTTCCGTAAATTTTGTATTGCCAATAACTCTAATTTAGTAAGATTATTCTTTTTATTGGCTTTTATCTTTTTTAAGTCTTTGACACATGCTTTTTCAAAGACCTTCATTGGGTTAGATTTTAGATGGATAGGGTAAAAGGTAGAGGGGGCTTTTAGACCTGTATGTACAAATTCCCCAGTTTCTGTAGTACTGGGGTTTCCTATATTGGTTTTTTTATCAAAAAACTTTTTTATGCATAGCTTTCTCATAAATCGATTGATATCTGTATATGCATCAAATTGGTCAACATTACAGCTTGGGACAAATTTGAAACCCTTTCCCAAGATTTTTATTTGGTCGTTATTCAGAATTTTTTTAGAAAGATTAAAGATTTTTATCTTCTCATCATTTTCCCTCTTGGGTCTCTCCAATCTTTTTCCTCCCCTATTTCCCCTTCTTCTACCTCTCTGTATCTTCTTTTGGTAGGGACCGGAGTTTTTTCTCTCAACTCGTCCAAACGCTCCTCTAAAAAAGGTTCACTCCTCTTTTTTTCTAACTGGCTCAGGGGTTCAAACCGGTTAGACATGGGAATATCTCTCCTTTCTCTAATTGGGGACCTCTGACTAGAGTCGGAGTCTCTGTTCCTATGATTATATGGATACTTCTTTTTGACACCATAGCTTAGGGGGGCCATTTGAGTATTATAACTCTGATGTTTACCATGTCGGTGGGCTCCTTCCCTTGGTTTCAATCTTCTAACCTCTGTCCATTCTGACGTGGGGTTGTGTGTCTTTGATGGTCTATTATATGTTTGATTAGGGACATACTTATTTGTGTAGTGTTTTCTTTCCCTTTGTTGGTTATTTTCTCTTACTCTAAAATTCCCTTGATTAAAATTGTCTCTAGGACTCTATGAGCCTGTTAAAAATATTAAAAGATTTTAGATGGAAAAGTGACTTTGCACTCATTACTTGTGATGTCACGAGTCTTTACACCTGTATTGACCATGACATTGGGTGCAAGGCAAACTATTCATTTCTAGAAATATCCGGTCTGTACCCTAAAGAACAAATAGATTTTGTTATGGAGGGAATTTCCCTAATTCTCCGGAATAATTTTTTCTGGTTCGAGGGGGACTACTATCTGCAACGCCGGGGGACCGCTATGGGGACCAGGTTCGCACCCAGTTATGCTAATTTATTTATGGCCTATTGGGAAAAACTTTTTGTGTATTCCCAGCATGACTGGAGTGCGAACCTGGTCCTATATAGACGATATATAGACGATATTTTTATTATTTGGAGAGGAGGCTACTCTACGTTTCTGGAATTTTTTAATTTCCTTAATTCAAATGAGTGGAATATAAAGCTGACCCAAGAATATAGTCAACAAAAAATTAACTTTCTGGATTTGGAGATCTTTGTTAAAAATGACACCATAGAAACCTGTACCTTTTTCAAACCAGTAGACGTTAATGGATATATTCATAAAGAGAGCTGTCATTTTCGCCCATGGCTGGATAATATACCAAGAGGCCAGTTTCTACGCATGAGGCGAAATTGTACAGAAATAGGAAATGTTGACTCTCAAACCCAAATTTTAAAAAAACAGTTTGTAAGTAGGGGATACTGTGACAGTCTTCTGGATCAGGAGATAAAACAAGTTAGGGACATGGAAAGAGACACCTTATTAGAATATAAACCCAAAACAGTACTAGAGAAGAAGGATGATAAAATACCTATCATATGCAATTATAATCAAGACCATGGGAAATTAAGAAGAATTTTTAACAAACATTGGCACATCCTGCAACAGGATGAAGAAATTCTACCCTACCTCAATGATAGACCCAGATTAATCTTTAGAGGAGCCTGTAATCTAAAGCAGAAATTAACTTCGAGTCATTTAGAATTATTGAAGCCTAAAGAGAATTTCTTAACTTCCCACAAAGCTCTACAGAAAGGTTTCCATTATTGTGGAGAATGTATGGGCTGCAAAAATATTGAAAAGAAACCCAAAAGAATAGAAGTGTTTAAATCAAGGATTGGCTCTGTTAATTTTAAAATTGACTCTTTTATTACTTGCCACACTAAAAATGTGGTGTACTTGCTCACATGTCCTTGTGGACTCCAATATGTGGGGAAAACAACAAGGAATTTAAAAATAAGGATACGTGAGCACATCTACAACATAAGGAGAGGTTTTTTAAAACACAGTGTTTCCTCACATTTTTTGAATGTTCATGGCGGGAATCCTGCAGGGCTTAATTTCTATGGGATTCAGACCATTAAACCCCATTGGAGGGGAGGCCAAATCGAGTCCACGTTGAGTCGTAGCGAAATGAGATGGATTTTTGACCTGGAGACATTGACTCCGGGCGGACTCAACGTGGACTTCGAGACGGCAGCCCTTATTTAGAAGATTAGCCCTCCCAGCCTCTATACATATGTTTGTCCTTTTGGACCATTCTTTCCCTTTGTACCTTTTTTAAAAATCTTTTTTACTATTCTAAAAAATTTTTATTATCCTAAATCTTACTAAAATTATTTTTCAAATTTTTTGTCTATATATATATATATGTGTTTTTTAGGACCTTTTTGGACAAAACCGTTTCCACACCTGTGTCTTCTACTTATGTTGTAGAATAAATAGATACCACCTCTGAATTAAATGTATATTTTGTTGATTATAATTTGATTTGTAATTTTGCACAGTAAGATGTGGATTAACCATTTTCAATGGCTCTAATTTCCCCTACCAATGAGTGGACTTTATAAAATAAGTTGCCACCTTCAAAGATGGCGCCAAAGTAAAGCAGTATCCGGGTCAAGGACTGAATACGAACTTATCCGTGATGACGTCACCGACGCAAGTCACGTCGGAGGAACCCGGAAGTGACGTCACAACACAGAAGTGAATTGAAAATTTACCCAGGAAAACCGGCAACACCGGACTTATTTAAAGAGTTTGAAACTGTCCGGACCATATGCACCTTGGAAGAAGACCTAGAGTCGAAACGCGTTGTGCCCTGTATTTTTATACTATTTTTTATCACTTTGTGAAATTGTTATTTTATTTAATAAATCCCTTTAATCGTATCCATTTGGCTATTGGAGCTTTTGATGTGATCGGGGAAAAAGTGGAACATACTGAAAATCATAGTCTGCATGACCTTATGAAGAGCTGTTACAGTCTAAGCCTGCTACAATAGGCTTTGGAGATCGTGAGTGACCCAATACCAGACCATATTTATTTACCATTTTGTTATACAGTATTATGCTATGTACATTATTTGTTTTTAGATCGATCCGGCAGATCTTTGACAGAATTACCTATGTACAGATATAAGTATATCACTGTGGTTTTATATATATAGCACCCCCCTCCTTTTTTGTTCTTTATCACTGTTTGTATTTGTATAGTGCCTTTGGGTGATTTGTTTGGCACTTGGGGGTTGTTGCTGTTCTCATTATTTTCTAAATAGCGCCAATCCACCCATATATTTCTCTAATCAGAAATAATATTTGTATCTCACCAATAGAATTTGTTCTAATCAAGTTTTTTAATTGATTGACAGGCAATTCAGCCAATGCAAGCTTTTTTACCACAGGTGATCAGTATAAGAAATTTGAAAGAGACTCTGACCTTATGATTGGATAATCACACTTCCTGTGACCCCAAAGGGAGGATCAAAATTAACTTTAGAACACTTATAAAGTGGAAGATTCCTGAGGCTACTTCACAGCTACTGAGGAAGCTCATACAAGAGTGAAACGCGTTTAGCTGGAGTTTGGACTTTTATACTTGGACTTTCTACCATTTAGCTTATATGCTTTTGAGAAGTCTTAATATTGTTTTTATTATTATTTTTTTTGTAAATCTTTATTTTTGCGTGCGGTGGAAAGAACAAACATGTTGGTAATTCCGCATAAGTGAGAACATGGCTCATAAAAATTTTCAACATGGTATATACTGGTGAGGAACAATTCGCACATTTTTTTAAATTTAGTGGGCTGAAAAGTTGTATCGAGGGCCTTAACTGGTGAGAGTGTAGGGGAATATATACCCGTCTATGTGTGCCAGCGCGAGTACTTTGGAGACATCTAGCTGGTGGGGCGTGTAGCGTCCGGTATGCCTTTCCCTGTGTAGGTCAAATCCCACCCGATCCCTGATATCTGTGTAAGAATGATGCTCCATATGGGGTCCAGGGCTAGAGCCACGTTTGGTGTGTGTGGCGCTGTGACGTTCCCCTTAGTGGCTCCCTATGTGGTTCGGTCTATTTCTGTTATACCTTCTTGTAGGAGCTGCATGGTTATCGCCTGGACCGGAGGTGCGCTGTGTGGCATGGCTATTTACGGTGATGAAGGTGGCTATGTGTAAGCGCGAGGTAACGAGTGTTTGAGTCTAGTAGATGTCTAGGTGAGTGGGAGGTGAGTAAAAGCCTCTGTGTGGGGTCATTAGAGTATCTATTATGTAGAGCTCCCTTGCTTGAAATGCCCTGTTACCCTAGGGCAGGGGGGGGGGGGAGAGGGTCACCAGGGCCAGTTGGTGAAGCCTCCCACGGGTCATTATCTTATTGCAACTAAAAAGGAGGTGGACCAGAAATATAGAGGTCTGCAAACATTGCTAACTTTGTTATTGAGAGAGTCCAATAATAGTCCAAGGGTCTCAGACCCGGCGCGGTATTTCAGGTCTTGGTGTCTCCACGGGGTCTTGTTGCTGCCGTTGTTGGCACCTCCACACTCCTGGGTCGGTGGCCTGGTTGCGGCGGTGAGGTTGTCGTCGGAGTTAGGAGTTCCAGTGTTGCCATTAGAGCAGGTCCTTCGGAGGGGTCCATGACCTTATAGTGCTTGTTGTCTTTGGTAACCCACAGGGTTCCCGGAGTGGACCACTTGTAGGTGATGCCTGCTGCGTGGAGTGGTTTAGTAAGTGGGTGCATTTGCTTAGGCCATAGAAGTGTAGCTGTGCTCAAGTCCTGGAAGAATGATAGTCGGCAACCCTCAAATTCCAGAGGTGTCTTTCCCTGTAGTGCTGCTAAGAGTCCTAGCTTGTCTGACATGGACTGGCACCGTAGTATGATGTCTCGTGGGGCTGCAGTAGGTGCTTGCGGGGATTTTGCAATTCTATATATTCCATCGAATAGGAAGGTTTTGGCTTGTCTGGCCGGGAGTAGTGCGGCTACGAGGCGTCTGATGAAATGTGGTAGTTCCTCCAACAGTACGGATTCCTGCACCCCCCCTGATTTTGACGTTTTTGCGTCTCCCCCTGTCGTCCAGCAGGTTGACTTGTCTAAATAGGGTAGTCTGAGTGGTGTGCATTTTTTGTACTTTCTCCTCCAGCTCTTGTAAGCCCTGTTGTAAGGTCCCCACTACCGTTTCGGTGGCTTGTGTACGTGCTGTCACTGCAAGCACATCACCTTTCAGCGCTGCCAGGTCAGCCTCCCACATTTGCTTGAGGTTCTGCTGTAGGCCTGTCAGCATAGCCTGGATATCGCTCCTGGATGCTGGGGCATTTTCCTCTGTTACCCGTGAGTGAGCTGGGTGACAGGGAGTGAGTGGTGGGCTATCTGTTGGGTCTTCCTCCTCTGAGGGTGGTGGTGAAGCGTCTCGTTGAGACGTGGGCCGCGTTGCGCCTGGGGCCTGTAGCATCTGGCTTATGTCACGCTGTGGCTTAGGGGTATGTGTGGGTAGCTTCTGAGATTTGCGCCCCATCTCACCTGTGTGTGGCAGGTTAAGGTACCAGTCGTCTAGGTCTGGTGCTCCCCAGGGCCAAACTCCTTCCCCTGAGTTTCTCTGCCGTCCGCCCGCGTGGTAGGCCTTGCCGCCTCGGCGTCGTGTTTTTGAGCCGGGCGTGTGGAAGAACGGCATCGGCAGTGTCGGCTGTCTGTCCCGGACTCAGACCGAGATTCTGCGACCCAGGTTGGTGTCGGATGCCCTCAGATTGGCCGGATTGTAGAAATCCGAGCGGGAGCTGCAGCGATGTGCGACCGCTCGGTTCCGTTGTCAGGCCCGCCCCCCTTATTATTATTTTTTATCTCTACAATAAATCGTTATTTTTTCCATATAGTCCTTTCTAGCCTCCAGGAACACTATGTGGGGAATGCTATCCCAATAAATTAGCATATTGCCAACACACCTCAGAGCCAGGAATTCAAGGCTCTGTCTAAGGTGAGCATAACCATTACTATCTCACTATTTTGTATATACTATCTGTACAATACCACCTATGATTGTTCTCTCTCTCTGCTTGTTCCATATCTTCGGGAGAACATCGTAAGGGGTGTGTTGCTGCCTCAAGAGCAAAAAGGAGTCACTTACGGAGCCAATAGCTTATAGGCTCCAACCCACGTGAGTGGTTTCAACCAATTGCTACTATTATTCATTTTTTATTTTTGTAAACCATCTGCACTATATTCTCTCTTTTTGTTGTTTTACTTTGTGTGTACATTTGGACACATTGTATCACTGTGTTGGAGGGGTGAGTATACCCCCTCATTATTTATATTAATATTCATTATAGCGCTCCACTTGCTGGTATATTGTTTATACCTTTTTATTCTTATATCATGCTGGTATTAGACTAGTATCTGATCCCACCATGTGTGTGGCAAAATTGCCATAAGTAGTAGCAAATAACTAGGACCGAAAAGGGGGGAGGTACATTAAATGTAGCAAACTGAAGATATCGAAATACAAAAGTAAATAAACTCTATTAGAACAAAGAGTATATCAAGTGCCCAAAAAATATATGTGCAAACATCTACCAGAATACGTTTGTAACATTGCAGGAGAAAAGCCTGCAGTCTAAATGGCCAGCAATATAAATGTTAAACGAACTGCCTAAACAGCTGTAGGAGATTTGGGGGAAGGAGTCCCTAATATCATGCTGGTAATAGACTAGTATCTAATCCCACCATAAATAAATGATAGGACAGTCTGAAAACAAAGTAGAATCCTAAATTAAAATCATCATCCGCTTCAGTAAAATACTCAACGCGCGTTTCGGCAAAACAAGTCGCCTTTATCAAGAGACCTTTGCTCTTTGCTACTATTTATGGCAATTCTGCCACACACATACTTATAGCATTTCTTCTGACCATATTACTATTATTTTTGGACTAGTCGATTCTATCCTATTATATCCTAATTTTATTACTTGTTTGTCTAGTATCTGTGTGTTTCTCCCCCAAGAGGGATTAATAAAGAGTTTTTTGTTCTTTGCTCTCTGCGCTCCACTTTTATATTTATTATTGCAGAGTAGCTTTTTTCACATAAGGATACAAGGTCTTTTTGGGAGGCAGATTGTCTTTAATCTGCAACCCATTAGTCCTATTTTTTCTTTGCATTTCTAGGGGTTAGGCCCCATTGTATCTCTCAACCATCACAACCTGGCGGATGGACTTGTTCCATTCCTAACCAGTGCTGTGTTTCTCTCTCAGATATTATACATACTTTTTAAATGACAGACACAACATTATAAGTGAATACAATAATTTGTGTTATAGTTTTGGTCATAATTTCTACCACACTAGTGAAACTAAAAACAAGATTTAAATTTTAGCACGTGTCAGGAAGCTTTGTATTTTACATAACTTTCTATACTCAAAACTCTAGCAGCACAGATCAATCATAGAATCAACCAATGAAAACAAAGTAACATTCTCTATATAAGGCCCTGACAGTCGAAACTTCTTATTTGCTCCTTCTGTTTTCTATATGATTCATGCAGGGCCGTCTTTAATGCGGGGCAAAAGGGGCAGCTGCCCCGGGCCCAGTTGCTCCTGGGGGTCCAAGGCAGCTGCCTCTTGAGCCACGCTGCCCACGATAATATGCTGCATATTTTTTTGCCTCCCGAGTCCTTCACTATGCAAGCGGCATCGCCGCCTAGTGAAGGAGTCGAAGGACTAACTTGCTCCTCTTCCCGATCTCCTCCCGTCACTCACGACCTCCCCTGCCTTTTACTTACGCGCATTGCAGTGATGTCACGTGGAGGCGGGGTCACAGCAACACTAGGGTGAGCCCACTCTCCCCCAAAAACAGAGCAGCGCCGCACTCTGTAAGCTCTGAGCCCAGGCCCCAGAGCACTGATCCCTGCCGTCTTCAGAACTGTAAGTATTTAAATTACAGTAATTCACTGAAGTTATATTACTTGGTTATTTTATGAGGGTGAGTGGACTGGGTGGATGGAGGGAGGAGGATTAAGGAGGGGTGGTTGGAGAAGTAGGGGAGGGGATTAGGGGTTAGTATTGTTCTATCTCTATCTACACATTGTTTAAAAAAATAAAAGTAATCTGTAAAATACAAATTATTTGTGTCAGAAGTTGTGCTTTTTTAATTTTTAAAATAATGATAATAGGGGCAGTATTACACAATTTGTATATGTAAAAAAATACAAAGGTTGTGTAATACTGCCCCTCATCCCCCTCCAACCAGCACCAAAATGATCACAAATGTATGAAATAAAATGGCTGTATCATTCTAAAAAATAAAAAAGCACAACTTTTGACACAAATATTTTGTATTTTACAGATTAATTGTTATATTTTTTATACATATACAAAGTCATCTGCAAAGTACAACATGTTTGTGTCAGAAGTTGTTCTTAAACTCAAGCTAGGGATGTGCATAGTTTTTTGTTTTTTTTAATAATTTTTAGAATAATGATAGAGACATTTTATTTCATACATTTGTGCTGATTCTTTTTTTCTCTATATTCAAGGGGCACTATAGTCACCAGAACCACAACAGCTAAACGTAGTAGTTCTGGTGTCTATAGCTTGTCTTTGCAGGCTTTTTAATGTAAACACTGCCTTTTCAGTAAAAAGGCAGTATTTACATTACTGCATAGGAATACCTCTAGTGGCCACTCATCAGACGGCTACTAGAGGTGCTTCTTAGTCCAGTGTTGCACTGGACTAGGAGGCTGAACACTTCTCATAGAAATGCATTGATTCAACGCATCTCTATGAGGAGATGCTGATTGTTGCAGCGCAGTGTTTTGGCAGCATGCGAAATAGCCTCCCAATGCTTTCCTCGTAGAACTATTTATATTACTCTTATGTACTTCACCATATACTGTCCTTTCTATTTATAGACTTATATTGTACCAGACTATGGATTCACAGGTTGTATTGTTTCCATCTGGATGTAATCCCCCCAAAAAACCTACTCCATTATATACTTCCCCATCCCAGGGACGTATATAATATTTATTGTTTATTTCATGTGAAACATATATTACTTGAGAGCCTCGGGTCCCAACTAGGATCCTAGTTGAGGCTGTGTACATCCCCGAAATAAATTCCACAGTGTTGCTTGGTTTAGTCCGATGAATTCAAACGTTGCTCCTAAACCAAGCAACAGCCAATCCGGAAAAGGGGTGCGAACCAAAGCGCGGCAAGCAGGAGAAAGGGTGCAAAAACTGTTTACACCAATCAGCACTCGGGGAGGAGAGAAGTTCCGCTGCCCAATTAGGAGAAAGGGCGCAAAACCCCGCTTGAATAGGAGCCTTATCTCTGATTGGTCACCTGCGTCCTGCAGCAACCAATCAGCGCTCACTCGTGCCGACCCATCAGGAAAATACCCCAACAGTGTCCCCACCAACCTGAGGGACCGTTCATGGAGTCCCGGTGCGAAGACCCTGCAAGGGAAGCGTTTCCTTTTGGGATACGAATGCTCCCCCTGGGTGGCGTTCGCCTATAAGAAGTGGTGTCAACCCAGGGGAGCACTCATTAATTATTTCCCTTGCAGTTTCACACTTATGATGCAGGTGCGAACGTTCTGATGGATTGGTGTGAACATTATAATGGGGTACCCGGGTGGTCCGCGTTCAGGAAGCGAACGGGTTCCGTTTGCATGAACACTCCCGAACGGTCCACAGGGCATATTACATGAAATACATAGAAATACATGGAGAAATGTACAATACACAGGTCAAAACACCTGAACGAGCAGTGGGCATGGTACTCAGTGACAGCGGTCCGCCACATGGTCCTACAGCAAACTAAGGATGCCTCTATTCTGCTGGACAGAGCACACTAGGCCTAGAAAATTAAGGAACTGCTAAGTAAGAACTACAAGATATAATATGCAGACTGCATAATTTCAATTTGAAGGAAGACATCTTGCATGCCATGAGGAATGCTGCCTCTCCAATCAACTTCCATAGCTCACCTATAGAAATATTTTCCTGACTTGTCATGGCTCACCTTGCAGGCCAGAAGGGCTTTCAGACTGATTTGGGAACAACTGTGGGCCTGAAGCATACAGTATTGGTGGGGATTTCCATTTTCATGATCTCTGACAATGGAGGTTCATCCATTCATAAACATGGGGACGTGGATTCTTTTCCCAAGACTTTCCAACTACTCTAAACTACTATCAATGACTGGTTCATGCCACCTGAGAACTATATCCTATTCATTGCCACAATGCCAAAAGTGGCTGCAAGCTCCTAAGAAGAGGCTAATAAATCAGAACCAGTTGGGATCCTACCTTCTCCAAACCACTCTGCAAGGGTTGATTGAGCGAAATTCTAATCCTCTCAGCAGTGTTACTCACCAGGAGTTCTTGTACTTTGAGTATCCACACTTCCTTCACCTAGGACTGTATACCGCTATAATTCTCCTCATCTACATCTCATTCTGGCATCTCTCTATGCCTATCTGTTGAAGATGGAAATTTAGCATTTCCAGATGCCTTTGTGTTCTCAGATTAACTTGTGGAGATAAACTCATGTAACTTATGAAGATATACCCCTAATGTATCTAAAGATAGTGTGTTCCAAAATCTGTTTGTAAATAAAAAAAATTAAAATAAAAAACCTGAACATTTTACTCCAGTAGGGCATTACCCATTTACAATCGGAGGTTGCCCTCATTGGAGCCATCTGTGTCTACAATAATAATACAGGTTTCCCTTATATACTTTGAAATTTATTTTAATTACATTATTCTGCTTTTTAACTGAGGCTTCCCTTTATTCTTTCCATTCAATTAAAACCATTGCTATATTTTGCCCATCTGGATTACTCTACTTATATTACGCAGGACCAGCCCTACCTCATTGGAACACCCACTTCAAAAGCTGGTGGGTCCTTACAATGTGTGAAATAATCTCCCTTAAATATTTTTGAAGCAGACCATAGACAGCCCTCAGTGGCTGCACTTAAACAGTACTCTTTTCCTAATTGGGGTAAATCTGGCTTCTTTCAGGAACTATGTCGCAAACTCTCATATACTAGCTTCCCCACTGTAACGGAGCTCCAGTACTCCGACCGAGTACCTCCGCCAAGTCTGCTTCCTTGTAGGTATCAGGGACCCTGAAACACTTCAGACCCAAATGCCAAGGCTTGACTGGGATCACTTAGGGCCTTTTCCACCCTGGACTAAACACCAGATGACACATGGTGAAGGTTAAACAGCGACTCTTTAATGAATACAGCACACCTAGTTTAAGCCCCCAACAGCCCCATTTTCATACAATAGGTTACATAGATTACTATAGTACAAGGAAGGGTGGGGTCAGACAATAGCAAGGGCTAATGGGAGATTGAGGAGGGACAGAGCAGCTAGATTAAACTGGTCTGGTAGTGTCCCTGGGACAACGCCCTGCTGGGGAAACAATAGGAAAGGAAAAAGGAGGGAGGGGGAGATGCACAGACCAGCAATACATTCAACATACCCTGCACAAATAATAGGTACAATGTGACAAAACACAAAAGGAATTTGGGAGCCCACCCATAGTGTCTGTCTTCCATCCCCAGTTATGGTGACTACCATCACACCCACCACACTGTGATGTCATTTTATTTTTCCCTTTTGGACCCGATCTCCCACTGTGGATATATACTGTCGGACTATTGGTGATCATTTAAAAAATCACTTATTCTTTACTATGGGTTCCTATGTTGTTTTCTGTTTATTGATATTGTTCCTATATGACCAACCTTTGGCAACTCTGCTCAGCTCAGATTCTGGCCACTTCGAATGCTCGCTCTAATTTTACATAGTTATGGCCTCCCTCTGTGTGTTATCCTATAATGTCCAAGGACTGAACTGACAAGTCTCATTTGGCTTTCAAAGACTTTCACCGCCTTTTACCAGACATAGTCTATGTAAAAGAAATGCACTTTTAAGCCAATTCCGCTCAATCTCTTAAAAGTTCTAAGTTTTACAACATGACATGAGGCTTCATATTTTGCATAACTTTCTTTACTTATGCCTCCAGCAGCACAAGTCAATCATAAAACTTAAACCAATCAGAAACAAGTAACACATTCCATATAAAGCCCTGATATCTCTTCCTCTTTCTTTACTACTCCAGCCAGGCACAGGTCAGAGTATTTTGTTCTGAGCTGATTTTATTCCATTTGTTTTATTGTAGGGATGTGCATGGGCAAAACATTTGGCTTGGTTCGGACTTCCGAAATTCGGGACTTCTGCACTTCGGTTTGGTTCAGCACTTCCGAAATTCGGGACTTTGGCAATTCAGGAATTCAATACTTCGGGACTTCGGCAGTTCCCTAACCCTACCCCTAACCCCTACCCTAACCCCAAAGGTAGACTAACCAGGTACCAGACCTCCAATCGGTCTGTGCCTGAGTTAGTCGGGTAATAGGTTACAAAAAGTCCATCCATCCTGGCAGCCTTCTCTACAAAGTTCCACATAGTTTGTAAGTTTGTCCCGGTCGGGAGCATGGAGCCCTCATAGCCGATCAGTCTGTGGAAGTCTGTTTGGGCAGGCCAGACTAGGCTTCTCAGTCATCCTGTGCCTCTAATAAGCACAGGGTGACTTAGACATAAGAGGGGACTTGGAAGTGGAGAAAGGGAGTTCCCAGTGAATCTGCCATGGCCCCCTTCCCAAACTCAAACCTATCCCCATATGACTCCACTCTTAGGGGGCCACTGTGACCCCCATAGACCCCAATAGCAATTCTGGAACCCTGTATCTCCAGCTCAGAATAGTTTTCAGCATAATTCTCCCCCTTCAGAAGGAAACCAACACAGGAGACCCCAGACGAGTTGACTCTGAAGTTAGTGACTACATCCAGATCATCAAGGCCATCACCGAATCGATACCCCAAACAAATTGCCCATGAAAGAGCAGCGCTTACCCAGCCGACCTCTGCATCTACTACAGCATATACCTGGCGATGCGTGCCCACTGTCCTGTCTCCCTGGATCTCTCTCAGCCGCTGGAGGGAAGGCAGGGTGGCTGGGCCCCCTCTGACATGGGGTTGGGGATCGGAGCTCATTATCTAGCCTTCCTGGGGACTACAGGTAGAGACCAGAGTCCCATCCATTTGTATTGGATAGAGAACCCCCAGTGCTTGTGGCAAAGGGCTTAGGTTAGCCGTGCTTTGCTCTGGGATCTGCTCTTCCATGGGACCAGCAGTGTCTGATGCCTGAGGCTCGCGGGTTACCAGTGGCTTTGCGCAGAGGCAAGTGGAGCTCTGCCCCGATGCCAGCACTTCAGCTGGGGGAGTTGTGCACTCCTTGAACTCCACCTTCACTAGAAGGTTGATCTCCCTGCTCTTCAACTCCAGCGTCATTGCAAGTTGGGCACAGAGGCCAGCAGCGCTCTGACTCAATGCCAGCGCTTCAGCTGGGGTGGTGGTGTACTCCTCAAGTTCCACCATCACCGAAAAGCTGTCCTCAATTTCTGCTCTCAGAAAAAAAAAAACCTGCTCTCAATTTCTCAAGTTGGGGGCAGAGGCCAGTGGTCCTCTGTCCTGATGCCAGCTCTTCTGCTGGGGTTACACTTGGCCGCTGGGGAAAGAGCAACTGCCTGCTCTCCCTGTAACGCAAACTTCAGCTGGGGAGGGAGATCGACTACCTCTATTTCCGGTAACTCAATCTGCTGCTGAAGGGGGGGACCGACAACCTCTACCTCTGCTGCATGAGTTTCCATGCCAGGAGGTGGGAGATCTGGGATGGCTGCCCAGTATCCCCGTTATTCAGGTGTGGAGAATACGGTTCCTTCCACATCTACCTGACCAACATATTCAAATGTAAGATCTATTAAATCCTCAGTCTCTGGTACCTGCTGCTGTGCAGAGTCAAATAATTGCTTGTAATCCAGTTCAAGCTCCCACTCCATGGTGGCCAGGTGGGTCAAATCAGGTTCCAGGTCAGTTGCTTCTGAGAGATCCAGTAGGTGTTCCCTATTTTCCCTGTCATAAAGCCAGGACTTCACAGGGCTTCCCAATTAAATATTATCCTCAAAGGCCTCCCACAATAGGCCAGGGCCATCATAGTCCTCACCCTCTGGAGGGTCATCATCTGCTAGAAATGGGTACTGCTGGACTGCATACCACCTTAAGGCCCAGTAAGAATCATCCAGCCACAATTCTTTCTGTACCAGCTCCTCTAATTTAAACACCCATTCCGCCAGGGGCTGCTCTCCCAAGAATTGCATCCGCAAATCAACTTGATCCCAAAATCGTTGCATAATGGTTGGGAGGGATTTTCCTCGGAGACAACAAACCTCCTCAAGAACATTGTTCCAGAGATCCCAACGGATTGAGTCCCGCCGTTCCAGTTCACCCTTTGTTAAGAAAGGGCCATCGTACTGGGACAGAGCTGCTTGTAGCCTACACTGTAACTCCTCCTCAGATGGGGATGCTGCATGGGTGCTAGCTCTATCCATTTCCATGAATTCCAGAAAGCACAGTGGGATCCCAGTAGAGGCGCCGGTGTCCAGGGACATTTCTCCAGCTGCTAGGAAGCCATCCCACCGCTGCCAACCATGCACATTTGGAGCTGAGAGGCGGATCAGGGCGTAGAGATCCCCAGCGCCAAGGGAGTCCGGCGCTGGAGAAAGGTAAGTGCTTAAGACACACACACTCTCACGAACAGACGCATACACACTAGCTAACAGACAGACACAATTACTGACAGACACACACTCAGTGACAGACATACATACACACTCACTGACAGACAGACACACACTCACTCACTTACAAAACACACACTCACTAACAGACGCACACAAACTAACACACTCAGTAACAGACACACACAGTAACACACTCACTGACACAATCTAACACTAACACACACACACTCTAACACTAACACACACACTCTAACACACACACACATTAACGCTAACACACACACACACACACACTCTAACACACACACAAACACACATACACACTCTAACACACACACACTAACACACACACACACACACTCTAACACTAGCACACACACACACACTCTAACACACACACACTCTAGCACTAACACACACACACTCTAACACACACACACACTCTAACACACACTAACACACACACACACTCACACACACACACACACTCAAACACACACACATTTAAATAAAAATATGTAATCCCCCAGCCTCCCTACCTTTGGGGGGATTGAGGGGATTCCCTGGGGTCCAGTGGTGTCACCGGGCGAGCAGGCAGGCTGGCGGGCGCGCGAGGGAGCACTCTCCCCTGAGTGCTTCCTGTTCAGCTCCCTCGCGCGCCGCGTACTGATGCTGGAGCCGGAAGATGACGTCATCTTCCGGCTCCGGCATCAGTGCAGTGTGCGAGGGAGCTGAAGAGGGAGCACTCAGGGGAGAGTGCTCCCTCACGCGCCCGCCAGCCTGTCTGCTTGCCCGGTGATACCAGGGCCAGCCTCGGGGGTCCCTGAGGTGGCCAGCTCCTGGGCCCCCCAGGAGAAGAGGCTGGCCACACTGGCATACATACCGGGTCGCAGGGCAGCCGGGCCCCCCGGAGGGCCGGGCCCAGTCGCAGCCATGACCTCTGCGACCCCGGTATGTAGGCCACTGCACAACACTACAGAGAACTAGCGCCACAAGCTATACGCATACTGAGCACTACAAACAGGGCATAGGGGCAAAACGCCGCAAGGTGCTCCTTTCCAAGTTGGGCACCAAACTCGTAGAGTTGGGGAAAAGGAATGGGGTCCATTGGCTAATGATCTCATGTTTAGAGAGTGGTTCCTAACGATACTGAAGAAACAGGTATATATTTTATAATATATTTCTCCTATTTCAACACACTCATGATGTAACCATGGGCAAAGGTCTCCTTTTCTCAAATTAGGAAGCTATCTCTATGGATGCTAGAATACTCCAGACGGTCGGAGAATATGTCATAGATTTCCTCGATACTCCCAGGCAGAACGACCCAGTGTGGTAAGCTAGCTCGGTGGGCTAATACTTCATCAGGATATCTTTTTAACCCTTGGGGGTCACAGTTCCCCTTTTTCATAACCGCCCTCTCTGCGGGTATCGGAGGACCACCAACCTCATAGATAGGGAGATTTGGACCGCTGGGCAATTCGCTCCGGACGTCACTGGTTAACTCAGAGATATCTTTATGGTCAAAAGTAGTCGGGAGACTACAAACCCGTCACCATCCTACGCCTACCCAATCTATTCTGGGTGTAGGGTCACTTCAAGATAGATGGTACTCATCTTCTGGGAGATCTCCTCTGCATCAAAGATGGGTTCACTCATTTGGATTGGAGGGACACATACCTGTCCATGTTTGTCACACCAGGGAGCCATCTATTATTTTGGTTTCATTGACAGGACCGACCGTGTCAATTCACGTGTCTACCGTTATGGGTTCGATCCATTGGTACAAGTAACGTCTGAAGCCAGTCATGGTGCACTTTCGCCACAAGAGCATCTGTTGTCTTATCTATCTAGACAACATGTTGGGATTCAGTGGCTTGTATGAAAGTAATGGAATTCGCAGGGAGATGCATTACTTACTCGGCAAGTACTCTATTCCCTTTCGGTTCCTGGCCAGGGTTATGTGATGCCTTCCCACTTTTATACAGGCGACCTTCCCAGGGACTACACTACAGGGCTATGCAATACCCCAACGCCTATTACCTGGGGACAAGGCCCTCCTATGACCACCGGAGCGTTGAACGGAAATTCATGATGGCTCCCACATATACCGACATGGTACGACAGAACCATCTTCGGATCTGCACCAGATATCATTGTGAAATCGACCATCAGCCTCTATGACTGGGAAGCTCACTGCACATACTCCTACCGGAGGCCCATGGTCTGTGGAAGAGACGACTTGTGGCGGGATCATCTGCGACCTACAGCTAGCCAAGGACATGTCCGATTGTTGTATTCTCCTACACATGGACAATATCTCAGCGACTTGACACATAATCCACCTGGGCGGAGTCTGGTCTGGGACTCTTATAGTAATAATGAAAGACATTTACCATTTCTAACTTCCACGCAAGGTTACTCTCCGACCAGAGTACCCTCAGGAGATCACCTAACTCACAGCAGACTGGGTTTCGTGCCAGCGACTGGCAACGGGACACCACAGCATACCATGATACGAATGGACCGGCTTCTGGACCTCAATGCGAACAGGGGATGCATGTCTCCAACCTGACCCAATGCCAGGGGCATATGCGTGCCACTTTTCTGAATGTTGATGAGAGTCCTTGATCACCTTCGCATCGCAGAGACCTATGGGACATTCAACTTGTCACTATGGCAGAATCAAAGGTGGTTCCCGGACCTATTGACTCCATCTCTGTACTTTCCACTGACCCTTCTATCGTCTTCCCTTTTACTGACAAACCCATAAGATACCATCAGAGACTTTGGCGGCTCAAATTCCACTTCAGGGCCTTTGGTATGTCGCGAGGCATCATACTATCCAGAACCAGTATCGAAATACACTCAGTTGTGGGACATAGATGTAGTTTTCTGTTCCCTGCGGGTTTGGCCAGCTGTTTTGGATCTTCACTTCAACAAACTCTCGGGGAAGCTCATACTACTTTCATGTTATGTGGCGGTGTCTACATCTCTTCGGCCTTCACAATCGAGCCAAACTCTCTTTTTGTATACCGAACCTTTCATACCAGGTACGGCCACCACTTTAGCCGGGTGGGTTCATTGGCAATTGTTCCTAACGGTTGTGGAGACTGGTTTTATCGGTCATTCGGGGCGTGGATTCATCTCGGGCATCCACGGTGCATGTTTTCCTTGCCGATATCTGTCGGATTGGACGCGGGAAGAGACCTTCAGGGTATTTTACTTCATCAGACTCTTCACACGTCTTGTGTTCTTTCCACAGTGTTAAAAATGCAAAATATGAAGCCTCCTTTCATGTTGTAAAATTGAAGATTATGCTAAAGTAGTGTACCTATAATCTTAATTTTAATAATGACATGAGGCGAGTATTTTCCCTCCTTTGGTTTCCCTTCCTTTTGACGGCTATTTTACTTTAGTCTGGCTTCGTCTTGTTATTAGTTTTATACAGTTAGTGCTATTCATACCGACAGTGCGATATAGATACGCTGACTTGTCTTGTGGTAGTACAGGATTGTTGAGTTGTCGACTACGGACTATTGCCATTTTGTACATCTCGTATACAATGTATTAATTTGATATGTTGAATTATAATATCCTAATAATGAATTACATATTGTTTGTCTAGGTTATGTGGACATCTGTTTATTACCATTACCTTTCACTTGTTTCTGTTATTTTCAGTGTGGCCTTTATCTACAGTCTTGAGAGTGGATATACTGGAAGTGTCTGTTCTTCAACTCTACCTACTGTTATCAAGTTTCTTCAAAGTTATTGTCATATTGCCTGACTTTGTACTAGACTGTCAACTCGCATCAAAGAAAGAGGAAGAGATATGCCTGTCAGGGCTTTATATGGAATGTTTTACTTGTGTCTGATTGGTTTAAGTTTTATGATTGACTTGTGCAGCTGGAGGCATAAGTAAAGAAAGTTATGCAAAATACTCACCTCCTGTCATTATTAAAATTAAGATTATAGGTACACTATGTTAGCATAAGCTACAATTTCCTCCTGAATACTTTAGCAACTTTTATAACTCTAATTTGTGGGTTGTAGCCATATTGTTTGTGGCACATGTTCCTTTTAATTACAAAGACCATATTTTAAATAGCCAAGCTAAGTGTCTTATGGTTAAAGGCTCAGTAGGCAACACCATGCTTACTTCTGTCAGTGTATACCAAACAAGATTTTTTTTTCAAAATTTAGGAACATTCTGTGCACAACAAAAAGTTACAGTGAAGGTATCTTTCTACTAGGGGGTGACTGTAATATACCATTAGACACTAACCTGGATAGCCCTCTCAACAAACACTTAATTGCCTCCCATAGACAATACAATACTTTGCTAGGCAAAGCATATTTGTATGACTGCTGGTGAATCAAAAATCCTACTAAGAAAGATGTCTCCTTTTATTCTACAACCTCCCTAATGTATTCTAAGCAAGACGTGTTTCTTACCTCATTGTATTTTACATCACATTGTTTCAGCTGAATATTGGTCTATAACATATCACATATCACATATCATATCATGCCCCTCTAACACTTATTTCTAAACCATCCCTTTTGGTTCCCTCCACTCAGTGTAAACTGATTGATATCCTACTAAATGAACAGAAGATAATTACTCAACTATGGGAGAATAATTAACACTATTTCCAAGCTAATAATACTTCTGACCTTTCCTAAACAAATATTTGGAATGTGCATAAGTGCCTGATTAAAGGAACAGTGATAGCAATTGAAGCTGGGCAAAAGAAGCTTAGATCTCCGTGAATACAAGACACAAGACCTCCTATCTCAGATTCATGAGTTAGAAAACAAATTGCTCCTTAGAACTATACAACTGATGAACAGCCAAATGGTCAGATCTACAAATTCTATTAAACCTCCAGACTCAGTGTACATTGATACTGACTAAAAGTAAATTATATGCTTAAGGCAATAAAAGTAGTGACTTACTTTCCTGGGCTCTCAGCCAGAGGCGATAAAATAACTTCATCTCTAAAATCAAAAGCCCTCATGGGCAGGTATCACACTTAATGAAGGATTTTATTGAGTCCTTTAATGCATTTTACCATAACCTATAAAACCTAGAGAATACTTGACTCACTACACCTGATATACCTAACACCATAGCAAGATGAACATATGACATTAGATTCATTCAAATTAGCAGTTACGAACCTACCAATGGGAAAAATTCCAGGTCTAGAGAGCTTCTCTGCAAAATACTATAAAATCTTTCAATCCTCCCTAGCTACTCTCTTTTTGGATGCTTTTAACTCTTTAAATGGGGCGATTGCTATCTCATATTTGGAATTGGAAGCCACCAGGCAAGGACTCATCATCCTGTTGCAGTTATAGGCCAATCTCACTTATCAACACAGGCGTAAAGCAATTTGCCAGGATATTTGTTACACACGCCTGCAACCACTATTGGAGGGACTGGTCCACCTGGACTAGACTGGGTTTTTACCAAGCCGGGAGGCTAAAGGTTAAAAAATAAACCCGTTTTCCTGACACTATGTCATCCTTCCCATGGTTAAAACCCCTTCAGCAGCTTACCTTAATCCAGCGCCTGTGACCTCTCCTCCCCCGCCGACGTCAGCTCCCGAGTGGAGCGGAATGCGCATGTGCGGCAAGAGCTGCGCACGCGCATTCTAACAGCCCATAGGAAAGCATTTCTCAATGCTTTCCTATGGACGTTCTGCACGCTGCATGCGAATTTCACATCCAGCGTCGCAAAAGCACCTCTAGCGGCTGTCAGGAAGAGGTTGGATTAACCCTCCCCTCGTCCTGTCTCAGGTGGAGTCCACCAAGGCTCTGTACTTGGTCCCCTTCTATTTTCTCTTTATACTGCCTCTCTTGGCAAACTTATTACCTCTTTTGGTTTCCACTACCACCTGTACGCTGATGATACCCAGATATATCTCTCCTGCCGTCCTGCAACGTGTCACTGCTTGCCTTTCTTCCATCTCTGACTAGATGTCATCCCGCTTTCTGAAACCCAATCTCTCTAAAACTGAGCTCCTTGTCTTTCCTCCTTCTAATAATGATCCTCCTCTTTCGCTCTCCCTTCAAGTTAGTGGTACCCAAATAAGTCCATCCTTGCAAGCCCGCTGTCTTGGTGTCATACTTGATTCTGGCCTCACCTTTGAGCCTCACATCCAGTATGTTGCCAAATCCTGTAAATTCCATCTTAAAAACATAGCCCGCATCTGCCCCTTTCTTACGCAAGATGCTACCAAGGAGCTTGTCCATGCTCTAGTAATTTCCCACATGAATTATTGTAACCCTCTCCTGATTGGTCTTCCCAAAAGCCGTACTGCAACACTACAGTCTATAATGAACGCTGCCGCCAGACTGATTTTTCTCTCTAGTCGGTTCTCTCACACCTCACCCCTCTGTCAGGCCTTACATTGGCTTCATGTATGCTAGGAGTCAATTCAAGGTACCAGGGCCGGACTGGGAATGAAAAGCAGGCCTGGAAAAAAATTCCATACCAGCCCCGTAATGCATCGCGCCAGCAAAGTGCGTGGAGAGAGTGCCGTTTGTGCGTGGAGAGAGTGCCGTTTGTGCGTGGAGGGGTGCTGTGTTCGTTGGGGGGTTCTGTGTGCGTGAAGGGGTTCTGTGTGCGTGGGGGGGTTCTGTGTGTGTGAAAGTGGTGCTGTTTATGTGTGGGGGTGCTGTTTATGTGTGGAGGGGTGCTGTTTATGTGTGGAGGGGTTTTGTGTGCGTGGAGGGGTTCTGTGTGTGAAAGGGTTCTGTGTGTGTGGAGGGGTGCTGTTTATGTGTGGAGGGGTTCTGTGTGCATGGAGGGGTTCTGTTTATGTGTGGAGGGGTTCTGTGTGCCTGAAGGGGTTCTGTGTGCGTGAAGGGGTTCTGTGTGCGTGGGGGGGGTTATGTGTGTGTGAAGGGGTTCTGTGTGTGGGGGGGGTTCTATGTGCGTGGAGGAATTCTGTGTGCGTGGAGGAATTCTGTGTGCGTGGGGGGGTTCTGTGTGTGTGAGTTCAGAACCCCTGTGTGCGGGGGGGGGTTCGGTGTGTGTGGGGGTTTCTGTGTGTGTGGGGGGGGGGTTCTGTGTGTGTGTGTGGGGGGGGTAGGGGGGTTCTGTGTGTGTGTGGGGGGGGGGGGGTTCTGTGTGTATGGGGGGGTTAAAGAATTGATATATTTATATTTAAAAAACAAAACAAAAAAAAAACTTTTGTATTACTCCCCTCCCCCCTTACCTTTGGTCAAGGCCCAGGGGAGAGGGGGAACAGCTTCAATTCAATCCCTGGTGGTCCAGTGGTGGCACGTGCTGTTCAGCCTGCAGCTCCTCTGGCTGCAGGCTGACTATGCTCTCCTCCCGCGAGAACAGCAGACAGGTCGGAGCATTGCCATGGTAACGCACGGCAACGCTCGGCTCGCTTACTGCTTCCTGTTACACCGGGTAGGGGAACAGAAGCTCCCCTACCCGGTCTGCCTGCTCGGCCACGCTACATTCTGTGACCGGCAGGAGGGGAGCGCTTCCCCTCCTGCTGGTCACCCTGTAATTGCGGCCGGGGCTGGTGCACACTAGGCGGCCGTGCACCGGCCCCCTAGTGTGCCGGCCCACCGGGAAATGTCCCGGTGTCCAGATGGGCCAGTCCGGCCCCGCAAGGTACTAATTCACACCTATAAAGCACTGAACAACTCTAGCCCCTCTTATATCTCTTCAAAGATCCATGGGTATGTCCCTTCTCGGTCTCTCCGCTCTGCCCGTGACCACCTCCTGTCCATTGTTCGCACCCGTACGGCCAACTCACACTTGCAGGACTTCTCGCGGGTGGCTCCCTTCCTATGTAATAGCCTGCCTATCGCCATCAGACTCCCCCCTAGTCTTGCATCTTTTAAGAAGTGCCTTAAAACCCATCTCTTTAGGAAAGCTTATGGCCTCCCAGACTAACCTCTACCTCACATACCTGTCTCTTGCACTCTCCTAAAGGGCAGCACTCTACTCTCTCCTCCAGCTCTACCTAACTCCCACCCTATTGATTGATATTTCCTCTCCTATTGTGTTTTACACCCCACCTCCTATAGAATGTAAGCTCGTTTGAGCAGAGCCCTCTCCAACCTATCGTCCCTGTAAGTTTTTGTAATTGTCCCATTTATAATTAAATACCCCCCTCATAATATTGTAAAGCGCTACGGAATCTGTTGGCGCTATATAAATGGCAATAATAATAATAATAATAACACTGCTATGTAAACGTAGCAGTTTCACCAGTGGGATTATACCACTCAAAACCTTGGTCCAAAACAATCAACTCACTATACTAGATAGACTCAAATAATTCCAGAATTACGTACAATCAATTCCAGACTACAAGCAGAGCCTCCAGGTCTGAATTTGAAAGGCTATGCGGCACACTCAAGATTCAGACAAAATTACTCTCATTGCTATATTCACTGTTGATACAAAATTGCAATCCAATCGGGCCATCATTTATTGAGGCATGGCCCTAGGAACTATGTATATCTATTTATTTGCACATCAAACTTCGTGCAATGCCTCCACTCAACAGAGCATCTATAAAAGAATATCCACGTGGCATATGTCACATGCTCATTTACACAAATTTTTTGGCAATTCCCCTGATCATTGTTGGAGATGGTTAGCCTCAGTAGGAAACACAGCCCATATCTGGTGGTCCTGCCCTAATATTCAGACATGTTAAAAAAAGAATCACAGAACTCATTAAAGTAATTACGAAATTTCCAGTTCCTTCTACACCCAAGCACATCCTAACTGCAGCAAACCAACTGATCCCTGCTTTCTGGAGAGCAAATGCCCCTTCTATACGAGCTTAATGAAGCAGTTTTGGTGTATAGAACCACCTGCGGCCTCACTGCTCAATCCTCTGCCATTTAGGAGTTAAATCCCTTTGTTTATGAACCCTAGTCACACCTCCCTGCATGTGACTTGCACAGCCTTCCATAAACACTTCCTGTAAAGAGAGCCCTATTTAGGCTTTCTTTATTGCAAGTTCTGTTTTAAAATTAAGATTTTCTTATCCCCTGCTATGTTAATAGCTTGCTAGACCCTGCAAGAGCCTCCTGTATGTGATTAAAGTTCAATTTAGAGATTGAGATACAATTATTTAAGGTAAATTACATCTGTTTGAAAGTGAAACCATTTTTTTTTTCATGCAGGCTCTGTCAATCAAAGCCAGGG
Source organism: Pelobates fuscus (assembly GCF_036172605.1). NCBI lineage: Eukaryota > Metazoa > Chordata > Amphibia > Anura > Pelobatidae > Pelobates > Pelobates fuscus. The sequence continues at coordinate 244,528,478 of NC_086317.1, forward strand.
GAGGTGTGGCTAGGGCTGCATAAACAGAAACAAAGTGATTTAACTCATAAATGACAGTGAATTGAGCAGTGAAATTGCAGGGGAATGATGTATACACTAAAACTGCTTTATTTAGCTAAATTAATTTAGGTGACTATAGTGTTCCTTTAACTTTTGCATTTTTGCACATCATCAGTAAGTGCAAAATTTACTGACAGATATTCCCTGTACCTGACCACCTGGTCAGATTGAAAAAGGTTTTTCGTCTCTCAACAGGATGGTTACATAGTTACATAGGCTGAAAAGAGACATGTGTCCATCAAGTTCAGCCTTCCTCAAATCAGTTTTTTGCTGTTGATCCAAAAAAGGCAAAAAAAGGTTGGAAGAGCTTTCAATTTTGCAACATCAAACTAGAAAAATAAATCCTTTTTGACCCCAGAATGGCAGTCAGATTTATCATTGGATCAAGAATCTATTACCCTACAATTTAACAATTATATAATTGAATATTATGTTTTTCCAAGTATTCATCTAGTTTGTGTTTAAACATCTATACAGACTCCGATAAAACCACTTCTCCAGGCATAGAATTCCACATCCTTATTGTTCTTACGGTAAAACAAAAGAAACAACTTTCCTTTGCCTTAGACTAAATCTCCTTTATTCCAGTCTGAACGCATGACCTCGTGTCCTATGTATACTCCGGTTTGTGAATAGATTTTCAGACAATGGTTTGTATTGGCTCCTGATTTATTCGACAATGTTATCATATCCCCTTTGAGGTGCCGTTTTTCTAAACTAAAGACATTTAAATTTGTCAGCCTTTCTTCATAGCTAAATGTTTAATTCCTTGCACAGCATATTCAAGATGTAGTCTTACCAGTGATTTTTAAAGAGGCAAAATTATATTTTCATCCCAAGAAATAATGCCTTTTTTTAATAAATGACAATACCTTACTGGCCTTAGCCACTGCTGATTGACATTATACATTGTTACCTAGTTTGTTTTTCATAACAATTCCCAAATCCTTCCCGTGTGCTGTTATCCCTAATTCACTACTATTTAGTGAACAAGCCAGAATTGTGGATTGACAGATTAATTCAGGAACTTTGAAAGACTGTTCACAAAAGCAAAATAGTTTTTACAAAGACTTTTGATTTTTATGTTTACTGATTTGATACATTGGAGTATTGTTACATTGATTTTGCACAGTCCTAGATGACTGTTTTGGATACAGAGAATAGGGTGAATGTATTGTTTCTTGCATTTAGTGATTGTTGTAGATTAGTAGATAACCTATTTTTTCACCCCCCTTTTTCTCAACTCTAAAAGTATTCTTTTGATTTCCGTCCAGGTGCTCTGCTAAAACATAGTTCATTGTGATTCACTGATCAGTTAATTTGTTTCTTATAATGGTACATTTTTTTGTAACATTCTATGTAAACTATGATGTTCAGGTCTTTCGGTCTGTTAAATCTCATGTCATCCATAGATGTTCCCTGTATACTTACCATATATGTAGTGGTAGTACTATTACTCTAACCTCTGGATTCTGTGTACCATTTTATGTGTATTTTTGAACTAAAACAATAAATAAATAAATACATAAAGATATATATTTCCAATGCTAAAATGTTCCTTTATGGCCCTTTTAAATAAGAAAGTTAAACTTTGTTATTCTTTAGTCAAAATTCTTTCCTAACCAGTCTTTTCCTTGTTCATATAACTTCATTAAACAAAGAGAGAGAAAAGGAGTCACTTCTGGAATATGGAGAAGCAGAGTGGTTTGTTTAACTTTGTCAACAGACAGCACATTTGTGTGTGCCAAGAACAAGATGAAGGATTTACAAATAGCCAAGGAGGGTATATCATCCAATCCTCTGTCCTTCTCTGCCTGGATGCACTGAGTTAGAAAACAGAATGTCTGAGACAGTGGCTGATGATTGAGTGGGAATGATGCCTGTGTTGAAAAACTAACGTTCAAAATTGTAAAGTTCCTGACCTATTCCTGTCTATTGGAGTGTCATTCCAACCCAGCCATTATCTCTTTTTGTTGACAAGTTGGGAACCTTGTGGTGTGTCCAAGCTTATTGTTGAGCACACTGTTTCAAAGCGAAAAGTAAAACAATTTTTCAAGACTGTCTAAATTTACTGTTATAAATATCATAAAGTTTATGTTTGTGCTCTTATGTGCTGTCTATTCTGCAATTTCCAGTACAGCATATGTGAATGAAATTAATGACAGGAATACGGTTTGATGGTTTCTTACTAACATGGTTATTTACTAAAGTGAAAATTCCAAGTGAATTTAAATTTTAAGGCCAGAGTACAAAAACTGAAGGGATAGCTAACTTAGAGAATTTTTCCAGCTTGGCTATTTTGACCTTAAATTTGAATTCACTTTGGAATCACCTTAAAGGGATCCTATAGTGCCAGGAAAACAAAGCCGTTTTCCTGGCACTGTAGGGTTAATGGATCCCCCCGCTCCCCCTCCCCCCCATCCCTCGTACCCCCTCCCGTGGCATTGAAGAGGTTAAAATCCCTTTAGTTCCATACCTGAATACAGTGCCAATGTCCCGCAGTGCTGGGTCAGGCTCTGCCCACACTCCTCCCCGGCACGCGCATTAGACCTCCCCTTAGGAGAGCATTATTCAAAAAAGAGAGAGAGCAAAGGAAGTTTGTTTAACTTTGTCAACAGACAGCACATTTGTGTGTGCCAAGAACACGATGCAGGATATACAAATAGCCAAGGAGGGTACATTATCCAATCCTCTGTCCTTCTCGGCCTGGATGCACTGAGTTAGAAAACAGGATGTCTGATGATTGAGTAGGAATGATACCTGTGTTGAAGAACTAATGTTCAAAATTGTAAAGTTTCTGACCTATTCCTGTCTATGCAATGAATTCCTACGGGGAAAATCTGACACTGGAGGTCCGTGAGGACGTCCAGCGTCAGATAACGGACCAAAAGTTTCCGGAAGCCCTCTAGTGGCTGTCTGGTAGACAGAGGACAGACTTAGAGCTGCAATGTAAACAATTCAGTTCTCTGTAACTGCAGTGTTTTACATTGCAGCACTAGGTGCAAAAGGTCACAGCACCCAGACCACTTCAATGAGCTGAAGTGGTCTGGGTGCCGACAATATCCCTTTAACTTTACCTCACATTAAAATTCACCTTAACTCACTTCAGTAATTAACCCTGTAAATAATGTTCAAATAATGTTAGTTTAACAGTGCTAGTATTGCTCCCACATTGAAGAAATGCAGAGTATATTCATTCAAGGATCACTATAGGGTCAGGAACAAAAACATGTATTCTTGACCCTATAGTGTTAAAACCACCATCTAGCCCCCCTGGGCCCCTCATGCCTCCATAAATATAGTAAAAATCTTACTGTATTCAAGCCAGAAGCTGCAGATCTGCATGCTGTTTGCCTTAAAAAAAAAAAAAAAAAAAAGCAGTTTGCTGACATCATTAGAAGTGGTGGCCTGATCCAATCACAGTGCTTCCCCATAGGATTGGCTGAGACTGACAAAGAGGCAGATCAGGGGCAGAGCCAGCACAATTCAAACACAGCCCTGGCCAATCAGCATCTCGTCTTAGAGATTAATTGAATCAGTGAATCTCTATGAGGAAAGTTCAATGTCTGCATGCAGAGGGAGGAGACACTGTATTTTAGGCAGCCATGACCCAGGTAGGATCTCTAACAGCTATCTAAGGAGTGGCCAATGAAGTTATCACTAGGCTGTAATGTAAACACTGCATTTTCTCTGAAAAGACAGTGTTTATAGCAAAAAGCCTGAATGCATTTACAGAGGTAGAAAAGCATTTACAGAGGTAGAATTTACAGAGGTAGAAAAGTGGATCGCAAAAAACAAACTCTTCCTGAACACTGACAAAACTGTCACAATGATCTTTGGAACAGTACCTAAATTACACAAATTACACAATTCCCACCTATCCATCAAAACAAATTCAAATGGCACACTGACCGCAGTCCACTCTTTCAAATACTTGGGTATGATGTTAGACCCCAATCTATCGTTTGGCCTGCACATAGAAAAGCTTGCATCTAAACTTTATCCAAAACTAGGTGCCCTGTACAGAAACAAATCCTGCCTAAGCCCTTGTGACAGACCCATCCATCTGGACTAAAGACTGTTGGGTCCGTCTGATTTGCCCAGTACTTATGGTCCCTGAGAGATCATGCGGAGGGTTGTGACTTTGTACAAATGACATTTCGAATACAGCGGAAACTAACGAAGCGCCAAAGCTACCAAAGTCCTCGAGGTGGCCGACATCGCACAAAGGACCACGTGGCGGCGGCCATCTTAACTTCGAACCCGCCGACCCGTACTATCGACGATACTTCGACAGTTCAACGAAAGTCGAAGTACCGACCCACTTCGAACGGGACTTAGCCATATTTAGGCCAACAAGTGACCGACCGCACGGCCCGAATCCAGGGAACTATTTTGGGCACGAAAAGGTACCTGCGGTCGGTCATAAACAGACTTTCGAGTAACTTTTTATTCACTGAAGGGATTGGTGTGATTTTTGAGAATGTTTATGTTTTAAGTATGCTGAATCTGAATATGTGCCTCTTATGAGAATATGATGGATGGATTTGAAGTTATGAAAGTTGTATAAAAGTATATTTCAAACTGTATGTATAATAGGATTATGTGTCACACCAAGGGGAGGGAATGTGTGGGATGTACCATCGATGCCAGTGGTTATTTTATGCCTCCCCTTGGGTGTGGCCTGTGTGTGTGAAATGCAAATAAAAGGCAGGCTGGCTGATCCAGTCCTGAGTTCATGTTTTACCCTCATAATGGAGCTTGGTCTCGTTATTGGGGGAACCGGGATTACAAGTGACTAAAGACTGTGTATGGAGCTCGGAAGGTGGTACCGTAACAACTGGTGGCAAGCGACGGGATGATCCTCAACGCCCAAAGAGACCACTACGACCAGGAATAAATGGAACTACAATACCAAAACCTGAGAAGAGCCACCCTAAAAGACTTATTGGAACAAAGGGGCGGACAGGCCAGTAACCTCAAGAAGAGGGACATTATTGCTTTATTGCTGGAAATGGATGGAGTACCAGCGGCAGAGGGAACCAATGGACCCAGCCCAGACGACAGAACCCCCGAGGAGGCAAGATTTGACCGGGCGGTAAGAATTAGGCTGGCCCATTATGGCCCCAACCCCTCCGCGGAGATCATCACCCAGGTTCAAGCCGCTGTGGAGGCCAGCCTGCTACGCCAAAACGGTGCTGCAGCAGCCCCAGTCACAGCAAACCCGGGGGACAAACAGAAAGTGCCATTTGCGGCCTTCAAAGCCTTCAGTGAGACAGAAGGAGAGATTGACGGGTACCTTGCGGATTTTGAGCGGCAATGTGCCCTGCACAAGGTACCCCCGGAAGACTGGGTTGCTATACTATCCGGCAAGTTATCCGGCCGGGCCAACGACGCTTTTCGGGCCATTCCGGATGAGGAGATCGGGGATTATGTGACCGTCAGGGAAGCTTTACTTGCCCGGTATGCCGTTACACCCGAGGCATACCGGAGGAGGTTCCGAGACACTGCAAAAACAACTGGGGACTCATACGTTGAATGGGCCTGCAAGGTACATCGCACAGCCGCCCACTGGATGGCAGGGTGCCAGGCGGTGTCAGGAGAAGAGGTGCTGCAGATGTTTTTATTGGAACATTGTTTCGACAAATTGCCAACAGGGGTCAGAGAGTGGGTAAGAGACCGTAAGCCCTCCACTCTACACGAGGCGGCTCGCTTGGCCGATGAGTACACCGACGCTCGCAGACTGGACAATTCCATCACCAAGGCCACAGCCAGAGCGGAATACCCACCAGCCGCTGCCACTTATCAGCCTCCCATAAACAGACCATCCGCACCCCCTCCGTCTGCCCAGTACCAACGTCCACCCCGGTTTAACGCCCGAGAGTACTCTGAACCCCTTCGGTGCTACCTGTGCAATCAGCTAGGGCACAGGCGACAGGAGTGCCCGATGAACCGTGCCAACAGGAACCAGTCCTGGAGGAAACCCACGGGGGCCCCTTCCCGAGCACCTCTTCCAGCAGCCCACTGTGTAGAGGAAGAGGAATGCTGGGGCATCTTGCATGAGGCGGACCCTGTTCAGGCTGCCCACCAGGACAATCGACAACACCACCGACAGAGTGTAAAGGTCAACGGAAGGGAAGTCAGTGGGCTACGAGACACTGGTGCAACCCTGACTTTGCTCCAAAAGCACCTAGTGTCCGAAGCTCAACATACCGGGGATACCGTGGCAGTACGAGTAGCCGGGGGTGCAGTATTTCGCCTACCCGTAGCCCGGGTACATTTGGATTGGGGAGTGGGCGCTAGACACGTGAATGTGGGGGTCATTAAGGATTTACCCGCTGATGTCCTCCTTGGCAACGACTTGGCCCCCCTTGTTTCGGCCTTTGCTCCCATGGGCCCCGCTGCAGTGGACGCTGTCACGACCCGTGCCCAGACCCGTGCCACTGAGGCCGGCCCACCTGCTGCTGAGACCCAGGTAAGACTCTCTACCCCGACTTGTACCTTAGACCAGGCCCCGTTAGGCTGGGATACCCCAGAGATGTACGGGAAGGAAACTAGGGAGGACCCGACGTTAGCCAAGTACAGAGCCAGGGCCGACGCTGGGGAAGAAGGAGTAGGTGGGGAACACTACGAGTGGGTGGGGGATAGGCTGTACAGGATCCCGAAACCTTCCCCGAAACCGAATGCCCCTCCGCAGAAACGACAACTAGTAGTACCTGCAAAGTATCGGCAGGAGATTCTGCGGATTGGGCATGACGTGCCGTTGGCAGGTCATCTAGGTTCCCACCGCACAGCTCATAGAATCACCCAAAACTTTTTCTGGCCCAATTTTAACCGAGATGTGCGGATGTATTGTAGCACGTGCGACACTTGTCAACGGGTAGGTAAGCGAGGAGATCATCCAAAAGCTAGGCTACAGCCGATGCCTATCATTGGAGAGCCCTTTTCCCGCATAGCCGTTGACATTGTGGGTCCACTGGCCAGGGCTAGTCCATCCGGTAAGAAATATATTCTTACTGTGGTAGACTACGCCACCCGTTACCCAGAGGCAGTAGCGCTGTCTAATATAGAGGCAGAGACGGTTGCTGATGCCCCGGTTAAAGTCTTTACTAGGGTCGGGTTCCCTCAGGAGATCCTCTCTGATCAGGGAACCCAATTTACCGCTGTGCTCACCCAGCAGCTGTGGAAGGTGTGCGGCATCAACCCGCTACTTAGTTCACCATATCACCCACAGACTAACGGTCTCTGCGAGCGATTTAATGGCACCCTCAAACAGATGCTGAGGACCTTTACTGACACTTGCAGAGACTGGGAGCGATTCCTGCCTCATCTGCTATTTGCATACAGAGAGGTGCCCCAGGAATCGACTGGGTTCTCCCCCTTTGAGTTACTCTATGGGAGAAGGGTTCGTGGACCCCTAGATCTCATTAGAGGACACTGGGAGGGGGAGACGGAGCAAGAAGGGACCCCCATAGTGCCATATGTTCTGGAACTCCGGGACCGCATGGAGAAACTGTCCCTGATGGTAAGGGAAAATCTCCGGGCGGCCCAGGGGAAACAGAAGCGATGGTACGATCGGGGTGCTCGACAGCGGGTTTTCCAGGTTGGGCAGAAGGTTCTGGTGCTCAAACCTGTGAAGGCAAACAAGATGCAAGCATCTTGGCAGGGCCCGTACAAGGTGTTAGCTCAGGTATGCGATACTACCTATCTTATAGCCAGCTGTTCGGATGAAAGGGTACAACGATCCTTTCATGTGAACATGCTCAAGGAGTATCAGGAACGACCCGAGGATGTTGCAGCAGTTTGTGCCCCAGCTACCGACGACCCAGAGAACTTACCTTTACCTGACCTGCTAGAAAGGGATCCCCAGACCGACCTTACTAGCCTCGTACAGCTAGGTGACCGACTAAGCTCGGCCGAGAAAACCCAGGCAAGACAGCTTCTGTGGGAGAAGCAGGCGACGTTCTCCCAAGAACCCGGGTACACCAACCTAGCTATACACAAGGTCGAGACACCCGGACAGAACCCCCTACGACAACCCCCATACCGTATCCCGGAAGCAGTCCGAGAAGGAATGCGGAAGGAGATACAGGAGATGACCCGGCTGGGGGTTATTGAGCACTCAGATAGTCCGTGGGCGTCACCCGTAGTCCTAGTACCCAAGAAAGATGGGACCACCCGGTTCTGTGTGGATTACAGGCGGCTCAACGAGCGGACTACCACTGACGCCTACCCGATGCCCCGGATAGACGAGTTATTAGACCGCATTGCCAGGGGGCGCTATCTGACCACCATTGACCTATGTAAAGGGTACTGGCAGATCCCCCTGGCCGAGGATGCTATCCCCAAGTCGGCATTCGTCACCCCGTTTGGCCTGTACCAGTTTAGGGTCATGCCATTCGGGATGAAGAATGCTCCGGCTACCTTCCAGCGTATGGTGGATAGGCTCCTAGATGGCTTCCAGGGATTTGCATGTGCATACCTGGACGACATCGCGGTCTACAGTGAGTCTTGGGAAGACCACCTAGTACACGTAGGGGTAGTGCTGGACAAGATTCGGGCCGCCGGCCTGACTCTGAAACCAGACAAGTGCCATTTAGGCATGGCAGAAGTGCAGTACTTGGGTCACCGGGTGGGTTGTGGGAGCCAGAGACCCGAACCGGCCAAGGTGGAAGCGGTAGCTAACTGGCCCACACCTATCACCAAGACCCAAGTGCTTGCCTTCCTAGGGACAGCGGGTTATTATCGACGTTTTGTCCCCGACTACAGCACGATTGCCAAGCCCCTGACTGATCTGACTAAAAAGAACTTACCTAGGCAGGTCCTGTGGTCTCCAGCTTGTGAAGCCGCGTTTCAAGCCCTGAAGCAGGCTCTTGTGAAGGCCCCTGTCCTGGCTGCCCCAGTCCCTAACAAACGTTTTCTTGTCCACACAGACGCTTCCATGTATGGACTGGGGGCTGTGCTGAGCCAGGTCGGGGAGGATGGAGGAGAGCACCCTGTCGCATATCTCAGCAGAAAGTTACTACCTCGAGAAGTGAGTTATGCGGCAGTAGAGAAAGAGTGTTTAGCCCTGGTCTGGGCACTGAAGAAACTGAGCCCCTACCTATACGGACAAGAATTTTCCCTCGTAACAGACCACAACCCCCTCGTCTGGCTTAACCGGGTCTCTGGGGACAATGGCAGACTGCTGAGGTGGAGTTTGGCCTTGCAGCCTTATAATTTCACTATCAGCTACCGGCCCGGTAAGCAGAATGGGAATGCGGATGGGTTATCCCGGCAAATAGACGTCCCTATTCTCCCTAAGTCCGGTCATCCCCAAGTTGACCCGCCACAGGGTCAAGCCGGGTCTGCCGGAGTGTTCCACAAGGAGGGAGCCATGTGACAGACCCATCCATCTGGACTAAAGACTGTTGGGTCCGTCTGATTTGCCCAGTACTTATGGTCCCTGAGAGATCATGCGGAGGGTTGTGACTTTGTACAAATGACATTTCGAATACAGCGGAAACTAATGAAGCGCCAAAGCTACCAAAGTCCTCGAGGTGGCCGACATCGCACAAAGGACCACGTGGCGGCGGCCATCTTAACTTCGAACCCGCCGACCCGTACTATCGACGATACTTCGACAGTTCAACGAAAGTCGAAGTACCGACCCACTTCGAACGGGACTTAGCCATATTTAGGCCAACAAGTGACCGACCGCACGGCCCGAATCCAGGGAACTATTTTGGGCACGAAAAGGTACCTGCGGTCGGTCATAAACAGACTTTCGAGTAACTTTTTATTCACTGAAGGGATTGGTGTGATTTTTGAGAATGTTTATGTTTTAAGTATGCTGAATCTGAATATGTGCCTCTTATGAGAATATGATGGATGGATTTGAAGTTATGAAAGTTGTATAAAAGTATATTTCAAACTGTATGTATAATAGGATTATGTGTCACACCAAGGGGAGGGAATGTGTGGGATGTACCATCGATGCCAGTGGTTATTTTATGCCTCCCCTTGGGTGTGGCCTGTGTGTGTGAAATGCAAATAAAAGGCAGGCTGGCTGATCCAGTCCTGAGTTCATGTTTTACCCTCATAATGGAGCTTGGTCTCATTATTGGGGGAACCGGGATTACAAGTGACTAAAGACTGTGTATGGAGCTCGGAAGGTGGTACCGTAACAGCCCTACAGTAAAGGAAACGATTGTACAGCAAATGCTGATGCCAATCATTGATTATGGGGATGTAGTATATGCATCTGCATCACAATCCCACATTTATAAACTCAACACATTGTATAACTCGTGCTGCCGATTTGTGATACAATGTAATTACAGGACCCACCATTGTGACATGCTAAAATAACTAAACTGGCTGTCGCTGGAATCCAGACGCACCCTTCATCTTTCCAGCCTTGTGTTTAAGAGCTTTTCTGGGAAACTCCCACCCTACCTGAACACAATGCTTTCCCCGGCTGTTCCCACCTCCTATAACCTCCGATCTAGTACCAACACTTTACTTAGTCTACCTCAATACAAAAAGAAAGCAGCCCGATCCTCCTTCTCCTACAGAGCCAATTGTGGAACGACCTCCCGCACACTTTCAAATCTTCCCTAAGCCTAAAGTCCTTTAAGGGATCCCTCTCTACATACCTCAAAACAGAATGCACGTGTCATGGTTGATTATATATTTCCTACCTGTTCTATGTTAAATTTTGTATCTATTGTGTATTAATATTGTTTTTGTATTTTATTGTACCCTAATTGTAACAATGCAATGATTTGTGGACCCAGGACATACTTGAAAACGAGAGAAATCTCAATGTATCTTTCCTGGTAAAATATTTTATAAATAAATAAAATATTTTATAAATAAATAAATATTCACCAGAACAAATTCAATAAGCTGCAGTTGTTCTGGTGACTATAGTGTCCCTTTAGATATGGTTGAAATATTCTGGTCAGTGGACATTTAGGTTTAACGGTGCTGGAATATTTTAGTTTGAACTTATTGTTCACTGTTTGATGGTACACTTCACTAGACAGGAACAACTGACAGTATTCTGGGCCCCTGGGCAAAATTAGACTCTGGGATCCATCAAGACAACTACATAAGGTCCATCCATGGATTTAACCAAGTTAAAGGAAATTTCCCATACCATCTCTACTGCAAGCCTCTACAACTGAACGCTACAGCTTTAAGGTACAAATTGAAATTCAGAAGATGCTCCACCGCATTTCTTTCACCTGTGCCACTAGATTACTTATTTATAGTAAGGTTTTCATTGTTATCTATAGTGTACTACTGTAGTATCTTGTACTTGCAGCTACATGCATTAATTAATAATTTGGCTGTTAGGATTTGATTGGCAAAATTGTAATTCACCACTGTCCCCTCACCCCCCTCACTCCATGCTTGCCACTCCTAGTTGTAAATACCTTGATATAACTGTTTATCTCTGCTCCCTCACTAGGCCCATTTCCCATACCATCTCTACTGCAAGCCTCTTCAATTCTACTTGGCTCAACCCACCCACCCACCCAGGTCCCCCTGAATTTATAGCATGCTCCTCCAGCTGCTTAAAATTCTCACTCACTTACCTCTCCATTCCCTCTATATTCTACCAATAGCTTCAACTCTCTGTTTCCTTATTTAGCCATAACTTCCAAATTTCCTCTGCCACCTCTTGTTTCACATCCCCACGGTATCCTTTAGATTGTAAGCTCACAGGCTATCTAGCTATGCACTTTGTGTAAAAGAACTTAAATGGCTAGATCTCAACTTACGAGCAGGGGCCTCTCCTTTTGTATTTGTCTGTGTAAATTGTATGTTCTCCATTAATTGTACAGCGCTGCAGAATCTGTTGGCAAATCTGTTGGCGAATATGAGGTTTTATATGCAGTGAGGCTGTATGTCTGTAGGTGTTAGATGCATACAATTTTTTTTAAAGGATTTTAATGGTTTGTGTGTATGAAAGCATTTTTCCACCCCCACTCCCTGCTACCTGCATCTATTTTAATTGTGCCCTGTTTCCAATCCCCACCTGTGGTTTCTCACATTCACCCCCTAATTCTTACACATTTACTTTTCCTTCCAGCCCTTGCCCACAGTCATTCGATGTTACAAATATAATTTTAGGCCCCCTCCATTCTACCTGTCACCAGGGCCGCCACCAGAAATTTTGGGGCCCCTAACTGAGCTCAGGGTCTGGGCCCCTGGGGGCCCGCCTCCAAAACCGCCCACAGAGACCGCCTCCAAATCCCGCCCACAGGAATACACACAGACACAAACACATTCACTGATACAAAAGGACACAGATACACACACACACACTGATACATACTAACAGACACACATACTGATACGCAATAGGCATACATACTGACACACACATACTGAGACATACACACATATACAGACACACAGGCGTACATAGTGACAGACACATACTAACATACATACAGACACACATGCATAAGAACATACAGACACAGACACATTCATAATGACATACAGGCAGACATTCATACTGACATACACACATTCATACTGACATGCAGACATACATACACTGACATTCATGCACACATAATGACATGCATACAGATAGACATACATGCATACAGACATACATACAGACATACATTCATACAGACACTGACATCCATACATACATACACACATTCATAATGACATACAGACATACATTCATACATACATTCATACAATCAGACATACACACATTCATAATGACATACAGACATACATTCATACATACATTCATACAAACAGACATACACACATTCATAATGACATTTAGACATACATACACTGACATTCATACACACATAATGACATGCATACAGATAGACATACATGCATACAGACATACAGACATACATAAAGATATACATAGAGACAGACATAGTTACATACATACATTCATACTGGCATACATACATTCATACAGACACTGACATCCATACATACACACATTCATAATGACATGCAGACATACATACACTGACATTCATACACACATAATGACATGCATACAGATAGACATTCATACAGACAGACAGACATACACACATTCATAATGACATGCAGACATACATAAACTGACATTCATACACACATAATGACATGCAGACATACACACAGACAGACATACATACAGACAAACACACACACAGACATACATACACACACACACAGACATACATACACACATACAGACATACAGACAGACATACACACAGACAGACATACACACAGACAGATATACATACACACAGACATACATACAGACATACATACATACAGACAGACATACACACAGACAGACATACATACACACAGACAGACATACACACAGACAGACAGACATACATACAGACAGACATACACACAGACATACAGACAGACATACATACAGGCAAACATACACACAGACAGACATACATACACATACAGACATACATACACAGATAGACATACATACAGACAGACATACACACAGACAGACAGACACACAGACATACAGACACACAGACAGACATACACACAGACAGACACACAGACAGACATACACACAGACAGACATACACACAGACAGACATACATACACACAGACATACATACACACAGACATACATACACAAAAAAATATATACATACACACATACAGACATACATACAGACAAACATACACACAGACAGACATACAGACAGACATAGACACAGACAGACAGACAGACACACAGACATACATGCACACATACAGACAGACATACACACAGACAGACATACATACATACACACAGACATACATACACACAGACAGACATACATACAGACAGACATACACACAGAAATACATACATACACACAGACAGACAGACATACACACAGACAGACATACAGACAGACATACACACAGACATACATACATACACACAGACAGACATACATACAGACACACAGACAGACATACATACACAGACAGACATACATACAGACAGACATACACACAGACAGACAGACACACAGACATACACACAGACAGACAGACATACACACAGACAGACATACACACAGACAGACATACATTCAGACAGACATACAGACACACATACAGACAAACATACAGACAGACATACAGACAAACATACAGATAGACATACACACAGACAGACATACACACAGACAGACATACATTCACACACACAGACAGACATACACACAGACAGACATACATACACACAGACATACACACAGACAGACAGACATACAGACAGACATACACACAGACAGACAGACACACACAGACAGACATATACACAGACAGACAGACATACACACAGCCAGACATACACACAGACAGACATACATACAGACAGACATACAGACAAACATACACACAGACAGACAGACACACAGACAGACATACACACAGACAGACAGACATACACACAGACAGACATACATACAGACAGACATACAGACAAACATACAGACAAACATACAGACATACAGACAGACATACAGACAGACATACATACAGACAGACAGACATACACACAGACAGACATACAGACATACAGACATACATACAGACATGCACACAGCTCATTTTCCAGCCACCCTCCTGTTTCTTACCTTGTCTTTGCAGGAGGGTGGCTGGCTGGGGCTGATGGGACTGACAGTCGGCTGGCTCTCCCTCTTCATGTCGGGCGCGAGCGCTCATCCCGTGCGGAGTGAGCTGGGAGGAAGTGACCACTTCCTCCCAGCAGCACTTGCGCTGCGGCGGCATTTTTTTTTTTTTAAAGGGGCCCGGTCGCGCTATACCACGGCCGCAGCGCTGACCGGGCCCCTGAAGATATGGGGCCCATCGGGTGGCCCTAACACCGGCGGCAGTTCCGCCGCTACACGTGGGACCCAGGCCGCCGGGCCCCCCAGGGCCGCCGGGCCCGTGACAACCGTTGTGGTTGTCAACCCCTGATGGCGGCCCTGCCTGTCACTGCATATCATGGCTGAGCTGTTCATGCAGTAACTGCTGGGTTTTCCATGGCCAAGCTGTTGAAGCAGCATTTTCTGGATTTTTCTCTGCCCAGCCTTCACACTGCTTCTCAGATTTCTGCCTGCTCTGTGAGGGAGAGATAGGCTAGGATATGACATACTTCTGGTCCAGCCCCCTCCATACAGGCTGTGCTGCCAGTCAAGAACAGAGCTTCTGCAGAGACTGGTTGGCACACAGTGTGGTTGTATTAGCTGAGCCATGCTACAGATTCTTGGTAGGAGAGACTGGGGAGGAAGAGGGAAGCAAAGTTTTTAACAGGACCCCATGGTCTCAGGGCCCTTTAATGCTGAATATTCGGTTGGTGAGTTCTGTGAACTTCCCAACTGTTGTATAGCTTCTCAATAGCAGGTGGGCCCCGAGGAGCCTCATGCCCTCTGTCTATGACAGAACTGCCCGAATGCAGTCGCTAGAATAACTGTTGTTTATTGCAACAATTGAAGCGTATACATGCCCTAATGGGATAAGTAGGCTTTAATGGAAACTCTACATTTTAAAAGATTTAGTTCTTTTTTTTAAATAATCTTTATCGATTTAAAAAAAAAATATATACATACAACAATCAATCAAACAAACAGTGTCACAAAAGTAAATCCCGTAAGTGCAAATTTCAAAAGATAATACACATATACAGATACAATAGGGTGTCAAATGGCAAGATTGTTCAGTCCCAAATTTGTACTATATTTTGGCTTGAGCATATCAAATAAACTCACAATTTGTTTCTTGAATATCCTCGATACAGCTATTCTCCTCGGAAGTGACCAAAAACTTACTAATAGCGTGTTACGTACGCAGTTGGAATAATAATTTGGTGATTATAGAAGACCACGGTGGAATAGTTTTAGTCTTCCAATTCCTAGCAATCAATCATTTGTAAGCCACAAAAAAGTGGATAACAAAACAATTTTCTGTCTTTCTACAGGTAGACCACTCAAAATGTAGTAGAGCTACTGCTGGTGGGTCCTTTAATATTATATCAGTCCTGTGGTAAATAAAATCAAATTACTTTTTCCAGGTATGCAAGTATGTGCCTCTTTTCTCCTCACATATCCCGTGTAACTCAGATGCCATAGGAAATATTTTTTGCAGAATAAATAACGGCTCAGGCACTCCGGGATTACAGAAATCGGAGCTTTATTGGGGCAAAAGCCGCAACGTTTCGACCCTACCTTAGAAGGAACTAAGTAGCACTTATCTCATATTATTTAATGAACTATACCATTCAGTGTAACGGATCTTGATATTTAATTTCCTTTCCCAGCTAGTTAGAGCTGTTATTTCTTCGTTCGCATAAACAGTTTTGACAAGGGCTGTAGCTTTAGAGAGTATTCTATGAACTTAAAAATATTCTGAAAACAAACATTTATTTCTACTGATAGAGTTTCTTCTATCCTATTTTGATTTAGGGCCCCCCTTTAAAAGTGAAAATAAAGAAGATAAACTCACCTTGTATCGCTCACCGCTCCAGTCTCATTACTGATGATCTCCATAAAGTAGCAGTAGGAGGACTACTGCATGGTGGCTCTCTAATCAGCATCTACTCATTGAGAATCGTTCATTTTGCATCTTACGGATCAGTGTGAAGACGCTGAAGGTCAGTCTTGCAAGTATAATAGGTGAGTGACAGCCACTAGAGTTGTCCTCAGGAAATGTAAACAATACAGGAGAGGATGAAGGGACACTCACTTTGCACCAAATCAATTACATTGACAGGGTTATATACAAAAGTGAGTACTGCCAGAATTACAAAATGTAGGTCTAAAAATCCAAATGTAAAAAAAAAAAATCACTAAGTAAATTCTGTTTTTAGTTTGGCTATTTGGCCTTAAATATGAAATTCCTTTTGAATTCAATTTGAAATCCGTACAACTTGAAGGATAGGCCAAGAGAAGAACAATCTATAAGATGTAACACTCCTAGGTGAGCAGTTAAAGGACCACTCTAGGCACCCAGACCACTTCAGCTTAATGAGGTGGTCTGGGTGCCAGGTCCTTCTAGGGTTAACCCATGTTTTCATAAACATAGCAGTTTCAGAGAAACTGCTATGTTTATGAATGGGTTAAGCCTTCCCCTTTTTCCTCTAGTGGCTGTCTCATTGACAGCCGCTAGAGGCGCTTGCGTGCTTCTCACTGTGATTTTCACAGTGAGAGCACGCCAGCGTCCATAGGAAAGCATTATGAATGCTTTCCTATGTGACCGGCTGAATGCGCGCGCAGCTCTTGCCGCGCGTGCGCATTCAGCCGACGGGGAGGAGAAGAGGAGGATCGGAGGAGGAGAGCAGGAGGAGATCTCTCCGCCCAGCGCTGGAAAAAGGTAAGTTTTTACCCCTTTCCAGAGCCGGGCGGGAGGGGGTCCCTGAGGGTGGGGGCACCCTCAGGGCACTCTAGTGCCAGGAAAACGAGTATGCTTTCCTGGCACTAGAGTGGTCCTTTAATAATGACTACTCATTGCAGGAGGGGTTAAGTGCATAATGCCTCCTAAAGCCAGGGCCCCACATGTACATATATATATCGATGGTCGCTATATATATATATATATATATATATATATATATATATGCATCTTTGTGCCCCAGGCTACCTGTACACTGCAGGGGGGGCCAGCACAGTCCATCCTCACTGCCTAGCTGCTCTGCTCTGTCTTGCAAACAGCGCGGAGCGTTGCCATGGTAACCCATGGCAACGCTCTGACGACTGTGGCGCTCACGAGACTTAGTCAGTGTAGACTTAGAGTAGAGCAGCTGGGAAGTGAGGATGGACTGTGCAGGGGCCCCTGCGGTGTACAGGGAGCCGGGGGCCAACAGCATGCCACCAGATGACCAGGGAATGTGTCCTCCCCTTTCCCTGGCCACAGGTAAGATGCAGGGAGGAGGGAATGAAATAAAATGTATTACAATCAATGACCCCCCCCCCCCCCGCACAGTATGAACCCCCACTACATTTTAAACACACACTCTTCATTAACTAAACACACACACGTTACATCCTTACACACACACACACACACACTCTGCGTTAACTAAACACACACTCCATCCTTTAGCACATTCACACTGCATTAACTAAACACATGTTACATCCTTAAACACACACACTCTGCATTAACTAAACACACGTTACATCCTTACACACACACACTGTGCATTAACTAAACACATGCTACATCCTTACACATACACACACACACACACTGCATTAACTAAACACACGCTACATCCTCACACACACACTCTGCATTAACAAAACACACGCTACATCCTTACACACACACATTCTGCAGTCAGTAATCCACAAACCATCCTTACACAAACACACACTCTACATCATTATACACACACTACATTCAGAACTTGAGTTGAGTCAGGGGCACAACATTTTTGATGGCAGCCCTGCCTACAGCCATGGGGTACTATATACATTTGCCAACTCTAATAACGATGGGAAACACAGTATCTTTTATACTAGGTAGCCAAATAATCTATACATATTGCATAGTTTTAAATATTTTGCTAAGCATCATAACAGAAATGTATATGCATCTCTACAAGACGTTGCTGACCCTGGTGCAGCTAGATAACTGGATATTTGAAGGCAGGCATAGTGAGTTAATTAGCACTTGCACAGTGATTCGCTTAAAGCAGCTTTTGGGGCCATATGTTAATTATGTAACTAACCACTTGTTACAGTTCCTAGGAAGAAATTACAGCTAAGCATAGCAACTATTTTTAGGTACAAATTGTCTGCTATAGAAACACTAAGCAAGTACCTTATACTTATTGGAAGAAAAAAACTGTAAATATAATGTTAAACACCTCAAACATACGTTACTGTTTTACTTTCTTTATTAAAAGACATAAAATGCTGGTATTGGACAAATGGAATATCAAAACCATGATAATTTATTAACATCAAATTACCATTCTTAAACCACAATTTTCACTGAATTATCGACTTAACGGCAATAGATGTACGTTGCACATGTTTTGTCATTGTGCACTTAGTGACCGGGAATGCAAAGTGTGCATTCTAGGCATAAAGTGCTGTTTCAAAGCCACCAGCATAATATATAGGGCCCTTAATTTTTGTCTTATTTTGTATTCTGTAGTTTGTGTGTAACAGATGTGAAATAATCATCAATAATTATTTATTTTTGTTGACCCTGATTTTGGCAACAATGTCTTTATTCTTCATTGTAATTGTAAAGGGGTTTAACGTTTTGCTGACATTGCTAGGCAACAACAAAGAAAAACAACATTTGTTGGAGCACACTTCGCAATCAAGTGATTAAAATTGCCAGTAGTGTCGATCCTTGTAAGAGAAGGAAGATAACAGAACCGCACACAAACGTTTTCTTAAACATAGTGTGGGAAGGGCTGAAAAGTAGCCTACACCAGTAAATTATTGTCCATTACTGCTGCTTTGATTACCATTTCCTTCTGTCATATGGTCAATGTAAAAGAAACACAGATCTATGCAACAGAAGCATAGAATTTCTATTTAAAATAGGGAACACACATTATACAGACGCACATACACATAGATGTATTTAAAAACCTGCAAGGTAGTCGCAAAGTGAAATTGCCTTTATGCATCCTACATAAGTAGCTGCTAGATAGTGACCTGTCTTAGGGTCATCATTTCAAGTCATGGGGGAGATATATCAATTTCAATGTGTTTCTTCCACAAAAGTGGTGCAAATGAGGCTTCGTCTCTGTTTCCTTCAATTCCTTTCTTCCTTTCTCCTCCAATTTTATTTCCTTCAAATCTCTCATTTGCTTTTATCCCAAACACTTTATTACTTTTTTACATATACGTATATCATTTCAACAATCCCATTCTGCAAGGTGGGTGAAATTATCTGTGCATTATTCTATGTATAGAGTGGTTTGAATGATATTGCAGGTACCTCAAAATTTAGGGATTTCAGGGAATCTCGTTGATCGAGATTAGAGTTACTCTCCAGGGTAGTGGCTGCTGTTTAAAATTGCCTTCATTTGAATTCACCCTCTTCCTGTTAATGATATAAAGTCAGGTGCGGAGGAGATAGAAACAGTGTGATTCTGTCACTCCAGTTCCTCTGTTAGCATATCTCCATCAGGAGAAGAGATGAACTAATGGCGGGAATTACAAACCCCAACTAATCTTTGACAAATCAGTATAGATATTTTAACCCTAGCCCTAATGCTTACAAATCCTAATAAAAAAAAACATGTAAAAAAGACTGAGTACCTTGGGAATGGAGCCTTCTTTTAAAGCCTTTGGTATTTTTTCCTGTCCTATCGGTTGCAAGGGGCAGAGCTTACCCTTGATGTATATAATGCCATGATTAGTCAGGAAAAATATATTTAAAATACATATAAATTAGGGGAAAATGCTTCACTGTCATTTATCATACAGGGAGTGCAGAATTATTAGGCAAGTTGTATTTTTGAGGATTAATTTTATTATTGAATAACAACCATGTTCTCAATGAACCCAAAAAACTCATTAATATCAAAGCTGAATATTTTTGGAAGTAGTTTTTAGTTTGTTTTTAGTTATAGCTATTTTAGGGGGTTATCTGTGTGTGCAGGTGACTATTACTGTGCATAATTATTAGGCAACTTAACAAAAAACAAATATATACCCATTTCAATTATTTATTTTTACCAGTGAAACCAATATAACATCTCATCATTCACAAATATACATTTCTGACATTCAAAAACATAACAAAAACAAATCAGTGACCAATATAGCCACCTTTCTTTGCAAGGACACTCAAAAGCCTGCCATCCATGGATTCTGTCAGTGTTTTGATCTGTTCACCATCAACATTGCATGCAGCAGCAACCACAGCCTCCCAGACACTGTTCAGAGAGGTGTACTGTTTTCCCTCCTTGTAAATCTCACATTTGATGATGGACCACAGGTTCTCAATGGGGTTCATATCAGGTGAACAAGGAGGCCATGTCATTAGATTTTCTTCTTTTATACCCTTTCTTGCCAGCCACGCTGTGGAGTACTTGGACGCGTGTGATGGAGCATTGTCCTGCATGAAAATCATGTTTTTCTTGAAGGATGCAGACTTCTTCCTGTACCACTGCTTGAAGAAGGTGTCTTCCAGAAACTGGGAGTTGAGCTTGACTCCATCCTCAACCCGAAAAGGCCCCACAAGCTCATCTTTGATGATACCAGCCCAAACCAGTACTCCACCTCCACCTTGCTGGCGTCTGAGTCGGACTGGAGCTCTCTGCCCTTTACCAATCCATCCATCTGGCCCATCAAGACTCACTCTCATTTCATCAGTCCATAAAACCTTAGAAAAATCAGTCTTGAGATATTTCTTGGCCCAGTCTTGACGTTTCAGCTTGTGTGTCTTGTTCAGTGGTGGTCGTCTTTCAGCCTTTCTTACCTTGGCCATGTCTCTGAGTATTGCACACCTTGTGCTTTCGGGCACTCCAGTGATGTTGCAGCTCTGAAATATGGCCAAACTGGTGGCAAGTGGCATCTTGGCAGCTGCACGCTTGACTTTTCTCAGTTCATGGGCAGTTATTTTGCGCCTTGGTTTCTCCACACGCTTCTTGCGACCCTGTTGACTATTTTGAATGAAACGCTTGATTGTTCGATGATCACGCTTCAGAAGCTTTGCAATTTTAAGAGTGCTGCATCCCTCTGCAAGATATCTCACTATTTTTAACTTTTCTGAGCCTGTCAAGTCCTTCTTTTGACCCATTTTGCCAAAGGAAAGGAGGTTGCCTAATAATTATGCACACCTGATATAGGGTGTTGATGTCATTAGACCACACCCCTTCTCATTACAGAGATGCACATCACCTAATATGCTTAATTGGTAGTAGGCTTTCGAGCCTATACAGCTTGGAGTAAGACAACATGCATAAAGAGGATAATGTGGTCAAAATACTCATTTGCCTAATAATTCTGCACACAGTGTATATAAATACACACACACACATAATATAAATATATATTCAACCTCTCCTCCTATGCCACTCGACTCCCCAATTGCTAGAAAGTTATCTTAATTCTCCTCCTTCTTTGCCTCATTCTACATCATTGTTGCTTACCTTCTCTTGCAGTGAAAGCATCTAATTGCTATTCATTTTGAGAAGGGAGTGGGTGTTCAAAGCTTTTTTAAAGTAACACACCAGAAGAACAGAAAACAAAAAAACATTCCAATTTAACATGAGTGCTTTTTTATCAGGATTATGAGATCTTTTAATTTATGCTATTATCTATATTTATGCTGTAATCTTGTTATATTCATGTAAACTCAATGCTCCGTTCTTTAAATATGCCACTATGTTTGTTATTCTTTTTATTTGCACATGATTTGCATTTGTTTATTCTTTTTAATTCACCTTCATGCATTTGGTTGAGTGTATATAAGCACAGACGGATATAAGCACAGCCAGCCTCTCCATTGTTCTTCTCATTTTGGTTGTTTATTGTTTTCACATCTAGTAAACCTTTTTCTAGAAAGTTCAATTGTGCAGTGCTGTATTTTTTTATACCAGGAGTTCTCTTTACTTAGAGACCGGGCAGCTTAGGAGCAGAATGTTGAAACCCATTGGGATTCAGAGAGCTGAAATAAAACACAAAACAAGATTAGAAGGCAAACTCGGCTGTGCTAGAGCACCAGATGTGTTCTTTTGCCTGCTCAGATCTCTTTGTCTGGAGTTTGTCATGCCATACAGCACCTCTTATATATTTCGAAATCCAGGAAGCTGGATGTTGAGTTTGGACCCCTGCCTGGCTGTCTTATGTCCTCTCAGAAGCCACAGAGAGATGACAACTCAGAGACACTTATCAATGTCCTTCACAAGTGCAACATTATGGCTTCACTGCCATTAGTTCCATTATAACGATGAAAATAATATATCCTTTTAACCCCTTAAGGACTGGACTGTTTTTGCGATTTTATACATTTGCAACCAGGCCTCTTTTTACACTTTTGTGGTGTTTGTGTTTAGCTGTAATTTTCCGCTCTCTCATTTACTGTTCCTATACAAATTATATATTGTTTTTTTCAGGACAAAAAAGGCTTTCTTTACATACCATTATTTATATAATCTCATGTAATTTAATTTAAAAAAACAAACAAATATGATGACATTTTTTAAAAAAATACATGTTTTTTTGACTTTTACTTGAAAAATCTTTTACTCATCTACAAAAGCAAATAAAAAAAATTGCTAAATAGATTCAAAATGTTGTCCTAAGTTTTAAAATACCCAGTGTTTACATGCTTTTTTGGTTTTATTGCAAGTTATAGAGTTATAGGTACAAGTAGGATATTGCGGTTTCAAAACATACATTTTTTCAAATTTATCAATAGTGACATTGTAACACTATTGTCTGTCAAACGTCTCTGAATAACACCCCACATGTACATATTTTTTTTTAAAGTAGACAACCCAGGGTATTCAATATAGGGTATGTCCAGTCTTTTTTAGTAGCCACCTAGTCGCAAACACTGGCCAAAGTTAGCGTTCATATTTGTTTTCTGTGTGAAAAAAGTAAAAAACTAAATTGAACGTTAATTTTGGCCAGTGTTTGTGACAAAGTGGCTACTAAAAAAGACTGGACATACCCCATTTGCAATACCTTGGGTTGTCTTCTTTTGCAAATGGTATGCCATCATGGGGGTAATTCTCATTCCTGGGCTACCATACGCTTTAAAAGGCAACGTAACCAACCTGGCCATTTTCAATGTAAAAATATTTGACCCATATATTTGTCCCTGCAACTTTCAAAAACGCTATAAAATCTGTATATGGGGGGTACTGTTATACTCGGGAGACTTTCTTGAACACAAATATTAGTGTTTCAAAACAGGAAAACATATCACAACAATTATATCATCAGTAAAAGTACTGTTTGTGTGTGAAAAATGCGGAAAAAAAGTCACTTTCACTGACAATATCATCGCTGTGATAGGTTTTACTGTTTTGAATCACTAATATTTGTGTTCAGTGAAGTCTCCCGAGTAAAACAGTACCCCCCATGTACAGGTTTTAGGGTGTCATAGAAAGTTACAGGGTAAAAAACAGTGCTAGCAAATTAAATTCTCTGGAATTTCGGCCTGGGTTGGCAGGCAGGTCCCTCAAATTGCAATTAATAAAATTACTTAATTATGTAAAAATATTACATAAATATGCACGTAGAATTGAAATATATATGCATATATATATATATTTGAAGTCTACGTGTATATTTATATAATTATTTATGTAATTTTGTATATGGACATATGTATATTTCGTATTATTTTTATTTATTTATATATACATAGATATATATATACAATTTAATTCTAAGTGTATTTTGATATAAATATAAATATTTTAATATCAAAATACAGTTAGAATAACATTTCATATAGATATATATATTTTTTTATTTTTTTATTATTATTTTATTTATTTTTTATTTAATTTCATTTACTTATTATTTGTATTTTATAATTTTATATATATATATATATATATATATATATATACAATATATATAGTTATTATATATATATATTATATATATACGTGTGTAATTTAATTATAAGTGTATTTTTATATTAAAATACACTTAGCATGACATTATATATGATATATAGACATATATTATATAGATATAATATATGTCTATATATCATATATATAAACACATTTATAATTATTAAAAAAAAATTATTAACTTTAACTTAATTTTTTTTTAATGATTTTACACTGGCAGGGAGACTGCCTGTCAGCACAGACAGTCCCCCTGCAGGTAGACACATGGACACCTATTGTGACCATGTGGTCGCTCTGTTGAGCGATCACATGGCCCCAGGGGTCCTAATCCACCATGGGGAGACTGTCTGGGCTGCAGGCAGTCTCCCCACACCGGGAGCACCGCCGATTGCCGCCGGGGGAACGACGGCGATCGGGTAAGTACATTGCACTGTTAGGACGGTTCAGGACCGTCCTCGGTCGCTAAGGGGTTAAAGGAATATAATGAGGGCTGTTAGCCCTCTCTCTATCGCTCACTAGGCCACAGACACGCACCTACACTGCCTAGACGCCTAGATGATGAACCTTCTCTGAATAGAAAAATAAGGACTTTTTTTTATGAAACATAGGATGCCATTTAAAGTTCACAGGATTTTTTCTGAATGTAAGGTTTAAAGAATATATTTTTGTCAGAGAAACTGAAACCCGGCACTCAAAGGTTTGCACATAAATTGTTAGGTTTATAATTGGACTTTCAGAAAAATATCTTTATGTTGAGCTGCTGACCACTATTCGTATTTATTTTATATTTGTCTGCGTCTGGCTGTATTAGGAAGCACTAAACTTATAAATACACAGCATAATATGGTACATGATGAACACTATTTCCCTGTAACTGGCCTGCACAGCGATTCCTACCTAACATATGCCACACCAGCATCAATGGAAAATAGCTAACAGCATAGCCCCCCTCTCACAACCATATAAATAAAATATAAAAGAAAATATGCTCTGGGCAACATACCCCCCATATTACTTGGAGATATGCTTTGTTTTACGCCACAAGTGCACAAAACAGCAACGTCTTCATAAGTAATAATGCATAAAACTAAGCCTCTTTCTTCTTTCATGTTTACGTGCAACCTGTTTCTAAACCAGTTCTTGTACCATCATTCTTCAGATGTATGTGGTGTGTGTTCGTCATCAGCCAAGTCCCAGTAGCTATGATAAGTCTTGGACTTGACTTTCTGATAAAGTCCACTAACCCACCACATCTTATTCCTGCAAGATGTGAATATACAGAATAGATTTACCGTTAGATGTTGAGGACTAATACAGTGGAAACATTAAATAAGCTTTTGAATAGACATGCTTAAGGGAAGGAATGGGCAGACAATATATCTATACGATACGAAGAGGTAAGGGTCATACTTGCAAAGGATGCTTCCACAAATAAAAACTGTACAACTTTGCCTATTACTGAAACTGAAACTCAAAATATTTAATAAAATAGGTTGGTAGAATGACCTTGTTACTTTGTTGTTTCTTTACCCCAGTAATCCTTCAGAGTTTATAACAAAAGAAAACTGCTGAAATACGAAAATACGACAATTGCAGAAACACTTTCAGAAGATGAATGCAATATTTATATGCCTAAAAGATTAAACAATATAAAACAAAGTATACACATCAAACATATGTAATAAAACACTTAGGATGAGTACTACAGAAAAATGTGTTAGCCCCTTAAGACCGCATGAAGGTCTATGTCATCATGCAGTTGAGGGCTTTAAAGCCATTGACAGCATAGACTAGAGCAGGCATAGGCAACTTTCGGCACTCCAGATGTTTTGGACTACACCTCCCATGATGCTTTGCTAGCATGATGGGTGTAAGAGCATTATGGGGAATGTAGTCCACAACATGTGTAGTGCCGAAGGTTGCCTACCTATTAAAAGTACCAGCAGGGTTCAATTCCTGCTTGTACCAAGGAGCGCCAGGTATCATTGAACACCTAAGAATTCTCTCTGTTAGCTGGGGCCACAATTAATGACTGCTGCACATATGATGCGGCACATAGCCCTACAAATTCATTTAAATTCTGCAGCGGAGCAATTCAGCTCAGTCTTGGTGATTTTAAATGTGTCCCTAGTATGAGAGAGACCCCAAGGGTCAGGAAAAACCCTGACATGGTCTCCCTGCTTGCCCTCTGTCAGCTGCCCAGCGCAGATTGCAGTGCCTGGAGCTACAGCATCAGATTGAGCTCTCACTCTCATGCTGCAATCACACAGTGCACACAGCTCTGTGTACTGTGTAGGGCTCTATGAGCTGGGAAATATCTCTTAAGGGTTTGATTGAGGGTAAGATTAGGGGAAATATATACATGTGGTGTATCATTATAATTGAGAATAGTACCGGGATACAAATATGTATGGTGTTTACAGTAATGGAACGCATGTGGTCTGGGAATTTCCCCAAAATAAAACACGTGTGGAATAAAAAAACACAAACGAGTTAAATATTTTGATGTAGGTTCAGGAAAAAATGGTAAAATGAAAAGTGTCAACATGTTCTTACTTAAAATGACCTGGGGGATGTACTTTTTACAAATATATACTTTTGTGTACCGGTTTTGGATTCTGTGATTACTATAAAAGATGCTATCTCAGCATGCCAAATTTTACAACCTTTACACTTTAAAACTGCAATTCACTCCTTGCAATATTTGTTTTATAACTTGAAATCATAGGCATATTGGGTATTTTAACAATCATTACTAATGAATGAATTTATTTTGAGTTAAGTTTCTATACTTGTACTTGTTATGTAGAAATTATGAAATGCAGAACAATGCTGTTTTTTTCATGTCTCTTGTATTTTATTCCTATTTAATATTGTTTTTATGTATACATATAGGGTAAGAAAAAGAAAGCCCTATTTCTTCTTTAAGTGTGTAGATAAACAGAAAGGTTGAAATCATGGTGAAATGAACAGATAGTAAAAGTGCCAGAAGGTCCTTGGTCACAAGCACATTAAGAGGTTTATCAAACCTAAATTATCAAAGGCAGTGTGAATGACCGCCTGGCACTCTGACCAAGTGCCTCCGCCAATCGATGCTCCTAGTGCTCACTGAGGAATTCCAGCACTCCACCAGACACCATAAGCACTGCAAACCCCATTTCCAGTGATGCAGCTGCGCCAGGGTCTCGCCGTCCTTCACCCTGGACCCAAGACTAAGATCCAGCTTCCAGTGGTCAGACCTCTCCTACTCCCAGAGAGTGTAGCAGGGACAGCTCTTAGAAGAGCTTATAATTCCTGGGGAGTATAGTGATATAGTAATCCCCAGGATAGATACAGCCATTTCCCCCACACATGAGATGTTGAGGGTAAGCAGGAACAGAATTTCAATGAAGGCACACTGGCCTTTTCTGCAAGTTTCCCAACAAGGGTGACAAACAGGTGGACCTTGTTGGGCACAGGACACAAAGTGAATAAACCAATAAAAACAGAGTCATACAGTGAGACACTCCCATACACAAGCAATAGAATCCCTCCTCTGTGCTTGGGAGATAATTGAATCAGGAACTGTACTAATCTAACCCAATTATCTCCAAGCACAGAAAAACATACAATTTTATGAAACCCCAAAGAGTACTTTAAAAACGCATAAAACCCCATTGGTCCTATGCCCAAAACAGTTCCAGGGAAATCAGTGCTAACAGTCGGTCAAGTTCGGTAGTCTTTTACATGTTTCCCTGCAGGGCCCATAGTCTGTGGGCAGGTGGCTGGCAAGCAGGCCCCTCCAAGTACAAGTGGCGAGGTTACTTTCGCCACAGGCAGTTCATGGGAAATAATTCTTAGTTTAAATTAAAAAAAGATCTCATAGTGTTACAATGATTTTAGGTATTGGATTTCTGATATTTGAATACTATAAGCAATATTGTTTTCTATAGTAATGGGAGAATAAATCTACCATCTATTTGGTGCTCCACTTTAAAGCTACTGTCCTGAATAATTGAGAAGGTCTTCCAACAAGTATTAACTTCGAAGTGGATAAGTGAATAATATATATTTGTTATTACCTGTGGTTTGTTATATAGACAGGCCTCGCAACTCTGACACATTCATATGGGTTCATCAGTTTCAATAATTTCATAATTCATATATTTAACTGTTCCTTAAATTATATATTTCACTGATAAACTGTACACTGAGATGTATAAGGAGCAATCGTTTTGTCCTTTGGCTGTGAACTTGATTGTGTGAACCTGGTTTTTGAATGGCAATTCGGTCAGTCTTGGCAGTATCTGATGAGAATAAACATGTCTTCTCCTGGACAAAAGACAGAACAGCTTGACATAATTGGACACTTTGGAATCAAGTCAAGAGACCTTGCCACCAAAACAGGAAAGAATGTTTCTGGAATTGTTTTCATACAAAATG
Organism: Pelobates fuscus; assembly: GCF_036172605.1. Classification (NCBI taxonomy): domain Eukaryota; kingdom Metazoa; phylum Chordata; class Amphibia; order Anura; family Pelobatidae; genus Pelobates; species Pelobates fuscus. The sequence goes on from NC_086317.1 coordinate 244,557,538, forward strand.
GGTCACTGGTGTCACGATTCAGGGAACCCAACACGCTAACACACACACACACATACAGAAAATGTGCAGTACCGGACCTTAGAGTGGCCGGGCTAAGCACACACAGAATAGTCAGGAGACAAGCCGAGTAAGGGGAACCAGAAGACAGAAGAACGAGAAACAAGCTGAGGTCAAAGGGTAGGAGAAAGTCACAAAGTCAGATTAACAAGCCAGAGAGTACGTAACCAGAAACACAAGTTCAGTATCGATACTAGTAAGCAAAGACCACAACAGGGCACTGAGAGACAGGAAAGGTAAGTATTTAAATCCTTGCCTTAATCCTGATTGGATAACTTCCAATCAGTATTAACAAACACACGTGGGGGATATCTATACCCCCCACTGTGATTGTTGCGCTGTAGCTTTAACGCCGGGTCACGTGAGTGACCCCAGTGTTCTGAAATTAGTGCCGGCTCCCAGCGTGCAGCGTTCGACATGCTGCCGCTGGGAGGAGGAGAGGAGGACGCGAGCGGCGTGTCAAGGGGAGAGGACGCCGCTCGCTGACCGGTAAGGGGAGGGGGGACCGCGGGCGGCGACGGACCAAGGGTGAGCGCTGCTAGAGGACTGCAGCATCCCCTCACAGCCGCCCGTGGAGCCCTGACAACTGGGAACTTTGCTTGAAGAGGAATTCTAGGAATAGTCATCTTAGAATGTTCCTGGTTAATTTTCCCCCTAACATTTTTTTTTATACACAAAATACATAATTCTGCATGAGCTCTATTTGCATTTGCAATGTCAACTTTAAGTCGATTGTAGATTAACATCTTCTAACCTTAAATCCTTAGTCAATCTAAGTCTCCACCTAACCTTAATCATAGATTTAAAAGTGTTACATAAAACCTTGCCTTTATTAAAGGGGCACTCTGAGCACTATAATCAGTAATGCTCATTGAATTGATTATGGTACTATTATGGATCCATCTGACTCAAAACGTAGCAGTCACCAGCATACAGAAATGTCCCCTTTTCAACCACACTGAACATGTGGAAGCTAAACATCTGCATTATCAAAGAAAAAGAAAAAAACTTGGGCGGCAAGGATAGCCTGAAGCAAAAAAAATGGAGCCCACCAACTCATTGCACCATAACCATTACATTGGGCAAAAGGTTTACGGTACTTAGCATGTCTCTTTATGGTTTTAAAAGCTGTAATGCAGCACCATGTCAGCATTGCTCAAGCAAGATAAGCTTGTGTGAGTCCCACCATAATAAAGCTTATGTTCCCATGATTACTCATGTACACATTTGCTCTTATCACCCTACCCATTGAACTGACATGGGTGAACTAATAGCACCTGGAATACCTAATCATAAATACATTTCAGAGTACTGTGGAATTATGGGGAAAAATGTGCAAATGCATTTTGTATGAATTTACATTAGCCGTTTGAATCAATTAAAGGCTTGCTTTTGCATTATTCAATTATATCGTAGTCTTAACTGTGACAGTTTCTCTTTGAGTGTTGCAATGCAGGGTATCTCTGTGAAACATCAAGGTTTTCATCCACATTTAGCCAAATAGTGAAATACAAATTGTCAGATAGCATTGCCATTTAGCTCATTCTCTGAAAATTGCTGAAAACATGTAACGTGCAGACACAGTATTTTACAATGCATTATTGTGGGATATTTGAACATCTTTAGAGCATAATAATGGTACAGATAATAGAACACGATACAGTTACAATGCATATGAGTGTGTGCTAATGATGTATTGTAGCATGTATGAACAAGAATGTGACTGTGTTTATGAAATGAATGTGATTAAATGATTTAAAAATGTGTTACGCCTTCTGAGCTGTACAATAACCAAACTGAGTTAAATAATGAAGGCAATACTACATAGATGAGGGAATGTGGTGTCATTCCTTCCCTTGACAAATTTAAGTGCACATCAGATGGATTTACCATGTGTCAGTAAAATATACAAAATGCATTAAAAATAAACTGCTTACTTTTAAATGTTAATAGATTGAAGAAAATATACAAGAAATTCTGTATCCACAGTGATCTTCCCTTTATCCAAGAAACGGAAGGGTGGGATTTCTTATCCAATCCGTGTCCACCTATTATTAACAAGATTATATCTTATACAATGCATTGACAAGGACAGACATTTCTAAACTTACAATTAGCAAATCAACAAAACAATGTTTGTATCACTTTTATAAAAGGTTAAATTTCAGGTATCCAATCATTACTTCTGAACTGTACATCATAGGAAAATGTATGTGTGTGTGTGATTTTCTCACCCCTCCTGGGTGGTATGTTGATTCCTCATTCTTGGGTACTCTACCAGAGGCCTGGGAGTTTGAGGTTCTGTGCAATATCTTAGCTGTTCCTAGTATTGCACTCTTCTGGACAGCGATCTCAGATGTCCCACTTGGAATCTCTCCCCCAACATTGGAGTCACATCCCCGAGTACTCCTACCACAACTGGGACTAGTACCGCCTTCACCTTTCACGTCCTTTCTAGTTCTTCTTTCAGTCCTTGGTATTTGTCCACCTTCTCATGTTCCTTCTTCCTGATGTTATAGTCCCTGGGTATTGCCAAATCCACCACAACTGCAGACTTTCATTCCTTGTCTACCACCACGATGTCTGGTTGGTTGGCCAGCACTTGCTTGTCTGTCTGGATCTTGAAGTCCCACAGGATCTCAGCCCTGTCATTTTCAACTACCCTTTGTGGTATCTCCCATCTGGACTTGGGCAGGTCTAATCCATATTCTGTGCAGATGTTTCGATACACAATCCCAGCAACTTAGTTGGGTCTCTGCATGTATGCTCTTCCTGCTAACATCTTGCATCCGGCTACTAGGTGCTGGACTGTCTCAGATGCCTCTTTGCTCAGTCTGCACCTTGGGTCTTGCCTGGTGTGGTAGACTCCAGCTTCTATTGATCTGGTGCTGAGCGCCTGCTCCTGTGCTGCTAGGATTAGTGCCTTAGTGCTGTCTTTCAGTCCTGCCTTTTCCAATCACTGGTAGGATTTTGTCATATGAGCCGCATCCACTATCTGCCGGTGGTAAACCCCATGGAGAGGTTTGTCTTGCCAAGGAACCAACCTCTTTTTCTGCATCCTCGATCTGTGGAAGTCTCAGGCATTCCCTTAGCAGTTCATCTTTGGGAGCCATCTTCGTGATGTACTTGTGGATGCTGTGTTTCATACAGAACTGTGGCCTTGACACTCATCAGGCCCGACCTCCTTCTTTCCGGCAGGTGTATAGTCTCTGGGTGCTAGATTTCGGGTGGAATCCTCCATTCAAAGTAAGTAGTTTCCAGGTCTTGGCATCCATGGTGACCAGTTCTTCTCTTGGCCAGGTTATTATTCCAGCTGGGTACCTGATGACTGGTAGGGCATATGTGTTGATGGCTTGGATCTTATTCTTGCCATTGAGCTGGGACTTCAGGACCTCTCTGAATCTTTGGAGGTACTTGGATGTTGCTATCCTCCTTGCCTACTCCTCATGGTTGCCATGTGTTTGTGGTACCCCCAAGTACTTGTAGCTGTTCTCTACATCTTCTATTTGGCCTTCTGGAACTTCAACCCCTTCTGTCCTGGTCATCTTCCATCTTTTTGCTATAATCCGCCTGCACTTCTCTAGTCCAAACGACATTCCGATGTTCTTGCTGTATATCCTAGTTAGGTGGATCAGTCACTCAATGTCTCGCTCATTCTTGGCATACAGCTTGATGTCGTCCATGTAGAGTAAGTGGCTGATGGTAGCTCCACTCTTGAACCTGTATCCGTATACACTCTTCTTGATAATCTGGCTAAGGGGGTTGAGGCCTATGCAGAAGAGCATTGGGGATAGCGCATCACCTTGGTATATGCCACATTTAATGTTCACTTCAGTTATTGTCCTGGAATTGGCTTCTAGAGTTGTTTTCCACTTGCCCATCAAGTTCTTGATGAAGGCTCTCATTGTCTTGCTGATCTTGTAGAGAGCCAAGCATTCCAGTATCTATGTTTAGTTACAGTATATGATCATACAATGCATTAACCTGCCACTACGTCAATGTACCCCATTCTTGGCAGGCCGAATGCCTGCTCTTATGAAATTAATCTATTTACTTGTTAAATGCTTCCTCTTGGGACTCTCTGTAGGTCAAGGTTAAATAGGGCCATTGAATGAGGCAATTGGGTGGGGTGCAAAGCCTGGGAGTTGGTCTAGAGTAGGACCTGCCAAGAATGGAGTACATTGACGTTGGGCTTATGCAATGTATGATCATATAATGTAACTAAACCCACATTATTTTTGCCTAGGTGAGCTGTTTTAAAAAAATACTATTACATTCTGTAAGATTTGAAATTGCTATTTAGTGAATGAGTGCACTGGATTTTGCATGTTGTATGAATTGGCTACAGCAGCACCCTTTGAAGTATGCATGTTGAAGTGAGTGCATGTCTCTTGGTTTTATATAAAGATAAATGTAAAATTCTTCATCTTAAATCAGTTATTATTAATATCACAGTCATGCGCACAGGGTGTGCCGGGTGTGCCTGGGCACACCCTAATCCCCGCGGTATGCCTATGGAGTGAGACCGGCAGGGGAGATCTCAGGATCTCCCCTGTCAGCTCATGCAGAGCCAGCGCTCTCCGAGCGCCAGCTCTGCTCTAAGCCTACCTCCCCACTGCAGCATGGAGGGAGGCAGGAGAGGACCCGGGGAGCTCAACCAGCAGCTCCGCCGGGTTCCTCTCGCGAGATCTGAGCGTTGCCACGGCAACGCTCAGATCTCGCAAGAGTAAACTCTATCCCCACAGGCTAGAGTTCACTCTCCACTGGACCACCAGGGAAGGCAGCAGGAACAAAAATCCCCCCTCCCTACATAAGGTAAGAAGGGAGGGGGGATATTAAGTAATGTACCCCCACCTCCACCCCCCACAATCACCCACACACATACAGCACACACACACACCCACACACACAGCACCTTCACACACACACACAGCACCTACACACACATACAGCACCCTCACACACACACACACACACACACAGCACACACACATACAGCACCCACACACACAACACACACATACAGCACCCACACACATACAGCACCCTCACACACATACAGCACCCACACACATACAGCACACATACACACATAGCACCTACACACATACAACACCTTCACACATACAGTACACACACAGCACACACATACAGCACCCACACACATACAGCACCCTCACACACATACAGCACCCACACACATACAACACCCTCACACATACAGTACCCACACACATACAGCACCCTCAAACACACAGCACCCTCTCACACACAGCACATAAACAGCACCCTCACAAACACACACACAGCACCCTCACACACACAGCACACTAATAGGACCCTCACAAGCACACACACACACACACAAACACCATCACACACACACAGCACCCTCACACACACATCACACTAACAGCACCCTCACACACAGCACCCTTACACACACACACACACAGCACCCTTACACACAACACCCTCAAACCACCCTCACACAGCACACACACACACACACACACACACACAACAGTGTATGTATGTGTGTGTGTATATATATATATATATATATATATATATGTGTGTGTATGTGTATATATATATATACACACACACACATACATATACACGTGGCGTGTGTTTGTGCTTTAGGGTGCACACCCTAATGCAATAGTCTGCGCATGCCTATGATTATTATTACCTGAATAACAGCATAAACTGTTCTGATGTTTCATGCACAATATGTTCCTGCTGTCACTTGGTATTTCCCCAGATAATTCTATAGATACAAAGAACACTATTAGGTTTGTTCACTAAACAGTTATATGTGGTGAATAAAAAAACAAATTGCAAAATTCAGGCCAAAATAGCTGGGCTGGAAAATTTCTGTTTTAGCCTAAATTTTACAATGATGTTTTTGCTTTAAGCTATTAACATACAATTACATTTCTTATTTAAAAAAAAAAAAAAAAGTCTAGTTCATGGCTGCTGTGAAACCATTATATATTACAGCAATGCAGGGGGAAACACGTCATTATAAGACCTAGAACTATGGTGGCATGTGCAAGGAAGATGGCAGGAAACACAGCATTTTGTTTTTGTCAATTCCTACATGTGCCTTATACCATCTGTGGTGATGTTAGTGAAGCTGTCTGCACACTTAAAGTGATTGTGGCAAGAAGTTGTCCAGTGAAGCATAACCTCTAAAATCATAGGGCATGCTGTTGCAGTGTTACTTCTGATAGCCAAAGAAGGATGAAGGAATAGGTTGGCCTTCTACAGCATCACTGTAGCTTACTAAAGCCAGATTTGCTGGAGTAAAGAAAAAAAAATCCATTATACATATGTTGATATTCAGCTTCAGCTCTCAAACTCCTCTGTCCTTTGTCTTCTCTGACACTCCCACACACGAGATGCTACAGTTGGTGTGTGGGAGTTGAGCACTACAATCCTATCCTGTTCTTTAGGACTGGATGCAGTCAGTCTCCATGAGACACCCATGTAAACACATGTCCTTGCAATTGTGTGAAAGTAGGAGATCATGGGTCGGATAAAATGGAATGCTCGATACATTAACTATATCCTGCTTAATGCTGTCTACACGTTTCATTAGAACACCCCTGTTTTGTTTTATTCCCTTTTAAACAAAGCCTCCCCTGTTAAAAATAAATAAATAAATAAAAAGCAAGCAGAGAGGAATAAAAAAAAAAAAAGAATTGCATCTTTTTAACCCTCTTCCTTTAGGAAACCTTTTTTTTTTCATCAGTAGCAAAAAGGAAGAAAAAAAATAATTAGAATATGTAATTTTATAGAACCACATTTCAGAATGTACTTAAAATATATAGAAAAAAACATTAGACATAGTAATTTAATCCACTATATTCTTCGCTTTAAAATCCTCAGCCAATCAGAAGGAACTTGTTTTGCTGCAGGGTTATGGAACGGTAGAGACTGTGCCAAACTGGAAAGACCATAAAATAAATGGCAGCCATTTTAAAAAGTCATGATATTCCGATAAAAGGGAAGCGGGGCTAAGTTAACTATTTGTAAACTAGACAGCTTCATGTGATCTTGTAATTTGTGCAAGGTGCAATCTATGCTGGATGTTACATTACTTCACATCCCATTAATGTCTATTCAGTATATAGGTGGACAAGATAAATGGACTCTCATAGGTTGCTGTGAATCCACATCACGCTACTACCTGACAGATTGGGATCATCACTAGAAAGGTCCAGAGACAGCTGTAGATGTGCTGACCTCCAGATGCTAATTGTTCAATTCCAGTATATTACAGTGGGAATGACAATCAGGATTATTTAACCCCTTAAGGACACATGACATGTGTGACATGTCATGATTCCCTTTTATTCCAGAAGTTTGGTCCTTAAGGGGTTTAAGACTCCATTACATCAAATTCACCTGATCTATTTTCCCTTATTATGTGCAATGGGCGGCAAAATGCTCTTTAAACTGGGCCTCACCATGAAAGGTACTCAAGTCACTACAAAATAATATGGGGACACATTTCTATTTTTCCATGGGGTAAAAAGACTTAGGTGTCAGTCACAGTTCTAGATAAAATAATGACATTAAGTGAACTTATCCACACTCACTGACTCACAACAGATGAAACCCTCCAGTCCATCTCAACTGGTCATAAAATACACATCTTTGAAGATTCTCTAAGAGAAAAAAAAGCTTTGATCTACCAGCTGTTATAAAAAAAAGTAGTTCGAGACCGATCTCATTGATTTGGTATTCTGTGTACAATCTTCTATGCCATGTATTGGAGAGACAGAAGACACATTTAAGAAGCCCTAATCTGTGTAGTTGTAATAACAAGGTCTACTATTTAATTCTGTATCTCGTCCAGCTGTCTGGCACTGAATTCTTTGTGTTTTATGGTGAGCTCGGAACAGGTTGTGCTATGTATGAACGCTTCCCTATTCAGAGTGCTGATGGAAGCATGCTCTGCTCTCCTCACCCCTTCATCTTGGAATAATGAAGGAGTTCGATTTCAATCCAATAACTTTTCTTGAAGCAGAATTTCATAATTGAGAAACAAATCCTTCTGTGCTACACTAAGTACTTTATAACCTTATATAGCAAAACCCATTAACACGGACCTGACTAAAAACTTAATTGCTTTATATACAATTCATACAATATTTCTATGAACTCACAAAATTTCTTAATGAAAACAGTTCAAGGAACATTTAACCCCTTCCCGACCGCGGACGTATCAGGTACGTCTGGCAGAAAACAGTCCATAATGACCTTGGACGTACCTGGTACGTCTGCACCTATTTTGAGCTCTGGAAGCTCTGATAGTATAGCAGTGATGTACTGCATGTGATGAGTGCCTTGAGGGGTCCTGGCACTCCGTGCATATAAAATAATATATATAAAAAAATAAATATAAAATAAAGAAAATGATCAATATTAACTCCCCCCCCCTTTTTTTTTCGAAAGGCAGTGAATCATGGGGCTTCTGGGGGCGTCCCTAGCATGCCGCATCATAAGGGGCAGGCTGGAGTCATACAATCACAGCTTGCCCCATTAGCAATTTCATCCCAAGTGTGTTCCCCATTTCTCTGATTAGTGTGGATCTGCCTCCCTCTCTTCACTTGTGTTTTAGTGAGAGAGAGAGAGAGATCTGTGGTTTAGCTAGAGAGATTTAGGTATTTATAGGTAGGGATTTGTAAAATCTTGAGACCCAAAGGCTCTTTTCAGAGCCATTAACCCCTGTCTTGCCAGTGATCACTATAATCACTGGCTCTTGCACAGCAGATCTTTTCTGCTGTTTGTGCCTTTTTTTTAGGGGTTCATTTTTTTGTGATCTTTTTTGAGACCCAAAAGCTCTTTTCAGAACGATTAACCCCTGCCCTGCCAGTGATCACTATACAGATCACAGGCTCTTGCACAGCATCACTTATTTTGCTGTCTGTTCATTTTTTCAGGGGTTATTTTTTTTTTTTTTTTTGTGACAGGTCACTAAGTAAAGCAATTGTGATCATGGCACACGGGTCACGGAAGACAACCCGCGCTGAGCAGTCATATGCCACCCTTGCGCTAGAGTCTGACGCGTCTATGTCAGACTCTGACCCTGATTTTGACCCTGCCAGGTGCTCAGATACATCATCACTCGATACAGTGTCTACTGCTAGTGATGTATCTGGTGATGTTGTATCTGTGCCTGCTAGTCCCCCTGCCAGAAGGAGACGTGCTGCTCCAGCTGGCAGAACTGCTGAGGAGTGGGTAGTGCCTCATAACCAGAGGCCAGACATCCCATCCTTTACTGCAAATCCTGGCATTAATTTGGATGTCACAGGATTTAGCCCTCAGCAGTTTATGGAGGTGTTTCTGGGCGATGATGTATTGGGGAACATTGTCGCCCAAACTAATTTATATGCCCATCAATTCCGAGCTAAAAAACCGGACTCTTTTTTGGCAAAGCAGCAATGGGCCCCCATCGATGTGCCAGAATTTAAAAGATTCTGGGCATTGACTATGCTGATGGGCATCATAAAGAAGCCCTCCATCCGCTCCTACTGGAGCAGTAGCCCCATCTGCTCTACCCCCATTTACTCCCAATGTATGTCGAGGAAGAGGTATGAAATGATTCTGCATTTCATGCACTTCAGCGACAACAGCCTGTGTCCCCCTAGGGAGCATCCCCAGTTTGACAGGCTGTATAAAATCCGCCCCCTGATTACCCACTTTGCTGCCAGGTTTGCAGAGGCTTATACACCTGGAAGGAATATATGCGTGGATGAATCCCTGATGAAGTATAAGGGAAGGCTGGGATTCAAGCAGTATGTTCCTTCCAAGCGCTCTAGGTATGGTGTAAAGATGTATAAGCTCTGTGATAGCGAGACTGGGTATACTCAGGCCTTCCGGGTGTACGAGGGAAAGGATAGCCACCTTGACCCTCCAGGTTGCCCAGAACATATGGAAACCAGTGGCAAGATTGTCTGGGACCTGATATTCCCCCTGATGAACAAAGGGTACCACTTGTATACTGACAATTTTTATACAAGTGTCCCTTTGTTCAAGCTACTGTACTGTTTTGATACAGTAGCTTGCGGCACAATTAAAAAGAACAGCACAGGTTTCCCAGGACAACTTGCACGCACCCGGCTACGGAGGGGGGAGACCTCAGCTCTGCGCCAAGAGGAGCTGTTGGCAGTTAAGTACAGAGACAAGAAGGATGTGTACCTTCTTACCACCATCCACACTGAGGGGACTGTGGAGGTCCCTGTACGTGGCAGAGCTGAGAGAACGAGGAAGCCAGTGTGCATCAAGGCCTATAACCGTCATATGGGTGGGGTTGATCTGGCAGATCAGCTGCTGCAGCCCTACCTAGTTATACGAAAGACAAGGGCCTGGTACAAAAAGGTTGCAATCTACCTAATGCAGATTGCAACCCACAACGCTTTCTTGTTGTTCAAAAAAGCAAACCCCGGGACGCAACTGAGATTTTTACAGTTTCAGCTCCAGATCATTTCGGGGATTTTGTACCGTGATGCACCTGCTCCCCGGGCGGTGATGGGAGAGAGCAGAGTTGGGGCTACACATTTTATTTTTAAAATCCCCCCTACTGCGGCAAAACAGAGTCCCCAAAAAAGATGCAGGGTCTGTTCTAAGAGGGGGCAGAGAAAAGACAGTGTATATTACTGTCCTGATTGCCCTGGGCACCCTGGACTCTGCATTGGAGACTGTTTCAAACGATACCACACGCTGGCCCATTTTTAATTTATTTTTTGCCGTTCAGTTATTTTTTTTTGGTGTCTTTTTCTTTGGGGGGGGGTTGTTACATTTACCCCGTGCATGGGGGGCATGGGTGTCCTTAGGAGGCCTCGCAGAAAACAACCCTGTAAGGGGTCCGCGGGCGGCTAGTAGGGGAGGCTGCTCGCAACTCGCAGCACTCACCCTCAGTCCATCGCCGCCCGCGGTCTCCCCTCCTCCTACCTGTCGGCGAGCGGCGTCTCCTCTCCGCCGCTCGCATCCGTCACGCCTCCCAGCGGCAGCATGTATAACGCTGCACGCTGAAAGGTCGTTGATTTATGCAAACGCCGGGGTCACGTGAGTGACCCGGCGTTAAAGCAACAGTACCACAATCACAGTGGGAGGCTTAGATATCTCCCACATGTGATTGTTAATTCTGATTGGAAGTTATCCAATCAGAATTTAACCTAGGGTATTTATACTCACCTTTCCTGTTCCTCCCTGCCCTGTTGTGGTCTTTGCTGTATAGTATTGATTCTGAACTTGTGATTTGTGGTTACGTACTCTCTGGCTTGTTAAGCTGACTTTGTGACTTTCTCCTACCCTTTGACCTCGGCTTGTTTCTCGTTATTCTGTTTTCTGGTTCCCCTGACTATTCTGTGTGTGCTTAGCCCGGCCACTCTAAGGTCCGGTACGGCACCTTTTCTGTGTGTGTGTGTGTGTGTGTGTGTCTGTTAGCGTGTTAGGTTCCCGGAATCGTGATAAACCCGGGGTGTGTTCCACAGTCAAAAAGCGGTGTGCGTGTCTACGTTTCAAGTATGTACCCTTTTGTGGCGATATATAAAACTGGGGTATGTGTTAAGCCCCAAGCTAAAGATAGGCCTATCAGAAGACATACTCTCAATTTCAACTCAAATGGCAAGTCATTCAATTGTTACCGTACCTTCCCCAAATCCTGGCAGACCTATGCATGAGGGGGGCATGGGTGTCCTTAGGAGGCCTCGCAGAAAACAACCCGGGGTGTGTTCTTGCAATAAACAACAGCGGGCTCTCCTAAATCACAGTCACATAGCGGTGTGCGTGTGTAAAATTGAGGATTGAACAGTTACCTCCACACACGTTCTTCAACTTGTTTTATCTTTTTTCTGGCTAAAAAAAAGTTGCATCAAAGCACTCCACATACATGCAATACCTCGGGGTGTCTACGTTTCAAGTATGTACCCTTTTGTGGCGATATATAAAACTGGGGTATGTGTTAAGCCCCAAGCTAAAGATAGGCCTATCAGAAGACATACTCTCAATTTCAACTCAAATGGCAAGTCATTCAGTTGTTACCGTACCTTCCCCAAATCCTGTCAGACCTATGCATGGGGGGGGCATGGGTGTCCTTAGGAGGCCTCGCAGAAAACAACCCGGGGTGTGTTCTTGCAATAACCAACAGCGGGCTCTCCTAAATCACAGTCAAATAGCGGTGTGCATGTGTAAAATTGAGGATTGAACAGTTACCTCCACACACGTTCTTCAACTTGTTTTATCTTTTTTCTGGCTAAAAAAAAGTTGCATCAAAGCACTCCACATACATGCAATACCTCGGGGTGTCTACGTTTCAAGTATGTACCCTTTTGTGGCGATATATAAAACTGGGGTATGTGTAAAGCCCCAAGCTAAAGATAGGCCTATCAGAAGACATACTCTCAATTTCAACTCAAATGGCAAGTCATTCAATTGTTACCGTACCTTCCCCAAATCCTGGCAGACCTATGCATGGGGGGGGCATGGGTGTCCTTAGGAGGCCTCGCAGAAAACAACCCGGGGTGTGTTCTTGCAATAACCAACAGCGGGCTCTCCTAAATCACAGTCAAATAGCGGTGTGCGTGTGTAAAATTGAGGATTGAACAGTTACCTCCACACACGTTCTTCAACTTGTTTTATCTTTTTTCTGGCTAAAAAAAAGTTGCATCAAAGCACTCCACATACATGCAATACCTCGGGGTGTCTACGTTTCAAGTATGTACCCTTTTGTGGCGATATATAAAATACCTCCACACACGTTCTTCAACTTGTTTTATCTTTTTTCTGGCTAAAAAAAAGTTGCATCAAAGCACTCCACATACATGCAATACCTCGGGGTGTCTACGTTTCAAGTATGTACCCTTTTGTGGCGATATATAAAACTGGGGTATGTGTTAAGCCCCAAGCTAAAGATAGGCCTATCAGAAGACATACTCTCAATTTCAACTCAAATGGCAAGTCATTCAGTTGTTACCGTACCTTCCCCAAATCCTGTCAGACCTATGCATGGGGGGGGCATGGGTGTCCTTAGGAGGCCTCGCAGAAAACAACCCGGGGTGTGTTCTTGCAATAACCAACAGAGGGCTCTCCTAAATCACAGTCAAATAGCGGTGTGCGTGTGTAAAATTGAGGATTGAACAGTTACCTCCACACACGTTCTTCAACTTGTTTTATCTTTTTTCTGGCTAAAAAAAAGTTGCATCAAAGCACTCCACATACATGCAATACCTCGGGGTGTCTACGTTTCAAGTATGTACCCTTTTGTGGCGATATATAAAACTGGGGTATGTGTTAAGCCCCAAGCTAAAGATAGGCCTATCAGAAGACATACTCTCAATTTCAACTCAAATGGCAAGTCATTCAGTTGTTACCGTACCTTCCCCAAATCCTGGCAGACCTATGCATGGGGGGGGGGCATGGGTGTCCTTAGGAGGCCTCGCAGAAAACAACCCGGGGTGTGTTCTTGCAATAACCAACAGCGGGCTCTCCTAAATCACAGTCAAATAGCGGTGTGCGTGTGTAAAATTGAGGATTGAACAGTTACCTCCACACACGTTCTTCAACTTGTTTTATCTTTTTTCTGGCTAAAAAAAAGTTGCATCAAAGCACTCCACATACATGCAATACCTCGGGGTGTCTACGTTTCAAGTATGTACCCTTTTGTGGCGATATATAAAACTGGGGTATGTGTTAAGCCCCAAGCTAAAGATAGGCCTATCAGAAGACATACTCTCAATTTCAACTCAAATGGCAAGTCATTCAGTTGTTACCGTACCTTCCCCAAATCCTGGCAGACCTATGCATGGGGGGGGGCATGGGTGTCCTTAGGAGGCCTCGCAGAAAACAACCCGGGGTGTGTTCTTGCAATAACCAACAGCGGGCTCTCCTAAATCACAGTCAAATAGCGGTGTGCGTGTGTAAAATTGAGGATTGAACAGTTACCTCCACACACGTTCTTCAACTTGTTTTATCTTTTTTCTGGCTAAAAAAAAGTTGCATCAAAGCACTCCACATACATGCAATACCTCGGGGTGTCTACGTTTCAAGTATGTACCCTTTTGTGGCGATATATAAAACTGGGGTATGTGTAAAGCCCCAAGCTAAAGATAGGCCTATCAGAAGACATACTCTCAATTTCAACTCAAATGGCAAGTCATTCAGTTGTTACCGTACCTTCCCCAAATCCTGGCAGACCTATGCATGGGGGGGGGCGTGGGTGTCCTTAGGAGGCCTCGCAGAAAACAACCCGGGGTGTGTTCTTGCAATAACCAACAGCGGGCTCTCCTAAATCACAGTCAAATAGCGGTGTGCGTGTGTAAAATTGAGGATTGAACAGTTACCTCCACACACGTTCTTCAACTACTGTGGGGTGTAAACTTTTCAAATATATGCACGCTCATGGCAAGAAAATACATTGGGATATCTGATAAGGCCCTCAAAACAAGATAGGCAAACAAGATATATAAAATTTGAAAAACGCATATCAGACATTTTGCTTTGCACCCCCCCAGTGAACCCGACAAACGTATGCATGAGTGTTATCGCTGTACTCGGGAGATGATGCCAAGTACATATTGTGGTGTCCTTTGGCAGTAACACCTAACAGGAGCTTAGAATCTATGCACAAAGTAGAATGTGTGAGTGAAAAATAACACCACAAAAACGTTTGACAGAGACTGGTGGTAGAATTAGTGCATGTAAAGTGTTCAAATGCCACCATGTGAAATGCCCTAGGGTGTGTACTTTTCAAAAACATACAGTTTGACTGAGGTGAATTACATTGGTCGGCTTCAGACATGTTCCAACTGGGACATGGGTGCATGATGGCCAGCTGTGTTTTTTTTTGTTTGTTTTTTTATCATATTTTACTTTTTTTATTCTAGTACATTATATGATATGATGAAAATGATGGTATCTTTAGAATGAACATTTAATAGCGAGAAAAATGGTATATAATATGTATGGGTACAGTAAATGTGTAAGAGGCAAATTACATCTAAACACAACCACTGCAGAAATGTAAAAAGAGCCCTGGTCCTTAACGGTAATACAATTGAAAAATGGCCTGGTCACTAAGGGGTTACAGCACTATTATTATTATTATTATTGCCATTTATATAGTGCCAACAGATTCTGTAGTGCTTTACGCAGTACAGCCCGTTGTAGTGGTTATGGTGCCAGAAGTATGATGCCCTGTCGCAGTGTAAATTATCAAAATGTTTTATAGGAGCAGTTGTATCTCTCCCATGAGCTAAGCACATGCAATACAGGACTGTTCTTATTGCCTAAGAGTGGTCATGCACATACCTGTTTAGCTCCATAGAGCCAGCCAGTAAAGTTGTCAAATACACAACAAATTAGTCCTGCGCTCAAAGTCCCACTTCTCCTGGGTGGCAGCAATAACCATAGCACAGATTAGCCCCAATATATAGAATAAGAAACAAAGAAAAATAGAGCTACCTTTTCACTAGCCCAAATCCCTATGCATATTTAAATAAAGGGAGGTTATTTATAAACTCCAACAGTCATTAGATGTAAGCCCACCTGCCACGTCATGGTGGGTCCTACACTAACAGTTCTCTTTGCTTCCTTCAACTTCAGGCAATGAAATCTCTAATGAGACAGAAAGGGGTATTTTTCTAAACCCCTACATACTTATTAACCCTTAATAGAGAACACACTGAGTAGGTGGCAGCATTGTAACATTCCTGTGTGATATAGAAGTGAATACAAATACACAAAAATAATGACATATTTGTAAGCAATAAACATTAACATATAACAAAATCATAACCAAAATACATAAAGTGCCATATTACTTCAATAGTCTTGTTAAGAGTATACCTGGGACACCCCTACCCCACCAGTTTCTGAGATACTGACGAGCTTGAAACCTACCAAACTTACCATGAACCATCTTAAAAACCCCTTCTTAGCCAGCTGAATAAGTATCCTGTACTTAACAAAGAGCCTGTTTTACCCCTAACCTTCAGCTCACTAAGCCCACCACATGCTCAGACCTTGATCTATTAAGCCGCCTGAGCTCTGCCACCTTGAAGAAACAAATCCCTACTCAGTCCTTCCTGAAACCCCAAATTTACCATGTCCCAACTTACATCTGAGAGGTAAACCGGGAAAATAACTGGGCAGCATAGCCTCCAGCTCCATATGCCGAACTACCACCTACCCAGTTTTGCTAAAATAAAAACAGGCATCAAACTATTTACCTTGCCCCGACACTGTGTAATTGCACTAGTGTCTCCCAACACACCACTAAGGCCCTTGAGACGACGTCCCATAGCCAATTGATATCCATTTGACAAGCTGCTGCTGAGGGACAAGCCCCAGATCATTACCCCCAACATGCAAAACCACAGTCTGGCCTCCATCCACCATCTATTAAATGAAAAAAATCCCCACATACATCCGCCCAACTGGCACCAAAACATTTTATCGCAATCTGTTCTACAGGAAAACTCAGCTGTTGACCCCGAACGCAAGCTGCAGACCTTCTCATCGCCTAGAAAATGAAGGAATGGCCAATGGTCCAGGCCACACGACCTATGAAGATAAGAGGAAACAATCAATCAAGGGGAAAGCCTGCCGTACCTGCAAAATGCTTCCTATATGCCATCAAAGTAACAGAATAAGGATGAACACAGCCCCTGCGACGCTGGTGAGAATGCAAAATGCCTGCAGCCAATTCTCGACCAACTTTGGAGTCTTCCAGTAACGCTTATGCTTTTCTTCCTCCTCCTTCTTGTCATACTCCTTCAGGTTTAGGTTGATAGACCCAATCTGGGTGACCGACATATCCAGAAATCACCCAGATCGGTTCAGGGGTTCAGGAATTTTCTGGAAGTAATACATTGACCAACCACACTCATGGTCCCATGCCCAAAACAGTTCCAGAGAATCAGGGCTTGCGGTTGATATAGTTCTTTAGTTTAAAAACCGAACAAACTACCAAACATAGTCAATGTTCTTACCCTGGAGCTTGTTCACCTTGTTCATGGGGACATTTCCACTGAACAGTGACCTTCTAAGTTGTGTAGAACCAAATGCAGGTGATCCTGGAAGTCCAGCGGTGCTTGGGAGTTTCAGTATCCAAAAACAGTTCCATGAACTCGACGACCAAACACCGCTGCCTGAGTTTGTGGGAACAAGATGGCCACCACCTCGTGGTCGTTTATGCGAACAGCGGCCACTCAGATGAACACTTAGAACACTGCAGTGGAAAGTGTTACAAACTGTCAACTAGGCTTAACAAGCTCCAGGGTGGTCTTCGGTTCATGCAGCTGTTCGGTTCCTGAACCAAATATAAAATCCCACAAATCAAGTATGTTCACATAGTTTTTTTTTTTTAAAGGGCCCATAGTCTTTTGGTAAGAGGCTGGCCCGCAGGCCCCTCAAAGCACCTGTGATGAGGTTCACCTCGTCACAGCCAGCAACAACAGATCTGATTCCCACCGTAGCCATCATGCCCGGAGCCCACACCTGGCCCATGTCAGACATGGCTTAATGCATGCCTAGAGAGGCAAAATACACCCGAGAAAAGGCAAAGAAAAGTCATGGGCAAACCATGGTTCAAGTATATGGAAAATCAAAGTAATTAAAGATCAAACAGAGTTCAACAGCACCAGAAATCAAAACAATAAATAAATTAAGTCAGAACTAAACATTAGTATTTAGAAGTATCACATTCTAGGATATCAAGAATCCAGAGCAAAAGACATTCCCGTGGTCAGGGCTTAAATGTTGAGTGTCTCACCGGCTATGAGTGGCATGGCAGAACTGAGCCAGAGACAGACAAAGCGGCAACATGACAAGTATTAATGGAGTGCCGGATCACTTGCTCCCACCATATTACAAGCACTGTGAATGCCTAATTTTTCTGAAGTGACAAGAAAAAAATGTTCATGGACCTCACTGCTGTTTCTCTATGTGATGCAATATATATATATATCTTCCAAGGGGGCATAAACACCTTTGCACTGGCCTAGAAAAACAATGTTCTAATTAGTCAATAGGAAATTAATAGATTCATTCATGCCGGGAATTCCCTCTTGGGACCTTGTTTAATTACTCAAGAAACAGAATAAAACAGCCAACAAATAAAACTACCACCTGTTTTCTATTTAATCCCCCTTAGAAAAGATACCTTTATAGATAAAAATTACTCACAGTTACAAAAGAAAACAAACAAAAAAAAGTAACAGGTGAATTTCATTCCAATTGATCTCATTGCAACAATGACTAACTAATGAGAAAGTAAGCTTGGTTAACCAACATCTGCTCTTTGTAGAAGTAAAGTGGGGATAGAGGAAAATCATTCTCTTACACATGCACAAACTTAGTAAGCCTCACCACTAAACTATTTCAGTGCAGCAGATTAGAATTGGCAAGTGCCACTCAAACCTTGATGTCAACAGCTTTGGAAACACCTAAGTGAATACTACTCTAGCAATGTGTGTCTTCAAGACACATAGTTACATAGTTACATAGCTGAAAAGAGACTTGTGTCCATCAAGTTTAGCCTTCCTCACATATGTTTTTGCTGTTGATCCAAAAGAATGCAAAAAACCCAGTCTATAGCGCTTCCAATTTTGCAACAAACTAGGAAAAAATTCCTTCTTGACCCCAAAATAGCAGTCAGATGTCTCCTTGGATCAAGCAGCTATTACCCCACTAATTAGAAATGAAATCCCTGTATGTTATGCTTTTGCAAGTATTTATCCAATTGCAGTTTAAACATATGTATGGACTCTGATAAAACCACCTCTTCAGGCAGAGAATTCTATATCCTTATTGCTCTTACTGTAAAAAAAAAAACTTTTTCTTTGCCTTAGATGAAATCTGCTTTATTCCAGCCTAAATGTGTGACCTTGTGTCCAATGTATAGCCCTGTTTATGAATAGATTTCCAGATAATGGTTTTTACTGCCCTCGAATATATCTGTATAATGTTATCATATCCCCTCTGAGGCGCCGTTTTTCAAAACTGAAGAGATTTAAATGTTTTAACCTTTCTTCGTAACTAAAATGCTCCATTCCTTTTATCAATTTTGTAGCTCGTGTCTGCACTTTTTCTAGTACCATGATATCCTTCTTTAGAACAGGTGCCCAAAATTGCACAGCATATTCAAGGTGTGGTCTTAACAGCGATTTATAAAGAGGGAAAATTATATTTTCATCCTGAGATTTTATGCCCCTATTTATTTATGACAAAACCACACTTGCCTTAGCAACTGCAGATTGACATTGCATATTGCTGCCTAATTTGTTGTCTATAACAATTCCCAAATCCTTCTCGTGTGTGGTTACCCCTAAATCACTACCATTTAGGGTGTAAGTTGCTTGTGCATTCTTAACCCCAAAGTGCATAACTTTGCATTTCTCTACGTTACATTTCATCTGCCGTTTTAGTGCCCAGTCCCCCAATTTATTTAAATCCCTCTGCAGCAAAGCAATATCCAGCTCACATTTTATTACTTTACAAAGTTTTGTGTCATAATGAAGCCAGAACAAATGTATTTCCTTCAGCCCCCTTGGGGGGTTTTCTCCTCTGCTATTTAGTTAAGTAAGAGAGTTCATTTAGACAACTCTTATGTATTTAAAACTTTCTTTACAGCTTCAGCTGCCCCCTTGAGTACATTTACTGTTCTGCAGCAGAATTCATATGTTACCCCTGGATTAAGGAGTTGTGCCCTGCAGCAGTGAAAAGGAGGGCGTTATAACTGCTTCATTGAAAATATATAATGCGCACACTTACTAAAATTATCAAAAATATCTTGTACCAAATGTGAGTTTTTTTTTCTGTTTTTAATCTATTGTGTATATACATATACACAGTTAGGTCTGGAAATATTTGGACACTGACACAATTTTCATAATTTTGCCTCTGTACAATGGATTTGGAATGAAACAACCAAGATGCAACTTGAAGTGACTTTCAGCTTTAATTCAAGAGGTTGAACAAAAATATAGCATGAAACGTTTTGGAATTGCAATCATTTTCGTACACAGTCCAGTTATTTCATGGGCTCAAATTGGACAAAATAGCACAATCATGAATAAAATGTTAATTTTTAATACTTTGTTGAGACTTATTTACAGGCAATGACTGTTTGAAGTCTGGAAGTCATGGATATTACCAAACGCTGGGTTTCCTTCTTTGTGATGCTTTACCAGGCCTCTACAGCTGTCTTATATTACTTTTTCATGGGTCTTCTTGCCTTACGTTTTGTCTTCAGCAAGTGAAATGCATGCTCTATCGGGTTGCGATCAGGTGAATAATCCACTTATTTGCTATAAAAAAAAACTCCTTGGTTGCTTTTGCAGTATGTTTTGAGTCATTGTCCATCTATAAAGTGAACTGCTGTCCATTCAATTTAGCTGAATCTGACTAAATGTAATCAGACAATATATCCCTATACACTTAAAAATTCATCCTGCTCCTTCTGTTTTCTGTCATTAATAAACATTAGTGACCCAATGGTATTTGAAGCCATGCATGCCATGCCATCATACTGCCTTTACTGTATTTTACAGTTAATGTGATTTGGATCATGCGGCGTTCCAAGCGTTCTCCGTAATTCTTTCTTCCCATGATTCTGGTACATGTTGATCTTAGTTTCAACTGTCTAAAGAATGCTGTACCACTGGGCTGGTTCTTTGAGATGTTTTTTGGCAAAGTCTATTCTTGAGGCTTATGAATTGCTTGCACCTTGTGGTGAACCCTTTGTATGTGTTCTTTGAAGTCTTCTCTTTATGGTAGACTTGGATACTGATGTGCCTACCACCTGGAGAGTGTTCTTCACTTGGTTGGATGTCGTGAAGGGGTTTTCATTACCACGGAAAGGATCCTACGATCATCCACCACTATTTATTTCCGTGTACGGCTAGGCCTTTCTATGTTGCAGAACTCACAAGTGTGCTCTTATTTCCTTAGAATGTACCAAACTGTTAATTTGGCCACTTCTAATGTTCCTGCTATCTCTCCGATGGGTTTTTAATTTTGGTTTTGCTTCCTAAGGAAGACCTGTTTCACTTGCATTCGGATCTTCTTTGACCGCATGCTGTGGGAGCACAGCAACAGCTTCAAAATGTGAATGCCACACCTAAAATCAACTTCATAGCTTTTTCCTGCTTAATTGATAAATAAATAACAAAGGAATAGCCCACACATGAAACAGCTTTTGAGTCAATTGTCCAATTACTTTTGGTCCCTTGAATGGAGAGGGGGCTACATTATATAAGAGCTGTAATTTCTAAACCCTTCCTCCAACTTGCATGTGAATACCCTCACATTAAAGCTGAGAGACTGCAATTTAAGCCCATATGCATTATTTAACTGTTATTTTAGTTTATTTTGGTAAACAGCTAAAATAACTAAACTTGTGTCAGTGTCCAAATATTTCAGGACCTAACTTCATATATGTATATTTTATTTTTAAATTCTATTGAATGCATGTCTTAACTTACTGTAACATACCATAATTTCAGTGTATCAATTTCAAGTTATATTCTTGTCGCTGTGTTACTGAACATTACCCTGTCTAATATTCACTTTTATGGGGATACCCGGCTGAGCATAAAATACCTTATTCTAGATGAATTAAAGAGGATTATTCAATGTTCCTCGGCTATTAAACCTGTTTGCAAAAACTCAGTGCTTCTATACTCCCAAGGCAGCAATCATACTCTGCAGAAATTGCACCAGAAAAGTATTGTTCAGAAGCAAGGGATTAAGTGGGCCGATCCATACACCATAATTTCATCTTCTGTGTTAACTTCTTAAGAGCTTCTCTAAATGGGAAAAATGGTTGGGTCGTAATGACCATTCGATCCACTAAATTCACCATACCCATTTTCTCACTTCTTGAACTCAACTTCTTTGTCCTTAACCCTGTAGGCATTTTAGGGCATTAGAAACTACTAAACTGACTCCTGCTTTAAAAAAAAATTATGATTTTAACACCACAAGGATCCGGTACAGAATGGCATATGTGTTAAACAGAGATTTGTCACTTGTACAGCATAATAAATAAGCTTTCTAGAATTGATGACAACTGCAGGATGTTTTTTCCTGTTGCGCCACATGTCGCCTGTGCAATAGGTCAAAAGTACAGACTAAATTGCAAATGGATTAAGCTGTCGATTCATTTTCCTAACTAGAGGTCTGGTTTTGCGATTTAGAGAACCCAACAGGCTACTAGAGAGGGTGAGAGAGTCCTACAGTTCTCTTGATAAGCAAGGAAGCTGCTTCAATACGTGTCTGGCATTCTGTAAACCTGAAGAGGTGATTCTGATTAATAAAATAGGACGAGGAGGGAAATTCAGCACAAGTAAAGTAAAAGGACTACAAAGAAAAGGATCAAGAGAAAAAAAAGTCATGAAACAGAATAAGATTGTATGAACAGCATTACGTAGAGCAGAACACAATGGACAAGTCAGCACCATTTAGTGATGGAGATAAAGCGAAATGAAAGTCAAGAGAAGTGACAATAGGATGAGAAAAAGGAATGGTCACGGGAGGCACTGAAGGATTCAATAAAAGAAAGGCAGACATAGAACAAGAGTAACAGGTGAGCTTACAAAAAGATTGAAGAGTGAGCAATGTAGATCAGGATGAAGGACAATTGTACTGAAGACAGGTTAGTGGGTACAGAGAGGAGGGAATGATAGAATAAGAGAAAGGAGAAACAAAAAGCAGGATGTAAAATAGAAGAGTCTTGGTGAGAAAAGTAAAGATATAAGGGAAGAAGGACAGTGGAGAGACAGTGATTTAATGGTGCATTTTTTTTTTTTTAAATGTAAACATTGCTATTTCTGAACTATGTTGAATGAGGAAAAAGGAGCACCAACTACACACCAAAACTACTTCATTAACATGTAGTGGTAGTGTAGTAGTGTAGTGTGCCCCTTCAAACATGAGATACACAGGCAGGCAAAATAAATAAAAAATAGAAATTAATTTAACATCTTAATTCATAAAATTCAACGAGTCTGTAAAACATATTATAAACAACGGCCAATTTTATGGATTGAGGTCCTTCTTTCCCTCGCCCAGGTATCACAGTATTAAAGGGCTATTCTAATCATCATAACCACTACAGCTCGCTGTAGTGGTCATGACACCAGGACCACCTTGGCACAGTTCCCTGGTAATGGGACAAAGCTGTTTCTATTCATTGGCTGAGAATGCCAGCTGACCAATGAATGCAGTTCTGTACAATGAAAGTTGCATAGAATTGACATTTGTCAGTCCAGAAGTTACTGGTTACTGGCTGGCTGGTGACACCACAGTGATGCTACTACCTCCAGTAGCAGAGGGGCTAAACTCCAAAAGGATTATTCACTGAAGTGAGAATTCAAAGTGCATTTCAAATTAAAGGTAAAAATAGCTTCAACTGAAAAAAAATTCTAAATCAGTGTAACTTCTCTGACCCTACATTTAAAATCCACTTTGCATTCTCACTTTACTGAATGACCCTTCATACGTGCAGCATTTCATAGTGAAATTCTGCTCATACTGACTCCGGGCACCATGAACACTGAAATTGTCATGGTGGTTGGAGTAACCCTTTAAGTATAAAACACATTTTCTTCTGCTGCAAGTTCTAGGTGGTTCATGCTGCCTTCTTCCTTGCATGCATTCCATATGTAAGCATGGGAACCGATGACACTATATTCAGATGCCAACTCTGTGGTAATGAAGCCGTCATGTCAGTGGTATTAGAGAGTATTACCCTGCTTGGGGACATTTCAATCTGCCAAGGGAAAATTAAATCAGAGCAGGAAACAGTTGTGACTAGAGGTCGGTTTTATATGATGTACTGCAATCATGGAGGCACTGCAAGGAAAGCAGTGTCTGTATCTCTCAATTTTCACATGAGTATGTCATTTATCAGTTTGCTAAATTATATATTAAGTGCCTAAGGGTGGGGACGGAGATTTCGTTAAATTTAACCTTTCATGAGAGGTATACTATCAAAAAGGTTTATCTCTGTGGCTCTCACTTATGGAGGCCATCAAGCACTGATACACTGTATAAGAGAAGTATGAAATGATCAAATTACAATAGTGTGTATACTGATACCAATACCAATAAACATTCAGAAAAATATGGAAGAATAGCTAGCTTACCAGGGCTAGTTAAACAAGTGCCTACATTTTAACCCCTGTCAAATGATCCCTATAGTTACTGAATGGACACTATCACCTCACTTGGTATCCTCTGCCCCATGTAATTTATTATGGAATATAATGATTATGCCTGGCACCCTCTCTATGCAGTAGATTTCATGAGCAGTCCCCACACTTGGAATATTATGTTTTCTTTCATATGGAGTGGTGAACAAATGATTGCTCTCGTCAGCTGCTCTTTGGTTTTAAACAAATCTCTATCAAACGCACTGCATCACAATCTAAATTGTCTGCTTTATTTTTATGCCATTTTGTTATAATGCAATGTTACTTTTTTGTAATTTGCCAGCAATAGCCATTAAATAAAGTATCTAGAATCTAATTAAAGATACAGTATGCCCTACAAAAATGAGATTCACTTGCTAATTGTAACAACATACCTCATAGTATTTCACATGAAAAAGAGGTACACTTTTATTATAGGGGTGTAGATGGTGGTGTGGCAAGGGTGAGCTCTTCTGAGAAAATTTACATGAATTACTAATAGCAATTTATGCAACTAAAATTTAATTTAGAGCAAGATTTTAAAGATCTTATTTGCATAAACTCATTTCTAGGCACATTTATGGTAGATTAAAGACACATTTCTCATGTATCAATGTTGTGGCGCTCTGGTATAAATTCAGGCACAGAAAGAATAGTGAATACTGCAAAAGAAAGACATTAGGGTAGAAAAGTGGGACAGAGGTTCAAAGTAAACACTATCTCACAGTTGGTAGGTATGTAAAATTATAGAATATTTGCAGAGTTTTGTAGTTCCATTTGCAGAGTTTTGTAAAACCATCTGCCTAATATTGTGTAAGTTTTGATGCATCGAGGCATGGATTCCACAAGAGCTCTGAACCTATCCTGTGGTATCAGGCAGGGGCGGGCTGGGCCGGGGGGCAGGGAGGCAATTGCCCCCCAGGCCGCCCGAAATTCTTTTAGGACCGGCCGCGGCGGGCCGGCCCTTTAAATGCTGCAGCCGCCGAGCGCTCTGTAAAGAGCGCTCAGACGGCTGCAGCTCCTTTCCCTCCCTCCCCTCCCCTGTAGGTGGCCGAGCTGCACTCCGGTCCGCGGTCCCGGCCGGAGTGATGGGAAGGTGCACACTGAGTGTGCACTTCCTGTCAGTCCGGCCGGGTACAGGAAACAGAAACTCCTGTTCCGCGCGGAACAGGAGTTTCTGTTTCCTGTACCCAGCCGGACTGACAGGAAGGTGCACACTGAGCACCTTCCTATCACTCCGGCCGGGACCGCGGACTGGAGTGCAGCTCGGCCACCTACAGGGGAGGGGGTAAGAAGAAGGGGGGGAAGTAAAAAGAGGGCAGGGGGGAGTAAAAAGAGGGGAGGGGGGAGATTAAAAAGAGGGGAGGGGGGAGAGTAAGAAGAGGGGAGGGGGTAGAGTAAGAAGAGGGGAGGGGGGAGAGTAAGAAGAGGGGAGGGGGGAGAGTAAAAAGAGGGGAGGGGGGAAGTAAAAAGAGGGGGGGAGTAAAAAGAGGGGAGAGGGAGTAAAAAGAGGGGAGGGGGGAGTAAAAAGAGGGGAGGGGGGAGTAAAAAGAGAGGGGGAGAGTAAAAAGAGGGGAGGGGGAGAGTAAGAAGAGGGGAGGGGGGAGAGTAAGAAGAGGTTAGGGGGGGAGAGTAAGAAGAGGGGAGGGGGAGAGTAAGAAGAGGGGAGGGGGAGAGTAAGAAGAGGGGAGGGGGGAGAGTAAAAAGAGGGGAGGGGGGAGAGTAAAAAGAGGGGGGGAGAGTAAGAAGAGGGGGGAGAGTAAGAAGAGGGGAGGGGGGAGAGTAAGAAGAGGGGAGGGGGGGAGAGTAAGAAGAGGGGAGGGGGAGAGTAAGAAGAGGGGAGGGGGGAGAGAGTAAGAAGAGGGGAGGGGGAGAGTAAGAAGAGGGGAGGGGGGAGAGTAAGAAGAGGGGAGGGGGGAGAGTAAGAAGAGGGAAGGGGGGAGAGTAAGAAGAGGGGAGGGGGGAGAGTAAGAAGAGGGGAGGGGGGAGAGTAAGAAGAAGGGGGGGAGTAAGAAGAGGGGAGGGGGGAGTAAGAAGAGGGGAGGGGGGAGTAAGAAGAGGGGGGAGTAAGAGGGGGGAGTAAGAAGAGGGAAGAGAGGGAGTAAGAAGAGGGGAGGGGGGATAATAAGAGGGGGGAGTAAGAAGAAGGGGGAAGTAAGAAGGAGGGGAGATAAGAAAAAGAGGGGGGTAAGAAGAAGAAGGGGGTAAGAAGAAGAGGGGGGAGTAAGAAGAAGAGGGGGGAGTAAGAAGAAGAAGGGGGGTAAGAAGAAGGAAGGGGTAAGAAGAAGAAGGAAGGGGTAAGAAGAAGAAGGAGGGGTAAGAAGAAGAAGAGGGGGTAAGAAGAAGTAGGAGGGTTAAGAAGAAGAAGGGGGTAAGAAGAAGGGGGGAGTAATAAGAAGAAGGGGGTAAGAAGAACAAGGGGGGGAGTAAGAAGAACACAGGGGCGAGGGGGGGTAAGAAGAACACAGGGGGGGTGAGAACACACAGAGGGAGGAGTGAGAAGAACACAGGGAGGGTGGAGGGGGGATGAAAAGAGCACAGGGAGGGTGGGTGAGTGTGAGAAGAGACCACTAGGGGAGGGTGGGGGAGAGGAGAGACCACTAAGGGGCAGGGGAGAGCTCTAAGGGACAGAAGGGACAGCTCTATAGGACAGGGGGCAAGACAGGGAGCTCTTTAACACTACGCGCACACACACACACACACACAATGCATCCCTATACATACACAGAAACACACAATTCACCCCTATACATACACAGAAACACACAATGCATCCCTATACATACACAGAAACACACAATGCATCCCTATACATACACAGAAACAGAACATGCTTCCCTTACACACAGAGAAACACACAATGCATCCATTACACACACACACACACACACACACAATGCAACCCTTACACACAAAGACAATGCATCATTTGCACACATACACAGAAACATACAATGCAAACCCTTACACACACATGCAAACACACACACTGTTTTTCTTACATACACACAGAAACACAATGCATCTCTTACACTCAATGCACACACATACAGACACACACCTTGCATCCCTTATGCATACAAACACAGATTCACACAATGCATCCCTCACACACAACCAGAAACACATAATACATCCCTCATACACAAATACACACTGCTTCCACTACACACAAACACACTGCATCACCTGCACAAACTGGTATCCCTATACACTACATACCATAAGCACACATATTAGATAACACATAACACATCCCCTACACACTCCACTCCCTGTGAGCGAGCTCATGGGTGGGTGGAACATATAAGAGGACTTATGAGTGGGCCTTATGGGCATACTCACCGTCAGGCACTGGGGCCCAGACCTTGAGCTGTGTAAGAGGCCCCCAAAAAATGGAGCTGCTTCCAATTCTCCCAGAACGTTGAATTTTGTGACCACAGTTGCAAACAGCCTCCAGAGGTCCTGTTCTACACCAGACCAGTGGAGCCAAACTGCAGCCCATCATCATCCTCATCTTATTGTAAGTAGGCAATCTAGTATATTATTAGTGACACTAATCTATAATTTACCTCACATTAAAGGGACACTATAGCTTAATGAAGTGGTTCTGGTGTCTATAGCTGGTCCCTGCAGGCTTTTTAATGTAAACACACACTGTGTGCAGCACTGGCGTTAGTTCATATGGCAGATCATATGAGTGGGGCATTGTGATGTCACATGGGGGGGGGCGGCAAATTTATATTTTGTCTAGGGCGGCAAAAATCCTTGCACCGGCTCTGATCCTGGGCAGGTGCACCAGTCTACTGGTGACCCACAGGAGGGGAGTGTACTGATTGCACTGCACTCTCCTCCTGCCCAGACCCGTCTTGACCGCAGTGCAAGTGCCCTCTGCCCCTAATTTACAGTGGCTCACACTCACAACAAGCAGTGCCTGGAGCCCTTTGCAGAGACGGAAACAAAGAGGTTCTGCGGCAGGTGGCCGTCCTGCAAGCATTACATTAAACAGCTGTTCCCCATGCAGCCACAGGTGGCGTTGTGCTGGGAGACTGTGATTACTCTTCACTTCCTCCCAGCCTACAGAGCAGCGCATGGGGGAGAGAGGAGGAGGAGGCATGATTTAATCTTGAATAAATCCTCTAAGCAAACCTTTATAAATTTGGGGGGACCAGCTCTGTTTCCACAGTTTATTGGTGTTTACTCTCATCTCTGTATTAATATTGAGGGATGTCTAAGTAGTAACATCAGTGTGTGTCAGCAGGGCCAGCCGTTGGGGTGGGCAAGCTGTGCGGTCACGCAGGGTGCCATGACAACAGAGGCGCCCGGCGGCCAACACAGCTCACAAGTTGGGTACACCAGCATATTTAATTTAAACGATTCGCTGGTGGTCCACTGGTGCGCACCAGCAGTAGGTGCAGTCAGATCATATCCTCTCCCTCGTGGTTCCAGCGCTCAGTTAGTGAGTCAGAGCACAGGCTCAGAGATTCTCAGCCTGTGCTCTGTCAACATTGAAAGTCAGAGCCGTGAAGGAGCGGGTATGGCAAAGAGCTACTGATTAGCATAACATCAATATCCGTTATAAAACCAGAAAAAGGTGGGCATGGATGGTGAACTGATTTGGTGGCGCAATAGGCCACTTGACTGGTTTTGCCCCCCAGGCCTAAGGCTGCCAGCCCTCCCCTGGTATCAGGCATGAATACATTATCAGCAGATCCTTTAAGTCCTGCAAGGTGGAGCCTCCATGGATCTGATTTGTTGTTCCAGCACATCCTACAGATGCATATTCGGATTGAGATCTGGGGTTTTGGAGGCCAATGCAACATCATTCAAACCATTCCTGAACAAGTTTTGCAGTGTGGCAGGATGCATTAGCCTGCTGAAAGAGGACACTGCCATCAGGGAACACTATTGCCATGAAGGGTGAAGAGGTTTATGTAGTCTACAACAATCTCTAGGTAGGTGGTAAATGTCAAAGTAACATCCACATGAACGCCAGGCCTTAAGGTTTCCGAGCAGAACATTGCTCAGAGCATAACACTAGCTCTGCCAGTTTGCCTTCTTCCCATAGTGCATCATGCTGCCATCTCCTCCCCAGGTAAATGACTCTCATGCTCCTGGACATTTAACTAATCTAAAAGAAATGTGAATCATCAGACCAGGCAACCTCCTTCCACTTCTCCATGCACCATTCCATGTTCACATGCAAGTGAAGGCGCTTTTGGCTGTGGAGAGTGGTCATCATGACCGGTCTGCGGTACACTGCACTGTGTGTTTTGACACCTTTCTATTATGGCCAGCATTAAGTTTTTCGCAATGTGAGCTACAGTAGCTCTTCTGTGTGATTGGACCAGACAGGCTATCCTTTGCTCCGCACATGCATCAATGAGCCACATGCATCATTGTCCTTCCTTGCATCAAGTTTGGTAGGTATTAACCACTGCACACCCCACACGATTTGCAGTTTTGAAGGTGCTCTGAGTCGTATAGCCATCACTATTTGGCCTTTGTTAAACTCACTCAGATCTTTTCACTTGCCCATTTGTCCAGCTTCAGACACATGGAAATCAAGAACTGACTGGTTATGTGATTCCTACTATATCCAACCACGTGACATTGCAATAATATAATCAATATTATTCACTTCACCTGTCAGTGGTTTTAGTGTTGTCGCTGATCAGTGAATGTTTCTGTTTTCATAACCCCTTCAGGACGGAGTCAATAGTGCACGTTCTGATCAAAACAAAACGTAAACAAAAACTGGAATTTGCGCTATATGTCTGTTCACCCGTAGTTCCCCTCTTTCAAATTATATGCACCCACACTTATTATATATCATTTTGTTCAGGAGAAACAGGGCTTTCATTTCATATAAAATATTTATATATGAAACAATTTATTATGAATAAAATAAAAAAAACTGTAAGAAATTAGAATTTTTTTTTTTAATTTGTAGTTCCGCCTCACATTTTAGCTGTAAATGTCATAATACTGTTAGGTTTTACTGCAACAAAATGCACATATTTGTAATCAGCGATGTCTCACGAGTACAACAGTACCCCCCATTAACAGGTTTTATGGTGTTTTGGAAAGTTACAGGGTCAAATATAGAACGTTCCATTTTCAAATTGAAATTTGCCAGATTAGTAATGTTACCTTTGAGACGGTGTGGTAGCCCAGGAATGAGAATTACCCCCATAATGGCATACCATTTGAAAAAGTAGACAACCCAAGGTATTGAACGTGGGGTATGTTTAGTCTTTTTTAGTAGCCACTTAGTCACAAACACTGGCCAAAGTTAGCGTTCATATTTGTTTCTGTGTGAAAAAAGCAAAAAACTAATATTTGGCCAGTGTTTGTGACTAAGTGGCTACTTAAAATGACTGGACATACCCCATTTGCAATACCTTGGGTTGTCTACTTTTGCAAATGGTATGCCATCATGGGGGTAATTCTTATTCCTGGGCTACCATACGGTCTCAAAGGCAACATAACCAATCTGGCAAATTTCAATGTCAAAAAAATTAAATGCAAGCCTTATATGTGACTCTCTAACTTTCCAAAACACCATAAAACCTGTACATGGGGGGTACTGTTATTCTTGGGAGACTTCACTAAACACAAATATTAGTGTTTTAAAACAGTAAAACATATTACAACAATAATATAGTCCATAAAAGTGCCGTTTGTTTGTAAAAAATGCAAAAAACGTCACTTTTACTTAAAATATCATCGTTGTAATACAATTTACCAGTTTGAAACACTAATATTTGAGTTCAGCGAAGTCTCCCGAGTAAAACAGTACCCCCTATATACAGGTTTTATGGTTTCTTGGAGAGTTACAGGGTCAAATATAGTGCTTGCGAATTAAATTCTCTGCACTTTCTCCCTGTGTTGTCAGGCATGTCAATCAAATTTTAATTAATTAAATGACATAATTATGTTAAAAAATTACTTAAATATACACGTAGAATTTTAATATATATGCATTTATAGGTATTTAAATTCTACGTGTATACTAATGTAATCTTTCATGTAATTATATGTATTTATCTATCTATATATATTTGCGGTTATTTGTATTTTATATATAGATAGATATATATAGAATGTCATTCTAAGTGTATTCTGTTTCCAATATATATATATTAATAACAAAATACAGTTAGAATGAAATTACATATGAATATATAATTTATTTTAAATTTTGTTTCAATATTTTATTTATTTATTTTATTATTTTATTTATTTATTATTGTAATTATACGTATATATATATATAATATATATATGTAGATCTATTATATATATAATATATATATACATATTATATATGTAACGTCATTCTAAGTGTATTTTAATACTAATATATATACTAATATTAATATTAAAATACATTACGTATGACGTTACATATATATAATATGTATATATATTATATATATAATATATATACATATATTATATATATATAAATACTTGTATTTTATTTTAACATGTGTATTTAATTTTTTTTTTACACTACCTACCAGCAGGGGGACTCTCTAATATTTTAGACAGTCCCCCTGCTGGCAGATCCATAGCCAGCTATAGGGGGCCATGTGATCGCTCTTTGAGAGCGATCACATGGCCCCCGGGGGCCTCATTTGCCGGAGGGGGGCTGCCTGGGCTCTCAGGCAGACCCCCAGAAGAGGATCGCGGCGGAGGTAAGTATAGCTTACCTCCTGGGGGCTTCAGCCGTTACGGCGTTCTATGCCGCCGCAACGGCTTTAAAGCCCTTTAAAGCCGCGACGGCATAGAACGCCGTAACGGCGTTAAGGGGTTAAACATTAGACTAGTAAGTATTTAGTGTCCCAAATTAGTCACACTAATATAAAAATGTGTGGTAAGTGATTATAACAGGAGGGTAGTCAGAACACTTACTCAGTTTTATGTCAAATAATTGATTAAATATGAAACTCTGTATACCGTTACAGGGCACGAACCAGATTGGGGCATCAATGCATGCTCTTTTAAGCACCCACGTGTGACATTTGGTAGTGTCATCACCTGCTAGTGCACCAACCTTACATGTCATCCAGATGTATGTACCATAGTGTATTATTTTCACCTAGATACCTACTCTCATTTTTAAACGGACACTATAGTCACCAGAACAACT
Organism: Pelobates fuscus; assembly: GCF_036172605.1. Lineage (NCBI taxonomy): Eukaryota > Metazoa > Chordata > Amphibia > Anura > Pelobatidae > Pelobates > Pelobates fuscus. Next base: position 244,589,962 of record NC_086317.1, read on the forward strand.
ACAGCTTAATGTAGTTGTTCTGGTGAGTATAATAGCTCCTTTCAGACATTTTCATGTAAACACTGCCTTTTCAGAGAAAAGGCACTGTTTAGATTTCCCCTAGGGACATGTCCAAGTGGCCACTCCCTAGATGGCCACTGGAGGGGCTTCCTGGCTTAGGGCTGCACACTAAGCAACTCTGCCGTTCAGCGTCCCCACGCTCTGCATGGAGACGCTGAATTTTCCTCATAGAGAGGCATTGATTCAATACATCTCTATGAGGAGGTCCTGATTGGCCAAAACTGCATTTGGCCCTGCTCTCGTACCGATTTGAGCCAATCCAATGCTTTCCCTATGGGCTAAAAATCGGCCCTTTTGATGATGTCACAAAGGGTGCGGCACTGGAAATAAGGTGAGTTTTAAACTATTATAGGAGGGCTAAGGGGGTGCAAGGCACCTAAATGGTGGGTTTAGCACTATAGGGTCAGGAATACCTGTTTGTGTTGCTGACCCTATAGTGATCCTTTAAGGTACCATTTCCTTATTATTTACATGCTGTGCAGTCCTATGGTGTATCAGATTAACAATATTTTGCTTTGGCTACCATGTCACGAGAGAGGCTATGTGATAAACTTGTGGCGAGTTTTTCTTTGCACATTTGTAAAGTGAGACGTGTAGGGATATAACATAACATGCTGGTACGTAGCCTGAAAACTTGATTTACAACAACATCAAAATAAAATGAAAGTATTAGAAAATAATGTTTTAAAAATGTTTTAAAATGATACATTTAGATTCTTGGTGATTTTATTGAACAGTAAGAGGAATAAATTAATGGGAATAATTTGAAGGACCTACTGTATAGCATTATATTAACTATGTAAATCAAATTGTACTACAGCATTTTACGGCAAACATAAACAAATCTTGCTACCCACGGTTTGCCCTTTCATTATCAGTAATGAAATGCTACACCTAACTTGGCACTTTGCCTTTCCTATCTATAGAATTGTCATATGTCTGTACACATCGTATTTTGCTTTTCCTACTGTCTGATCCTTTTTACCTCTGCTGGCATACAATTCTATAACTTTTTTGTCCTGGAGTTTGTTTTATTTTTTTTTTTACAACTTTGTTATGGTAATTCAACATCTTGTATATGTTTGGTACATGGAACGCTATTGAATATATCACCCCCTGCAGTAAAGGAGAAAAGAATTAAAATAGGGAAGACAGACAGACTGAGCGGGAGGTTGAGACGGACGTAGAGAGAAGTGGTAAATAATAGATTATGACAAGCAACTCGGGGGATGAATGTTTGCAGACACACGTTGTGTGATAAAACTGAACATGAGAAGGTCTGAATGAAGCAAGGATGACTCAGCTTCCCAGGGACCTCATCTTTTATTTTTCTTCCTTGTGCGCCTGAGCAGGAAAGTCTTTTGTCATAGATCTCAGTGGGTCTACAACCTCACAACCCCCAACCCTTGGGATACTTTGAAATAAAAACTTTATATTGTTCTGTGGCAAATACAATCAATGAAACAAAAAAGAAGAACAATTTCTAATCTGCTTAAAGGGCAATGAAGCAAGGCTGTGAATCCCAAGATGCATGTGTGATAATATCCTAACACTGACAATAGAATATTATTTGTGATTGCATTTTGCCATCAATCAGATGCTCCCCAATTCCCATCTTTAGCTGCATTGAGCCTTCAAAAGACAGCAGGCTATGTTACATATTAGGAAAAGGCTGCTTTTCATCTTAGCTTATTTTTTTTTATTTTATTTTTTTTATACTAGGCAGATACAGGCAGTAATAGGTAAAAGTAATAGGAATGCACTTTTAAAAACAGAGCAATTCAGATTTCTACAAAATACCCAGAGAGACAAGCTAAATCCCTACCTAAGTCCTTGAACCGAGACACTCTAGTTCGTAAATAAACTTTAGTGCAGATTGTCTTGCATACAGAATACCCAACTCAGACAGAGCGAGCAGCTTTTTAAAAATATGAATCAAAGACGTAACTACATTTACCTACATTATTAGTTAAATTAAATCATGGCGGTTATAGGAAGCAAAAAGGTAAATCCGGGTGGAAATTTGCAAAGTCAAAGGAGTAGCCTAGGTCTACAAGTGGTTTAATCCACCCATGGTAAGTAGACTAGAAAAAGCAACAGTTAGAGGAGCAGGGTCTGCTGTCTGAACAACTGAAGAGATGAACAAGTGCTTTCATAAAAGTCACATAACTTTATATGGTGATCTGCCATGGCAAACCCACTAACCACTAATATCCTCGATTGTTATGTTTCTGCAATGACAACAGAACTACTCTCAATATCCAACCCATTTACCTGTAAGTATGAACTGTGCCTTCAGAAATTGTCTCAAGGCAACCTTGTATAAATACAAATAGAATGGTTTGTGCAATATAGCGCAGGCAGCCACTTAAAACAGGATATCTTCTTAATACTTTAAAATGCCAAGTAAGAAATGGGCATATAAAACTTTACATGTAATATAGGGCACCACAACACCAGGGTTCAAAATGTAAAGTTACCACTTCAATTGGAGGAAAGTTCTTAGAGGTAAATATATTGACATATGTAAAAATGAAAAAGAAAGGTCATAGTATAGAACTTTAATGTAATAAAAATAGTTAAAAGACAAAGTGAACACTCACAAACACAGTGATACATATAAAGTGAATGTGCAAAAAAGGTTTTACCAACTAGGGCACAATCCCACCATCTTGGCTGGAGGATGCCCGCCTCTTCAAGCTCAAAGTACAAAGTCCCAGAGTCCAGTATAGCAGATCTGCATCTTCTTCAAGTGCTGGCCATCTCGTAGGATCCTCTCCTCAATGGGTTTCTTCTCTTCTGACTGCTTTAGGAGCTCAGTGAGTGAAACCTGTGTAGCACTCCGGGGAGAGATGAACCTGCTACATGACGTCCTGTTTATCATCTGTAAATTGTAGAAAGTGAGTCATGATCAGAAATGCATTTTTTTGTGTGAGACGGAGTGCAACAATATTTTTCTTATTTATAATAATGGTCCTTCTGTTCATTCTAACCTAACCTACCCTTGCTGTGTTCCCTCCAGTTCATTCCTACCTTCTTCCTTGACACTTCTTTCTCTTTATTTTTTCTTAAATTTCACTGACATCCAGCCACCACCCAAATTTTCATTCTTAAATTTTCATCTCCTATATTTTATGTTTAATTTCACATTTTAATTTTCTGCGGCACTGTGAGGCTGTGTTCTTCTAACTTCTTTCTGAGTGTTTTTTATTTTACTAATATCCATGGCTGGAGAATTTCATGATACCTTATCTCTTTTTACGGTCAACTTGAAAACTTTGGAGCCTCCATATCCGTTGTCCTTACTTCAGATAATCCGAAATATAGCAGTCAGAAGCAGTGAAGCCAAAATACATTTTTACCAACTTTAGAAACTAAAACAACATCAACACCAATGCTTTTTGCAAGTTGAAAAAGCAAAACAAAATTTTAGAATGTATCATTTCCTAAAAGAAAGCAGTCCCTAATGCTTAAAGGAACACTATAGGGTCAGGAACACAAACATGTATTCCTGACCCTATAGTGTTAAAACCACCATCTAGCCCCCTTGGGGCCCCTCATGCCTCCCTAAATGTAGCAAAATCTTACTTGTATTCAAGCCTTAAGCTGTAACTCTGCATGCTGTTTGCCTCAGAATAACAAGCTGTCTGCTGACATCATTAGAAGTGGTTGCCTGATCCAATCACAGTGCTTCTCCATAGGATTGGCTGAGACTGACAAGGAGACAGCCCTGGCCAATCAGCATCTCCTCATAGAGATTAACTGAATCAATGCATCTCTATGAGGAAAGTTCAGTTTCTGCATGCAGAGGGGGGAGACACGGAATGTTTGGATGCATTTTAGGCAGCCATGACCCAAGAAGGATCTCTAGAAGCCATCTAAGGAGTGGCCAGTGAAGTTATCACTAAGTTGTAATGTAAACACTGCATTTTTTCCGTTTACAGCAAAAAGCCTGAAGGTAATGATTTTACTCACCAGAACAAATGCAATAAGCTGTAGTGGTTCTGGTAACTATAGTGTCCCTTTAAAAGAGATGATCACATTCATTACACACAACAGACAAATCTGGTGCTATAACATAGAATTCAATAAAGTAAAAAGAAATGAAAACGATAGAGGAGGTAAACATGTCCTCTATAAAAGGAGCTCAACAATCGATTGATTATTTACCATGTACTAAAAAATGGAAGACATGATGTTCTACCAGGAATATGCACAGCACCTAACCACAAACCCTTTTGTTTCTTCTCACTCTCCACATGACAATAATATTGCCCTGTTAGTCCATTATAAATAATGAGATTTCTGGGAACCATATGATATAGGGATACTGTATCTCAGCTCTCTCTGTCAAAAGAACCTGTACATACTACAAAGCTCCCTTTCAACTACCACTGATGTAGAATTATTTAAAAATCTTTATTGCACCTGTATTGAATTATTGTACTAACTCCATTTTAATCTCACATAACCTCACATTATGACAGACCCTCCATTTTGTCTACATTACATGACAGAATTTCCTAACAGCATTTAGTATAATGAATAGAGACTGTATTTTCTATAAAGACATGACTAACCCGGAATTGCTGAATCTCCTGTAATTTGCAACATAGTATAATCTGAAGGCCATGAGAACACTGTACTAATGAAATGTTCTATTCATAAAAAGAACCCTGAGCCTGATCACGAGTCTGACATCACTAACTACCCAAAATGGCTAGCCGCCAGATTCCCCCTCCCATCGAGTAAAGACGACATCCCATGATGGGAGGGTGCCCCACTAGTCACTCAAATCCCTGAGCCAATTAATAATATTGATGGGTGGACATTGACATAGCCACTTAACATTTAATCCAATTAATGATGTTTATTTGTTATTATCTGATATTCAATGATGATGTCATTTTGGTCTTATAAGGGCCTGCAAGCCTGTTTTTTGCCCAGATGCCATTAAGTTTTCTGAAGTTATTTTTAACCTGAACTGCATGTGTCAGTGTGAACTTACTTCTGCGTATACGCAATTTAATCATCTCAGATTTGGACAGGAACAGATAGACATTTAAACATATTTGTTTATTTCTAAATTAATCTACATCAATTTGGTGCATCCAACGTGGGGCCTGGGTTATGACCTATCTGGCAGCCGTCCAAGAAGACCTGGGTGGGTGAATCCCGGGGGAAAGATGGAGATTGATCACCTCTAAATACACGGTGGAGACTGACTGCAGCAGCCCGGTATGATTCTTTCCCCTTTGATTTATCTATTCAAGTGTCTGTGACTGCTGCCAAGAGGACATCAAAGACAGGTAATATCTTGCCCAGAGAGCCTATACCTTATTTGTTAATACTTTTTACCTGCATTTAGTCTATCTGTTGCCTGGGTGTGTTTGTATTGGCCTGTTTTAGCTTAAGTGCCCGGGTAGAGTGTTTATCTGTGTACCCCTTTTGGGATAAAGGGGGGTGGACCTGTGGTAGTTTGCCTGGGGGTCCTCTGTTTGTCTGTTTACCCCTTTTGGGATAAAGGGGGGTGGACCTGTGGTAGTTTGCCTGGGGGTCCTCTGTTTGCCTGTTTACTCCTTTTAGGAACCACGTGGCTGTGGTTGTAAGGAAAAAGGGGGGTGGACCTGTGGAAGTTTTCCTGGGGGTCTTCTTTGCCTGTTTACCTCTTTTAGGAGCCTCGTGGCTGTGGCTGTAAGGAAAAAGAGGAGGGGTAATCTGTGGAGGGGTGTAGACTCATTGCTTCCTGGGGATTCCCCATGGTGTCACTTTGATAGCCTAGCTAGCCTCATTGTGCACATAACTCTGCTTGCAGAGAGGTGGTAACCTCTAGCTTCGAGCGCTGAGGCTGGTGGAATTCCAATTTTTATTTGTGGCGGGCGGATTCAAGCAGGCATTGCTTGTCTCCAGCACCACGTGGTAGTGAGACTTACGGGTGGGTCCGTAGGGGCACTACGGGAGTGAGGATAGAGGTGGCCACACTTAGTGGACTGCTGTAACGAGGGAGGCTATACAGGATTCGGGTCGGAGATGGTTGCTGTTTCCTGTGGCCGCTGGTAGTGAAACTTACGAAAGTTGTTCTCCGAGCGGGGACACTACGAGGTTGAGGGAGGTGACTTTGGTCACACGAGTAAAGGAAAGGGATTACTGTTGATTTTATTTGAACTGTGATGCATGCACTGTATTTCAATTGAATTGTTGTTTTTTGTTTAATTAGGAGTCATTCAAACTCCTGTGTCTGTCTCTAAATTTCACTTTACTCTTACTTTTACTCTACTTCCTGTGTTATTTACACTATCCTCTACTATTTCTCTTGTGAGAGAAGTGATTGGTCACACACTTCTCACCCCGCTCCAATCCGTGGCTACCACCTCGGGTACACGGAATTAGTGACTAGTCTGCGTTTTGGGAAGATGCACTTGGAGGGACCCACCCTTCTGAGTGGCAGCCGACCATTGTAGACACTCTGTTTCATCTTCTTTCCCCTTTATCTGGGACGCCTTTTATAGGGGGATATGAGACAGGGATTATAAAGCCCGGTAAGGGCTGACTAGCGTGTGATCTAGTTGAAGATTGATAAAGTGTGTAAAATTGCTGTGCCTTCATGTGGTAGATTGCAGCCAGAAAGCTGGCGTAGATTGCTGACAGAGAAGAAAGCAAGCTTACAGATAATGCTTTACTGGTACAGAGTAGCAAGAGCTATTCAGCAGGAAGGTTGGGTTGAGGAAGAACTAGATCACAAAGGGTTAAGAATGTATGTATATCATAATAATTGTTTTTGTATTTTGTGTTAGCCATTACCCTGGTAGAGGGTGGGGGTTTTGTATTGAGTTTCACTGAGAGTATTACTAAATGTTGTGTTTTTGTGTCTCTCTGCTTTTGCAATAACTGTAACGTGGCTATCCTTCTGTCTTGTTGCTGTACAGCATTGACATGGTTAAAGAGATTCTGCTTGCAGTCTCTCTCCCACTTCCCCCGCCTTCCCCCGCCTCTCTCTCTCTTGCCTTCTGTGAGACGCGAGGGGGAGGGGGGGGGGTTGCATGCTTGCAAATTCAGATTTGTTTCTTCCGTAGAGTTATTCAGAAACTACTGATGAGACTTGGCAGTGGAATTTTTGCTAGAAAATGTTCTAGTTGTGTATTTTGCTACTTGCATGGGAGTGGTGTGTCGTATAGGAGGTTTCTAGGGTTTGTGTGTTGTTGTTGTTGTTGTTGCCATTTGTGTGACGCCAGCAGGTTCCGTGGCGTTGTATGTATATTTGGACGTGTTAAGTGATTAATGGCTGGTGAATGATGGGGGAGGTTAGTTGCATCCCGTGAGTTTATTTTTGCACCATGTTATTTCAAGCTTCACGGGTTGTTAAATGTATAATGTTTTAATTTGTCTTATTTAATCCGTCAAGTCTGTCCATAGTTTAGTATTTCATTTTGCCGAACAGAATGTTGCTTCTCTGATTTATTTTATTAGGCTATAATTTAGTGTAGAAATGCCCTAAAAGAAAATGGCCCCTAGAACAAAAGAAGGTTGTCCTTAAGTGCCCTCACTCTTAGTGAGGTCATATCCGCCCATATATCGTGTCAATTCTGGCCATCCAAGGCTGACGAGATCTACTCCTACCATGCTCATCCTATCCTAAGACATGCTGTCTTCCTTAATTCCCACATATTATGAACAAGAAAGTTACAATTACTAAAATAATCCTGCTATTAGTTTCCCTATATCAGGAAAGTGTCTGTGACAAGTGATGGTTAATATGTAGATAGAATATATATGTCTATCGATTCACGTGTAAGTAACAAGTGTGTTTGAACTTTGTGTACAAAGATTGATAACATGCTGGAAGAAGGATTATCTTAAAGAACATTTACTAAAAGAAAGTTCTAATAAACCAAGATTTCTTGAACAAATGGTAATACAATTAAGGATTGGTTTAAAAAATGTTTTGATCTAATTGAAAAGGAACCAGTTAACATTATAAGCATAACTATTAACAAATGAATAAGGTGGGAGTGTGTTCCAATCTGTTTTTTACTGGATAATGTTTGCCTCCAAGATTAAAAGACTGACTAACATAATTTTTGTTGTAAGCCCAGATATTTTATTATTGCATATGCATAGGAATTGAGACTTTGGGCATTATAGTGTATTAATTCTAGATCTGTTACTAGCAGCAAGTGCTTAGCCTTATGCCTATCCCACGCATGCTTAAACACTTCTACTGAGTTAACCTCTACCACTCCAGTTGGAAGGCTATTCCATGCATCCACTACCCTCTCAGTAATGTAATACTTCCTGATATTATTTTTAAACCTTTGTCCCTCTATTTTTGAGACTATGTCCTCTTGTTATGGTAGTTTTCCTTCTTTTAAATATAGTCTCCACTTTTACTGTGTTGTTTCCCTTTATGTATTTAAAATGCTTTTATCATATTTCCCATGTCTCGTCTTTTCACCAAGCTATACCTGTTAAGATCCTTTAACCTTTCCTGGTGAATTGTATCCTGCAATCCATGAACCAGTTTAGTAGCCCTTCTTTGAACTCTCTCTAAGGTATCCATATCCTTCTGAAGATATGGTCTCCAGTACTGTATCCAGTACTCTAAGTGAGGTCTCACCAGTGTTCTGTGCAATGGCATGAGCATTTCCCTCTTCCTACTGCTAATACCTCTCCCTATGCAACCAAGCATTCTGCTTGCATTTTCTGCTGCTCTATTACATTGTACATTGTCATTAACAGCCAGAAACTGGAGAACAAGAAATGTGAATTAAAGTATAGCTATTTATAAGCTTAACAAAATCTCCATTATCTTTTCCATTTATTTTGCAGAAGACAATGTTATTTGTCTATTTTGTATGTTTTAAAAATACATTATCAGTGAAGAGTAGAATAAATTTTATCCCATTTGCGAGACATAAAATTGTGATAATGTATATTTGTGATATAAGTAAGAATTACATTTTGAGATGTTAGATATAAATTAATAAAATAAAGAACGAGAGTCAGAGATAGCGTCTGTCTCCACGGGCACAAGTCTGGTGTGGGAGAAGTGGTGGGCTAGCCACTGCGGGGCACCCACGGAGTGAAACGTTCGAGGCCTGTGCAGACAAGATGAGCATGTTAGCCTTTTATTATTTTTCTCTAGGGAAAGCATAGGGCCAGTTAATAGTTGTTGTACATGGGCTATTTGCAGCCTCCATTGCATTTCTACCTAGTCTTGATTCCTGATGTATCCTCCATTGCTACATCACCTGTCTGCTCCCTTACCTGCCCACCCCCGCTTACTCCTTCCACCGATCCCTCCCCTTCATCTACAGTCCCCCTCTTTCTCCTCCTACTCCTCCCTCTACTCCACCTTCTCCTCTCTCCTCCTACTTCTCCTCTACTCCTCCTCCTACTCCTCCCTCTACTCCACCTTCTCCTCCTCCTACTCCTTCTTCCTGCTCTTACTCCTCCCTCCTCTTCCTACTCCTCCCTCTACTCCACTTTCTCCTCCTACTCCTCCCTCTACTCCACCTTCTCCTCTCTCCTCCTACTTCTCCTCTATTCCTCCTTCTCCTCCTCCCTCTACTCCACCTTCTCCTCCTCTTACTCCTTCTTCCTGCTCTTACTCCTCCCTCCTCTTTCTACTCCTCCCTCTACTCCACTTTCAACCCTACTCCTCCCTCTACTCCACCTTCTCCTCCCTCCTCCTACTTCTCCTCTATTCCTCCTTCTCCTCCTCCTACTCCTCCCTCTACTCCACCTACTCCTCCTCCTACTCCACCTTCTCCTCTTCCTACTTCCCCTGTCCTTCCTACTCTACCTTCTTCCCCTCTCGCTCTATCCACTACTCATTCCTCCATCTCCCCACTACCATATCTATATCCTTTATATGCTTCCTCCCTTCTTATTCCTTATCAATTTCCTCCGCTCATAGACAACTCTGCCTCTACCTGACAACATTATATTTTGAAGAAAAGTTGCTCTGGCCACTCTTCCGCCCCTTCCCAGGGGGGAATACCACACTAACGAAAAAATTATTCTAACGAAAAATTATTCAGACTGGTGGAGGTGCACTTCATCATGAAAGAATTGTTTTGGGCACTCTCAAGGAAATAGTGCGGTCCTGACCCAGATTCCCATGGAAGTAAGACACCTGTAAGGGAGGTGGCTGTCCCTCATGTTTTTTCTTCACTAAGTCCCCAGAAATCTCATGAAAGGAACCTGACTTATTAGCACAAAACATGAACAATCAATTTACAACTCTCTACATAGGGGGGTCAGCAAGATAACTGTAAATAGAAAGACAAATACCCCCCAATCTCACACAGAAATAGGTGAGGAAACCTCTTCTACTGCTCCTCATGGTTGCTTTGAACAGATGAAATAAGAAACAAGACACCTTTCAACAGAGCATGCAGTAGCTTTACCAGATCCTGACTCCACTCTGTTTGCGGATAAAGAGGAAAGGTACCATACTGGATTTGCTGTTGCTACAGAAGATCAGGTACGTCAAGCATCTTCACTTCCCTCACCCACATCTGCTCGAGACGCTGAATTGACAGCCTTCTCAGTGGCATACAAAATGCCTGAAGGAAGACATGCCAATACCTACACTGACTCAAGATATGCCCTGGGTGCAGCACATTATTTTGGATCAATCTGGAAGATAAGAAGCACCACTCAGCTGACCAAGCTGCCAACCAAGCCACAAGTGCACCAAGGGAAGGGGACAGAAGGGTGTCCGCTGAAGAAACTTCTATACTCACCATGTAGATCCTACCCACAGATCTCAAGCTTCTGAAAGAATGACAAGCAGCTGCTGACCCTGAAGAAATACAAAGCTGGAAAAACAGAAAGGGGCAACCCTTGAAGACGGGCTGTACTCCAACACTCTCAAGCTCTGTTTACCCAAAAACATGTACTGGGCAGTGGGCCCATGGAACTTTATACCTATCCAAGACCATATACCCAATAGTGCATTGTGAAAGTTGCAGAGATCACTCAGTAGATTCATTGTTCCAGATTCAAGACTCTCTCTCTCTGCAACATGGGAAGTAACATTTGTTGATTTTGACACACTTTTGACTCTAAAGGAAAAATGACTTGTTAAAAAAATAAAAAGATACCAACAAGTAGGTGTTTGATGGCCACAATAATGCCTGACCACCTGCCATCGATGGAAAGCCGAGGACCCCAAAAGGAGACCTCGTGAAGCTAAAGAGATCCAAACGCCAAGCTTCCTCAGGATTATTTGCCCATCCTGAGTTTGTGGTGATATTAATATTGACTAAATGATCCGAGTCCACCTACGCTGATGTAGCGTGGGACAGGTTTAATACTATGATGCATAAGCAAATGTGCCCTAGCCAAGGTTATTATGTCCATACACATAATACATGACAAGGTACTCTTGACACACCACATTCATGCTTCAGAACACAAAGAGGAGCACGCCTCTAAAGGGAAAGTTTGACACATATATATATTGATGCCATAGGTGTGCCAAGGGGGGTACCAGATGATTTTGCAGTAAAAGGAAAGTTGAGTCCATTTTCCCAACCGTCACTGCTAATAATAATATTTTGATTTGCATTTATTATATCTATTGCAACCAACAACGTTTACCTGTCACCATGACTTGTTGTGCCTATACTCCAGATAACACAGGTCCATATGGTAATGTAAGCTTGTCTATTTTATGATGTCCCTCTGAAGAACTAAGAAAACTTTAAGAACCGTTACTTCATAGGGTTTTGTGCCTTTGGGCTAACCTGTCTTCTGAAACTAACCAATAAAGTTTAGCTTTTTTAGAATCTAACATTTCATAGGGGGGACTGATGTAGAATTATTTAAAAATCTTTATTGCACCTGTATTGAATTATTGTACTAACTCCATTTTAATCTCACATAACCTCACATTATGACAGACCCTCCATTTTGTCTACATTACATGACAGAATTTCCTAACAGCATTTAGTATAATGAATAGAGACTGTATTTTCTATAAAGACATGACTAACCCCGGAATTGCTGAATCTCCTGTAATTTGCAACATAGTATAATCTAAAGGCCATGAGAACACTGTACTAATGAAATGTTCTATTCATAAAAAGAACCCTGAGCCTGATCACGAGTCTGACATCACTAACTACCCAAAATGGCTAGCCGCCAGATTCCCCCTCCCATCGAGTAAAGACGACATCCCATGATGGGAGGGTGCCCCACTAGTCACTCAAATCCCTGAGCCAATTAATAATATTGATGGGTGGACATTGACATAGCCACTTAACATTTAATCCAATTAATGATGTTTATTTGTTATTATCTGATATTCAATGATGATGTCATTTTGGTCTTATAAGGGCCTGCAAGCCTGTTTTTTGCCCAGATGCCATTACATTTTCTGAAGTTATTTTTAACCTGAACTGCATGTGTCAGTGTGAACTTACTTCTGCGTATACGCAATTTAATCATCTCAGATTTGGACAGGAACAGATAGACATTTAAACATATTTGTTTATTTCTAAATTAATCTACATCACCACCATGAACAATGAAGGGCGTCATCTATTGTTGGCAGTATCAGCCCCTTTACCTGAATTCTGCATTTTATGTTGGGTGAAGATTAGCTTGATCGACTTACCTGTTTAATATTGGAATATTAGGAGACATTGAAGTTACATGTATGCTGCTGTATTAGCTGTCACATCTATAACACTATGCCCCTTTGAGCATTTCTTTTGGTTTGGTCTGCTTTTATTTTTTTATTTTTTTTTAATTGTTAGTGAATCAAATGTGGGTTATGCACTTGGCAGGAAGGAGGACAATGTTGTTTTGTTTTCTTTTATTACTACTCTGAATTCTGCATATACTGAATCTAATCTGTAAGCAGGTGAAATAACTCTGTGGTTAGTGCACCAACTGCAATGTCTTTGGTTTAAACTTTGGGCTAGTAAAGTTCTTTCAAGGTTGATGAAGTGATAAGTATTGAGCTTGGTAGAAATAATATCCCAAACTCAGGGATATGCATCTATAAAATCATATATGTAATGTAATCATTTTTATTAAATGTAGATGTTTTTCTGGCCTTACTAAGTATCCTATATGCACATTCCTTATTGGCACTTTGTTCATCTCCCAAATAAAGAAGAGGAGCTGGTTATTTGGTAAACGAGTTCAAATTACACAAAAATGCAATGCAGCTTTTATGTTTCTGTATTACTGGAGTAAATCTGTGGGCATCTGTTCTAGTGATTTATAATATGAACAGACACCCTAGCGAAGCTGGTGATTGTAATGTGGTCCGCCTCCCTCAAAGGTAAACAAAAATGCCCTCAGAAGACAACAGCAATATAGATTAAGGCTCTCATAGTCACGTTATATATTAATCCCTGCTAGAATGGATGAGATTGACTGTAGAATACTGAATCCATCTAATTCTCATATATTTTCATTCTGAGAACATACTACAGGAAACAAGTTAAAGGTTTATTGCATCTCAAGTGCCTGTTCATATGAGTGTGAGTTACTTACAATAATGTTTAACAGTGAATATCAAATCAGATAATCTAATCTTATTTCACAGCTACCAGTACACATTTGCTTTAGACATGCAGAGGAGCCAGTAAGGATTGCTACACTGTGGACAGTTTCTTTGCAGCTTTTCCTTCCTTTATACAATATAGCAGAAGGTTGAATTAAAGTAAATGCAATTTAAAATAGCTAATGTAAAAAAAAAGAATCTATCTCTATCTCTATCTCTAAAACAAGGGCTTGCACTCCTGGTTAGATTCTTAATGCCCGGTGCAGGTCTGGCAAAATCATATAAATATAGTAGAAAGGACCGCACAAAGGTCTTTGTGATAATTTTCAAATAAAATGTAACTTTTATTTAATCCATATAAAAGTCCACGTTTCAGCCCCCACATGGAGCTTTCATCAGGACAAGATTAAAGCTCCATGTGGGGGCTGAAGCGTTGACTTTCATATGGATTAAATAAAAGTTACATTTTATTTGAAAATTATCACAAAGACCTTGGAGTGCGGTCCTTTCTACTATATTTATATATATATATATATATATATATATATATATATATATATATATAGATATAGATATAGATATATATCTATATCATAAAGAAGAGTATTTTATGTATTTGGGAAAGTGAGCAGGCTAAGTTGAATGGTAATACATTAATAAATGTAGTTTATTTTTCCTACCTACCTATAGTTGTAATCCAGCATTAAATTCAAGATACCTTATTTTCTCACAAGTAGAAAAACAGTGAAAGTTCTCGGAAAGAGCAATGTGAGCTTGTTATAAACCTCTTCCTTTCCAGCATTGTTTATATACCGGTTAAACAATACAAAATTAAATTTAGCCATGAAAACCATCTACATACCAGTTTGCTCCAGTGATGTTATCAACCTGCGAAGAAATATGTTTCAATGTTAGGACTCCATTCAATCCTTTTGCGTTTCTGACGAGGGGCTGCAAACGTCTTTACCCCTTCCTTCTTGCACACTGTAGCAGCCTTTGTAGGTCAAACTTCATGGCTGTATAGCCAGAATAGTGATTAGGAGGGCCTCTGAGCGCACTGTGTACATTACAGGGATTCTTTGCAGACTCTAATGTTAATCTGGCTATTTTGCAGAAACACTTTTATGTTTTATGCCTTACCTTCTCTTTTGGGAGACTACTTTCTAATAACTAATTGCACGTTTTCTGTCTGCAAAACAAATTTTCCCCTGTGCATGCAATCTATGACCTTTGGATCCTTGTATCGCTTCCCTTTGGAACATATGATCTATTTTTGTACATTGATAAATTCTTTACAATGTATTTGAATATAATGCTGTCTAGAGTTTCAGTTGGCAGTGAGTATTCTTTATTTTATTCCCAGTTCTGAGCCATCCTGCATTCCCAGGAAATGTGAAATACTGATAGAAGATGCCAGGTCCTTCTTTGTAAAATCCTTTTTTGAGCAGCGATTGGTAATCAGTCGGCAATGACATGGTAATTACATTGGTAAGCCTGTGGCTCTGTGCAGAAGGCTCTCCTGTTGAAGCATGCATCTGTGGTTCTGATGAGCTAATGCCAGGGTGCTATCCTCTTGAGTTTTATGAACCGCAAACACACTATTGTAATGAACAGTTCCACATTTCTCTATATGGTATTTCTTAGCACATTCCCTATCACTGTGAATAATGACATTCTTGTTTCCACCCATCGGGGGTTTTGTTGCTTGAGACACTTGTTATTTCTTCCGCTTTTGTGAAAAAGATTTGATGTTTTCCATTTATTTTTTTTAACGAGAGGACCAGAGAAACAGGAGAAAGAAGGAGGACAAATTAATTACAGCCTTGAGTTAATTAGCAAAAGCACATATATTTTTATTTCAAGAAGAAAGGGGAAGAGGTGTCAATAATTCTGTAAAATAAATAAATAAAACAACAATGCAGAAAAACGAAAAAAAAAAAAATTATATATCTCCTTCTTACTCTTTTCATGATAAACACCTGCGCAAGGCTGCGTAGTCTGTAATTATCATCGCTGTGAAATAGTCCTAAAGGTGTAAAGTTATTAGCTACATTTTGAAATATTTACATATCAATCAGGACAAATCGGCAGAGCTGTGAATGATTTGTGACAAGTCTTTTGTACAACGCACAGATCTTTAAAACCAGCCTGCATGTTGGATGAGAGAGATGATGATAACTAGCTGCAAAATAAGCACAGTTTTTTTTTTCTTTTTCATCACCAGCTTCACACTAGCTAAAAAACCTCTCTCATAGTCATGTAAACAGATACTTTGTATCCGAATAACAATACTACATAACACGTACATGGAAAAGCAAGGAGGGACATGTTTTAAAAAATATGTATTGCACAGCTGCAAGTTTCTCTGACTATGTGAATACTCCAGATATGTACAGCCGGCTGGGGCCTGGCTGTCAGGATCGGGACAGGGATCCAACACGCATGGTACAAACAGTAGCCAGATACGTATACCGGACCTTAGAATGGCCGGACTAACGTAAGAAGTACAGTATAGAATGGTCAAAGACAAGCCGAGGTCGAGGGTAACAGAAGACAGGTAAGCGAGAGACAAGCCGAATCAAGGGTAACAGAGATAAGCAGAGTAAGGTAAACAAGCCGGGTCAAAACCAAAAGGGATAATAGAATACACAAGCACTGAGTGACTAGAACAAGCTAGAACCACGACAGGGCAATAAGCTAATGAAAGAAGCTCTGTTAAATACCCTGTTCAGAGCAGTAACCACACCTCCGAGGCGTCCTGATTGGTCCTGCAGCAATTGAGTGACAGGTCGTTCCGGAGGAGTGTCCTGATGACAACTTCCTGCCTAGATGCTGTAAAAGGCAGTCACTCCCTCGCGGCCGGCCTTGCATGACCGGATAGACCGTGGGAAAGGGAGCCATCAGGCCGTCTGGATGGAGGAACAGCTAAGTCTCTACCTCTTTCGGAGGTAGAGACCGCAGGTACCCTGACAGTACCCCCCTCTCAGATACGCCCACCGGGCGGAATACACCAGGGCGAGAAGGGAATCGAGAGTGAAACGCCCTGCGGAGACAGGGAGCATGCACCTCCTCCTGAGGTACCCAACTTCTCTCCTCAGGACCATAACCCTTCCAATCGACCAGATATTGCAGTTTCCCCCGGGAGATTCGAGAATCAACGATGGAATTGACCTCATACTCCTCCTGACCCTCCACCTGAACTGAGCGGGGAGGGGCGATCGTGGAGGAGAACCTGTTACATGTTAATGGTTTTAGCAAGGAAACATGAAATGAATTAGGAATGCGTAAGGCACTAGGCAACGCTAAACGATACGCAACTGGGTTAATTTGAGACAGTACCCTGTAAGGTCCAATATATCGAGGAGCAAACTTCATGGACGGCACTTTTAACCGAATGTTTCTAGTACTTAACCATACTCTATCGCCTGGAACAAAGACCGGTGCTGCCCTTCTACATTTGTCAGCGTGTTTTTTAACCAGCGTAGAATTGTGCAGAAGGATTTGTCGAGTTTGATCCCACAACTCTCTTAAATTGGCAACATGAACATCCACCGACGGTATCCCTTGAGAAGAAGACTCCGAAGGAAGGATGGAAGGATGAAAGCCATAATTCAAGAAAAAAGGGCTAGAATGCGTAGAATCACAAATGAGATTGTTATGTGCAAACTCCGCCCAAGGAATCAAACCGACCCAATCGTCCTGGTGTTCTGAAACGAAACAACGTAAATATTGTTCAACTTTTTGGTTAGTGCGTTCAGCAGCTCCATTGGACTGAGGATGATAGGCAGAGGAGAAATTCAATTTGATGCCTAGTTGGGAGCAGAATGATCTCCAAAAACGGGAAACAAATTGGGAGCCTCTGTCAGAGACAATTTGGGAAGGTATCCCATGCAAACGGAAAATCTCCCTGGCGAATATCTCCGCTAATTCGGGCGAAGATGGGAGTTTAGGTAAGGGAATTAAGTGAGACATTTTAGTAAATCTGTCTACCAAAGTGAGGATGACAGTCTGCTTTTTAGAGATAGGCAAATCAACAATGAAGTCCATTGCCAGGCAGGACCAAGGCTTTTCAGGAACCTCTAAAGGGTGCAGAAATCCGCATGGAAGCGAATGGGGTAGCTTGGTCTTGGTACAAACTTCACATGCCCCGATGAATTCTTTAATATCCTTGCGTAAGTCAGGCCACCAAAAATCTTTAGAGACCAGCGCATAAGTCTTGCGGATGCCAGGATGCCCAGCCACCTTGCTGTTATGGAGACAGCGTAGCACCTCCAGTTGGAGAGCGGCAGGAACGAAGTGTCGATCCCCAGGAGTCTGTTTGGGTGCCAAATGCTGAAACTTCATGATCTCAGAAAGCAATGGAGAGTGAATCCTGAGATTCGTGTTCGCGATGATATTCCCCTTAGGAACTATGGAGGAGAGAAGTGGTTCAGTTATAGTGGATGGTTCATATTGACGAGACAAAGCATCGGCTTTAGAGTTCTTAGAACCAGGTCTATAAGTAAGTACATAATTAAAGTGAGTGAGGAACAAAGCCCAGCGAGCCTGCCTGGCGGACAAGCGCTTAGCCTCCCCAATATAAGACAAGTTCTTATGATCCGTTAGGATAGTAACAGGGTGTAGTGTCCCTTCCAGTAAATGTCTCCACTCCTTTAAAGCCTTAATGACCGCTAACAGTTCCCTCTCCCCGATGTCATATCTGCTCTCAGGCCCAGAACATTTTTTAGAGAAGAAACCACAAGGGTGTAACGGTTTATCCACCCCTAACCTTTGAGACAGAACAGCCCCAACTCCTGTCTCAGAAGCATCGACCTCGAGCAAGAAAGGCAGAGTCGTATCCGGATGAACTAGAATGGGAGCTGAGGCAAAAAGTTCCTTGAGAGTCTTAAAAGCACCAAGAGCTTCCTCAGACCAGAACTTAGTATCAGCCCCTTGTTTGGTCATATTGGTAATAGGCGCAATGATAGAGGAGTAACCCTTAATTAAGCGCCTATAGTAGTTGGAAAAACCAATAAACCTTTGGATAGCCTTGAGTCCTTTGGGCAAAGGCCAGTCTAAAATAGATTGGAGTTTACCAGGATCCATTTTAAAACCTTCCCCAGAAATCACGTACCCAAGAAAGTCTACCTGAGACTGATCAAAACTGCACTTCTCCAATTTGCAGTATAGACCATGTTGCAGAAGTTTGTGTAACACCTTTCTGACCTGTCTATGGTGAGTCTCAATCTCCTTAGAGTGTATTAGTATGTCGTCCAGGTAAACAATAACACAATCATGCTGAAACTCCCTAAGTACCTCATTAATCAACTCTTGAAATACTGCAGGAGCATTGCATAGTCCAAATGGCATAACAGTGTATTCGTAATGGCCATACCGGGTATTGAATGCCGTCATCCACTCGTGACCTTGCTGGATTCTCACCAAATTGTAAGCCCCTCTGAGATCTAACTTGGTGAAGATTTTGGAGCCCTTAAGACGATCAAATAACTCGGTAATCAGTGGGATAGGATAGGCATTTCTGACAGTTATTTTATTCAAGCCTCGGTAATCGATACAAGGTCTGAGCGTGCCATCCTTCTTCTTAATGATAAAGAACCCCGCCCCGGACGGAGAAGAAGACCTCCTGATGAATCCCTTTTCTAAATTCTCCTGAATATACTCCTCTAGAACCGAGTTTTCCTGAACAGACAAAGGATATACATGGCCCCTCGGAGGCATAGTCCCGGGTAGAAGCTTAATTTTACAGTCAAATGACCTGTGTGGCGGCAAAGAATCTGCATTCTTCTTGTCAAACACTGCCCTTAAGTCTAGGTAAAGGTCTGGTATTTGTCTTTCTGTGGACTGAGTAGGATTCTCCTGTATGTTAATATTAGCTAATGGAGAAACCTTGCACAAACACCGATCCTGGCAGCCCTGGCCCCACGAGAGTATCTCCCCTAACTCCCAATCAATAATAGGGTTATGTTCTTTCAACCATGGGTACCCCAGAACTATGGGAACGGAAGGAGACGAAATGAGCAGAAGAGATAAAATCTCCACGTGTAGGATACCAACATTTAACTCAATGGGTATGGTCTCACGAAAGATAACAGGGTCTAGTAGTGGTCTACCATCTATGGCCTCAACGGCCAAGGGTGTCTCCCTTAGCTGAGATGGGAAATTGTTTTTACTAGCAAAGGCTTGGTCGATAAAATTCTCAGCAGCACCGGAATCTATCAAAGCCATAGCCCTTACTACTTCCCTCCCGCAAGTTAAGGAAACTGGTAGCAGAAGCCTGTGATCTTTATAATTAGGAGTAGAGGACAAAATAGAAACACCCAAGGCCTGTCCTCTAGAGAGACTTAGGTGCGAGCGTTTCCCGGGCGGTTAGAGCAGTTCGAGAGTAAATGACCCTTAGCTCCACAATACATACACAAACCCTCTCTTCTCCTGTACTGTCTTTCCTCCTCAGAGAGGCGGGTATACCCTATCTGCATAGGTTCAGGAAGCAAAGATACCGTGGAGTCAGGACTTGGAAAAGCGGGGGCTAACCTAAAAGAAGGTCTCCGGTTCCTCTCTCGAGTGTTCTGTCTCTCTCTTAAACGTTCATCTATACGAGAGATGAACGAAATTAAATCCTCTAAATTCTCAGGGAGTTCTCTGGTAGCAACCTCATCAAGGATTACTTCAGATAAGCCATTCAAAAATACATCCATATACGCCTGCTCATTCCACTTGACCTCTGACGCCAGAGACCTGAACTCTAGTGCATAATCCACCAGTGTTCGGTTCTCCTGTTTCAGACGCAACAGTAATCTGGCTGCATTAACCTTTCTACCTGGAGGGTCAAATGTTCTTCTAAAAGCAGCTACAAAGGCGTTATAGTTATAAACTAATGGGTTATCGTTCTCCCATAATGGGTTGGCCCATCTCAGAGCTTTCTCAATAAGTAGGGTGATAATAAATCCTACCTTTGCCCTATCTGTAGGATAAGAGCGAGGTTGCAATTCAAAATGGATACTAATTTGGTTTAAGAAACCACGACACTTCTCAGGAGCCCCACCACAGCGTACTGGGGGGGTAATGCGAGAAGAAGCACCCACTGTGGCTACCTCTAGACCTGAACCGACAGGAGAAACAGGGGTATTACGTATCTCCTCTGGTGGGTTATTGGCACGAGATAATAGAGCCTGTAGCGCAAGCGCCATCTGATCCATTCTGTGATCCATGGCTTCAAACCTAGGATCAGGAGAAGCAAGCTGACTGTTTGTACTTGCAGGATCCATTGGCCCTGTCGTAATGTCAGGATCGGGACAGGGATCCAACACGCAGAGTACAAACAGTAGCCAGATACGTATACCGGACCTTAGAATGGCCGGACTAACGTAAGTAGTACAGTATAGAATGGTCAAAGACAAGCCGAGGTCGAGGGTAACAGAAGACAGGTAAGCGAGAGACAAGCCGAATCAAGGGTAACAGAGATAAGCAGAGTAAGGTAAACAAGCCGGGTCAAAACCAAAAGGGATAATAGAATACACAAGCACTGAGTGACTAGAACAAGCTAGAACCACGACAGGGCAATGAGCTAATGAACGAAGCTCTGTTAAATACCCTGTTCAGAGCAGTAACCACGCCTCCGAGGCTTCCTGATTGGTCCTGCAGCAATTGAGTGACAGGTCGTTCCGGAGGAGTGTCCTGATGACAACTTCCTGCCTAGATGCTGTAAAAGGCAGTCACTCCCTCGCGGCCGGCCTTGCATGACCGGATAGACCGTGGGGAAGGGAGCCATCAGGCCGTCTGGATGGAGGAACAGCTAAGTCTCTACCTCTTTCGGAGGTAGTGACCGCAGGTACCGTGACAGAAGCAGAGTATAAAATATGAAGCGCAGCCTTTGTGCACAGTACAGGGAGGTCATTAATACTTTTTTAAAATACAGTTTGATGCGAAGGGCAGTGATCCACTCTATCAACAGCTACCTATTTCATAATAAATAATTGAAATAAATGAAGATTTAAAATGAGGCTGCTTTGAACGCATGAGCCCTGAGCTATCACTCCAGTAGCCACTTTGTTAATTTGGCTCTTTGCCTGCCCCATAAAAAGGATACCCGATATTCTATCCAAACTTTTAAAATAAGAGAGAAATACCGATCTCCAGCCAAGTGATGCACACACAGTATGGAATCCTTCAGGGTCCAGCACAGCAAAGGTGTGATAATTGTCCAAGTTCCTCTACTCCTACTCTTTCTATAGGTCTGTGCCCACTTCAATCATGATCTCCCTGATGAAGTGGGTGCAGACATTCGAAACTATTAGGACTAGAGGAGCCTGAATGATTACCATACCATTGCTTTGTTCAATTCCATACTGTGTGTATCCATCGTTTAGCTAGAGTGTGCGACTGGCAGATGATTGTGACGGAAAGTCTGTATGCAGTGGATATACCTACTATTAAGATCAGTGCTTATCTTTTGGCATGAATATTTTGAGTACCCTATATTGGGGGACTTCACCTGTTGTTCACAGAGAGGTTTTAATAAATGCTACACTATGGGAAATTGTGATTGTGTTTTTTTAGGTTGCATTTCGCTTTAAGTCACAGTAAGTGCCAAATACATTACAAAGTGAGTAAGTGAGTACAAATCATCAACAAAGTCAAGACGGAGTTGTTTTTCTAGCTCTTCTGTTTAGAACAACATTTGCAATTCTGCCTGGCAAATTACCACATTATCCTCTCTCCTCGGAGTGGTGCAAAAGTTGTTTGGACAATATATAAGAAATATGGTTACTCACTAAGCTTTGAATTGCAAACGGCAATTAAAGTAGCTAAATTGGATGTACAAATTAAACTTGAGGTACTTTAAAGTCATATTTTTTATGAATGAGGAGCTGCTGATTGAATTAGAGTGTTAGCTGACAGTTCTGAAGAATTTCAAAAGTAGGACATGTGTAAGCCCCGTTGTACAGCGCTACGGAATCTGATGGTGCTATATAAATAATAAAATAATGTGGGCAGAGCAAACAGGTGTTGGAGCGCCAATTTTGGGGTTAAACCAATTGTGAGCCGTTTAAACCCTAAATGGAAAACATGGGCCAGGGAACACCTAGCACCATCAATTGAATTTTGAAGTAGCTGTTATGTTGCCCAGCCAGTTCCTTTAAACATATGTGTGCAGAGGCAGGAGTCAAAATGTATATACAGCCTCCCTACATAACAGACAAAGTCACCCCACAAACAACCAACATGGTCACTGCTCACACCATATAGAAACGTCCCACACACACACAAACTAACCCCACACACATTACCTACCCACACAACCTTCTCACATACACAGCACCAGATGCTGCCTCTCTATACTTTCTGCTTGCAGATTCCTCCACACAAAACCTTCAACACATACATTGCAGCCTCTGCACACCGAGACTGGTGGAAAGAAAGTGATAAATTCAAGTAGGGATGAAAAAGACTGGTGAGAGGGAGATTGGCAATGAAGAAAAGGGAAAGAGAATGGGAAAGACAAAAAAGAATGTCTTGCAGAGGGAGAAACTAGAGAATTGGATATTAATAGGGAGACTGTGATAAACGAAGAGGCAGTACCTTTTGCCCAGAATGGTGTAAATCTTGTACTTGCAAAATTTTATATTAGGCAATTATTTTCTTGGATCACTTCGGTGCCTTTTTTGACAAATAAAAAGAGTTCTTATTTAGATTTTTTGCGTAAATTTGTATATGTATATACCTGCAAATTGGTGAGACCAGGTTGCCTAAAAATAAATAAACTTACCATATATACTCGAGTATAAGACGAGTTTTTCAGCACATTTTTTGTGCTGAAAAAACCCAACTCGTCTTATACTCGAGTCACTGTCTGTATTATGGCAATTTACATTGCCATAATACAGACTGGGGGCTGGCAGCGAGCGCTTACCTCTCCTGCAGCTCCTGTCAGCTCCCTTCTCCTCTGCGCCGGTCCGTTCAGCACCTCTGTCAGCTCCCAGAGTAAGTCTCGCGAGAGCCGCGGGGTCATAGTGGAGGAGGAGGAGGGAGCTGACAGGAGCTGCAGGAGAGGTAAGCGCTCCCTGCCAGCCCTGCTCTTCCCCCCACTGAACTACCAATGCCACTGGACCACCAGGGAGTGAGAGCCCCCCTCCCTGGCCATCTAGGAAGCAGGGAGGGGGGATGAAAAAATGAATATATATAAATAATAAAAATAATAAAATAAAAGAAATAATAAATTAAAAAATAATAATAATAAAAAAATATTAATTAAACAAAAAAATAATATTAAAATAATAATTAAAAAATAACCCCCCACCAAGGCTCTGCATCACACTCTGCATCACACACACACACACTGCACTCATACACACACACTGCACTCATACACACACACTGCATTCATACACACACACTGCATTCATTATATACACACACTGTAAATAAATATTCAATTAATATAATTTTTTTAGGATCGAATTTTATTTAGAAATTTACCAGTAGCTGCAGCATTTCCCACCCATGTCTTATACTCGAGTCAATAAGTTTTGCCAGTTTTTTGGGGTAAAATTAGGGGCCTCGGCTTATATTCGGGTCGGCTTATACTCGAGTATATACGGTACTTGGAAATCAAAAACACAAAACATTTTGCAGTGTTCCTCAGTTACTTAGAGTGCTACTTAAGACCCACACAAAGCCAAATGAGAGAGTACCACTTTTTGTACAATTTCTCTCTGTTAAGTAGCACCGGATTTTTGTAAAGGAACATGAAAGTGTTAGGAATACATATCTGTATGTGTTCCAGTCCCCAGTCTTTTTCAGGTCCGAGTCACTATAAAATGTAATAAATGAAAAGATATACTTAGATTTTATCCTGTGTAAAGCCTTCTTCGGCACAGCTTCGCTCTCCTCCTCCAGCGTTGTCACGGAGGGGGCATGGCCTGCTCCACCAATTGTCCAATCTAAAGCATTGGGGACCTAAAGAAAAGCGAGCTCTATGTCCATGTGCGCATACAAGATTTCTCCATAGGAAAGCGTTAAATCAATGCTTTTGTATGGGGCTTGAACAGTATTAAGGATCAATGTAGGTGCGCTCACATCAGAGTTGCCTGCATTTACCACAGATGATGTTAGATGTCCTCATGTAAGACGTGAGAATTCCCAATGTCGGATAGCAGAGTTTTACTCCACTAAAAACCGGGAAGCACCATCTAGTGGCTGTCTGAGAGACAGGTCCCAAGATGTGAAATTTACCTAGAAAAAAAAGGCATTGCGTTTTTTCTGAAACTGCAGTGTTTTTCGTCACAGGACAGTTTTTTTTTTTATCACATTGCAAAAAAAGTTAGCAGAGCAAAATATAGAATATTATTTTAGATACCACCACCAGGGGCGTACCTGGAGCATTTGGCACCCGGGGCGGATCCTTTATTTGGCACCCCCTCCCACCCCTCTACCAAATTTGAAATGTAAAAAACAACTGCACATGTTTTTAATGTATTTGGCACTGAGCAGTGTTTGTATATTTTTAATGTAAGCATGTTTTTGTATGGAGTTTGTGTGAGTGAATGTACGGGTGTGTTTGCACATGTTGGCATTTGAATGCAGGCGTGCATTTTTTTGTAGTGTGGTTTTTGAAAATAGTGGTGTCTTTTTATGTAGTGTTGACATTTGGATGCAGTGTTTTATTTGTATGTAGTGTAGACGAAATGCTGAGATGTATGCACATATACACATATACTCACATATACACACACTGGCACACATACAGATACACAGACACACATACAGTTATATAGAAACACAGTCATACACACATACAGAGAGAGACACAGGCACACATACAGATAGACACATACATACAGATACACAGACACACCGAAACAAACACAGACACACAAACATATACACAGACATACATATACACATGTATAAGTGTGTGTTTGCATAGTGGATGCAATGTGTGTGCTTGTATAGTGTATGCAGTGTGTGTATAGTGTATGAAGTGTGTGTATAGTGTACGCACTGTGCAGTGTGTATAGTGTATGCAGTGTGTGTATAGTGTATGCAGTGTGTGTGTATGTAGTGTGTGTGTAAAATGTATGCAGTGTGTATAGTGTATGCAGTGTGCGTGTATGCAGTGTGTGTATAGTGTATGCAGTGTGTGTGTATGCAGTGTGTGTGTATGCAGTGTGTATAGTGTATGCAGTGTAGTGTATGCAGTGTGTGTAGTGTATGCAGTGTGTGTATATTGTATGCAGTGTGTGTATAGTGTATGCAGTGGTGTATCCTGGTTTTGTGCTGCCCTAGACAGGACAAAACTCAGGCACCCCCCCCCCCCCCCGCGCCACCCCCACCCAACCTTTACCCCGTCCCGCATTCTAAATACACACACACACATTCACTGACAGATACGCATACACTCGCTAACAGAAACACACACAATAACAGACACACTCAGTAACAGACACACTCACACTCAGTAACAGACACACTCACACTCAGTAACAGACACGCACTAACAGACACGCACTAACAGACACGCACTGACAGACACACACTCAGTCACTAGCAGACACAAACTAGCAGACACACACACTCACTAACATACACACACACAGTCAGACACACACACACTCACAGGCAAACACACTAACAGACACACTCACACTCAGTAACAGACACACTCACACTCAGTAACAGACACGCACTAACAGACATGCACTAACAGACACGCACTAACAGACACGCACTAACAGACACATACTCAGTCACAAGCAGACACAAACTAGCAGACACACAAACTCACTAACATACACACACACAGTCACACACACACACAGACACGCACTGACAGACACACACTCAGTCACTAGCAGACACAAACTAGCAGACACACACACTCACTAACATACACACACACAGTCAGACACACACACACTCACAGGCAAACACACTAACAGACACACTCACACTCAGTAACAGACACACTCACACTCACTGACAGACATGCACTAACAGACACGCACTAACAGACACGCACTAACAGACACGCACTAACAGACACATACTCAGTCACTAGCAGACACAAACTAGCAGACACACAAACTCACTAACATACACACACACAGTCAGACACACACACACACACTCACAGGCAAACACACTAACAGACACACACACTAACAGACACACTAACAGACACACACACACACACTAACAGACACACACACACACACACACTCACTAACAGACACACACACTCACTAACAGACACACATTCACTAACAGACACAGACACACACACACTCACACTCACTAACAGACACACACTCACTAACAGACACACATTCACTAACAGACACTCACACTCACTAACAGACACACACACTTACACTCACTAACAGACACACACTCACACTCACACTCACTAACAGACACACACTCACTAACAGACACACACTCACACTCACTAACAGACACTCACACTCACTAACAGACACTCACACTTTTTTTTATTTTTTTTTACTTCAACCCCCCCCAGCCTCCTTACCTTTGGGAATGCTGGGGGGGGGCATCTTTTTTCCCTGGTGGTCCAGTGGCTGCTGGGCGGTCGGGCGGCGCTGGCGGGCGGCAGGCTGGCGAGGGAGCACTTCCTCTGAGCTGTCTGCTCAGCTCCCTCGCGCGCCGCACTGTGAGGCTGGGAGGCGGAGCCGGAATATGACGTCATATTCCGGCTGCGGCGCGCGAGGGAGCTGAGCAGACAGCTCAGAGGAAGTGCTCCCTCGCCAGCCGCCCGCCAGCGCCGCCCGACCGCCCAGCAGCAGCCCAGCATGTCTGTTAGCCGCAAGGCTAACAAGACATTTGCCTTGGGCATTTGGGGGGCGGCTTTTTTTGCCGCCCCCTAGAAAATGCCGCCCAAGGCAAATGCCTTGTTTGCCTCTCGGCTAATACGCCCCTGAGTGTATGCAGTGTGTGTATAGTGTGTGCAGTGTGTGTGTATAGTGTGTGCAGTGTGGGTGTGTATAGTGTGTGCAGTGTGTATAGTGTATGCAGTGTGTAAGCAGTGTGTGTGTATAGTGTATGCAGTGTGTGTAGTGTATGCAGTGTGTGTATAGTGTGTGCAGTGTGTGTATAGTGTATGCAGTGTGTGCAGTGTAAGCAGTGTGTGTATAGTGTGTGCAGTGTGTGTATAGTGTATGCAGTGTGTGTATAGTGTGTGCAGTGTGTGTATAGTATATGCAGTGTGTGTATAGTGTATGCAGTGTATGCAGTGTGGGTATAGAGTGTGCAGTATGTGTATAGTGTATGCAGTGTGTGTATAGTGTGTGCAGTGTATGCAGTGTGTGTATAGTGTGTGCAGTGTGTATAGTGTATGTAGTGTGTGTGCAGTGTATGCAGTGTGTGTATAGTGTGTGCAGTGTGTGTATAGTTTATGCAGTGTGTGTATAGTGTATGCAGTGTGTGTATAGTGTGTGCAGTGTGTGTATAGCATATGAAGTGTGTGTATAGTGTATGCAGTGTGTATGCAGTGTGTGTATAGTATATGCAGTGTGTGTATAGTGTATGCAGTGTGTGTATAGTGTGTGCAGTGTGTGTATAGTATATGCAGTGTGTGTATAGTGTATGCAGTGTGTGTATAGTGTGTGCAGTGTGTGTATAGTGTATGCAGTGTGTGTATAGTGTGTGCAGTGTATGCACTGTGTGTATAGTGTGTGCAGTGTGTGTATAGTGTATGCAGTGTGTGTATAGTGTGTGCAGTGTGTGTATAGTATATGCAGTGTGTGTATAGTGTAGGCAGTGTGTATAGTGTATGCAGATGCAGTGTGTATGTTGTGTGGAATAAGTGCTGCCTCTTACCTGCCCGTCCCATCCTCCTCAACTGGTGGCACAGCTTAGATGGGCAGTGAAGGGGGCCCAGAACTCTGCATCCTCGTTTCCCATCCAGTAGCAGCAGCAGGGTCCTCTGTTCTCGCGATCCGCGAGAGGGTTGCCGCGGGTTGCTATTGCAACCCGCTTTAATGCTCTCACGGATCGCGAGAACAGAGGACCTACTGCTGCTGGATGGGAATGCCGCCCCTGTGAAAGTTCGCCCCGGGCACCCCCCTACTGAGTGGCACCCGGGGCGGACCGCCCCCGCCGCCCCCTCCCCCCCCTTAGTACGCCACTGACCACCACATATATATCAGTTTAAAAACCCTCAAATAACTTCCCTTGTTGTATCTCAGATCAAAATACAGCAGTAGGTACTTCTATTGTGTAATTTTCCAGTATATGCCCTATATTTAAAGGAACACTATAGGATCAGGAACAAAAACATGTATTCCTGATCCTATAGTGTTAAAAGCACTGTCCAGTTCCCCTGCCTCCCACTCCCTCCCCCCTTACCTCCTGCATATAGTAAATTCTTACCATTATTCCAGTGTGCTGGTGCTGGCTCTGCCCCTAATCTGCTTCCTTGCTGACATAATCAGAAGTGATGATCTGAGCCAATCACAAAGCTTCTCTATTGGGTTGGCTGACATTGCCAAGGCGACAGATCAGGGGCAGAGTCAGCACAAGCCAAACACAGCCTTGGTCAATCACCATCTCCTCATAGAGGTGCATTGAATCAATGCATCTCTACAGTGAATGTTCAGTGTCTCCATGCAGAGGGTGCAGACACTGAATGTCAGTACTGTACACTGTGCAGCACTGCCCCAGGAAGCATTCTGAAGAGTGGCCAGTGGAGGTATCCCTAGGCTGTAATGTAAACACTGCATTTTTTGTGAGAAGGCAGTGTTTACTGCAAAAAGCTGATTATACTCACCAGAGCAAATACAATAATCTGTAGTTGTTCTGGTGACTATAGTGTCTCTTTAACTATGAATTTTTTTGAGCAGGCGATTTTTATATGAGCAGTTATGGCTACATTAGTATGTGTGGCTGAGCATCATAGGAAATATTGTCCAAGACGATGAAGTGCCAAAAATTATCCATCTCTGCACCTTACCTTACATAAACCAAACAATAATTTATTGTTGAAAATTGTTTATATAGTTTACTGCATCTATTTTAACATTTCACAACAGGAAGCAAAAAAAATGGCAAGAGAATAACAGCTTTTTTTCCAACCTTAATCCTGTTTGATTAGTGACTATAATTGTTAATATTTAATAAAGCTGTATTTTTGCAATTCATTTATCTGCTACTACCACCTCGTCTGTAAGAGCATTCCATGCATCAAACACAGCCAGACTCCTTGTTGCCTGTGTTTCTGTTTTGTGCTTTCTGCTTTTAGCTTAGTCGTCCCCCCATCCTCCCGCCTGCCTGCTCTTTCATTTAATGTTGTAAAATGTTGCAAACCAGTCAAGCACAGTTTTGTTTGCTCTCTTTTGCTAACACTAGTCTTGATAATTCTCTTTCAAGCAATTAAGGCAGGTAATTTCTCCTCAATCAGCCCCTATTTGAATATGGAAATGATTTTAATTACTTGGAGTCGATATCATTTTATCACTAAAATGTGTTTGAATTAGGTCTAGCTGTGCTTTCAGGAGCCCTAATAAGCTGTAAGAAAATTCCATCTCAGTTATAATTTTACATTTATTAATAGTTAGAATTGGTGCCCTTCTGGTTATCAAAGCCATAGCAAATTGACCTAAATGTCCCCCCATCATCACCTACCCTCTGAGGGTATTTCTTTTTTTCAAACTTTTTTTTTCTATCACTCATCATTGAATCTCTTCTAGCGCTAGCCCCATAAATTAACCCCTCCGTGATGGTTCATCTTTTACAATACCCCAGGCAGATTATGCAGATTCATTGCTATACTCGCTCAGTCGTTTTGAATGCGATGGCCACACATGTTCACTCAATGGCACCTTGTGTCCGCACTGACTAGTATAGTGAAGCTGTCATTGTTCATGCATGTGCATTGCAGTCCACTCTCCTTGCATGCCAGGTAACATCGATGTCACGCAAACCATATTCGTCATATTAACAGTGGCTTAAGATAGGCCACCGACGACTTTAATTGCCTTTATGATGCTTCTAGATCGAGTGGGGATGAAATTGTGTCTGCTCTCTTCAAATGGAGAGCTGACTTTGAGGCCTGGAGGAGCAGAGAAGCGGCCGATCTCCACTCCAGGTCCGCGCGCTGTTTGCTGTCCCATTTCCCCACCTCTGGACCTGTTACCTTACCAAGCTGAGGGCGCACGGCACTGGTGCAACACAAGACACACTCACTCAGACGCACTCAAGATGGCTGACACCACGTGTTCCTCCGATTCCTGCAGAGGAGGTTTTGTGATCCTGCATAAAGGGACAGTTCAAGTCCTAGTGGACAGTGGTGAATTATGGCTGGAACGTGTAGCGCCGATGAGACACGTATCGCAAGATACCTGAGGGTCCACGGTGCACGGCTGTGGGGAGAGTGGGAAACCCTTTCTTTTCTAAGTGCACATGACGCGATCACACCAAGAGACACACAGCATACATCAGCTAATCTCAGCAATAAACTGGGATGCTCTCTCTGGCATTGGGTCATAGTGCTGTATTTAATGTCCATAACCACTAAGCTGCTGCTTTGTTTTTCCTACTCTGCATACAGGGCATCCAAATCTTCCTTAAATGGAGGCCTCCTGGGGGTTTAATTTGTTGACAAAGCTATTTGACAAAATTTACACTAACTTACTATTTCGAATTTCTTATTGGTGCATGTACTCTGCTCATCTAGCTGTCTCATGTTTCCAAGCCTAGCACTGTGTTAATTTTGTCTTGAATCTAAAAAAGAAAAGTGCTTTGTCCTCTATAAACATTGTTTCTAGAAATTGGTTTCTTTTTAGGAATTACAATGTCTGTTTTATGCATGCTATTGCTCAGCACATCAAAAGTAAAGAATTAAAAAAATAACCAAAAAACAAACAGTGAACGATGGTTCACTTTTTACGGACAGACCTCATATGTACATGCACATTATTAAGTAACCTGACACAATACTTGATAGTTATTATTGACACATCACTTGAAGATAGTAGTATTGCGTCTGCATATGGTCTCAGTGGGTTATTTAGATTTTATGGCATGGGTACCCTTTTGCAACTACACTCCCATGATTATTTTAACCACACACCCAAATACAAAAAATCTCAGTCTGCCCAAGGCACAGTGGCCTGTTGTGGTTCCTAGTGCCACTAGTGTCCAAGTATTGCGTTCTTTTGTCTGTTTGTATAATTTTGGTATTGCTCTCGAAACTACTCGGTTTTCTGGCTCCCCTGACTCAGCTTTGTTTCTCGTATTCTGTATTTCTGGCTTCCCTTAACCTTGGCTTGTTCTGACGTTCCTTGAATTTATATTCTATTATCTGGCCATTCTAATGACCAGTTTAGGGACCTTCTTTCTGTCTCTGTTTCTAGTGGTGGATTTACATTCTGCATGTTTGGTTATAGCGTTATAATCACAGCAGGGCAGGCCTCTCAATTGTCCCGATTTCAGCGTGACAGTTCCGATTTTCGAGTTCTGTCCCACCGTCCTGACTTAGGTCTTCATTTTAATATTGTTGGATAAGCTTTCCAAATGATTTAATATTTTGAATAAACTTTTAAAATGGATTAATATTAAGAAAAATGTTTAAAAAAATTACATTTTTATAATTTTTTTTAAATATTGATACATTTGAAATATTTTTTAATATTTTAATATGTTGGAAAAATAATATTAAACGTTTATCCAAAAATATTAAATCATTTGGAAATCTTATCCAATGATATCAAATTAAGTTCTTAGTTTCCTGGTGTCCCACATTTGGACATTGGGCGTGCTTGTGCTATGTTCAAGAAACTAGGACCCTGCAGAGGGCACTGAAACTGTGCTCCCTGAAGGGTCTGCCATCAGTGGGCTGGCCATACATAATTGGCAGACAGTATGGGTGTGTATTTAAGCCAGGCTAATCTGCCATTAATTAGTGCAGACCCACTCCATTTTTGGATAGGTCTACCCCTTTGGGTGGAGCTAGCAAGACAATTTCTCCACTGGTCCACTCCCTTTACCCACCAGCGTCCAGACTCTTAGTATGCCAGAGCATAGATGACATAACTATTCATTGAGTTACATTATTGAAAGATTTTGCCAATAGTAGAACATGTGCCAGCAGAGACTGCAAGTGCTAAAAATGGAAGGTGGAAAACAAAGGGTGAAAGATTATATAAATATTGTAAATCTTACTGACAAAGAATGAATGGATGCACATAAAAGTGTCAACCTTCTTCCCTAAACATATAAAATCAGAAGCTGTGAAAGTTTTCAAAAAGGCCTTTAAAACCTTTCAATCAGTACCAAACAAAGTTTAACTAAGAAGCACACCAATTTCATTAATATAAAAGAAGATAAAATGGTGATAATACCTGCTGGCTGCTGATAATGGAGAGGGAGATGATTTAATGAAGATTGAGGATTATTTAAAATAAATTAATAGAACAACTATGAGATATCGAAACAATTAAAAAAAGATCCCACTTCAGAACTCAAATGAAAGCATGTAAATTACCTGTGTGTTGGGCTCATGAAAGGTGTATTAAACATTAAGGAATATATATTTTTATGTGAAGTCAGATTACCAGTATTTTACATGCTTTAGAAAATGCACACACGTTTAAAGGATTAATCCAACCCCCATGATCAATTCTGCTGTTAGAAGTGGTCATAGAGGATGAAATAATCCTTTAAACTTTTGTGTATTTGCAAAAATGATTTCTCCGTGAACAGCTACAAATATAGAGAAATCTTTGAAGGTGTACCTGTGTTCTGGACTAACTATGGTCGCTCTATGCAAACAATACACCTATAATCATTCTTTAGATAGAGAAACATAGCATTCACTGTTTCTCTATCAGAAGAAGGTGGTTGGCAGTTTTGTAGTGCTTTTTACACATGCGTGCAAGGTGCATCATTGCTTCTCTATAGAAGCATTTGATTGGACCTCGGCGAGAAACCATTGACGCAGTGTGTGACTAAATACAAGGACACTTTAAAGATGATTAAAGTGAGAATTAAAGAACATCTGGAAAATATTAGAAAGAAAAAAGAAAAATCACAGGCTGTCAGGAGACTTTTGTGATTTTGTGTGTGTGTTTTATTTTATTTTATCTTTGCAGTATGTTATGTTATTAATAATAATACTTTTTGACATGTAAATATGAAATATTACTTTTTTTTATTGTTCTTTTCTGTTATTTGGACATAAAACCTTATTAGTGGAGAAGGAGAGGTAGGGTACTTCCTGGTTGGGTGGTTAGGGGGAGAGGAAGGGTACATCCCATTTGGATGGTTGGGGGCTTTGGGGACTCCTAGACCCCAGGGAGTGTGAGTGTAACTGATTTGAACTTATACACATAAAATCTGCTTGTTCTATTATGGGGGATGGTTAAGTTATTATACCATTAGGGTCAGAAGCAATGGAAACCCTCTGGTTCTTTAACTTTTAGGACCTAGAGTATACATCAAATGGTATGGTTACTAACATACTAGGGTGCTAAGGCCCCCCCTAACCCTTGTCATTGTGTCAAATATTACCCTTCACCCCAACACCAACTAGGATGAAGAAGGAATAGGGGCCAGTTCTATATTCCTTTGCACTATACCACTAAAGGGAACTGGTAGAAGGCAATATATGATGGCCCTTTCTTTTTAAGCCTCCATCACTTGCACATGGATTGAAGGAGGTGAGGCTATGTTTCAAACATCTCCTGGTTAGTCATGCCTAAGGGAACCTACCATTTTTTTAAACAGGGTATACCTAAATACAATGTTTGAGAAAGCCGGTCGTTTTGGCATAAACTGAGATCACCAACGAAAAACGTAGGATTATTTCAAATACCATGTCCACTAAAATAACCCACAGTTAGTGGACGATGAGTATGCATGCTCCCAGGGAATATTTATACGTCTATCGTGATCATTACTGTCTATCTTTATTGTTTCAGTCTCTGTTATATCAGCTGCAAGACCATTCTCTGATTCCACAACTTAGCAGTGTATAGAATCACCACAACGAGACATAAAATGTGTTAGAATTTCTGCACGTGCACTGCAACATAAATTTGCGCTGCATAATATCATAATCTCCTAATGTGTGTTTATTAACTCCTTCCATTATCTACCAAAGCTGACTCAGACTAAGCAAGATAGAAACAAAATAACTGGATTAATTGACCTTTTAGCAAGCTCATAATTAACAAGAGTCCATTAGTGTAAATGTGCAGTATCTGTATTGCTGCCCTCTCATTTTACTCCTGCTCTTTCTTTAACACAGCTATCACAGCTATCTCTTGGTCTGCTTTGTTCACAGCTAAACCAGCCATTTCCTTCAATGCGAGCCAGGGCGATATGTGTCCCGAGAGACCACTTTCTCTTAACTGGTATCATTTTGATTTATAAACAATGCCAGAGCTGTAATTGAAAGCCTAAAGTCTGCTGTGCTGATTTACACTGAACAAAGAAATCAACCTCTCTTCTTCACATGTGAAATTTGAAGGGAAAACAGTCAGCAAATAATGCAAACTGCTGCATGTTGTACAGTGAACATAAACTCAGACTAGCAGGGTTACAAGCATGGCGAGAACTAAAAAGAAATAAAGACACACATAAATAAACACATAAACAGCTATGAAACACATAAAACATTTCAAGACTACTCAGAAATGTCTCTGAGCTGCAAAACCGAGACTAAACATTTTAGAGAAATGTGCAGTTGATTTACCATTGAAGTGAATACAATGAGTGCTTTATGTGAGATTATTTATGATATATATTTTTTTCCTGTGGAAATTTGTGCTGAATAAAAACATTAGTCTATAGCCTAATACTCAGGGTTATTCCAATTGTGTTCCAAACTAGCCAAACTGGAAACATGTTCAAGCTCAGATATATGTTTATTTGCAGCACAATTTTAAGTATAATACATTTATGTGTGTGGCTTTGTCTACATAATTTGAGTTTTTTATAATAATGAATCCAGTGCAAATGTATTTTTTGTTTATCCATAATAAAGATGGAATAGCTATTTATTGCAGTTTATTCACTAATCTGGAATTGAAAAGAATTTAAAATGTAAATCGGCTCTGTAACCCTCCCCTTTCTCCAAAAAAAATGAGTCGTTCATGAAGATAAAGTTTTTATGAAATGCTCACAAAGACCATGCTGGAATTTCAATAAAATTCAAACCCAGTAGGAAGATATTCATCTTTCCTATACCTACAGGGGAAAGGCCCTTTCTATGGAGGATCTCACGGGATCCTCCATAAACATCAGTGTTGTAATCTTGCGCATACGCCAGAGCACAGCATTCACGTCAGAACCAGGCAGATGAAGACCTTGAAGACTGGGAAGACCTCAAGGAAGAACATGGTGGTGCCTGTAAAGGATTCCCTATACTCCGGCTGAGTATATCTGTTATAAATCTCCCGAGTCCCAAGCGCAATAGTGATTATAGCCCAAGTTCCCCAAACATCAGCCTAGGCTTGATGAAGGGTAGAAACGAATGTGTTTAATCTGGCCAACTGGCCCACTTATATACAAAATCAGGAGGCTGGAAAACACGCCCAGAACACTCCCACAAAATGGTTACAAATTACAGTGTCAGCATGACTTGGCATAAATGACAAAATATTAAAACACAAAAAATACATTAGGAACCTCCACAAATATTATATCCCTGGATAGCCTGAATCTGAGTGCCCAAGTTGTACAAATGCAGAAAGAAGCAGGCGTTCGCATGGTTTCACCGATGTTTGTGTGGTTGAGTGTCTGACTTAGAGTTCCAGACACTCGACGACGAAGTCCCGCTGCCTGCATTCATGCGACAAGATGGCTGAATGCAGAGAGCACTTAACCCTGTGATTTTGTTGTTGTTAGTGAGCCAAGGGGTGGTCTGTGTTCGGTAGATTTATCTACCAAATGCAGGGAAACGCATGAATGAAGTTCAGGAACCTGTTAGTGACTTAAGGAGGAGGACATCTCCTGTGCAGACAAAATAGTGGATTTTGTCACAGTGCCCACATGGGACAGGCTGAGGTAAGTGAAAACTTATTTTTCCCCTTCCCGCATGGTCACCACAGCACAAGTGGAACAGTTACTATCTGAGGTATTTGCAAACTAGACAAAGATCCCAGAAGATGACAGAGCTGCTTTAAGGCCAAAATGTAGACCAAATTTGACCAAAAAAAACTGATAAACAATATACATTGACCTTTATCATGCAATAATTTGCGTTGCTTCTGTAATATTACCATATCAGGACAAATACATATTTGCAAAATACAGTTGGTGGGAAATAAAGATACATAGAAGTATATTTGTATAGAAGGATATTTGTAAAAAAATATAATTTCACAAAGTGCCAAAAATACCACTAGACTATTAAAGTAATTTCTTAATGTAAAGGTATAATGCACACATATAATATGTACAGCTGCTTGGTTATATATGTCAATGTAGGCAAAGCGGCGAGCTCGACAAAGCAGACCTTGCACCGGCAACTACCCGCTCCAACTAAGGAGAGGTGAAACATGGTGCTGTCTCCACAAGGAAGTTCTTCATGGAAATCCAGGGCAGGAAGAGCAGGAAAACCTGTAGAGGAGAAAGCAGAGAGAGAGTGGCAGGCTGGAAGGGCACTTAAATAAGGCATGAAGAGGCCTCTACCTCCTGCCACACAAAGTATCTACTCAATTGCACTCCCCTCCAAGTAGACAACCTTACATGCCTGCTAGATTGCAGATTGCAAAATAACTACTGCAGCACTTAAAATACAGATAAGTTATTTTCACTACTGGGTGAACCTCTGTTGTTGAAGAGGGAGCTATGTGGAGGTTCATTCATAAGGTTTTATGTTGCATTGCATAAAAGGTAAACAAAAAAAAATACCTGATGTGGTTAGGTTTATTAACTAAACCATACAAACCTGTCACACAAAAACAAGTCCAATTTCAGGTTTGATGAATTAAATCCAAAAAAAGCATATACAGATAAAAATGAACAATGTCCAAAAAATATCCAGATAAGGGTAAGGCAAAGGCAGAGTCAATGTAGTCCAAAGGTCAAAATCTCTGCAGCAAGGTTCAGAAGTGGAGAGACAAGTCAAGGGTCACTGATGAACAGCACAGAACAACTGAGCAATGATAGCTCAGCTGTTCACTGTTTAAATAGGGTGCCTTTTAGAAGCCATGCCTCATCTGACCCACCCCTGTATCATCCTAATAGTGTTGTGGCTGTAAGTGGGCTTGGGGTGGCCATGGGAGTCAGGGGGGATACTTTGTTTGTAGCAGCACCGACAGGACTCTCTTGCTGCATGGTTAGAGTGTGCACATCATCTTGTTTTGCCCAGGAGACATGCAGCAAGTCACATCGAAGATCACAGCCCGTCTCTAGTATTAGCACATTTGGGGGTACCACCAGAGCAGCAAGTGAACCAAGGTAAGTTGTGACACTGAAAAAAATGTAAATTCAGACTATTAAATGTGATAGGTAGCACAAAAATATTTAAAAATCGAAATTCTGAGCCCGTTCCAATTTCTTCATGCCTCACCAATGTGACTTTTAATGCCCAGGAGATCAAGGTAAATAAGGAAAAACCAGACCAAACAATAATCGTTGTGTTTGTACGTGGTTCCTCTGTATAGATGTGATGGTGGTGATGGGACGGTAAATTGCATCTTCACCTGTGTACCTTGCACTGACCCTCCATTGTCTAATATCTCGAGTAGACACAAATTCCTCTGGAGTTAGGGATAGTCCCAGTGCCAATATACATACACTTAATCCTATGTGGAATATGCAATATAGGCACAGGCCCTTGATCAAACCCAAATTTCTCAGATGCAGCTTCTTGCCACAATAGTAACTGATATGCAATGGTACTTCCTGCTATAGTAATTAGCCAGTGATCGCCAACAGCCAATGTAAAATCTCTATTTGCTGCACATTTCTCTTCACAATAAAAGTAATCCGTTCAAGTTAAACCATCCATGCAAAAAAACAATTACATGTAGGGAATGAAAATCCTGGTCAACGCGTTTCATTCTCCTCACAGGACTTTATCAAGGCCTGAGTTAATGTTAATGTTGAAGATATAACCCTGTTGGTAGGTATTGGGAGGGGTTAATAGGAGTTGGAGGAACTCATGGGCGTGTTCACTAAATATTGACTTGACAAGTAAGCAAAATACAGGATTCAGTGAACAATAAAGCTCTAACACGCCTGTGGGAAATTGCCTTTAATCCACACCTGACGGATACAAGCAATATACAAAATAGTTTTGTGTATAGCAAATATTGACTTGTACTGAGTTGGCAAACAATTCAACATACGTTTTACAAGGCTTTCTTAGATTGCAGTTTTGTCACTGAGTTAATGAATGCAGTTAATACTGCCAAATAGTCCTTGCACAAGTGTTATATTACATAATTGAACATTGTCCATCAAAATTCTAAATATTCAC
This sequence comes from Pelobates fuscus, assembly GCF_036172605.1. Taxonomy (NCBI): domain Eukaryota; kingdom Metazoa; phylum Chordata; class Amphibia; order Anura; family Pelobatidae; genus Pelobates; species Pelobates fuscus. The sequence continues at coordinate 244,628,991 of NC_086317.1, forward strand.
TTTAATAAGGTGTTCTACTTCATTTATTCTATTTAACAGTTTTGCTTGGGTTAGGCTTCTGCTATGAAGATTATGTTTAGGATTATGGAAGCATGGTTAGGCTTAATTTTAAGGGGATTAGTAATTAGGATTAGTAATTAGGGTTATATGTAGTAATAAGACTTAGGAATGTTCTATCAGATAGCATGAAAAATGTACAAGGTTTGATATCACTGTACCTCAGAATGGAAGTTAAGTTTTTTTTTTTTGGCATTCTTTGGTTTTGCATCAATCCATAGATAAGTAGAACAAAGTAGCTACATTGCCTTGAGTATAAAAGTAAAATTCAAGAACAACAATCTATATAGTATTTAGATTATACCATATATTATTTTGAAGGAAAAAGATAAAGAGAGTGTGTCAGGTTGCTGTAGAAAGATGGGGGGGTAACCCCTACTGAATAACAACAAAAAAGAGGAGGTACAAGTAAACCTGAAGGGTACAGTAAATCTAGGTAGTAAACCTACTGGTTTCTAGTACAATTTCAGCAACCCATAGCTTAATAAAATATAACTTTTATTAATAAAGTATTAAAACGAAAAAAGCATGGTCGCTAAGTGAAACAAAAATAGATAGTAGGAGGAGAAGGAGGTCATAAAAGGGATATTGATCAACTCGTGTCACTTTTGTCGGATAGTGGCACAGGTGATACGGGGACAGAGGGTTAAAACGTGGTCTGTACAGAATAGAGCCAGTATCACCACCCCACTCCAATAACCAGTGTCACCTTGGTGACAAACACCCCCAACTCCTCGATACTAAACTAATAGTCTGACGTTAGGTATGAAAATACTAACTAAAAAATCAAATCAAGAGGGTGGCTATACTAAGCGGATAGTCACAGCTGCAGCATCGTCCCTGTCTAACTCTTCCACCCTCCACTAAACTAGTCCCGAGGCGCGCTTTGCCAAGAGTTTGCTCTTCCAAGGGAACCAAGTGTGAGTTCAACCGTCGTTTAAATATCCCGCCCTCTCTGATGATTGGCTGCTGATCTCGCCAGAGTGAGGGGGGGGGGGGGGGTGGAGCCTAGTTCCTTTCACAATTAACCCTAAGTAGCTCGGTATACCGTGAAAGGGATAGGTTGTAAGCACAAATTCAAATAAATTAAAATAAATAAATTAAAAATTAAAAAATAAAATTAAAATTAAAAATTAAAATAAAAAATGTAATGTATTCAGAAGATATGATATAAGATATGATATGTAAAGCAGTTTTTACATTAACATACCTGCTGGGGCAGGCTGTAGACACCAGAACAACTACACTAAGCTGTAGTTGATGTCTATAGTGTCCCTCTAAGGAAATAGAGGGCTACCGCCTGCAATCTCCATGCAATCCACTTGTAATCCCTTGGTGTAAGCATCAAGTTCCTTCTGGGACAGACTTGTGAAAAAGTGATATTGTAAAAAGATTCATCCCCAACACCAAGGTCTGGACATTTTGTTTACTACGTTGGTACTCTGCTCTACCTATTCATTAAAGCTTGTCTAGAGTAACTATACTCTTCTGAGCTCTCTCTTAGTTTTTAGGGGTGCTACAAGATCTAGGAGTTATCACTGGGGATGCAAGTCCATTGGTTTACTGATTCCTTGCTTTCACTATAAAACGCAAAAGGTAAATGCAAAAGATGTCATGCTTGAACTAGGTGTGGTAGAAGGAGCTGCAGTATCAGTAGATACAGGCAACAGAAGTAAATGTGTAGCTGGTGGTCAAATTTGTGGGCCTAAGTGACTCTATTGCTGTAACTGCAGATTCTTCTGTAACTTTGAGATCCCACATCTCTTATCCATCATTGAAAATCAAGCTGCTGATTGACCCTCCCTTTAAAATAAAAAATCAGCTTTCTCTCCATCCCCCTTTTTTTTCCACATACAGATGCATCCGAACATATTCGGGCATCAATTTGTTGTTTGCTCAGTTTTACATTGGCATGATGCTTCAGAGATATGGAATCAAGTTGAAATTGGAAACCAACTCCTCAAGTCTAGCATTTGCCAGATGGAATATGGTAATGGCAAAATGTAATACATACCTTATCAACCTACAATGTGGGATTAGGGTCTCCAGTTCCAATCTGGGTATTACAGATCTTACAACTGTCAGGGTTGCTGGTGTCTTACCTGGGCCCCCTGATGTTCTGTATGACGATGACCGCTTTTGTGCCACATATTTTTATGTGCAAACAAATTCGACAAGCTGAATTTGGGTCCGAATGAGACATTTGCTGGGCCAAATTTGCTGTAATCATATGACATTAGTAAGCAGTCTAATAGGGATTGTACTATCCACAAATCATATGGAATTCTAGGATGATGTGGGCCAAAAGGAATTAAGTCTTGCTTTTATATACTCACCTCTCCCACTCCATATTAGCCCAGTTTCGAGTTTTTGTGTATTCTAATTTTCTTTTTTCTTTTTCTCCTGTCCTTTACTTTGGCTAATCTCCTGTCTACTGTTAGTCCAGCCACTCTAAGGACCGGTACACAGAAAGTCTCATTTGTTGTGTTCTAGGTCTGTACGTACAGGTTTCTACCCTATCCTGACAACAACGAATTTGTGGTGTTGCATGGATTTTGTTGTAACAGAACGGTGGACTGACATGCCAAGATTTCCAGCATTCTGTTCTTTGCCAGTATCTAATTAGTTTCTGGTTATTCAACCTCTCACATAACAGGACAAAGTAAAGAACTTATTGATCTGTGTAAATCAAAGTAGTCTTAGTGTGGGGTGTAATTGGAGATGAGGAAATGGTCTGTAATGAAGCAAAAACATTTTTAAAATAATGTCACACGGCTACTTGCTGTTTGTGCATTGGAGTGTTAATGAGAATAGAGTGACAATGTAAAGCTTTAAAGGAAAAGCTTCCATTATGCTATCACTTACCATAATTAAAGCAGATGTTTAGTCTCATTGTTGTTTCAATATATTTTTTTTATTGCACCCTACATGTTTGAGTGGAAACTAAAGCTACTAGAATCTCATTATGCATGGAAAGATATATATTTTATATAAGACCACTTTTAACACTGAAAACCAAACTCTGCATTGAAGGGACACTGGAAATAGCATAATAATTAAGGCCAATTGGATGGACACTGTGGTGGTTATGTTGCTTGGCATGACCCTCTAGAGTAAATAGGATGAAGCAAATATTTTTTATATTTAAATAATGTGGTGACTGTGATTGGTGACAATGGTAGATGATGGATTAATGGTAACTAGCCAGGCTACTATTAGGATAAAAGGGAGGTATTGTCACATCATGCCTTGTTCTGCGGATCAGTCTGGTGATGGCTTCTGGTATCCAGTACTCTTTTTACAATTCTTGTTTAGTTTTTTGGTTTTCTATTCCATGTCTGGTTTTCCTTATGCTGGGTTTTCTGGGTTCATTCCATTATTCCGTCCCTGGAATTCCCAGTCTCCTAGATTTATTTATATGTTTGTTTTATGTTGCCACACCTGTTTGTTTTCCATTTTCCTTTTGTTTCAGTCTGGACCTGCAGCAGTGTTTCAAGTCTCTCCCCTTTCTTGCAGGTAAGTGCTATTGTGGTTTAGTATGGTTCTTTTAGCGAACATTAGGCAGTGTAGGACATGCCAAATATGGGGTACATTGGCGTTGTGGCAGGCTTATGTAATGTATGATCATATAATGTAATTAAATCCCCATACTTTTCATATATAGTGCTTAGTTATGTCTCCTCTTGTTTTGCCTATTATATTTTGTCTTGTTTTATTTTGTAATCCCAGTCCATGTACAGTCCTGTCCTGCCCCTGTTTAGTCAATGGTTCCCTTATGTATTGTGTACATGTTCTGGGTTTAGCTTTCTATCCGTCTCTGGGTTCTACTAGTTTTGTCTTGTTTTCTTGTTTGGTGTCTATCCTAGTCTTTGCTTGTTTCTGTACTGGATACATTCTTGATGCAGAGCCCCCCTATCCAGTTCCTGGGAGGTCTGCATATCAAGCTCCTAGTTCCTGGGATCCGCTGTAGCTGCTTCAGGGTTCTGGTATGTGGCCGCACAAACGCTGGTGCTCAACACCAGAGGGCGTCTTCCCCAGGCCCTGATAATCCACTTCCACGCTGGAGACTCCCAACTTCTCAGTAGACACTCAGGGGTCCCGGTTTCCGTACCGCCACCCGTGACAGGTATTATGTGACAATGGATCCAGGTTGTACTAGAAGCAGCACACGAGTAAGCTCTAAACCAGTGAATAAAGCTCTTATAGATGTGATGTATCCTGAGGCGATGTTGAGGTGATATATGATTTGTCTTGAAGTGATGGAGTAGTACTAGCACAATTTATATATCGTTATTCTCCAATAAATAAGGAGAACTGTTGAGATCTTTGCTGCCAAAGACATCAAGTTTTTCATCCAATATACCATAAAGAACCGTTACATATGTTATGGAACATGTTTAGACAATGACATTTATTTATTTATATTTATTCATAAAATATTTTACCAGGAAAGATACATTGAGATTTCTCTCATTTTCAAGTACGTCCTGGGTTCATTCACTAAACTGTGATTTGTGTTCAATGTGTACCGAGGCTGACAAAGAGGCAGATCAGGGGCAGAGCCAGCATGATTCAAACACAGCCCTGGCCAATCAGCATCTCCTCATAGAGAGGAAGTGAATCAATGAATCTCTATGAGGAAAGTTCAGTGTCTGTATGCAGAGGGAGGAGACACTGAATGTTTGGATGCATTTTAGGCAGCCATGACCTAGGAAGGATCTCTAACAGCTATCTGAGGAGTGGCCAGTGAAGTTATCACTAGGCTGTAATGTAAACACTGCTTTTTCTCTGAAAATACAGTGTTTACAGCAAAAAGCCTGAAGGTAATGATTCTACTCACCAGAACAAATTCAATAAGCTGCAGTTGTTCTGGTGATTATAGTGTCCCTTTAACCCCTTAAGGACCAAACTTCTGTAATAAAAGGGAATCATGACATGTCACACATGTCATGTGTCCTTAAGGGGTTAAGTCAATTTTATTTATTTTTCCCTTGCCACCTCTCCATGAGGGTGTGATGTTATCTATAGTGTACAATTTTAAAAATGTTGGATCCTTATGGTGTTGTAAAAAATGTTTATATACATTGTGATTGGGAAATCTTTTGCTAATATTTCAGCAGTGCTACTAAATGTCCTAAATATCCTAAATTGTAGGTCTCTTGTCATCATGCCAACATATTGTAAACTCCAACACACGTGTATTTTTTTAAATGCATGTAATAAAATCATTAATTTTATATTTCTTTTGGGTGTAGTTTAATGTCTTACATGTTTTATGTGGCACATAAACACTGGGAAAAAAAACTTTATTAAAAAAAATGTCATTAGATGTAGTTTTTTTCTTGGTAAAATGTTTGGAGATAGGAGCACTCTAAAACCAATATTTGTTTAATTTGTCATTCCTTTAGTAATTCCCAATGTCTATTAATGATCTCTTTTATACTTGTGATTTTGTTGGTAAAATCTAATAGTATGGGAAGCATAATATCCTTTTTGTCTTTGCCTTTATATTGTATAAGTTCTTCCCTGTTAATATTTTCCATATTTTTGATTAAAACGTCTATTTTTTTTCCTCATCATATTTTTTCTCTACAAGTTTTTTTTTTCTTTTCAAAGCCCCAGCTCATTCTTAAAAAAAACATATGAGTTTGTATAGTTCCTTTAAGTCTGATGAATTAGCTTTTGGAAATACTATTTAAAGGGACACTGTAGGCACCCAGACCACTTCTGCTCATTGGAGTGGTCTGGGTGCCAACTCCCACTACTCCTAACCCTGCAAGTGTAATTATTGCAGTTTTTTATCAACTGCAATAATTACCTTGCAGGGTTAACTCCACATCTAGTGGCTGTCTAGTAGACAGCCACTAGAGGTCTCTTCCTGGTCCATAGCACAGGAAACCTGTGCTAGAGCGTCGCTGGACGTCCTCACGCTGTGTGAGGACCTCCAGCATCGCTCAAATCCCCATAGGAAAGCATTGAAATTTGTTTTCAATGCTTTCCTATGGGGAGACCTAATGCGCATGCGCGGAATTGCCGCGCATGCGCATTAGGTCTCCTCGGCCGGTGGGCGGGATCAGTCTCGCCGGCCGGCCAATCGGAGCCAGTAGGAGGAGCGGCGCGGAGGAGGAGACAGCGGCGAGGGACATCTCCGCTGCCTCAGGTAAGTGACTGAAGGGGTTTTCACCCCTTCAGTAACTGGGGATTGGTGGGTGGGAGGGAGAGGGACCCTCCAGTGCCAGGAAAACGGATCGTTTTCCTGGCACTGGAGTTTCCCTTTAACCAGGAAGGATAGTGACAGCTGGTAAAATCTATAAAAGTATTGTTATGCATGTTTTTTAGTGTTTTTTGACCATTTTTGACTAATATTTCTAAATCTAAAAACTTTAACCTTTTTTAACAAAAGTTTTACTTTAATTTATTGCCTCTATTATTGGTGTTGAAAAATTTTTCATTTTATAACAAACATTGATACAAACATACATATACATTTTTTACCATTATCTAAACAAATGTATGGATATCATTACACATCATTGTACTTTTAAAGAAGCCCAGTACTATTTCTAATTCTTTAGAGAGAGCCATAAAATTTACACAACATATATAACACCAAATAACTGACATCATACAAACTAAAAACAGCAGCAGAGAGTGGAGAGGAATACATACTTTATAGATTGTTCCGATAGAAGTAGATCATCCTCTACGTGCCAAGGTCATTCCGGCCATGTTTTTATGTCCTCTGTCCTCTTACTAATTCCCTCCCTATCTACTTTTGTACTAAAGTTATTTAAATGAGTGAGGCTTCACTCCATTACCAATTGTTGGTTTATTTGTTTTTTGATCTCACTCCAGGTAGGAGGTTCTAATTGTCTCCACCTACGTGCAAGCACAATTTTAACTGCGACAAAGCAGTGGGTAACAAAAAATTGATCTATTTTAGTTAAATGTGGCCATTTTAAATGGAGAAGAGCAACTTTAGGTGACCTTATAAGCCTGGGGACATCCATTTGTGCAAAACATTCAAACACTGTATTCCAAACTCTGAGAATCTTTGGGCAGTACCAACATATATGAATATATGAGCCCTCCTCTTGATTGCATCTCCAACATACGTTTGGGTTTATCGCTGATATCTTATGTAACTTATCTGGGGTATAATACCATTTCTAAATAACCTTATCAAGGGTCTCTACATAGCTTAAACAATGTATATTTTATTTTACCATGTGGAAACCTTTTGCCCATTCAGTTGTATCAATTTGATGGCCCAGTATTTTTTCCCATCTGGGAATTACCGATATATCCAAGGGAGACATAGATGACACATATTCCATTGATGTTGACAGGGGTCTACTTACAATATCTCTGCTTAATAGACTAGATATCCTAGAAGCATGCTAGCTGTAAGATCCTTTTTATAAGGATCTATAAAGTTTTTAATTCTCAAGTATGAGAATAATTCATTGTTTGGTAGAAAAAAATATGTTTGCAGTCGGGGGAATGATTTGAAATTAATACCATCCATAAGTGGGTTTATCTTTTTTATGACATGTCTTATCCAATTTCTTAGCATAATATTTTCTATGTGATCTTCAATTATCTTGATTTAAAAAAAAATTACAATTATTTTTTCTAGCTTCAACTTTTTCTTTAATCTTTCCACTCTTCCATTAGATTATTTACAATATGTTTGTTTTCCCAACTCTGTTTTAGGTTGTTAGGGGTTTTTAATATTCCATATAGCGGTTCCCCAATTATTCATACTAGTCATATCGCATTCAACTTGATACCAGAATTCTTTCTCATTATTTTGTAGCTGAGATCTATATATATGTGTTAAGATATTAGCTTTATACAGATTTTCTATTAAAGGCTTTCATTAATTCCACCTTTTTTAGTTCTCAATGCTAAGATATTTCTACTTATTGTCAGGGGTCTGCCTTTCCATATAAAGCCATCTAAACTTCTCTGGATCATTGTTATCCATGGAGATGTTACCTTTAAGGGTATCATCTGGAAAAAAGTAAGACCATTTCGGGCAGAACAGTTTCTGATAGTATTTACTCTTCCCCACCATGATATTTCGTGCATTCTCCATTCTTTTAACATTTTATTAGTCTGTCTCAAGAGCCTTAAAAAGTTCACCTCCATCGTCCTCTGGACCTCTCTCACCACTTCAAGACCTAAGTATTCTATACTCCATTTAGCCCAAATGAATTCATAATTATTTTTAATTTGGTCTATATATATATATATATATATATATATATATATATATATATATATCTCTTGCTGTAACATTAGATGCCAGAAATCATTATTACTGATTTATTGGTTTTTAACTTAAAATTAGATACTAGACTATATTCCTTAATTTCATCATCTCATTAGCGCTACTATTGATTCTTTCAGTGATGTCATGTTAATTAAGATATCATCAGCGTGAAGACTAATTTTAGCCTCTACACTGTTGATCCTTAGTCCCTTTATATAATTACAATTTCGGATATTAGCGGTCAATGGCTCTATAGACAAAATAAGAAGAAGAGGAGAGAGAGGACACCCCTGTCTCGTTCCATTAGTGAGGCCGAATCAAGAGGAGCAGATATTAGGGTCTATTACTCTAGCTGAAGCCTTATAATATAAAGTCATTATTGCATGTAAAAATGTCCATGTTATTCCAAATTTTTCCGGTACCAAAGCGAGGAAATCCCACCCGACTCTGTCAAAGGCTTTTTCTGCATCCAATGACAGTCAGGTGTGGGATCCCCTTCTCATTCACATAACCCAGAATGTCAATAATCCTCTTAAAATTTGATGTTGAAGTTCTTTCCAGAACAAAACCCACTTGATCTGGATGGATCAGCTCTCTAATGATAGTTTTCATTCTAGCGGAGAGCACTATAGCATAAGTCTTCACATCAAAGTTAATCAATGAAATTGGGCGATAATTGGTGATTTCTGTTGGATTCTTACCCTGATTTAATATTGGTATAATATTTACTCTTGTCATCTCTTCCGGGAATCCATCCCCCTCTAATATGTCATTAAACACCCTAGTCAGGGCCTCCGAAATACTTATAAAAACAATTGGGAAAACCATTGGGACCTGGGGACTTATATTTTTTCAGATTCTTTATCGCATTTTCTATTTCATCCTTTGTGATAGGTCTATTTAATTGGTCTATTTGTATTTTTTTTAAGGGCGGGGATAGAGGTCTTAGAAAGATACTTATTTATTAGTTCTATTCCAGGTTTAGATTCTACATTATATAGTTTAGAATAATAATCATTAAATGCTCGGCCAACTTTATGTTCTTGAGTTAATCATTAATTGGGGTATTCTATTATCTGTTTGTTTTTTCTTAAATTTTCTAGTGAGCAGTTTATCTGCCCTGTTTCCTCTATAATAGTAGTTTATTTAATTTTTTTTTTAGATTTACTGTTATTCTTTCTGTAATTTTATCTCTAATTAGCTCTTTATTTTTAATAAGTTTGTCTAGAGTACCTTGTGATAGGTTTATTTCATACTCTCTATTCAGTTGATAATGTTCTTGATATAGATTTGATAGTGGTTGTCCGGCTTGTTTCTTTAATCTACTTTGCATTTTTATACAATGGCTGCGAATTACAGCCTTAAAGGCGCACCAAAAGGTGCCCAAAAGTAGTGTCTGTCACATTATTTTCCAGGAAAATTTTGCTATTGTTTGTTCTATAAAATTACAGTTATCTGTATTGAAAGAAAGCATACATCTGCATGTACTTTTCTTACGTGGTTCAGCTGCGTTATCCTCTTAATAGGTAAATTAAGACCCTGCACGTTTACAGACACCAATTTAACCATATTCCTCCTCCCCTGTTTTCCACTCTCTGCTGCTATTCAAACAATAATTAATACATACATATCTATCAATATTTTCTACATATTCATAATGAGGGCTTAGCAGGGACTCATATTCCTTTCTTTTAAGACAGTGAGTTATTCACCAGGATCTTATTTTGCACGATTGATTTTATTTCTATAAAGATTTAATTAAGAAAAATAAAGTTTTCAAAAATTCTGTTAAGCATGTTTCTGAGCCGTTCCCTATTAAAAAATAAATAATATATATAACGGTAGTATAATGCTACATTTTTGTTCCTTTTGTTTCCATTCTGAATTGTTGATTCCTCCCAGTCTGCCATAAAGATGATGGAATAATTGGGATCAAATCTTGTCCCCATCTCTGTGCCTTTTAGTTGTAAAAAGAAAGAGTCATAAGCCCAATTAATTATTTTTAAATCATATTAAAACCTTCTAAGATAACACCAGTTTGTATTTAGGTGATATAACCTTGTCTCTCTAAAATATTAGGAACTGATGCACACCCAACTTTATAAAGAATAATCATTTATAGAGATTGAACATCACTTGTTATAGTTCACTCCCATCCCCTTACATCATTAGGCTGCCTTATAGATATCCTAGGTAGCAATATAATCAAACAGATATGTGATCACATAATCACATCGGCACCATGCAATAGTACACCTTTGCCCACTTTTTTTTGTTCTCTTAACCCCTTAAGGACCAAACTTTTGGAATAAAAGGGAATCATGACATGTCACACATGTCATGTGTCATTAAGGGGTTAAACCCCTTTTTTATTCCATTGCTTGCTTTTTTTATTCCTTTTATTGTTTAAACACTATTAAAGTTTCCATTTTTATTTCCCACTTTGTGAGAGTTTTGTGTGAAACTATCCTGAGGTTTGTGTTGTAGGCCATATGACCTGTGACCCAGCAACATTTTGGAACAACCCCACAAAATAATATGTAATAATATTTATTGGGTTTCATTTTTAATTGCATTTGAATGTATACAAACTGTTAAATATAAATTCCTATTTTTATAATGTCTTACTCTGATTTTACAATACATATAAATGTTCTGTTGTTTAGGTCTTGTGTTGATGAAATCACGTGACCGCAACATTCTAATTGTATTTCCTGCTATATATGGAGTGTTGGTCCAACTGTAACACTTTGAAAAAAATCTTGTTTGGTGAAACACTTCCAAAAGTGTTGCAATTGTACAATATTTTTTTTTTTAAATTGATTGTGTGTTAAAATAAAGCTAATTTCATAACCCTTTGGACATCACTTTCCTTGGTGGGGAATATATCACCTATGTTGTTTGGATTGAGCAAAACCCATTTTTGCTCCATCTCTGTAAGTGATTTTCTTTTCATTAATATTAATGTAATATTACTAATTACACAGTTAATATTAGTAATTAATATCATAGTATACATTATATTTTGTTGATGTTTGTTTTATTGCATAACATACACACAGAGAGGAACTTTGCTCACCAGTACCCCAGAGTGGTGATTATACCAGTCCATGCTACATTTCAGGAGCCAATATATAAGTTCCATAACATGTGAGTGTATTTTAATTTTATATTATTTTATCTACACTATCCAAACATACTACACTAATTTAGTCCATCTGTATTTTTTTTTAATTTTTTATACATTCCGGATTACTGATTGGAACCAAGTGATTTAACAATAATTTAAAAGCGGGGATTGTACCGCCCACGTGCATAGATGCAGAGCTTTTGAAAGCTCCAAAAATTTTTAAATACATTTCTAATTAATTTCACCATCCCACATTATTAAGAAAACTACACTGTATAGTTCTCAATCTTTCCATTATTGTTACATATACTACTGGACCCCATTGTGAGGTGCTATTCTACCACCTACCCCTGTAGTCTCACTGCTCAATTCACTGCCATTTTGGAGTTAAATCACTTTGTTTATGCAGCCCTAGTCATACCTCTCTGCATGTGACTTGCACAGCCTTCCTAAACACTTTATGAAAAGAGTCATCTAATGTTACACTTCCTTTATTGCAAATTTTGTTTTCATTTAGAATTTCTTATCTCCAGCTCTGTTAATAGCTTGCTACACATTGCAGGAGCCTCCAGTGTGTGATTAAAGTTCAATTCAGAGCAGGAGATTGTAGCGGAGAGCCGATCTTTCACAGCTATTCTCCACTAGAGATCCCAGGGAGGCTCAGGAACAAGGTGATGGTAAATCCACAGGCAAGGTTTCCAGCAGGTAAAGTAATACAGCAGTATCCCAACAGCAATCCCAATAACTGGACGACACACAGTTTCAGGAGCAGAACTAACTAGCTTTATTCCACAGTGCCTTATAAAGCCCTCTCCCATGCAAGGGAGGAGGTTCTATCAATCAATACATTGTCCAATCTGTGAACAGTAACCTCCCACACATCTCCTCCCCTCCTCTAGCATCATAATCCCCTTATAATGTACATGAATTTCCACAGTTTCTGGATGTACCCCTAAACGTAGGGGTACCCCTTTAAGAATGGTATCCCCTGGTAGCCCTGATCTGGGTGAGCAACATACTCAAAAATCACCCAGATCGGACCAGGGGTTCGGGAGTTATGACTAGGTGTAGTTTTGACCGACCGCTGGGGTGAAGTGTCCGAAAACAGTTCCATGTATTTTGGCCCTGCGGTTGGTCACAAACAGGAGAATATAAACAGGCAAATTATTGATGTTCTGTAGCCTGACGAGGATTCGGATGAATCCCCCAGTTCGTGGGGTTCTTTCTACCGAATAGCGGGCCGTTCGGTAGTTTCCCCACGAAGTATTGGGAGTCTGGAGGTCTCAGCGGTGTTTGCCTAGTCAAGTGTCCGATTTCGGCAGTCTAAGATGGCCGCCGCCACGTGTTCGTATCCCGAATGGCGGCCACCCAGAGAACAAAGACCACACTGCACGGATAGTTAATTACCCGTTTGCAACATTGTTGCAAACGGTAATTGAAGACACACTTTACACAAGGTGGTCTGGTTGTTCGGTAGTTTCATTCCCTTGTTTTATTCGAATGATTCTACCGAACAACCAGAGGAATACAGTAGTTTACACACATTAACTGGCAATATAAACGAATACAATTATTCCCATGAATGTTGTAGGACAGCCCAGTACCAATCCGCTACACTGCTCCCCCTTGCCCACAAGCCGGCATACACAGTCTGATCCAACACGGATCGGCTTGGGGATGTCCGGGGGCTCACGGATCATTTTTCTAGGTCAGTTTGTCTTGACAACCCGTCAGCATTTCCATTCTGCTTACCCGGCCGGTACTGGATATTAAAGTCAAAAGGCTGTAGCGCCAAACTCCAGCGCAGCAGCCTGGCGTTGTCCCCAGCCACCCGGTTCAGCCAGACTAACGGGTTGTGATCCGTGAGCAAGGAAAAGGGCTGTCCATACAGATAGGGCTGCAGTTTCTTTAGGGCCCACACCACAGCCAGGCATTCCTTTTCGATGGCGGCGTAGCTTACTTCTCGAGGTAACAGTTTGCGACTGATGTACGCCACAGGATGCTCTCCGCCATCGGCCCCGACTTGGCTCAGTACTGCCCCCAATCCAAACATAGAAGCGTCTGTGTGAACAAGAAATCGTTTAGTTGGATTGGGAGCTGCCAAGACAGGGGCATTTATCAGTGCATTTTTCAATTGTTGGAATGCCTGCTCACACTCCGGGGTCCAGTTTACTTGGCGGGGAAGGTTTTTACGGGTCAGGTCAGTGAGGGGTTTGGCCAGGGCACTGTAATTGGGGACAAACTTCCTGTAATACCCCGCTGTCCCTAGAAACGCTAAAACCTGGGTCTTAGTCCTAGGGGTGGGCCACTGGGCTACAGCCTCTACTTTGGCGGGTTCGGGTTTCTATTTGCCGCACCCTACTCTATGCCCCAGGTACTGCACCTCAGCCATTCCTATACTACACTTGGCCGGCTTCAGGGTCAAACCTGCTTCCCTTATCCTATCTAGCACAGCTCCTATGTGAGCTAAATGTTCCTGCCACGTATTGCTAAAAATAGCAATATCGTCCAGGTAGGCACAGGTATAGTCCTGAAATCCATCCAGGAGTCGATCCACCATCCTTTGGAAGGTGGCTGGGGCGTTTTTCATCCCAAATGGCATGACCTTAAACTGGTACAAGCCAAATGGGGTGACAAAGGCCGACTTCGGGATGGCGTCTGGGGCCAGGGGAATTTGCAAATATCCTTTACACAAGTCAATAGTGGTGAGGTATTGGCCCCTGGCCATTCTGTCCAGTAACTCGTCTATCCGGGGCATCGGATAGGCGTCGGACACGGTCTTCTCGTTCAATCTCCTATAGTCCACGCAGAAGCGAGTCGTACCGTCTCGCTTTGGTACGAGGACTACAGGAGATGCCCAAGGACTGTCTGGGGGTTCAATCACCCTCAGTTGGAGCATCTCATCGATCTCCTTACGCATGTTTGCCCTCACCGCTTCTGGGATGCGGTAGGGGGTCTGACGCATGGGTAGTTGCCCTGGGGTCTCGACCCGGTGAGTTGCCAGAGGCGTGTATCCAGGTACATTAGAGAACGTGTCTCGTTTCTCCTCTAATAGTTGCTGTACCTCGATCCGCTCCTGTGGGCTCAGCCGATCTCCCAGTGCAACCTCCCCTAAATCCCCAGACAGCTGCCCATCCCCCAGTAAATCGGGGAGGGGTAAGCTGTCAAACTCTTCCGTGTTGGGTGCACATATGGCGGTCACCTCCTCGGCGCGCTCTTGGTAGGGCTTCATCATGTTCACATGGAGCATGCGTCGCCCCCCAGTCCCTGTGCAGGGGCCTATAATATAGGTGGTGTCACATCTTTGTTCCACCACCCTATAGGGTCCCTGCCAGGCGGCCTGTAGCTTATCATGTCGGACAGGTTTTAAAATCAGTACTTTCTGCCCGACCTGAAAGCTACGGTCCCTGGGTCCCCGATCATACCACGTGCGCTGGCGGGTCTGGGCCGCCTGAAGGTTTTCCCTTACCGTCTTGGTCAAGGCTTCTAGGCGGTCTCGAAAGGCCAGCACATATGGTATGATGGGGGTGCCATCTGCGCTCCGGTCTCCCTCCCAATGCTCTCTAATAAGATCTAATGGACCTCTGACCCTCCTCCCAAACAGTAGTTCAAACGGGGAGAACCCCGTGGATTCCTGCGGCACCTCCCGGTATGCGAACAGGAGGTGCGGCAGGAATCGTTCCCAGTCCTTGTGGGTCTCTGCGAAGGTTCGGAGCATCTGCTTCAAGGTACCATTGAATCGTTCGCAGAGCCCGTTCGTCTGGGGGTGGTAAGGGGCACTGATAATAGGCTTAATGCCACAGATCCTCCAGAGGTGTTGGGTGAATTCTGCGGTAAATTGGGTGCCCTGATCCGAGATAATCTCCCTGGGTAATCCCATCCGGGAGAATATCCGCATGAGGGCATCCGCGACCGTTTCAGCGTGGATGTTGGTCAGAGCCACTGCCTCTGGATACCTGGTGGCATAATCTACTACCGTTAAAATATACCTTTTTCCTGACGGGCTAGCTTTATTGAGGGGGCCTATCAGATCCACCGCTATTCGGCTAAAAGGTTCCTCAATTATGGGTAAGGGGTGAAGTTTAGCCTTCCTGCGGTCTCCCCTTTTTCCCACTCTCTGGCAGGTATCACATGTCGTGCAATATCTGCGTACTTCCTGGCTAATCCCTGGCCAGAAGAAACTTTGGGTCAGTCTGTACCTGGTGTGACTAACCCCTAGATGTCCGGATAGCGGAATATCATGCGCTATCCGGAGTAATTCAGCCCGGTACCGCTGCGGTACCACTAACTGTCTCATCACTATCGGGTCTGACCCCGTAATCTGTTTGCCTGTTTCCCTGTACAAAAGCTGTTTATCCCAGACAAATCTCTCTCCCTCCCCCCCAGGGGAGCCCGTGACAACCTTGTCCCTATACACCTGAAGCGTGGGGTCTGTTGCTACTTCCGCTACAAATTCATTAGGTGGGGCCCAGGGGACACATTCTAGAGGAGGGGTAGGATTGCTTACCTGGACCTCCGGCAGTGTGTTGTGGTCCTGGGTGCGGGCCTGTTGTCGGGTGACCACAGGGTTGACCTCTCCTGTGGTGGGCATCTGGGGCTCAAAAGCAGAAGTGAGCCTCCCCAGATCGTTCCCTAATAAAACCTCCGCCGGTAACTGCGGCATCAACCCCACCTCCACGTGCCCTGTCCCCGCTCCCCAATGTAAATGTACCCTTGCTGTAGGTAGCCGGTACACCGCTCCCCCGGCTACCCGGACGGCTACAGTTTTGTTCAGTTTTGCCTGATCCGAAATCAGGTGGCTCTGTACCAGAGTGATGGTACTGCTGTACCATTCAGATATACGGTCTGTCGATGATGCTGTAGATTGTCCACATTGGCCTGGACAGGATCTGCCTCGTGCAGTACCTCCCATTGTTCCACAGTGGTAATGGGAACTGCAGAACCATACGGGGTGGCAACTAGGTCCTGGTAGTGGTGGGCTGAGGCTGCCCTTGGTGGGGGTGGGCCTGGACGAATCCAGGTGGAACGGTCCCGCAGCTGTGGGCATTCCCTTTTATAATGTCCCCACTTCTGGCAGTGATAGCAGGGGCCAGCGGTGGGCTGGCGGAACCGTGGCTGTGCAGCGGGTGGTGGGGGTGGTGGTAGTTGTCTCGGTGGAGCTGGGGTGTAGGTGGTTCCCCCAAATGTTTTAAAAGTTGCTTTTGGAGCTGCAGGTTTTTGTTGCCTGCGTGCATCCGGGTAGTCATCTGCTTTTCTGGCAGCCTCGGTGAGGGAGGTAGGGTTTCTGTCCCTTACCCATTCCTGGACCTCACTGGTTACTCCCTCATAGAACTGCTCCATCAGCAACATCTGTATTACGTCCTCCATAGACCGTGCCCCGCTAGCTTGCACCCACCCGAGTGCTGCCCTCTGTAATCGGCATGCCCACTCTGCGTGTGAGTCTTTCTCTACTTTCTTTAAATCCCGGAATCTCCGCCGGTATGCTTCTGGTGTTATAGCATACCTGGCAAGTATAATTTCTTTTACTTTACTGTATTTCCGTATTTCGTCATTAGGTACAGTCCGATATGCCTCTGCTGCCCTCCCGGTTAACCTTCCGGCCAAAATAGGTACCCAGTCTTCTGTGTTAATTTTATGCAGTGCACACAGTCTCTCAAAATCTTGCAGAAAAGCGTCTATATCTTCCTCTGCCTCCACATATGTTTTAAAAGCCTGGTATGGTATCTTAGGCTTACCTTCTTGTGGTACATTATTTGCAGAGCTTTGTTCCTGGACTGTTGTCGCCTGTGTCCTCATGACGAATTCTTGCACCTCGGTCACCGTCCTGGCAATAATTTCCGCTGAGGGGTTTTCCCCATAAAGGGATAGCCTGAATCGAACCTGCCACCGTAATTCCGAGTCTTGTGGTGTTTCTCCCAGCTCCCTCTGTGCAGGAACTGAATCGCCCTCCATTCTGTACTCTGCCATAAGTTCTGTAACAAGTACTGCTTTCTTTTTTTTGCTGGCTTGTATACCCCTTGCCTCTAGGAGGTCCTTTAGTGTGGAGCGTTTTAGCGCAGAAAAATCAATCTCCATCCGTGCTCCATTTATGCTTGTTCCTCTGTGAGTCTGGATCCCAGCGCTGCCAACCAATGTAGTGGAGAGCCGATCTTTCACAGCTATTCTCCACTAGAGATCCCAGGGAGGCTCAGGAACAAGGTGATGGTAAATCCACAGGCAAGGTTTCCAGCAGGTAAAGTAATACAGCAGTATCCCAACAGCAATCCCAATAACTGGACGACACACAGTTTCAGGAGCAGAACTAACTAGCTTTATTCCACAGTGCCTTATAAAGCCCTCTCCCATGCAAGGGAGGAGGTTCTATCAATCAATACATTGTCCAATCTGTGAACAGTAACCTCCCACACATCTCCTCCCCTCCTCTAGCATCATAATCCCCTTATAATGTACATGAATTTCCACAGTTTCTGGATGTACCCCTAAATGTAGGGGTACCTCTTTAAGAATGGCGAATTATTGATGTTCTGTAGCCTGACGAGGATTCGGATGAATCCCCCAGTTTGTGGGGTTCTTTCTACCGAATAGCGGGCCGTTCGGTAGTTTCCCCACGAAGTATTGGGAGTCTGGAGGTCTCAGCGGTGTTTGCCTAGTCAAGTGTCCGATTTCGGTTCCAGACACTCGACAGCAAAACACCGCTGTTCGGCAGTCTAAGATGGCCGCCGCCACGTGTTCGTATCCCGAATGGCGGCCACCCAGAGAACAAAGACCACACTGCAACATTGTTGCAAACGGTAATTGAAGACACACTTTACACAAGGTGGTCTGGTTGTTCGGTAGTTTCATTCCCTTGTTTTATTCGAATGATTCTACCGAACAACCAGAGGAATACAGTAGTTTACACAAATTAACTGGCAATATAAACGAATACAATTATTCCTATGAATGTTGTAGGACAGCCCAGTACCAATCCGCTACAGAGATAAAAACGTTTAAAGTTTTTACATCTGTTTTCATGCAGGCTCTGTCAATCATAGCCAGGGGAGGTGTGGCTAGGGCTGCATAAACAGAAACAAAAGTGATTTAACTCCTAAATGGCAGATAATTGGACAGTGAGACCGCAAGAGCATGATCTATACACCAAAACTGCTCCATTAAGCTAAAATTGTTTTGGTGAGTATAGTGTCCCTTTAAAAATAAAATATACGTAGAAAAACTTAAAATGTATTAATATATATATTCCAATACAAAATGTAACATATATATGTAATTTCATTCTTTTATTGTTTTAGGTGGTGAGTAGTGATGTCGCGAACATAAAATTTTCGGTTCGCGAACGGCGAACGCGAACTTCCGCAAACGTTCGCGAATCGGCGAAACGGGCGAAACGCCATAGACTTTAATGGGCAGGCGAATTTTAAAACCCACAGGGACTCTTTCTGGCCACAATAGTAATGGAAAAGTTGTTTCAAGGGGACTAACACCTGGACTTTGGCATGCCGGAGGGGGATCCATGGCAAAACTCCCATGGAAAATTACACAGTTGATGCAGAGTCTGGTTTTAATCCATAAAGGGCATAAATCACCTAACATTCCTAAATCAAAATGGATATGGATTGACACCTGACATATGACATATTGACACCTTGACATATGGATTGACACCTGTTCTCAGAGACCCTGATACACACTGACACAGAGCAGAATAGGGACTGTTCCCCCTACATAGGGTCACTTGGCAGATATGGATTGACACCTATCCTAAGGATCCCTGATACACACTGACACAGAGCAGAATAGGGACTGTTCCCCCTACATAGGGTCACTTGGCAGATATGGATTGACACCTATCCTAAGGATCCCTGATACACACTGACACAGAGCAGAATAGGGACTTTTTCCCCTACATAGGGTCACTTGGCGAATATGGATTGACACCTGTCCTCAGGGACCCTGATACACACGGGGGGGGGACCTACTGTCCTCCCCCCTCCCCCGGCCCCCACCTCTGCGCGGTGGGTGGGGGCCATAAAAATAATAAGGGGGGGACCTACTTTGCTCCCCCCGGCCCCCACCCCTACGCGGTGCGTGGGGGCCATAAATAACAATGGGGGGACCTACTGTCCTCCCCCCACCTCCACCCCTGCGCGGTGGGGGCCATGAAAATAATGTTGAATTTTTCTTTACAGGTTAGTTCTTTTATCCCCCCCTCACTATTTTTTAGGGTGAGGGAGGTAGGTAGGGGGTAACTTCTTTTGGGGTGGAGGGTGGGTGACTAGGGGCTTGGGGACCCCTAGTCACCTTTGATTGGGAGGGATTTTTATTTGGGGCCCCCACCCACCATTCAGGGGTGGGAGCTGGGGGGGGACAGTAGGTCCCCCCCTTATTGTTTTTTTACGGCCCCCATCCACCGCTCAGGGGTGGCGGCCAGGGGGGAGGACAGTAGGTCCCCCCTCATTATTTTTATGGCCCCCACCCACCGCGCAGGGGTGGGGGCCAGGGGGGGGAGGACAGTAGGCCCCCCCTCATTATTTTTATGGCCCCCCACCCACCGCGCAGGGGTGAGGGGAGGACAGTAGGTCCCCCCATTGTGATTTATGGCCCCCACCCACCACGTAGGGGTGGGGGCGGGGGGGAGGACAGTAGGTGTCCCCCCCAGTGTGTATCAGGGTCCCTGAGGACAGGTGTCAATCCATATCTGCCAAGTGACCCTATGTAGGGGGAACAGTCCCTATTCTGCTCTGTGTCAGTGTGTCTGGAGGGAGTATCAGCAGTAACACAGGGTGTCTGGAGGGAGTATCTGCAGTAACACAGAGTGTCTGGGGGGAGTATCTGCAGTAACAGAGTGTCTGGAGGGAGTATCTGCAGTAACACAGAGTGTCTGGAGAGAGTATCTGCAGTAACACAGAGTGTCTGGAGGGAGTATCTGCAGTAACACAGAGTGTCTGGGGGAGTATATGCAGTAACACAGAGTGTCTGGAGGGAGTATCTGCAGTAACACATAGTGTCTGGTGGGAGTATCTGCAGTAACATAGAGTGTCTGGAGGGAGTATCTGCAGTAACACAGAGTGCCTGGGGAAGTATCTGCAGTAACACAGGGTGTCTGGAGGGAGTATCTGCAGTAACACAGAGTGTCTGGGGGAGTATCTGTAGTAACACAGAGTGTCTGGAGGGAGTATCTGCAGTAACACAGGGTGTCTGGAGGGAGGACCTGCAGTAACACAAAGTGTCTGGGGGGAGTATCTGTAGTAACACAGAGTGTCTGGAGGGAGTATCTGCAGTAACACAGAGTGTCTGGAGGGAGTATCTGCAGTAACACAGAGTGTCTGGGGAAGTATCTGCAGTAACACAGAGTGTCTGGGGAAGTATCTGCAGTAACACAGAGTGTCTGGAGGGAGTATCTGCAGTAACACAGAGTGTCTGGAGGGAGTATCTGCAGTAACACAGAGTGTCTGGAGGGAGTATCTGCAGTAACACAGATTGTCTGGGGGGAGTATCTGCTTGTAACATTTATATGCACACAAAAAAAAAATAATACATTGAAAAAAAAAAAAGAATGCAGCTTCCGAATGAATCTTAAATGGATGCTGTCCAGATGGGAGGGTCTGGAAGGGAGGGTCTGCTGCTGATTGGCTGGAATGTGTCTGCTGAATGTGAGGTACAGGGTCAAAGTTTACTCAATGATGACGAATAGGGGGCGGACCGAACATCGCATATTATGATATCATCAATGAAAGTATTGTTTTTGTGTGAAAAATGCAAAACAAAAAAACTTTAGGCAGGGTTTGTGGCCCTAACGTAGATGCTAATAAAGACTGGACATTTGAATACCCTGGGTTGTCTACTTTTGAAAATAGTATGCCTTGATGGGGTAATTTTCATTTCTGGCTACCATACAGTCTTAAAGACAACATATCACTGTAGACATCACTGTACACAAATATGATTGTTTTAGAGCAGTAAAACGTATAATGACAATATAATCGGTGAAAGGGGCTACTAGAAATAACTGGACATACCCCATTTTGAATACCCTGGGATACCCTACTTTTGCAAATGGTATGTATTTTGCAATTGATGGGTGTAATTGTCATTCCATACAGTTTCAAAGACAATATATGACCAGTAAACAAACAAAAAAAAAAAATGTGTGAAAACTAAAGTGAGTGTTCTTTATTTGACCCTGTAACTTTCCAAAAGACCATGAAACCTGTATATGAGGGGCATCGCTGTATCGGTGGGACATTACAGCATATAAATATGTGTGTTTTGTTGCAGTAAAAGTTAACAATATTAGGACATTCATAGATAAAATACCTTGCAGAAGTTGGAAAATAGCAACAATTCTTAATTTCTCAACTTTAAAAAAAATAAAAAAATCATATTAAATTGTGTTCCATATATAAATAGTTGATGTGAAACAAAAGCCCTATTTCATAATATGAAAGAGATAAATTATGGTTGAACAGACTTATAGCTCAAATTTCAGGTTTTGATTTGATCAGAACTTGTACAATTGCCTCTGTCCTTGAGGGGTTAAAGATTTATGGCAACAATGTTTTGACGTATATTGTTGTTTTTTTTTTCCCCAATAATGTTGATAACTCCTTAATCCAAATATATTACTTCATCCCCCTGTCTCAATGGGAAAATAGTGTTAGTAGAGTATGGAAATGTATTCTAATTGCAAACACCACAGAAAGCACATGATATATATTGCACTGTGCTTCCAGCCAACACTTTTCATTGTTACAATCTTCTGATTAATTTGCTAATTAAATATCATTTATATCACACATTTATTTATCAACATACCACACATGCAACTCCATCTTGCTCTTCTAAAGCTTTTTTCTATGTAGAACAAAAGGCCTCCGTGTGAATATAATGTTATTTTCCCTTCTTTGACACCAGGAAGAATGCTAAGGGCCTACTGAAATAAAACAATCTGCTGATAAATACTCACTGGTGACAATTCATCGTGTTGGTAACAATGGATGCAGCATATGGCTGAATACCCAGCTGGCAGCTTTGAATGCAGCAATGAAGCTATCAGGTTTTCCTTTCATAGGTGACTCTTACCTTCCCTACAGGTTTCCCAAATTGAAAATTAAATCCTTGTTACCTGACAGACACAAAACAGCAGTGAACTGACCAGACACTCCAAAAATGTCATATGAAGCTTTGCTGATTATTTCTCATTGTAAATCCATTTTACTTCTTGCCTCTCTACCAGTCTTGAAATAATGTTGAACTGATTAACCCCCCTGGGGCCTTTTAAAGAGGCATTTAAACTCTAATGATCACATCACTTTTTCATCAAATAGGCCTTTGGTACTCTGCTTCACTTTGACATCTCTAGTACACTTAGAGCTAAAGTACCTGTAGAGTCATTCACTTCAGTATCCCAGGAATGGAATTGGTGCAGACAACAAAACAGAGTTTGTGGCAAAATGCAGTGAAATACACAAAGATGGTGATGCCAATAAATGATGCCAGTGCGGGTATATGAAATTAAGCAATTTGTACCTAAAAAATACAAATGTTTCACAGGTTTTTATATTTGTTCGTCAATGGTTTTGTCAGCAAAAAAGATAGCTTTGAAAGAAATAATCTTTCCGACTCAGAGTTAAAGGACCACTATAGTGCCAGGAAAACATACTTGTTTTCCTGGCACTATAGGGTCTCTACGTCCTCCCAACCCTTAGGGTCCCCCTCCCGCAGGGCTCTAGGGTGAGGAAGGGGTTAAACACATACCTTTTCTCCACCCCCAGGCTCCCTCGGCGGTGGGGACTCTCCGCCACCTTTCCCCGTCATCGGCTGAATGCGCATGCACGGCCCGAGCCGCATGTGCATTCAGCCAGTCCACAGGAAATCATTCTCAATGCTTTCCTATGGACACTGGCGTCTTCTCACTGTGAAAATCACAGTGAGAAGCGCGGAAGCGCCTCTAGCGGCTGTCAATGAGGCAGCCACTAGAGGCTGGATTAACCCATAGGTAAACATAGCAGTTTCTCTGAAACTGCTATGTTTACAGCAGAAAGGGTTAATCCTATATGGACCTGGCACCCAGACCACTTCATTAAGCTGAAGTGGTCTGGGTGCCTATAGTGGTCCTTTAACTATTGACAGAATCCACAGACTCCCAAAACCAGAAACAATTCCAAAAGATGTCCCTAGTGACGTGATGGCTAGGGGGTGCACGTCTACCATATAAAGGAAGGATTTTTAACAGCTTTAAGAAATAAGAAATTACCTGCAAAATTGCAACACATTAAAGTATTTCAGGATTTCTCATCCCACACCATAACAAAAAGAAAAGAATACCAACAATTTACTTCAGAACTGCGCAAACGTAACATCCGTTATAGTTGGGGATTCCCGATTAAAATTATTTTCGCAACAATGGCCAAAATTACATTATTACCTCACCAGAAGAAGGATTAGAAATATTAGATGCTCTAGTACCAACTCAAGTACTATCCACTCAGCAGCCAACAAGAAAAATAAGAAAAAAAGAACGACGCAATGAAAAAAATGTAATATAATTGTGATTTTAGTTTGTTAAGCATTATATGTAATTTCTGTTGTCACATTATTGTTCCATAGTAATAGTAATAAGTAGTGAAAAAGGAAAACAATATTAAAACAAGTACAAGTACTTATATATGTTATATGTTTAATAATAATATATTTAATAACATCAGGCGTTTTTTTTTTCTCATAACATAATTTATTTTGTTAGAAACATAAGAGGATTTCATAATTAATATATAGGTATAGCCAATACAGTTAACAAAATATAGTATACATGTAATGAGGTCTTAAATAATATTTTTATACATATATTTTTTTTCAACTTAATAAATATAGATATACATATACAGTTTATAATTTATTTTATCGATATGAATTAAGTCAAATTCATAGTTTATACAAATTTGTTACATTGAAATCATACATTTGCTTGTTTGAAACCGACAAAAGCACTTAACATTAGGGTGGATTTGTTTCTTGTAAATATTCAGTTGAATATAAACTATAGTGTGTTAAGGGGGGAAAGAGAGAAGAGGGAAAGGATAAACTACCAAATGTGAATGAAATGACACTTATAAATACTTATAAATTATAGTTAAATAAAATAATATCATCAATTGTGGAAGGGAGGGGAAAATGGAAAATAATTAGTTTAATTCATGTTTAATTTATAATAAAAATAACAAATAATTTAAATGTAAAATATTTATATTTAACTATTTATATTACATTTATTGATAGTACTGATCATATTATCCTACAACAATTCCCCTCCCGCTCTCGCCCCCTTTTTTTTTTTGTAGCAACTGATTGTTTTTTTATTCATATAATTTATTATTTTATGTCCTTAATGTCACTACTCTTTCTCCCCACATGGGCCTGTATAATTTTAAAGAGGGAATAACGTTTAATTTCCCTCTTAAGGCCTATCTTTTTGTATATATTTTTTTAATTCTTTTATTTTCCCCTTTTTATGGGACTTTTGCCCCACTTTTCATTCTTATTTATTCACAAAAATTTAATTTGTAATACCGACAAAATAATTACTGACCCTGACGGACACTATATAATTTGGATAGGTACGATATAATGGTGTGCGTTATATTCTGGCAAATGTATAATTTCCTAACTTTGGACAATATCGTTTTTTGAAAAAATTCTCACAAAAATTATCAAGAATGTCCAGGGTAGATTGATCATTAGAGGAGATATGAACTTTGTGCTGGATTCTAATCAAGATATCGTTAGGGAAACTAAAAATCCTTTTTAAAATTATAGAAGCGAACAATTAGCAAATCTATGTTCCAAATTTCTTTTCTCTCAAGGATTATTTGATGCTTGGGGAATCCAACATGAAAAGGAAAAAAAAAAAACATGTACACCCGCATAGACAGGTTTTCGACAAATTAACAAAATATATCTTATATAATTAATGTCCAATATTTTGGACATTAATTGGTCAGACCACGCACCCATTATACTTCATCTAGAGTCTTCCTGATTAAACCCAAACAAACAATGGCATCTTAGTGACTACTTAGTCACAGGTTTGGAAAACAGGATGCTTGTTGAAAAAGTAATTAAAAATTATTTTAAAGAAAATTCGGACCCACATTTACTTAATGTAAAGTAATAGAATTAGCACCGTAAGTCCAGTGTGGTGGATCCAGGAGCTGGTTCACTAGAAAAGGCTTTGATTAAAATTTCACTAATGTGGGCACATAATTAGTGTGTAATAACACAATAATATATGGTGTATACGTCTTTAAATCTGTAGAGACAGAATGAGTGAAGTATATACCAAATAATATGCTTTGTAATACAAAGATATAAACCTTATGGGATAGAGATACAGTATAAATGACTGTATTCCATAATGCAATAAAATCTGTAAAAACTAATAAAATCCAATGAATTAAAAATGATGGATGAAAATTAGAAATAGTACAAAGTTTATTAGACAAAAGTGACTGTGCCAAAGCATTCAAAATACTAGAATATATAAAGAATAAAAATATATAAAAATATATAAATATATAAAAATATAAAATATATAAACAAATATATATAGAATTTATATATTTTTGATATATTTTTATATATTTTTATTCTTTATATATTCTAGTATTTTGAATGCTTTGGCACAGTCACTTTTGTCTAATAAACTTTGTACTATTTCTAATTTTCATCCATCATTTTTAATTCATTGGATTTTATTAGTTTTTACTGATTTTATTGCATTATGGAATACAGTCATTTATACTGTATCTCTATCCCATAAGCTTTATATCTTTGTATTACAAAGCATATTATTTGGTATATACTTCACTCATTCTGTCTCTATAGATTTAAAGACGTATACACCATATATTGTGTTATTACACACTAATTTTACACTAATCTTATTACAATATAGGAAGCAGTTCCTTATACTGTTCTCCTATACACAAAGTGGTTCAAATCTTTTCCTCATAAAGTATAGCATTTGGCGTGTATCAAATTGATTCTGTTTTTAGCAGATTTAAAGGTATACACACCATATATACAAGTGTTGATATTTATCCTGGATTTCTTGAAATATGTGCCCACATTAGTGAAATTTTAATCAAAGCCTTTTCTAGTGAACCAGCTCCTGGATCCACCACACTGGACTTACGGTGCTAATTCTATTACTTTACATTTTTAGACAGATTTCTGGTGAAATTTCTGCCTATATCCAGTCTTGAGCATTTCATTACAAGTCAGACTCCCTCATCCCTGTGTGTTGCACTAGGCATACCAGACTAACCTAATTTTATCCACATTTACTTAATACTTAATTATGGAATGCCCATAAAGCAGTAATAAGAGGACATTTTATACAAAGGGCTTCCTATCTGAAGACAATTAGAACAAAAACAATTACAAGAATTAGAAAAATAATTATATACATTAAATCAGACTAATAAAATGAACCCATCTTCGTCTTTGGCTTCAAAAATCTCTGAAGTAAAAAAAAATTAACTCCTTCCAATTGGAGCACACAGCATTGATGTTAAAGAGATTGAAATTATTATTTTTTTATTCAAAAAGTAACAAGGCATCTACATTATTATTACATTATCTAAATTGTGGCATGAAAAAATCTCAATCCAGAAATGAACATCTTGTTGTAAATGATGAAGTTGAAAAAGTTACATTCCCTATTAAAATAAGTAATACATTTATTTGCTAAATATTAAAAAAAATTATATAATTTGGCATTTAATCCTAATATTGTTCAGCCCACAACATAAATAATAAAATAATTTCTGGATAAAGTCCCTTTGAAAAAAAATTACAGCAGAAAAATTTAATATTCTAAATTCACCCATATCACAAATAGAAATTTTAAAAGTAAATACAATACCTACAGGTAAAGCTCCGGGACCTGATGGTTTTTCCATGATATATTATAGGTATTTCTCTACTATATTGACACCATACTTAACTAGATTATTTAACAAATATTGGACAACAGGTGTAATGCCAGAAGAGGTCTCATGTGTACAAATAATAACACTACCCAAACCTGTTAAAAATCCTAGAACTTGCCAAAATTTTCAGCCAACATCTCTGATCAATAATGACACAAAAATGTACTCCAAAATATTGGCAAATAGATTATCTCAAATTCTTGCATCAGTAATTGACTATGATCAGGTGGGTTTTGTTTTAAATCATCAGGCCCCAGATAGTACAAGGCGTTATATAAATTTAATACATCAAATCAAACTAAATCACACCTTTTTTGCTCTTATCTTTAGATAGATAGGATACATTGGGGCTTTTTGAGAGAAGTTATGTCGCGATTTAATATTCCAGAACTTTTCATTAGGGCTGCGTTTGCTCTATATTGTTCTCCTATAGCAGAGATGGCAAACCTGTGGGACATGTGCCACAGCTGGCACGCCGAGCCCTCTCTGTGGGCACACAGCCATAAGTCACCGGATCGCTTATGGGGGCGCCGCTGACACCGGTCGGAAGCCTTAGGCTCCCCCAGATGGCAATGCAGAGTAGACACCTGCCTGCCCAAAACGGCAGGCGCCTACTTAACTTTCATATCATTGGTGGGTGAGTGGGATGGAGGGCTGCGAGGGAGCACTGACTTACCTGCTTTTCCAGCACTGCTCCCTCTGCTGATGCCGCCGGGAGACTGGAAATTACGTAAATCAGGCGACACTGCCTGATTGACATCATTTCAGGGAGGAGGATGACGAGGACAGAGAAGGACAGAGGAGAATTAGTTTGGACAACTGTAGGTGTTGTTTTTTCTAAACTTAAACCTCAATATTCAGGTTTAATTGCCGTGTTGGCACTTTGAGGAAAAAAAGTTGGCATGGTTTGGGTACTCGGGCTCAAAAAGGTTCACCATCACTGTACTATAGCAACTGGTTTCGTCTCTGAAAGTTTTTAACTTTCTAATGGGACCGGACAGGAGTGTCAATTGTCACCACTATTATTTATGTTAGCAGTTGAGCCCTTGGCTGAAAGGATTAGAAACTGTGTAGAGATAGAGGGGATTGCGTTTGGACACAAAATTCATTAAATTGGTCTATTTGCAGATGACATTATGTTATCGCTAAAACACCCTATGTCCTCAATTACACCCTTACTGTCTATCTTGCAAGAATTTGGCGAAATTTCCTATTATAAATTAAATACCAAAAAAATGCAAGCACTCACCTTTTTTATACCCTGATTTGAACTGGACATTAAAAAAAATAAATTAAAGTTTTACTTTGATTGGAGAGACTCTTATATTTCCTATTTAGTTATCAATTTGTGCAAAAGCCTGGCTCGGATGCATGAAAACAACTTAGAAAAAGTCTGGCCCGTGCTTAGGGACGACATGGAGAAATGGTGCAATCTAGAAATGTCATGGTTAGCTAGGATTAATATTTTTAATTTTTTAGAAAAGTTCACTCTACCCTTTTGACATTTATTTGGAATAGGAAACCGGCAAGAATCAAGGTATTTGTATTGCAAAAACCTAGGGTATGTGGGGGTATGTGTTTGCCAGACTTTGCACATTATTATCACGCTACCAACGCAGCTGCTGCATTAAAATTTTATTTAGATACTGGACAGCCCTAATGGCTCAAGATGGAGACAACAAACATTTTCCTACATCTTATTAAATGGGTAGTATTAGCACATTTTGAAAAACAAATTTGAATTGAACATTTCTGATGAAATAACATACAACAAAATAATTAATCTTATTATTGTTAAGTGTGGCCTTTCGGGACAGGATCCGAACCAAAGTAATCTGGAATTATCAAAATTAGAAAAAATATACTATTCGGATCATGCTCGGAAAGGAGCCATTTCTATACGCTACACTCGTTTGGCCAGGGAACAAAATAAAATATGTGATTCAATGATACAATGGGAAGGAAAACTGGGTAAAACATTTAACATCACAGAGTAAATTAACTTTGTAAATGTATTGAGGGGTATTACAGAGTGTGTGGCACATTTAGAGTCCCATTATAAAAAGTTATACAGTAGGTACCATACTCCATCCAGAGTACACAAATTGAATTAATCACATACAAATACATGCTGGAGTAGGTGTGGAGAAAGGGGATCTTTGTGTCACATGCTGTGGTTATGCACTAAAATTAGACTTTATTGGAATTCGATACATACATAAATTAAATTAAATTCAATTGATAGTTTGACACCAGTGCTTTGTCTCTTCAAGCAAATCCCCATCAATTTACCAAATTATTATAAAATTATACTAGGCCATATTCCAATTTCTGCAAAGACAATTATCACCCGGCACTGGAAGCTATTAAATCACCACACATAAATGAGATTAGATTATACAATACATACTTGAAAATAGATGTTGCACACTAGATTTCAACTTGCCAACACCAAAAACTGAAATTTTTAAACAAGAGTGGCTTTTATGGGAAGAAAACATGAGAATCAATTATAATCTTATTGGGGGCGTGGTTCCGGCTCCGTCCAAGATGGCCGCTTGAAGACAGAGCTCCGCTCCACCGTTCCCCAATTACAGCTTTTAAGAGCGGCTAAGCAGACTTAATGGGGCGCACTAAACGCCCGGAGCACCCCCAGACCCCGGGGAATCCCCAGCAGGGTCCCCTGGACAATTATCTGCAGCAACAGCCCAGTGCGAGCGGCGACCCGGCTACTCCCAAGATGGCGCTTACGCCGGAGCAGGGCCCAGCGCTCACCGCTCTGGAGCGAATTGAAAACTCCCTCAGGGACCTGACTGCTGCCATGGCCACTAAAACTGATCTACAGGTCATGGAGGCGAATATTCAGGAAACTATGAGGAATGAAGTGGCAGGACTTCGCGCCGAGATCACAGCGCATACAGGCCGCATCACTACACTTGAAGAAGCAGGCGCGGCCCTGTCTACCCGCATGGCATCCACGGACACCGCAGTTTCGAGACAGGGTGAACTGATCCTGGCTATGCGCCGTCATCTGGAGGATGTGGATAATAGGGGTAGACGATGCAACATACGTGTACGCGGGGTCCCAGAAACTGAGGGCCCCGAGGTGGCGGCGGACACCCTTTTGGAGCTCTTCCACCTTATTATGCAATCATCCCCACCCCCACAGATCCACTTTGAAAGGGCACATAGGGCTCTGCGGCCTAGGAACGCGGATGACGGTCCGAGAGATCTTGTTTGCTGCCTCAGCTCATTCCCGGTGAAGAATGCCATCATGACGAAAGCCCGGGAGAGGCCATCCTGGCCCTTCAGAGGAGCCCAAGTTACACTCTTTAATGATTTGTCCCCCATCACCCTGGAAGCCAGACGAGCTCTCCGCCCTGTCACGACAGCGCTACGGGATCATAATGTGGTCTACAAATGGGGTTTTCCCTTTGCCTTGATGGCGAGACATCAGAATCGCTGGATCACTATGCGATGGCCGGAGGAAGTCCCACGTTTCATGGGAGAGCTGGGTCTCCCGTCGCAACCTATCACTAATTGGATTCTAGGCCCGCTGGGTCCACCGCCGAGAGCTCAGAGGGAACCCAGACAACGACAATCCAGAGCTCCCTCTGCCCCCCGTACGGGAAGATACCGGGAACCGACCTCACCAGAGGAATAACCGCCCCATCTCTCATAATTGATGCTGCACCTCCGCAGGATCTGGGTCTCGGAACTCCGCTTAAGATGGCTGACTCACCCCGACCACCATGTGAGACGCACGTACTACACTGCATACCCTAAGGTACTGTGGGGCATGTTTTTGGCACTTGTGAGGGGGATATTGGGCCCAGTTGGGTTTCCTTGAGGACTCCTACGCTTATGTTCTCCATACCTGCTTTATGTACTACTATAATTTCCTCGATACCTCAGCTAAGAACAGGCTGTATATACACGTTTTTGGGGTTTGGGCGGGGGGGTTGGGGGGAGGGGGGGGCGGATGTCTACGCTTCAACTGGGTCGTCCTCTGGCAACGGAATTCTCCATGTACTGGGACATTTGATTGAGCACTGGACCTTATGTTGGGGCTTTGGGTGGGGGGCTCGGGATTGGGGTGGGGGGGGGGGGTTTGGGGAAGTAAACCTACACATTGTTATTGCTATTTACGGATGTTAGTGCCCGGTATACTGTATATTATTGTGTATTTCATTGCCACTCTTTGAGGGCCTTGCTCGGCTGCTTGCACTTGTGGCACGTTGCGCCGTGTAAACCTCCCTACCGAACTATGCAATCACTTTTGACAAGCGATTATATGCCGGGTTACGACCAATCTAACCCTTTTCGTTGTGAACCACTGCCCAGTTCGTTGTGTTAACATATTTCATTCAAAGGTGGGGTCCTCTTAGGTGGCAATCATCTGTGCATTTCTAGGTAGAGAACATACGCTTATATGTAGACAATCTAAACGAGCTCACTATTGGCATAGGTACTGCTCTACATGATGTCCGCCCTTCTTCCTCCCCCCCCCTCCTCCCCCCCCCCCCCCACCTCCCCCTCATGCCGCCTCCTCTCCTCTCCCCTTCCCCTCCCTCATCCGTGCTTGCCCGTTCCGGGAGGAGTGTGCCTACTAACTATAATGCAAGTATGACTGCAGAATTCAATGGTAGAAAATGTTTATGCCGTTTATTAGTGTTTAACTATCTGTTTGAATATATGTGGAGATACAGGTATTGATAAATGTAACCCTTTAGGAGAGATGGGTCTTAGGGGTTCCCACGGGCCTTCCGGTACTGGGGGGCTGGATAAGTAAACGTCACCCGCTGTTACGCCACGAGATAGGATGCTGCCCGTATGAGATTCTAAGGGAGGAGCGGGTATGGGAATCCGATAGAGTGCCCTGCTATGGGGTAGTACCTGGGGTGTGCCGGTTGTCTCTGTTAGTTACGTAATGACCTGACTCATCTATATTTACTTTCCCTCTTGTTTTGATATTACCATCCATAAGCCTTGACCCCGCTGTCATTCTCTGGGGAATTTACATAGCCCTTTTACAGTAGACAGGGGGAACGGTTAGGAGCGGTTGCCAATTGTCTTTCGGAGAGATAGTTTCCAGGCGGAGCTCGAGCTGTGCCTCCACATTCTTACACTCGTGCTGTAGTTGCGGCCACATAGAGAGTGCTTGGGTTTCCTGGGCTGGTACCGCAACGAAACACCTCTAGTGTTGGTCGCTGCACGGGAATACCCCCCTCCATTCGGGCGGGGGGCGTAGATTTGGGACACCCCCAAATTCTGTGAGGGTATCGACGACAAGGATACATACCTCCTTTTAACTTCCTAACGGACACCTGACCCTGGTCCCCGGTCTCCTGTGGCTGACCCACCTTACGCCCACTACTCTTATCTCTAACTTCTCTCTCATCTTCCCCCCCCCCTCCCCCCACTCGCTATCCCCCCCTTTTTTTTTTTTTTTCACCTAGCATTGGACTGACTGTCGCGTTACCTGAGAGTTCTACACGGCACCAAGGCAGCCCTTGTTCGTAGTGATACTACGCATCATGGCTTACCGCAAAGCACCCTTAAAGGTTATCTCGCAGAACTGCAGAGGGCTCAACATTCCTGAACGTAGATCGCACCTATTAAGGGAATTGAAAAGAAAACAAGTTGCGATCGCACTGCTACAGGAAACTCATTTTAAAGGAGAGTCACACCCCAAATTACGCAATCGACACTTCCCTACTAACTACTTCTGCAACCACCCTTCCGCTCACAAAACTGGTGTGGCTATCCTACTGTCAGCTAACCTGGGATTCGAAGAACTAGATCGAGCGCAGGACTCATTGGGGAGATACCTCTTCCTTAAAGGAGTCATTGCTGATAAGATCTACACGATAGCCTCTATTTATGTTCCTAATAAGAGACAGGCACCATTTCTCCGCAATGCACTTCAACAATTGGAGGACTTCTCAGATGGGACCCTGATTGTTGGTGGCGACTTTAATACCCCGCTGGATCCTACGCTGGACTCTTCCACAGGTCATAGCTGTATCCCACAACGTTACATCAGGTCCATCCGACAATCGCTGGACTCTCTGAGATTGGTGGACAGCTGGCGGGTGCTGAATCCTACGGTGAAAGATTACACCTATTTTTCAGCACTTCACAACCGATATTCGCGGATAGATTACCTTTTTGTCGCCCAAGAAGGACTCTCTCGCCTGTTGGGAGCCAACATTCTTCCGGCCACCTGGTCGGACCACGGATCAGTTGAGATGGAACTGGCCTCCCCTCTATACAAGCCGACTGGATGGACCTGGAGACTTAATGAAGCCTTACTACTGGATCGGGATGTCCAAGATCAGCTGCACCGGGAGTTAGAGCAATACTTTCGGGAAAATGATACCCCGGACATATCCCCGATTTCTTTGTGGGAAGCGCATAAAAGCGTGATCCGCGGCATATTTATTCGCCTCGCCTCGCAAAAACGAAAAACGTTCATGGCAGAAATGACCGAACTACATCACACTATCTCAACACTTGAGCGCAGTCATAAACGTTCTCAGTTAAACGCTGTTTATGGAGAACTGATGGAGCATAGGAGACGACTTAAAGCACTCCTCCTGAAACGACACCTCAGGGCGGTGCAGCGAACCAAGGGCTTCTATTATGCCCACGCCAATAAAGGCGGTAAATACCTTGCCCGGCTACTAAAAGGCCCCATGCCTCACAGACAAATTCGCCAGCTAAAACTCACCTCAGGGGAAGTGTCTCCCTTCCCGGAGCTGATAGCAGAAGAATTCCGACTCTACTATGAGAAACTTTATAATCTACAAGCACCGATCGGGGAGAGCGAAGCTATGAGACACCGCGAGAAAATCCGCACCTATTTGTCAGACATGGACGTGGATAAGTTGGACAGAGACTCCGCAGGGCTCCTAAATACCCCAATTAGTGTGGATGAAATAGCCATGGCCTTGAAATCATCCAAGACTGGGAAGGCCCCAGGCCCGGATGGCTTCTCTGTGGGATATTATAAAAAGTTTTCGGGGTTGCTTATGCCTCGGCTCACCAACGCCATTAACGCGATCGGAGAAAGGGGTCCTTTGGGCCGGGAGTCAGTTGCTGCTACCATCACTGTACTCCTGAAGCCCGGGAAGGACCCGCTACATTGCGGCAGTTACCGCCCGATATCTCTGATTAATGTGGATTCCAAACTATTTACAAAGGTGTTGGCGAATCGCCTCAAACACCTTCTACCCGGACTGGTTCATGCTGATCAGACGGGATTCATCCCGGGTAGGGAAGCCAGGGATAGCACCCTAAGACTATTTGCAGTTCAACACCATGCTCGGAGACAGGGGACCCGGCTGATGCTTCTTTCCACGGATGCGGAGAAGGCATTTGACCGGGTCAACTGGTCGTACTTGCTGGAAATGCTACAATGGCAGGGGTGTGGAGAGTGGTTCCTCGCGTGGATTTCTGCCTTATACACTGATCCTCGAGCAACGGTACGGGTCAATGGGGCCACGACCGCCGACTTCGCTATCCGAAACGGTACCAGACAGGGATGCCCGCTCTCACCCCTGTTATTCGCACTCCACCTGGAACCACTTCTCCGAGCGATCAGACGGAATCCGGACATCCAGGGTTATGAATGGCATGGCACTCACCACAAAGTAGCGGCCTATGCTGATGACCTTCTCTTTTTTGTCCGCAATCCCAGAATTACACTACCTTGCCTCCTTTCGGAACTTGACAGATTCGGACAATTGTCCGGATTTAAACTTAATATCTCCAAATGTGAGGCGCTAAACATCACGCTCCCCCCGGAGGAATACCGGTCTCTGGAACCGCAGTTTGCGTTCAATTGGCTATCTAGTAAAATTAAATACTTAGGGGTATGGGTGACCACGAACCCGGAAGAAGTTTACGACTGCAATTTTTCGCCTCTCCTTAAAAATATCCTAACGGATCTTTCCAACTGGTCCTATCCACATGTTACGTGGCACGGCAGAGTAGCAGTGCTTAAGATGAACATCCTTCCGAGGGTTCTCTACCTCCTACAGACTATACCCCTGGCCATTCCGGTGAGCTTCTTTGCTGCCCTAAAATCAGGAGTGCTCAAATATATTTGGCACGGGGGCCGCCCTCGGCTTCGCCATGACCTCTTGTGCCGGCCAAGGGCACAAGGCGGCCTAGCTCTCCCTGATTTCAAAAGGTATTATCAAGCCGCTATCCTGCAGCGCGTTCTGGACTGGCACTCAACGTCGACACCTAAACAATGGGTGGCCCTCGATAGAGGTCTCATAGGCCCGACGCTGGAGGCGAGGGTCTGGGGATCCTCCAGAAGACGGCCCACCCTGACGCCTAGCGAGGGGTTAGTCTCGCAGACCCTGCTTGGCTGGCAAACCCTGAGGGAACAAGAACATGTGTCGCCGACACCTAGCCCACTGTTACCGATTACTCACAATGAAGAAGTTGGAGGGGGGCTCCCGACTGAGGCATGGCCTATCGAGAGTGAACGTACATTTGTACCCATATACACGGTTCTTAGTGGCGGACGATTGCGAGATCTCTCATCGCTCCTAGGGGATAGACCTCCTACCTTTCTTTCACACTTCCGCCACCTACAACTGAAACATTTTCTAGCCTCCATACCACACAATGCACGACTCCACAGGGAACTTACGTGGTTTGAGCAGCTTTGTGATCAAGGTACCACCCTAGACCACGCAATCTCGTCTCTATATTTGCACCTGCTCACCGGAGGCACCCCCACACGGATGGCATTTAAACGGCAGTGGGAAGGACAACTAGGGAAGGATCTCACCGCCCAACAATGGGAATCCGCGCTACTTTGGCAATATAAGAGCTCCATGAGCTCTTATTATCAGGAGCTAAATTATAAGCTGATATCCCTATGGTATAGGACACCGGTGTTGCTCCACCGCATCTTCCCTTCTACTCCTCCAACGTGCTGGAGATGTCAGGAGGAGCTCGGTACAGTGATACATATCTGGTGGGAGTGCAGGCTTATCACTCCCTACTGGGATATGATTAGAGAGGCGGTTCGGCTCATCCTAAGAGATATACCAACGTGGGACGCAGAACTGGCTTTATTACACATCTCCGCTCTACCCATACCAGTGTACAAGAAATCGATACTGCGACACCTGCTTAACGCCGCAAAAGCTAACATTCCGGCACACTGGAAAACGGACATAGTACCGACTAGAAGTGAGTGGATCAAAAGAGTGGAAGATATTCAGGGGGCAGAAGAAGCCCATGCTACCATCATGGGCCGGGTAGCCAGACACACTGAAATGTGGGCGCCATGGTTCTTCTATATAGCCAGCTGCCGACAGAACGGGGACAATCAGGGGCGCGCAGCGCAGTTTCCAATGCCCCCCCCTCTCTAACCTCTTTTCCTACCCTCTTCTCTCTGATCTCTGGGCCACGGGGGATCTGGGCCCGGGACTGGCTAGACCATACACAGGACGGATAGTTGACATCTCAAGGTACATGACTGACCTGACTACCGACTGACGACTTTCCTGTGGTCAGACTTGATGGCGGACGGTAAGCCATGATCTCCGGGGATGCCCTCGGAGACCCTGGAGACCTAGGTTACGCTGGACACTTATCTAATCTGGACAACCACCGCTCTAGCTCACCCCCTCAATGCCCCGGGGTGGCGCCCATACAAACTTATGCCTTGAGAATTCGTAACCTTTGACATGGGCGATCAATTGACCCCTCTTTAAATGGTTTAGTGGTTTGCTGGGTGTACTAGCCGGTGGATATGTCTCGAGCTCCGCTGTGGAACACTGTCTTGAGGGATAATCTCCCACCAACGCAGAGTCTTAGATCCTGAATATTGGCTTTATTTGGGGATACACTAGGTAGAGGGGTTATGTATTGGAAGTGATGAGGAAGTACTCTATATCGTCTTCACAGACCCAGAATTCTAACCTCTACGTTGCTGACGGTTAACCCAATTTTCCTAACTCTGCTTTCATGGGATAGATCATGCCAACTGTTTCTGCCCAACCTAAAGCAACATCACACCTAGAATAGTCAGTGGTGCACCCACGCAAATATCTCGGGAATGTTCTGAGGTACTACTCATTTACATATCTGAACCTGACAGTTGGGGAACTGTTACTGACCCACAAGATGAAGCTCGGATCTCCTGATCTGATATTGGTTAATCGTATTGCTCCTGTCTATATTGCAACTTACTAGATACTAAAACTTTGTATACATGTCTTGCTTATGTCTTGAAAACATTACTCGTTTATCTGGCCTGCGAGCCAACTCTGTGCTATTTACTATGCCTTAATAAACAGATTTACAAAAAAAAAAATTATAATCTTATTTCGTATTTCGTTCCTAACCGGATGAATGCTAATATGTTGTATATATTTAATTGTATATAATAATAAAATGTATATAAACCGATAAGTTATTACCCGTATCCCACTGGATGATTGTACTTATATAGTTTATCCCCTGTTTTATTATTATTTCCTGTATTAATTATTATTATTATTATTGTATCTTATTGTGTAAATGTTTACATTGTTATTTGAAAAATCTTCAATAAAAATATTTGAATAAGTTTAAAATAAAATAAAAAATTAAATTAAAAATAAGATAGGTTTGTGATTCAAGATTTGTCCACATGCTGTTTTGGGTTCAGACGAATTTCATCCATACAAACATTTTGAGAAAATACAATCTGGAAAAAACAAAATGGGATTATAATTTACCAGTCGTCATACTTGCTCATTTTCACACCATTTGGTTCACAGATCAAGAGAGAAGTATTATATAAATTAAGATGTTTTTTTTTACTTCTCCTCTTTTGGCTTTTCACTTGATTTGTGAACAAAATAAATGTTTAGTGGCTGCCCCCTAGCCATCAATCATCTTTTATTTCTATCAATATTTTTTTTTTCTTCATGGACGAAAACAAATATATAATGAAACAAATAAAATGGTTTCATCCATTGTCCAAGTATCACAAGTTGTTTTGTGATTCATCCATATAGTGTTTCAGAATTTGTTATTTCACCGATTTGTGACCTAATGGAAGTCTAATATTTGTCTTATGAGATTATATTGTATGCTTATCAATAATGAAAAATATATACATATTTATAAAAAATTTAAATAGGAAAAATTGTTTTGTTTGTTTTACATGTTTGTATTTTAATAAATGACCCCATATAGATGCCTGAACACCAATCTCTTAATTTGTTCCCAGCAATAAGTGGCCTTTTTGTGTACAGATTATTTTAACTATACCACTTCAAGTGAATTTTTTTTTCTGTTTTGTTAAGATAGAGGAAGATTTATTTTGCCTATTTGTTTAAAGTTGTTTGTCCTCTTGAAGTAACAGCTGCGATTTTTTAACTAAAGGAACATATTAATATCAAACCTTTAATAATGTCCTAAATAAATATTAATACTAGAAGTTCCAAACATCTGTATTTATTGCCTATTAAAAACTGCCTCTTTCACCTTTAATAAGATCTTCATTGAAAGGGGTGAACTAAAAATAAAATGTGTCCCGGGTAATCACTACCTAAAAATACTAATAGGATTTTTCATGTAAAGGGTTAATCTAACCGAAAAAAAAATGTGCTTTAAGAACTAATTAGAATCCTATTCTGGTACCCTGGGTTAGAAAAAAAAAAATTTCATAAATTTACCTCCATTTTAGTGCCAAGGCCAAGTTATCCTCTTAACCCAATTCTCCTCTGCTGACATCACTACTGCTAGCTGCCAAGGGAAGGATGTGGATGGAGGGCTTGCTGAGGGGAGAACTAGCTGAGAGAGGACATGCCGCACTCCCCGCCACCTCCCCCCCCCCACGCACACCCCTACTAACTGTCAAGAGCATGCTGACAACAGATGTCGATTATGCACAGAATTGGTATGAGGGGTTGAACTCAGTATGTGCAGCGTTTCATACCAAAACGCTACATATACATAACCACGTCAAATTACTGAAGTGGTCATGGTGACTGGCGTAACTCTTTAAATGTGAATTGTTAAGAATTGAAAATTGCCAAACAGAAAATATAGATAAGTTGGATAAAAGTTCGAAATTGTTTTTTTTTTCCTGAAAGTTTAAAAACACTTTGAAATCAAAGGCAATTCACACCATAGAAAATAGCCATGTAGATAACATCGAAGCTTCTCTCTTTTTTTTAAAGGGTCAGATCACACACATACTCAATGGCAAAGAATAATGAAGATCCAATCAAATAGAAATCTCTTTTTTTTTCTCTGCTTGGTAGTGTGTTTATACTAATATTTATTTAATATCTCCCCCATATAGAATGAAAAACAGAATAATCGCCAGGTAGACATTTGCAAACAAGATTGTACTTATCCTTAACATTCTTAATAGAGATTAATTCTGACACATGAATACGTTGAGTTAGGTTTTAGTAATGTGTAGAGGGGTGCATACTATAGCATCCAGCCATTAAAGGTTGATTAATCTTTACTGATATACTGCAGTGACCAGGTGCTTTCTATATATATTCTAGGGTAACAGTGAATCACACGAATATATAGAAATCACTTCTATCTAGCCAAAACTATCATT
This sequence comes from Pelobates fuscus, assembly GCF_036172605.1. Lineage (NCBI taxonomy): Eukaryota > Metazoa > Chordata > Amphibia > Anura > Pelobatidae > Pelobates > Pelobates fuscus. Next base: position 244,669,046 of record NC_086317.1, read on the forward strand.
CTTTGTATTCTGCTAATGGCATGTCATTATATGTCCCTTGAGTCATATTAAAAATCTCATGAATAAAAGTACCTTTCAATAATAACAATAAATTCTGCACTCAATACAGTCACATGCATGTTTTTATTGTGCAAACGCTCACACTATTTTTGTAAGCCTAAGAAGCCATTTCCCAAATTATTGGATTGCATTCTAAAAAGCATTAGGCTCCATGGAAAAACCCAATTATCTTACTGGAAGGTTTTATATTACAGTATATCACCGTGGAATATGTTAGGGCTTTATTTATAATGTCAATACCAATAATAATTGTACTGTTGTATTGACTAAAACCTGACCCATCATCCTTCTAATGCATAGTTATTCAATAAACTCTGAATAAATCCAGAATTTGAAAAATTATGTGATAATTCCAAAATTTGTCCTGGGATTGCAATTTGGATATTTATTGAACGCAATTCATGGGAACTTGTCCAGAATGTGCTCACAAATTTGGAAAAAATCTGTCTCCATAAAAAGTTATCCAAGGACCAAAAATGCATGTCACTTGGATATTTAGGAATACCAGTATTATAAAAAGGGTCCAGGCACTACAATGTCTTCAGGCACCTGCCTAGGGCAGCACAAAACCAGGATACACCACTGCACACACACACACACACACACATTGCATCGCCTACACAAACTGTTAGTGTGTGTGTGTGTGTGTGTGTGTGTGCTTATACTCTACATTCCATAAGCACACACATTAGATCCTCTATGGGCTTACTCACTGTCAGGTCGTGGGGGCCCAGACCTTGAGCTGTGTAAGGGGCCCCCAAAAATGGAGCTGCTTTCCGTTCCCCCAGAACATTGATTTTTGTGACCACAGTTAGAAACAGCCTCCAGAGAGCCTATTCTACACCAGACCAGTGGAGCCAGACTGCAGCCAGAGCCCTTCGTCATCCTCATCTGGTTGTAAGTAGGCAATGTAGTATATTATTAGTGACACTAATCTCTAATTTACCTCACCTTAAAAGGACATTATAGTCCCCAGAACCACTGCAGCTTGATGTAGTAGTTCTGGTGTCTATTGCCTGTCCCTTCAGGCTTTTTAATGTAAACACACACTGTGTTCATCACTGGTGTTGGTTCATATGACAGATCATATGGGTGGGGCATTGTGATGTCACATGGTGGGCAGCGCATACAGGAGTTGGCAAATTTTTATTTTGCCTAGGGTGGCAAAAGGCCTTGCACTGGCCCTGCATATACCCAAAATCAAAGTGTCCCTCTTTGTCCAACTGAAATGGACATGGGATCAATTCTTAATTGGATCAACTTGTATACAGTTTGGTAAAATGTCAGATGATAGTAAATCTAGTGGTCTATGGAGTAAATCTAGATATCACCTGAAGTATGGTCTTAACACTAAATGCTAAGCACAACACAGATAACATTGCTTTAAAACATGACCTGCAGACCCTGAAACATCTTACACATCAACTCTATAGTGCATGGATTAAAGCTGCTCAGCACAACACCTATAAATACTCACTCTTTCTTCAGAAAAAAAAAACAGAGAGAGATTGAGGCCTAATCCAAACATTCACATTGCTTGGCCCTGCTTGCCCTGAATAATTAATAATATTACCTGTGATGCTGCGGCTTAATGAACCAGAGTCAGAGATGTCCGGAAGGTGCATTTGCCCCTTTGTCTCCAGGGTCAGTCACTCTTGGTGCGTGATACCAAAAACTGATAGAATACTCTGTACAGGCTGCTATGTGATGAGAGTATATTAAGCTGAGAGCTCTAAAAAATGTTCCAGGGCACCAAGCACTGAAAATATCCATTACAGCTCTCAGACGTACTTTTAGCAGAAGCCTTTGATATATAGAAAGAAGAAGAAGGAAAAAAACACAAATCTCTCCAGTTTACAGATTCACACATCTCTAACAAATAGATTGGGATAGAAAGAGGATGTGCTACTCTATATAGAAAAGAGACATACTACAACTTATAAACTGAGATTCAAGATTGCAATCCACGGGCTTCACAACGTAGGTGCTCTATAGTAAGGTATATTGGTGCATACAGGATATAACAGAAGATAAAACAACGTTTTGGCCTACACAGATTTTGTCCTGCATGACTAAGGCCTTGTAAGCCAAATTATCGCATTTATTTTCGGTTGTATCCTGTGTGCACCGATAATCCTGACTATTGAGCACTTGCATTGTGAAGCCCATATATTGCATTTTTTATTAAACTGTGGGGGACCACAGATTCCTCTTTCCTGCTGGGATCTAGGGAACAGCCATTACCTAGAGTGCCACACCACCCTATCTATTACATGATCAGATTTTCAAATAGGTATCATTGAAGGCAAACAAGGCACCAGTTAGGAATGCTCAAAAAAAATGTTCTTGTCTGGAGAGTTTATATATGCACACCACAAACCACTTTCATTTTGCACAGCAAAACCACTCTGCAAAACAAAGGTCTGCATAACTATAAAACTCTGAAGATTCTGCTGACTTATTTGCTGATACAATATCCTCCATATAGTCATCAATTACCACCGAGCCACATAGAGAAAACCATGCATGGGATGAATAAAAGTATAGTCTTGTCCATAAGCTTTCATGCTATGGAAATGGAAGAAATAATCGTAAATATACAATGCCAGCCACTCACTATTTCAATCTAATATTGTGGGAGAAAATCATTGAAAAAGTGGTCTGATTTCAACTGAAGGACAGTCGTTCAGGCAATAACATCTACTATCCTTTCAAGTCATTTTACAGGAAAAAGACTATAGCACCGAAAGAGGTCTGGACAGCACAGTTCTCAACTAGTTTAAAGGATCAGACTAAGCACCATATGCACTCTGCATTATTGCAAAGTGAATGGTGCATAGAGTTATCATTTCTCAAAGTGGGTTAGGGCTGGTGGTGGCTGGTGAGGTTTAAAGATTGTGGGAGGCTGCCACCCCTGACTTGTTGGACTCTACCCACTTAACCTCATACAATTCCATACCATATTCAAAACCTGCTGCATTTCTAGTAATCTAGTAAAGGGGAGATTGGAAACTGCAGGTATAATGACAAACACATTTTATTTTTCTAACACACACAGTAGTCCCTACAATACCAATAGATTTCATTTGTTTTTGTTTTTTGCAACAAGAACTGGGGGATCGCTGGCCCACCTGCCCTTGTAAAACAGCAATTTTTACAAAAAAGAGTGATCAGTCAGACACCTAAAACACTTACATCAAGGTAGCCAGTATCAATTTTATCTCAATTGTCTGTGGTTATTGCAGATGGTGCATGCCCAATATGGAAAGTTACAGACTGCTCAGTCGAGTGGCTATAAACTAGCCTAGTGATGATAAAGGTAGCATGTAGAACTAAACTGTATGTAATCTTGGACAGTTTCCAATTTGAATATCACATTTCTACGGCAAAACAAACATTTATTTATATTTAGGAACATGTCCAACCTACAATTATTTGTTTCTGTAATTCAGATATTTTGTGCTTATATCTGTGTACATTAATTTACCCCAGAAAAAAAAGAGTTCTATCACACAACAAATCAGTCAGCCCTACTCATTTAACACATTTTCTATGTTACCTCCAGAGGCTTAAAGGGATACTTTAAACTCCAGAACAAGCAGTTTTGGTGAATAGATCATGTCCCTGCAGTTTTTATTTCCTGCTGGCTATTTGAGTTTTAATCAAACATAGGAGGCTGCTGTAGGCTGTAACAGAGCAGGGGATACAAAATTCTAAAGGAAGTTTACACTAAGGGTGTGGGGAGGCAGTGTGTGTCTCAGCCAGGGTAGGTATGGCTAGTGCTGCATAAGCAAAGTGATTCAACTCCTAAATGGTGAACAATGCACTCAAAATTCAGGGGCGTTACCTGTACAAAAAAAAAAAAAACACTTAATCAAGCTAAGGTTGTTTTGTCCCTTTCAATTGAGAATTTTCCAAAAATCGTTGAAATGACTCTCAAAGCTCAAACAACCCAGATCCTTAATACCTTGAAAAAGAGCTCTCGACACCCTACTTTCTATCACTGTACATGAGTGACATTATCAGGTTCCTGCACATGCATTCACACTGCTCTATACTTCAAATCTTCTTTTCCCATGTTGTCAAATAAGTCCAATCACTGGTAATATTCTAAATAGTTATTTATGTTAATAATGTATGCCAAGTGATATAATATAGTGCAGTCAGACTGAAAATTCCAAATGTAAGTAGGTATAAAGATGTACACTCACATATTCTGAAGCCTCAATGGTGGCTTCTAGGGTACAGCGTGAGGTGGTATAATCCCCAATCTAAAATAAAGGTGATGCAAATCCTTCTCCGTGTACATAAAAAAGAGATAAAGCAAGTAGGGCACGCCATAAAAAAAAGTGTAATAACTGTGACAAACTGAACCTCATAACGGGTGCTTGGGGGGCCTGCTGGCCAGCCTCTTACCAAAAGACAATGGGCCCTTTAAAAAACTATGTGAACAGACTTGGTTCATGGGATTTTATATTTGGTTCGGGAACCAAACAGCCACACTAACCGGAGACAACCCTGGAGCTTGTTAAGCCTTATTGCTACTTTGTAGCAATTTCCACTGAGGTGTTCTAAGTGTTCGTCTGGGTGGCCGCACTTCCTATGGACGACCACAAGGTGGCGGTCATCTTGTTTGCAACACAACAGGCAGTTGTGTTTGGTCATCGAGTTCAGAGTTCATGGAAATATTTTCGGACACTGAAACTCCCGAACACCGCTGGACCATGATCATCTGTATTCGGTCGGTCAAATTATGATTACCATGAACCCCTGAACCGATCTGGGTGATTTTTGGATATGTAAGTTACCCAGATCAGGGCTATCAGTGGATGTAACTGTTGTGGGGATTTTGTGTGATTAAAGGTATTTTGGGGGGTTTTGTAAAAATTATTTTTTTCTGTGCCTTGAGATAATTGAGTTTAATACAGTGCTGACTCAATTACCTCCCAGGCACAGGGGAGGCACAGGGGATTGATCTATTTTGTATGGTAATGTCCTGGACCTGAGAACCAGTGTAATTGTGTGTATGTTTTTACTGTAGTCTACTCTCAGGTCCTTGCATGGGGACCTGCATATAAGGCCAGTTGTGGCTGCCATTAAAGAGATTAGTTTTACCCTTCATGAAGTCTAGGCTCATGTTTGGCGGATTGGAGAGCTATATTCACTCTGGGGATTGCTATAATCACTATACTCCCTTGACTTACAATGATTGCTCTTGTAAGAGCAGCCTGCTTTGCTCTCTGGATTAGTAGAGGTCTACCCACTGGAAGCTGGATCCTGGTCTTTGGTCCAGGGTGGGTGGAGGACAGCGAAACCCCAACCAAGCTGCAGCGGTTTGTGTGGCTTACGGTGGTTATGGTGTCCGGTGCAGTGATTATGGTACTCAAGGATAACTAGTAAGCAGCGATTGATGGAGGTACCCAGTCGGGGTGCCAGGCAGTCTGTCACAATAACAAATAAAAAACCTACTCACATGGGTAAAGCAAAGTATGGTTTGCTCATTCTAATAGGCACAGGTAGTACTTAATAACATTAATAGAAAACATTTTTTGTGATTTTGCAGCACATTCAGCTACTCTTAGCCTACATACCCTTTGGTGAACAATGGCCCAACACAAGGGCAGGAAGAACCCTTAAAAAGGTGGACCAGAATGTGTTCTTTGCAGCCCAGACTATGCAACACAAATCCTCAGGCCTCCGGGAGGAAATAAGAAGGTGGAGGGGACAACGCCCTGCCACTTCAGGTGTTGCCTACGAAAAGGGATTTACCTATAACATTGGATTTCCTGCAATCATGCTTGGAAGATATGTCTGAAAAGATCCTATGGAGCATCAATAAATCAGTGAGTGGACTACGGAGAGCTCTGCAGGATCTCGGGGTGAGGATTTCTAGAGTGGAACATTGTATGTATTGTATGGGCTAATATGCAGAGAGCCATAATGACATGGCGGACCATGTCCATTGGCTCAAACAACAACTTGAGCACTGCCAATCCAATCCTATGGACTTAGAGGATTGCTCATGCAGGCAGAATCTTAGGATGCGAGGCATCCCAGAAGAGGTGAAGCAATCTGACTTTCAGGAGTATTTAATGCAAGTTCTTACCTGCAGAGGCCCAATAGATGTCCTTGCACACCTACATTATTTTCATGTGAACGAAGCAATACTAAAGGCATCCAGATCAGTAACAGGGCTGCCGTAGAAATACAACTCTCTGCAAATATATACAGACTTGTCCCACTGACTCTCCTGAGGAGCAGCCAATTTATTATTATTATTATTATTATTATTATTATTATTATTATTATTTATAAAGCACCAACAAATTCCACAGTGCTGTACAATTTAAAGATGTCATAGATGTACTAAGATCCCAGCAGATCTTACTGTTGGGAACGCCCTGTCCATTTACTGATCCACCGAAATTGGATACTCACACAAATTTCAACACTGGAGGAAGGCAGAAGAGCTCTATGCAATAAGGGCATTATCAATCAAGAATCGACAGCACAAACTTCCTACCTTTCCCGCCTCACCCCGGAGTGGAAAATGGTGAAGACATAAACTCTTGAGGAACCACTGCTGAAGGGAACCCTGTTGCACCCACTTATGACATATGATTTGTTTTGAACACCATTTCCAAGTTGGAATAAGTTGTTTTTTTCTTTGCTAGCACACCAATGTTAACTAACATACTAGCACTACAATATCCAGCGCAAATATGACCATACTTTTGCTTTCGTTTAGCATTGTAACATTATGCCAGTACAGATATGATAGATACTGTGTCTTGTGTAAGTTGTGGTATGGCACATATACTGAATGTGACCCTCACAAGTTTTAGACTAACAAAAGTCTCACTCAGCCAACACTAAAAAAAATATATAAAACAGCAATTCTACGCATTTTATATATATATATAGCCAGTATAGAAAGATGACCAGCACTCATGGACTTTTGAAGATAAAGGTGTATTCTTTAATGAAGACTCATTAAAACAGGACCGACATTTCAGTCCCCATTCGGGACTTTCATCAGGATCAGGTACCAATGTGTTACCAATTGTTTTCTTACTGCCTTGAGATCATTAACAGGATGCTCCCGTGTAGTTCTGGGCTGATTCCTTGCCGTTCTCATGATCATTAAAACTCCACGAGCACCATTCCATGGAGCACCAGTCCGAGAGAGACTGACAGTTATTTTGTGTTTCTTCCATTTGCGATTAATCGCACCAACTGTTGTCAACTTCTCACCAAGCTGCTTGACGACGGTCCTGTTGTAGCCCATTCCAGCCTTGTGTAGGTCTACAATCTTGTACAAAGGCAGAGGAGTGGGTTTCCCTACTGGTTAGGGGAAACAAAACAGGGGGATACAAAAAGAAAAAGTGCAACCTCTATAAATATTAAAACTTTTAGTAGAAAAAAGCATAAATGAGGTGAAAATAAACAATAAAAAAATGTTTGGGTAAAAAACAACAAAGCCTGTCTGAGACTTGCAGCAGGATAGCCTATATTGTATAGGGATTATTGACTAAGCAGTGCGTTGCTACAGTTACAGATTATATCTGTAAAAGAAAATGCCCACTATAATGATGAAGAAGCAAGTCTCAACAGGGTTGAATCTGCACATGTCTGAGACAAGCGACAATTAAAAGCACAATCTTATAGGTGATTTGCTGTCTAAACTGTTCGTGTGAACCACGGAACAGATGATGTGAAATTAGGGATTTTTCCTTAGGTAAGTTAAAGGGGAAGTCTCAGCAGGGTGTAAATACGTATAAAATGGATCTCACACAATAACCCGTAATTCTCATCTGGTAGCGTTACAGGATTACAATATATGCAGGGTGATGAGGTGCTCTTCGACTAGCGTATAAAGGGTGCAGAATGTGCACAGTGGATTCATTAACTGATCATAGTGTATAAGTTAACCAACATTGTATTGGGATTATTGTCTAAGTGGTGTGTCGCTGTGTATACAGATAGTGACTGTGAAAGACAATGCCCCCTATTGAAGGTAAGAAAAGAGTCCCAACAGGGGAGGGTCAGTACCTGTCTGAGACCAGCGCCAAGTCGAGGTACAATCATGTATCTGGATTCCTTGATAGGTAGTTCGTGGAAATCACGGATACTGATACTGATAGTGAAGGATATGAGAATTTATCCAAAGGGTAGTCAAGGGGGAGGTCAAAGCAAGGTGACAGAAGTGTATAATGGCTCCCTAGCCAGAACCCGTCATTCTCATTTGATAGCGTTTGAAAAGTACAGACTATGCATGATAGTAAATGCTAGTCGAATAGTGTTATAGGGTTGCAGGGGATGTGCAATTGATACACTTCAGGAACAGTGTAACGCAATAAATCTGCAGGATTGTAGGGCTTGATAATATAGCTTGAATAGCTATGGTGTTGTCCCTATGAAAAAAATGCCCTATAAACTTATGCCTTCGAAGGCACCTCCTGCCTGGATTAGGCCTCTAACACTGGGTAAAAAAACATCCCTCCAAAACCCTGCAGTGGAGAGCTGTAGTGGAGATCCAAGTGTATGATACAAAAACCGCTGCCCCTAGCCTAGACGCTCAAATAGTAGCAGCGTTAAGAGACAGAGGTAGGTGTCAGAGGTTTTGCAATCTAAGAAACACCCTATCTAACTAAGCTGCATGTATTATAGCGGCGGCTGGTATCCAAGCCAGGAGCGAGTGGAGATATGATAAACAGGACCGCTATGATTTATGCAAATAGAGGTGAATCACTGTTTGTGCAGTGGCTGTGGATAGCTATAGTCAGTGCTCCTGACGTGCGTTTCGCCACTCTGGCTCATCAGAGGGGAACCGGAGTTCTGGTAAAGCCCTGTTTAAAAAGGTATGACATAGCACTCATTGGTCCTTTTCAAAATATGACAGGCCAATGGGAATTGAGAAATACTTTTTCCCTCATATATATCTACATGCAGCACCAGTTGCCTGGCTAGGCAAAAAAATATTAAAATAAAATCAACCATAGCCTACTTGCTCCCAAAGATTTGTTTAGAATGATCCCAGTTATAGTACACTATAACATTTTGAGTTGTTTTCAAACTGTTATCTCCAAGTTTATTTGGGCAAACAAGAAACCTAGAATTTCTCAGAAAATCCTTAAGAAATCAGGGATAAATGGGGGCCTGGGATTTCCAGATGTATATGTTTTACATGAAGCCTGTATGTTATCCCATTTTTTAGCTTGGGATAAAAATATTAACAACACTAATTTATGGAAGGGATTGTTTTTAAATCGGATATACTCTACTATTGTTTCTGGATAGATAAAAAATGCCCATTAGATAATATTACAAGTAATCTAATTATTAAGGCAATCCTGACTACGGTTAAAACCACAAGGAAGAAATGTATTCAATTCAATAAAATGATCTTATCCTCTCCATTAGAACTACTGGAAATTATTGTAAGAGATTTGGATTTGAGTAGTTGGAGAAGATATGGGATCAATCAGGTTTTGAATGTTTATTCTAACGGTAGTCTAATTCCTTTCCAACTACTGCTGTCTTTTTATTCTCTTGCTTCAAGTGAAGTGTTTACATACTTGAAAGTAAAAAATTAGCTATCTACAAAACAAATCTTAGGACATAATGACACCACTGATTCCTTAGACAATCACAATCCTCTGAAGAGAATACCCTGTTAACTCAAATTTCTTAGTATTTATGAAACCTTTTTCAAAGAGCCTCCAATAATGAACTGGGAACTAGACTTTAAAAAATATGATAATTTTTTTAAAAATCTGATCAAGCTTTATTATAAAGTTTTATAAATGTGGTATATTGTTCCAACAAAATTAAATAAAATATAAGTGATCATTCTGACCAATGCTGGAGATGCAATAATGCTAAAAGATCTCATTTCCACATTTGGTGGCCATGCTCTGGGTTAGATACTCTAAAATGTAACCTTAAAAGACTCCTCTTGGAAATCTCAGGGAAAGAGTTCCATTTGACCCCACAGCTTCTTCTCTTGCATCTAGACTTTCCTCAGTTGGAGAAACCCCTATCTTACTTAATGATTCATATTATGCTGGCAGTAAAAACATGCATAGCGAGAGATTGGAAAAAGGAATGGCATCAACATTGGAATGAAATAACAAACTGAATAAATTACCAATGCTCAATGGAGAAAGGTTATTACTTAATGAACAACCAATTTAATGTATATAATTTAATGTATATATATATATATTTATATATATATATATTTATATATATATATATATATATATATATATATATATACATATATATATATATATATATATATATATATATATATATATATATATATAAATATGGGATAAATGACACACATCTTCTTATGCTAACAAGAGTAAGAAAATAATAATAAGGCCGCCAAATAATACCAAATACTTTATAATATAAACGACTAATAGAAAATTTAAGGTACAGCCCCTGTAACCCTCACCCCCTCCTCTGCGTCAAAACTGAATGTTGGATAAAGTATGAATGACGATTGCAACGTATGTAGGTTTAAATGTAAAATTTGATGGATTCTTGTTGTTATTAAAATATTTACTGTAATAATTTATATTTTGTATACACTAACATCTCAATAAAGAAGATTAAAAAAAAGTCTGTTATCCTTTTGACATTGAGGAATTGTTGTGCTTAATTGTTGGGGCTTTCCCCTCTTCCCTTACTTTCTACTACATCTGTGTGTGTTTTCCCCTGTCCCACAATCCAAAGAGCCCAGTTATGGGGAGACTACCATTATTGAGTTGTCCTGTACTGCATCACACTTTTGCTATTGTGTGGTTTATCTGGCATTATTCAGTGTTGTCTGTCTCCAGACAACAGTCATTTCTAAAATCTTCAGAATATCCATCCCAACACAATGCTACTTCTAGCTCCAAATCTACAGGAGTTTCCATTCTGGTTTATATCAGAGTCTTTTTAAACCCTCATAACTCTCACCTAGACCTAGAGGATGAATTCATAATCCTAGTTTGTACCATAACAATATTTCCTTTACCTTATACTTTATAGTAAATATCTTCGCTCCAAACTCGGAGCAAAGGAATTTTTTGCAAAGGTTTCTGTCTAAAGTGTCACCAGTCCAGAGGGGAATGTTTCTCTTGTGTGGGGATTTTAACCAGATTCTTGACCCTTCGCTAGACAACAATGCAAATCCATGCACCTAGACATACCCATCTCCTTAGATCATGTGAATTGTTTAATAAACTTTTAGATCACTTATACCAGGGGTTATCAACCTTGTCCTCAAGGACCCCTTACCAGTCCAGGGTTTAGGGATAACCTGAGTGTGTCTAAGGTGTTTAGAAAAAGAAAAAAAAACCTTAGAGTCTAAGGTGGTTTTATTTCCCCTTTTTCTAAACACCTTAGACACACCCAGGTAATACCTAAACCCTGGACTGGTAGGTGGTCCTTAAGGACTGGGTTGAGAACCCCTGACTTATACAATGCCTGAATGTTTCTCTACTCTAGGACAAGAACTTCTCCTATTTTTCTTTACCTTACTACACTTATTAAAAAAATTGATAGATTTCATGTTGATGGACAACATTAAAAAATTGATAGATTTCATGTTGATGGACAACACTTAGATCAGGTCTTAAAATATCAACATATTAGCCCCTGGAGACTAAATAATACTCTTTTGCATGAATCAGTCTTTGCTGAAACTCTGGAAAATTAATTTGCATTATTTTCTAAAAAACTACTCTCCGGATGTATAGTCTGAAATGTTATGGCTTGCCCACAAGCTGGTGATACAGAGTTTATTGATTCAAAGAGCGTCTATAGAAAAACATAATTCTAAGGCCCAACTGATACACTGGCACAAAAAGCTATATTTAAACATGTCCTTTCACCACAGTCTGAGAACTTGCCAAAAGAACGTATGTCAGCTCATGTGATAACTCTCCAAAAACCTGGCAAACCCTCAACTGACTGTCAGAATTTCTGCCAAATCTCCCTACTGAATATGGACGTGAAGTTGTATACAAAAAAAATATCCATGCTGCATACGGACGTGAAGTTATATGCAAAAATACAAGCTAATTGATTGAGTTATATTCTCTTATCATTAATACACAATGATGAAGTAAGATTCGTAACAGGGAGACAGCGGTCAGATAACACCTGTAAGGTCATTGGTATGCTGCACAGCATTCAGACGCTGGACATCGTAGGTCTTCTCGTGTCCCTTGATGTTGAAAAGGTCTTCAATCACCTGAGCTGGACCTTTTTGACTGCAGTACTCAATAAAATATACTTTCCCCAACAATTTCTAAATGCCGGTTAACATGCATAATTTGATATAGTTGGTGTCAGGATCACCATTGTGCTTTACACAATATTGAGTATTTGGGTCTGGCTGGGATCGAATCTGAGTTTCCTGCATCTCAGTCAGTATCTTTACATTGGGCTCCACGCATCTTTGACAGTTTCTGGTTGTTCTTGGTATCCGGTAGTCTGAGCCTGTACGCCTGGAATTTGCACACCTGTTCCTGGTTCCATGATGATTGACTGAGACTCCCTATTTAAACCCTGCAAGGCTGGTTCTCGTTGTCAGATCGTGTTTCCTGTTCCTGTTTGGTTTCACTACTGTTCATCTGACTCCTGGTTTTGATCCCCTGCTCGTCTACCGTTTTCACCTGTTTGCCGCCCGTCCTGACTTCTGATTCTGATACTGACTACTCTTCTGGATATCCCTTGTCTGTACTGTGTTCCAGGAAGCACTCGTTATTTCAGCCCCAGTGCACTGTGTCACAGCCTTGGGGATTTCTGTCCTGAGTCCCCTCGGTCTGTGTCGAATTGCAAAGAGTGCCTTAACTCTGCGTGTGTCAGGGTACCTGTTGTCTCTACCTCTGTGGAGGTGAGACACTTGGACGTTCTTCCTCGCAAAAGGGTTGAATCACTCGTTCCTCGCGGTTCCCTCGGTCGTTTACACGCCAGCCGCGAGGGATCCACTTCCTTTTATGACGCGGCGTTCAGTAGCCGACGTCATGACGACAACCCAACCCGATCTGTCAATCAAGCCCCAAGCACGAATGAGGATTCGCCGGGGGCGTGATTACCTGTTTGGAACCAGGGTAATAAATAGGGCTTTCTACATTTGTTCATTGCCCTGTCGTGGTTCTAGCTTGTCTAGTCTCTCAGTGCTCTTGTATTCTGTTAGTTTCTTTGGTTTTGACCCGGCTTGTCTGTTCTACCTTGTTTACCTCTATTACCCTTTGACTCGGCTTGTCTCTCGCTTACCTGCTCTCTCGTTCCCTCGACCTCGGCTTGTCTCTAGACCATTCTTTACTTACTACTTACGTTAGTCCGGCCATTCTAAGGTCCGGTATACGTACCTTGTACCTGTTTGTACTCTGCGTGTTGGATCCCTGTCCCGATCCTGACAGCGTGCCAGACTCCCACTCCAGGTAAGATCCATGACAGTTGGGCATTACAGATGGAATCAGGTTATGAGAAATGGGACATAAGCCCCAATTAACCCCCTTCCCCTCTCCTTTTAGTTCAAACACACAGATGTCCATGACATTTCCCTGTTTTCTCCTCTCTCTTCTTTTTAATGGAATTGTGAATACTGTCTTTCGAAAACTCGTTTGTGTGTATATGACATGGAACGTACCAAAGAACCATTCTTCTTCTCCTGCATCTTTGATTTGTAATTATGATTTATTTAATTTATGTGTTGTTTTTTTTCCTGTTATTTCATTTAAATCTCATATACCTTTGTTTATGTATGCATGCCAATGCATTGGTTCAGATCCAAGACCAGAGTAACTGCACATCAGTTTGTATCACTCGCTGTAAAACATTTTCACACTACCTGTTCAATCATTTGCAATGCTTTGGAATTTTGTTCATCAACTAATCATGATTGTATGATCTGTCACTTGCTACTTGATGAACCAATAAAAATTGCTAAATAAAGAATGTTGGGCATATTGAGTGTAGCAGAATGTAGACATGCCACACTGTTAGAGAGATGAAAACAGCAAGAGCATATTAAGAGTATTAATTTATAGTCAGCCAGTTTACACAAGTTGTTTTCCTAAATTCTTCTTAATTACTTGTACTTAATAAACTCTACACAAAGCAAGAGCATATGAATAATAATAAATGTAAAAAAAAAAGCTTCAGCTCCATCAGTCCCTATGTTGATATATGTATAGTTGTAAAGAGTTTTCAGTACCACAGAGAGACAAGCACTATACAAATGAATAGAGTTATGACTACTAAAGATAATTTTATATCATAAAAGACAGAACTTGCCTATTTGAAAAGGCAATATGGATTATAAAGTTTGTAATCAAATATTTCTTGTATATTGCATGTGTTTAAATGTAAAATGCTGAACAATATTTTAGCTCTAGGAGGAAATAAATATTTAGATTTGTCTGGTGTCCAAAACTGTTTTGATGTCATTACCCAACTTTACAGTTTCATTCTAATTGAATGTAATACACATGACAAATCTATTGTGTTTGCTAAAAGCGCACAATTTTCACAATAAAAATTGTTAGAAAACACAATCTGAGAAGAAATATTGCTACCCTTCTCTCCTTCTGGCTAGGGAATTCTGCATATCCCATTGTAGCAGAAAATGCCAAAATATTAGGTTCCATGAATAATACAACATGCAATTCTAGCTCCTACCAGTAGAGACAGCAGAACAATACTCTATTATTCTACAGACATTTTACGTGCCCATCATGGGTAAATGTGTTGTGACTTATTTCTAATTTATTCTGAACTTCCAGCAGTGAACATTAGGATGTGGGGCCCCAACAGAGTTTTAGTAGTACAGAGGCTTCTTAGATTGTGAAATAAAACACTTTGGTTTTATTGTCTTTTATCTCTGTGGAAACATATATCAGGTCTCTTTTTTTCCTACTGCTGTGTTATAGAACAGGACAGAAGAGGGGAATTCTGGCCTGAGGTCGTAAGAATATTCGTCCATAACGCTCATGTATATTAATGGAGATTTAAACATGAATATAACACCAGTTTTATAGACTCTGCTGCGCAAGAGAATGCGATCATTTGACTCTGTTCAAAGTCAATGAGAAAATAAAAGTCACAAATAAGAAGGAATGAGGCTTTATTGTCATAAAAGACAATTTTGTGGTGTGATTGAAAGGAAAGGCAGTTATTGAGTGATAATGAGAGGAATGTTAAATTCTATATTGTAACATAGTGGAGTGGAAAGAAGAAAGCAGGAAAATATATATATATATATATATATATATATATATATATATATATAATGAAGAGGAAGTAAAGCTAAATAAAAGAGAAATAAATATGGACATATTGTGAGTATGTATACATATATAAATATTTCTAATATGTATTTGTATCCCATACTTGAATTATAAAATAGGGATTTTGCACATCTTTATATTTTATTACACTGAAACATTTAAGAAATAATTTTTTAAGATGCTGCTGTTGTTCATCAAAGATAGTAAATATTTTCTTTTTTAAATCACAAAATGTGTTGACAAATATGTGAATTTTTGTAACTGCTGACCAAGAGGTCCTTCTTAAACAGCTCCGAGTCTTGTTCACTATCACTGTCCAATTATCTGTCTCCATACTTTTCATTCTGCTGTTCAGTTATTCTCAGGAATTAAGAATTTCAATCACAACTCTAGTTACATTAAATATTCTTTATATAAAAATTTCCATTTGCAATGTATTTTTTAGATAATAATAGTAAGCAAGATACAGACACTCAACCTCTCAACAGTACTACAGGTTAGAGACCAGAGATGTCTGTTCAAGTTGTGAACATAACACAAGTTGGATAAATACTATAATCCCAAAAGTATGTAAACACCCGACCATCACACCTATATAAGCTTTTTGGAAATCCTTTTCCAAATCCATGATTAATGTGAAGTTTCTTATGGCTGTAATAGGCATCACTCTTCCGGGAAGGTTTTTCACAAGATTTTGGATTATGTCTGTGGAAATATGTGCCCATTCAGCCAAAAGTGCATCTATGATGCTAGGAATTGAAGTTAGACAAAAAGGTGTGACTTGCATCAACTCACCCAAAAGTATTCAATGGGGTTAATGTCAGGGCTCTGTGCGGGCCACCCAAGCTCCTCCATGCTATACTTGTGAAATCATGTCTTCATGGACCTCACTTTGAGCACAGGAGCTTAAACAGGAAAGGGCTTTCCCCAAATGTTTGCCACAAAGTTGGAAACACCTAATAGTCTAAAATGTATTTGTTTCCTGTAGCACTGTAATGATCCTTCACTGCAACTAAGGGGTCTATTCAAAACTCTGAAAAACATCCATTACTCCACTTCCAACAAAATTTACAATAGGCAGGCACAATGTGTTTTGGGATGTAGCATTTTCTTGGCATCTACCACACCCACATTCTGCAATCAGACTGCCAGATAATAAAGCATGATTGATAAATCATACTTCACTATCTGACAGACTCATGGAAGTATCCATGGAACACATTCCACTGCTCCAGAGTCCAGTGTGTTTTACACCATAGTTTCTCAACCCCAATGGGGACGTGCCACCAAAAGCAGTGGGTGAGCCAAGAGTTGGCCAGCTGGCCACCTTAGCGTGTCCGGGAGGTGACTGGCTGGGGAGGCGGCAAATGAGCTGTACTCTTCATGATCATCCAGCACTGCTTCCTTTGGTGCCCTGCAGTGAAGCCAGGATTAGTAGGGCTGTACATAGTTTTAGGCATAGCGTGCATCTTCTTTTCAAGGAAATTCCTCCCTTACTGCCACTGATCTATGGAGCATTTTGCTAATTATTGTATTTATAAGCTACTTTTGGTAGGGAGAGTGAGATCCAGGTACTCTCTGCACCAAAACCAATGTGATGATGCAGTATTGTTTTGATATAAGTCCATCCTTGCAAGCACGCTGTCTTGGCGTCATACTTGATTCTGGCCTCACCTTTGAGCCTCACATCCAGTATGTTGCCAAGTCCTGTAGATTCCATCTTAAGAACATAGCCCGCATCCGCCCCTTTCTTACGCAAGATGCTACCAAGGAGCTTGTCCATGCTCTAGTAATTTCCTGCATGGATTATTGTAACCCTCTCCTGATCGGTCTTCCCAAAAGCCGTGTTGCCCCACTACAGTCTGTTATGAATGCTGCCGATAGACTGATTTTCCTCTCTAGTTTGTTCTCCTACACCTCACCCCTCTCTCAGTCCTTACATTGGTTTCCTGTATCCAATAGGAGTCAATTCAAGGTACTAATTCACACCTATAAAGCCCTGAACAATTCTAGCCCCTCTTATATCTCCTCACAGATCCATAGGTATGTCTCTTCTCGGTCTCTCCGCTCTGCCCGTGACCTTTTTCTGTCCGCTGCTCGCACCCGTGCGGCCAACTCACGCTTGCAGGACTTCTTGAGGGTGGCTCCCTTCCTATGGAATAGCTCTCCCCTAGTCTTCAATTGTTTAATAAGTGCCTTAAAACCCATGACTTTAGGAAAGCCTATGGCCTCCCAGAGTAACCTCTACCTTACCTATCTCTTGCTCTCTCCTAAAGGGCAGCACTCTACTCTCTCCTCCAGCTCTGCTTCACTCCCACCTTATTTGATTGAATTCTTGTAATTGTCCTATTTATAGTTAAATCCCCCCTCTCATACTATTGTAAAGCGCTACGGAATCTGTTGGCGCTATATAAATGGCGATAATAATAATAATAATAATGTTTAGAGTGACCATTTAACAGAACTAAAAAATAAAGTCTGTGCTCTGAATACTGACTCAGAATTAACCATGATCACACAAGAAAGGTTGCAAGCCTAAAATACTTAAAGTGAGATAAAGCAAGTCAGTAATAAAGTCACACACAGTTTATGTTCTAGTCTGATAATGTGACACGGAAAGAAGAGACACCAATTAGTTATCGTTTAATAAATAAGTAGACATGAATTTAAAATGAGATTGATAGATAGACTTAATGGAAACAGGCTGAACAAAGCTGTTGTATTTTTAAGGAACTATCATGACCTACAGGGAAATCCAAATTGACATAGTTAATTACCTTGCAGATGATTGGGGAGATTTTTTTTTCCCTCTGCTGAAACAACATATTAACATAACTAACAAAATAGCAAAAAAAAATGTTTTGCTGAAATCCAAGTATATAAAAAAAAATCATACGCAGGTTAGCTGCATATCGAGTGCATTGGTGGGGAGTGAGGATGTTTAAAGGGGGGTCTCTACCAAATGATAATAATGCATACTAATTAATTCATAGGGCACTTAGGTATTTTTGTTTTAGATGTGTGCTTCCAACTCTTCCATTTGCTTATTTATACCTGGGAGTTTTGATTATATAGCCAGGATCACGGTGCGTGCAAATGACCTTTTCATACTCTTACACCTATTTAGAAAAAAATATTATGTTGAGCAAACACTTGACATAAGCCATTAAATGTAAATCTTAATAAACAGAACACTTCAAGGTTACACACCTTGAATTGAAGGTGAATTTAAAGTGTAATGTAAGATCAAAACATCTGCTAACTATGTTCACAGTTCTGCTACCCTGTCCTTAAATTTGAAATTTACTTTGAATTCACCTTATATTCTCACTTGAAAAAACAAACAAAGAAAAAGTTCCTTGCACACTAGCCCAAATCCCTACCCACATTTAAATAACAGTTTTTTTTAGGGCCCCTCTATTGGCCATTTAAGTGAAAGCTCACCTGCCACATCAAGGCAAAACCTCTTAGGTGAGTCCTACACTAGTTAGTGTAGTGTTAGTGTACTATAGTTAATGCTGCTGCCCAGGAGTAGTGGGAGTTTCAGCAGAGCGCTGGGCTTAATTGTCTGTTTAAATTCTCACTTAAACATAATATATATATATATGTTACATAGCTGAGAAGAGACTTGTGTCCATCAAGTTCCTCACATTTGTTTTTTGCTGTTGATCCAAAAAAGGCAACAAAAAAAACAGTTTGAAGCTAGGAAAAAAATTCCTTCTTGACCCCAGAATGGCAGTCAGATTTATCCTTGGATCAAGCAGTTATTACCCTACATTGAAAGATCATATCCTTGAATATTCTGTTTTTGCAAGTATGCATCAAGTAGCTGTTTGAACATCTATATGGACTCTGATAAAACCACTTCTTCAGGCAGAGAATTCCACATCCTTACAGTAAAAAAACTTTTCTTTTCCTTAGACTAAATCTTCTTTCTTCTTGTGTTCTATGTAAAGTCTGGTTTGTGAATAGATTTCCACACAATGGTTTGTATTGGCCCCGAATATATTTGTATAATGTTATCATATCCCCTCTCAGGCAATGTTTTTCCAAACTATATAGGTTTAAATTTGTTAACCTTTCTTCATAGCTGATATTACAAATATATTCGGGGCCAATACAAACCATTGTGTGGAAATATATTCACAAACCGGACTTTTCATAGGACACGAGGCCATGCCTTTAGACAGGAAGAAAGAAGATTTTGTCTAAGGCAAAGGAAAGGTTTTTTTACTGTAAGAACAATCAGGATGTGGAATTCTCTGCCTGAAGAAGTGGTTTTATCAGAGTCCATACGGATGTTCAAACAGCTACTAGATGCATACTTGCAAAAACAGAATATTCAAGGATATAATCTTTCAATGTAGGGTAATAACTGCTTGATCCAAGGTTAAATCTGACTGCCATTCTGGGGTCAAGAAGGAATTGTTTTCCTAGCTTGTTGCAAAATTGTGCTTCAGACTGTTTTTTTTTGCCTTCTTTTGGATCAACAGCAAAAAAACAAATGTGAGGAAGGCTGAACTTGATGGACGCAAGTCTCTTTTCAGCTATGTAACTATGTAACTATGTGACTATGATATGTTCCATTCCTTTTTATTAATTTTGTTGCCTGTCTCTCCCTTTTTTCTAGTGCCATAATATCATTCTTTAGAACAGGTGCCCAAAATTGCACAGCATATTCAATATGTGGTCTTACCAGTGATTTATAAAGAGGCAAAATTATATTCTCATCCCAAGAATGAAAGCCCTTTTTCATGCATGACAATACCTTACTGGCCTTAGCACTGCTGATTGACATTGCACATTGTTGCATAGTTTGTAGACATGTGCAATTCATCATGGTTCGAATGTGAATTCGGACAAATTTCGGGCAATTCGGGTACTTCCGAATGTCCGAATAGATGAATTGATGAATTGTCGAAGTCCCGAAGTTCCGAAATTACAGAATTTCCGAAGTTCCGAAGTGTCGAAGTTCCGAAGCACAGTATTGCCTAAGAACTAATATACTTACCCAGTGGAAGAATGAAGAATGTTACACTGTATACAATTTTAAATAAAACGTATACAAACATAGCCAGGATTCAGCTGTAAGCATTTGCAACACTTACAACAATCAAGTAACACACATTCATATAAAATGTAAGTTACTTGGCCAGTCAATGTAATGACAGGAATGAATAAGTAGATAACTCCCTAATTCGCACGGTATTAGGGAGCTATCTACTAAAAGGCTGACAGACCTAAATTGGTATTTCAGACAAATTTACTAATACTAAGTAAAGATTACTTAGTATTAGTAAATTATGCCCCTAATCGCTATACCGCGAGTAGGGGCATGTTTAGTAAACAGTGAGCAGCCCCCTCCCGAGCCCCCACCGGTGCCGCACGAGTGGGGGCCTATTGAACGGCGGGTGGGGGCCCTACAGTAAAATAAGGGGGGGGACCTATCGTCCTCCCCCCGGCCCCCACCCATGAGCGGTGGGTGGGGGCCCTAAAGTAAAATAATGGGGGGGACCTATTGTCCTCCCCCCGGCCTCCATTCCTGAGCGGCGGGTGGGGGTCCTAAATACTAATAAGGGGAGGGGAGACCTAATGTCCTCCCCCCTGGCCCCCACCCCTGAATGGTGGGGGCCAGGGTGAACTGGAATCTGTGTCATGGACGCCCAAGGCTCAATGATGCACATGGGAGTGAAGACTGGGCCGTCTGGTCATACAGAAGAGCTACTGTTGGAGAAACGTAAAGAGACACTATAGCAGCCAAAACATTTTGCTGAATGAAGCAGTTTTTGTATAGATCATTCCTCTGAAGTTTCATTGCTCAATTCACTGCCATTTATGAGTCAAATCATAATTGTTTCTGTTTATGCAGTCCTAGCCACACCTTCTCTTGCTGTGACTGACAGCCTGCATGAAAAAATGGTTTCATTTTCAATCAGATGTAACTTATTTTAAAAGTTGTTATCTCCTGCTCTGTAAATTGAACTTTAATTATATACAGAAGGATCCTGCAGGGTCTACCAAGCTATTAACAGAGCAGGAGATGCATTGGAGATTTGTGCGTATTGGACTGCATAGCTACAGACCAGTCAGACTGTCCATGATGACCTCTGTCCACCACCAGAAGCACCTTCAATGGGGACATAAGCATCAGAACTGGACCATTAAGTGATGGAAGATGGTTGCCTGGTCTGAGAGATCACATTTTCCTTTAGATCAGATGTTGGCCAGGTGCGTGTGCGTTCCTTACCTGGGACAGAGATGTCAGCAGTATGCACTATGGGTAAAAGGCAGACTGGTGGTAGCAGTGTTATGCTCTGGGCAATGTTCTGCTGAGAAACCTTGGGTCCTGGGATTCGCTTTGGCACATATCACCTACCTATAGGTTGTCAAGGACCACGTACACCCTTTCATGCATCCTGCCACACTGCAAAACTTGTTCAGGAATGATTTGAGAAATGTGACAAAGAGTTCAAAGTGTTGCATTGGCCTCTAAATTCCCCAGATCTCAGTCAAATTGAGCACATGTGGGCTGTGCTGGAACAACAAATCTGATCCATGGAGTCCCCACCTCAACTTGCAGGACTTTAAGGATCTTCTGCTTTTGTCTTCATACCAGATACCACAGGACATATTCAGATGTCTTGTGGAGTCCATGTCTCCATGCATCAGAGCTGTTTTGGCAGCATAAGGGGGGCCTACGTGATATTAGGCAGATGGTTTTAATGTTATGGCTGATATGTGTATATTATTCTAAATAGTAACATTAAGATTTCATGACGCGTGTGGTTGTTTAAAGTCTCCATTTAATAATTAGGCAAAATTGTGTTTTTAAATTATTGCTCTATTCTTATTATCAGGGTTATTCACTAAAGTAAGAATTGCAGGGAATTCAAAGTAAATTTCAAATTGAAGGCCAAAGTAGTAACACTAAACACATAAGTGAATGGGAGAATGTTTCTAGTTCAGCTAGTTTGAGCTTAAATTTGACATTTATGTTGAATTCCACGCAATACTCACTTTAGAGCATAGCCCTGTTTGTGTTTAAAAGTTAATGGCATTGTTGGTGCAAGTACAGCATTTTTGGTAGCAATAGCCAATTCTCCCCACATGATGGCTTATAAAGATGAACATTTCTTGGGATATATCTGTTTATGATTTAGACCGACCTCTAATATAAAACAATCAGATGTTACTGGCCGGGGATATAACCATGGTTGTGTGTTCCAGATTTGAATAATCTGTGTGTACTGCACCAACTTAGCCTGAGGAGTATTTTAGTTATCCAGTGACCAGACTGCGTCATATATATATATATGGCAAGCTGATGCGGCAAGCTGATGCGGTACACATTGAGATGGGATTCATGCACCACCCAAAAAATTTGTGACTGCAAACATCCATATACATGCAATGTATAAACATTTACATTCTACATACAGTTGTGCTCAAAAGTTTGCATACCCTTGGAGAATTGGTAATATATGTACCATTTTTAAAGAAAACATAAGTGAGCAGAGGAAACACATTTCTTTATTTCTTATGGGATTCATACTCAATGGAAGGTTATAACAGAATGGCACAATCATAAAACAAAATGTGGCAACAAAGAAAAATAATGAAATGACCCCTTTTTAAAATGTTGCATACCCTTAGTTCGTAATACTGTGTATTGTTCAGGTATCGTCATATTTTGCGCCTTGAAACAACCGCACCATCTTTTTCCAGAGCAGCCTGTATTTCTCCGTAGGTTACCTGTGGGTTTTTCTTTGTATCCCGAACAATTCTTCTGGCAGTTGTGGCTGAAATCTTTCTTAGTCTACCTGAC
Organism: Pelobates fuscus; assembly: GCF_036172605.1. Lineage (NCBI taxonomy): Eukaryota > Metazoa > Chordata > Amphibia > Anura > Pelobatidae > Pelobates > Pelobates fuscus. The sequence goes on from NC_086317.1 coordinate 244,692,230, forward strand.
CTTGGCCTGGTAGCAAGAGATCCTCAAATTGTCCACTTCTTAATAAGTGATTGAACAGTACCCACTGGCATTTTCAAAGCTTTGGATATCATTTATATCCTTTTCCATGTTTATAAAGTTCCATTACCTTGTTATGCAGGTCTTTTGACAGTTCTTTTCTGCTCCCCCCATGGCTCAGTATTTAGCCTGCTCAGTGCATCCACGTGAGATCTAAAAAACTCATTGACTATTTATATACAGACACTAATTGCAGTTAAAAAAGCCACAGGTGTGGGAAATTAACCTTTAGTTGCCATTTTAACCTGTGTGTGTCACCTTGTGTGTTTGTAACAAGGCCACACATTCAAGGGTATGTAAACTTTTGATAAGGGCCATTTTTGGGTGATTTGTGTTATCATTATGATTTAAAAAGTAGCTAAACAACTATAATAATAAATGGCTTCATATGATCACTGTCCTTCAATAAAACACATGTTTTGCTTGATCAGTCATATTTTCAAAATCAATGACAAAATTTCTGCCAGGGTGTGCAAACGTTTGGGCACAACTGTATATACATATGCAGACTGTCTGTCACACTATGTACATTAATCTACAGAATTAATGCATTCACAAATAGCATGTATGTATCCAAACACTACGCACCTGTACATCCTACATTAATACATGTTTATAATACATAGATGCATGCACATAGAACATGAATGCATCTAGACACAATTGTTATATGACACATGACACTGTAATGCTGAGATTTGTAATGGGCTTTTTATTTGTTGCTGTGTTCATTTGGTATGAAGCGGTAACTATACATTATTTGACTGCATACCCTTGAGATACAAATTCAGAACTGATCTTTTTCAGGTTATGAAAACAGCCGTTCACAGAACAATACAAGAATGTCACCAAATTATACACCTGTTTCTGTTTCTTTTCATTAAAAAAACACAATTTCTTATTCTGTCATAAGTAAAATGTGACAATATCCAAAACACTAACCTATGTATGTCTCAATGTATGACTAGGAATAAGCGTGGTGATGACCTACAGACAAAAAACACTGGAGGCAGAGGGACACAATAAACTGTCTGTAAAAAAGGGAAAAATACAAAAAAAATCCCTTATCTATAATCAGCATCATTTATAACAGGGTTTATCGGTAACACTGATAACAGATCAGTTCCACTGATAACATTAACTAGTACAACAGACTGCACTTCCATGTTTCCTGTCTTAGTTTTCTATCTGTCTATCTATCTGTCTGTCTGTCTAGCTATCTATCCACTTCCTACTGCCCGCCCATCCATCCACCGATCTGTCTTTCTATCTGTCCCTGACCTGGTAGATTAAGCAGAGGCTGGAACCCAATAGCAGCAAGACAGCACACCTCACAAGAACAACCTCTGGGGAAATGCAGAAGTGAAGAAAGGATCCTAGGAAATATGGGATGGCACATTGGGCTTTGTGTCAAAGTCCAAGTGAGCTGTCAAAGAGGAAGAGGCAAAATAAAGGTCAGGGCAGCCAGCAAAGGTTCCTAAACAGGTAAATGTACCAAAATCTAAGTGGCCAGAAGATTTATTGACACCGGGAGCAGATATGTACAGCAGGAACATTTGCAGGAGCAAAGTCTAGGTCAAGCACAAGGACAGGGACAGCTAGATATGTGCAATTTGTTCCATTCTGCATCGAATTTCAGACGAATTTTGATACATTCAGCAAGTTTTTCATGTCCGAGATTCCAAATTCTTTACAAATTAAAACATACAAATTCGGGCCAAACAAAAAACTAATTATTTTATGTCTGTTAATTTTAATAACAATAGCAAATACATTATTTATCTATTAACCCCTTAGTGGCCAGAACGTTTTTCAATGTTCTGCTTGTGTTTGTGTTTAGCTGTAATTTTCCTCTTACTCATTTACTGTACCCACACATATTATATATACGTTTGTCTCGCCAATTAATGGTCTTTCTAAAGATACTATTATTTCCATCATATCATATAATTTACTATAAAAAAAATTATGAAATCTGCAGAATCTTTTTTTTAAAAAACACACTTTTTCGAACTTTGACCCCCAAAATCTGTTACGCATCTACAACCACCAAAACACACCCATGCTAAATAGTTTCTAAATGTTGTCCTGAGTTTATAAATACCCAATGTTAACATGTTCTTAGCTCTTTTTTTACAAGTTAATGGGCAATAAATCAAGCAGGCCATTGCAGTTTCAAAATATATATATATTTTAATGCATCAATAGTGACATTGTAACACTTTTATCTGTCATAAATCTCTCAATCACACTTCACATGTACATATTTTTTAAAAGTTGACAACCCAGGGTATTCAAAATGGGCGATGTACAGTCTTTAGTCACAAACACTGGCCAAAGTTAGCATTTATATTTCTTTGTGTGTTAAAAATGCAAAAACACGGACCAGCGTGCGAAGAGCCTGTAAATCAGGCATGAGAATCTCTTACCAGACGGCCAAACACACCGGGCAGGACAAAAATCAAGAAGAGCCCGTTCCCATATCCATGCCGAACGACAAAGAGAAACGGAGCTCCGACATATGGCTGTTGGAGAACGGGGCAGATGCCCCCTGAGGAACATTTTATTTGGCTACCGGGACTTTACCTGACTGGCATAGGCTGAAACTAGTGCATTCCGCAACCTGTCAGCCACAAGGCCTCGGGCTATATGTGCCTACCAACCCATTAACACCCAGCGGTACTCTCCTCAGTTACATGCCCTTAATATGTTTATTCATGTCTCGCATATGTTTTTTCTTATTCCTATCCTAGGAGCCCCAATATATATGTATGCATTATTATGATGTGCTGGACTCCTGACCCACAAGCTTCCCCATGGTAGCAAACAGGGAAACATGGAACCACTCCGAACACTGCCCACTTTTTAATGTTTATAATGTTTGAAGTTTACAAGTGTAAGGGCACCCTCAAGCACCAGGGAATAAAATTTCAACCCTTCCTAGGCTAGACAGGGGTAACAAGCTTGCCGTTAAAATAGTGTTCAGGGGCCTCGCCCTAGCCTCTCTCGGCATGATTAGCCTATATCTAGCAGCATATTAACACCCACTACACGTTCCACAAACATGTATATCCTGATGTTAACATGTACTTTACTCTCGACTATCAATCGCATAACTCCACATATAAGTGTCACTTTAAAATAGTGTTTAGGGGCCTCATCCGAGCCTCTCTCGGCAAGATTAGCCTGTGTCTAGCAACAAATCAACACTTACTACACGTTTGAAAAGCATGTATATTTTGATGTTAACATGTACTTTACTCTCGACTATCAATCGCATAATTCTACATATAAGTGCGTCTATGATCAGTATCTCTTAAAAATGCGCTGTTTCTCTAATATAAAAATGTGCATCGAATTCTATGCCACAACTGTTAAATATTGTTTCCCCCAAGCATGTCCCTGCCGTTGGGGCACGACATGAATGAATGTTATGTTTAAACTATACTACTATTTTAAAAAAATAAAGAATTAAAAAAAAAAAAAAAAATGCAAAAACACAATTATGAATGCTAACTTTGGCCAGTGTTTGTGACTAAGTGGCTACTAAAAAAGACTGAACCTTGAGTTGTCTGTCTTCTTTTGCAAATGGTATGCCATCATGGGGGTAATTCTCATTCTTGGGCTAGCATACGTTCTCATCAGTGGCATCTCTAGGATTCATTTTTTTTTTGGGGGGGGGGGGGCACATGGTGGGCCAGGGACAAAAGTAGGGGGGCACATTTAACCCCGCCCTCTCCACAGTTGGACCCCGCCCCTGCCGCATTTTAAGCCTCGCCCCCGACACAATGTGTTTTTTTTTTTTTAATAATCCCTGGTGGAGGATTCATTATTTTCCACCAGGGATTATTAAAAAAACAAACACATTTCCCTTGATACAGTGCCATAGTTGCCAACATTCGAAAAAAAAATCCAAGGACATTTTGCAGCACAGCTATCAATTATTACCTTGAAAGTTTACCACACCCACTGTCGCAAAACTCAATACATGTATTATACCGAGAGCAGCACTATACAAGGAGCACTGACTGTCCCGGGATATTATACTGAGACCTGTATTATATAGAGAGCAGCACTATACAGGGATAACAAACACACGGACACCCGTGAAGAAAAATATATAATAATAAAAAACTTAGCTGATAGGTACACTGCTTCCCAGGGTTATCTCCCAGCTGATAACCATATAACAGAACTGTGTAATTGATGGGCTATTTTGGGTATCTGCTAGTATACCTATAAAGAAGGACAAAACATAGTGCAAATATTGCTACAAAACTTATTTAAAACTTTCGGTGATTAATATGCACTCACATATTCCAGACAAATTAAGCGTGTTATGGGTGCCTCCCCTTGGTGGAAATGGGGTTTTTTTTTGTCTTTTTTGATTTTCCCTCCTCCAGTGATAGCCAATATGGGATCCAGGTCAGCCAAAGATTCCAAAGAAACAGCAACCAAAACGGAATACTCCAAAGGCAATTTATTCACTTACAAGGATTTTAAGAGGGTGTACAAAAATGAAATAAAATAGTAAAAACAAATCTAGATAAAAGGTATTGGTCCTACGCGTTTCGTCCTTACACCAAACAGGACTTCCTCAGGGACCTCTTTCAACAATTATCCAGTAATAGGTACATCAAGTAAAAACAGCACCCTAACAAGCTAACACATAAAACATCTTATATAGGGCTAATCCCTTAAAGTCATTGGTGGAATAGTGGGTGTCTTCTTATCTTCCAGCTCTGATTCGTCCACTTTTTTTCTTCAGCTGTGTCCACTTCGCCGAGAATGGAAAAAAAAGCCGGGTCCGTTAAGGTGCTTTGTTACTTCCGCGTACGTCATACGTTGCGCGTGTGTCACGTGATGAAAAACCTCGTCATGTGATGACTATGCGTTCCACACTCGGGAAAAAAACATGGCCGTGCGTTCCACCATGTTAAAACGGACTGGGATGTCAATTGAAGCCTGACAGTTATATACAAATGGCTGGAAGGAGAAAACTATTAGAAAAAATACACACCAGTATTCATTTTGACATAAAAAATATTGAAAACTATAATAATGAGATGTCCTCCAATATATTTTAATCGATTAATTTGCTAACACACCATAACCATGAATGAAAGAACTCCCCATCCGAGTTGATCATTCATTATATTCATTTAAATTTTGCAACAATCAGTACTGATATTTAATACATTAATAAATTTATATAGTGACAATGACAATTTATAAGATATTGGCATAATCAACTAAACCAATATAGTGATTTTAGATGATTAATCATCTCTCAATTGCAAATCCACAAAAAGTATAAAGTGACATGAATAAATTAAATATTCAAATTACATATCCATATTGCGTAAAACAAAAAAAAACTTTTTTTATGAAAAATTTCTTTTGTAAAAAGATTATACATTCAAAGAAGGTTCAAATTGAATCAGAGAGTTATACAATACACATTATTATATGTCCTGATTACAGGACCGGTATTCGGTCTTCTATTAACTGTCACCTTTCGTTATTTATCTGCAAACCTTTTGAACCCTGTGTATATCCCTCAATTAATTCAAAAAACAGACAATGTCCATATCCACATTTAGTCCCTTTGGGCTTAGGGTACGTAATCTGTGGATCCAGTACGATTCCCTTTGCGCCAAACGTTTTTCTTTGTTACCCCCTCTCCAATGGGGTTGAATTTGTTCTATCCCTATGCAACGCAAACTCTTCAAACAGAAAGAGGGGCAGCTGTTGCAATGAAGCGGGACTGAGTGGGTGTCTAATCTTTTCTTTATATTGTTAATGTGTTCTAAAAATCTAACTTTTAGACATCTCTTAGTACGGCCCACATATTGACCCCCACATGGGCACTGAAGTAGATACACCACATAATTTGAACGACAACCAATCTCTGATTTTATGGGATATTGATTCCCTGTCGTGAAACTGCTATAGGATGTAGCCCTGTCCGTATTTACTTGTGAACAAGCTTTGCAGTTTTTACAACCCCTGAAACCTTTTGTCCCCTTTTTCGTTTTTTTAGAGGCATTTTTGAGGGCATAGCTAGGTGCTAATAGGTTCTTAAGATTTTGTTGCTTCCTATAGATGATCTTGGGTCTTTTAGATAAATGTTCCCCCAGAATAGGATCCTCTAACAGGATCGGCCAATATTTATGTAGACTCCTTTTAATTTTTGGGTGATCTATATTGTATTGCGTAAAAAAGGCTTGTTTAAAATTTTCTCCTTTTTTCTATACAGGGAGCATTGACTGTCCCAGGATATTATACAGACACAAACCTGTATTATACAGAGAGCAGCACTATAAAGGGAGCACTGACTTTCCCAAGATATCATACACACAGTCCTGTATTATACAGAGAGCAGCACCATACAGTGAGCACTGACTGTCCTGGGATATTATACAGACTGCCCTGTATTATACAGCAAGCAGCACTATACAGGGAGCACTGACTGTTCCAGGATATTATACACACAGACCTGTATTATACAGAGAGCAGCAATAAACAGAAAGCACTGACTGTATAATACAGGTCTGTTTGTGTATAATATCCCAAGACAGAGAGCAGCACTATACAGGGAGCACTGACTGTTCCAGGATATTATACACACAGACCTGTATTATACAGAGAGCAGCAATAAACAGAAAGCACTGACTGTATAATACAGGTCTGTTTGTGTATAATATCCCAAGACAGAGAGCAGCACTATACAGGGAACACTGGAAGCACTGACTGTCTTTCATATTAAATGCACCCACACTTATTATATATAATTTTATTCAGGGGAAACAGGGCTTTCGTTTAACATCAAATATTTAGGTATGGAACATAATTTAATTTGAAAAAAATATAACAAAATGGGAGAAAATAAGAATTTTTAAAATTGTTTTAGTTCTACGTGACATTTTAACTGTGAATGTCAAAATACTGTTTGCTTTTACTGCAATACAATACATATATTTGTATTCAGCGATGTCACACGTGTAAAACAGTACCCCCTATGTACAGGTTTTATGGTGTTTTGGGAAGTTACAGGGTCAAATATAGCGTGTTACATATTTCAGTTTTTTCACATTGAAATTCGCCAGATTGGTTACGTTGCCTTTGAGACCATATGGTAGCCCAGGATTAAGAATTACCCCCATGATGACATACCATTTGCAAAAGTAGACAACCCAAGGTATTGCAAATGGAGTATGTCCAGTCTTTTTTAGTAGCCACTTGGTCACAAACACTGGCCAAAGTTAGTGTTAATATTTGAAAATGCAAAAAACTAAATTTTGGCCAGTGTTTGTGACTAAGCGGCTACTAAAAAAACTGAACATACCCTATTTGCAATACCCTGGGTTGTCTACTATTGCAAATGGTATGCCATGATGAGGATAATTTTCATTCCTGGGCTACCATACGGTCTCAAAGGCAACCTGGCGAATTTTAATGTGAAAAAACTGAAACGCAAACCTTATATTTGACTCTGTAACTTTTGAAAACACCATAAAACCTGTACATGAGGGGTACTGTTATACTCAGGAGACTTCGCTGAACACAAATATTAGTGTTTCAAAACAGTAAAACGTATCACAACAATTATATCGTCAGTGTAAGTGCCATTTGTGTGTGAAAAATGCAAAAAATGTCACTGTCACTGACGATATCGTCGTTGTAATATATTTTACTGTTTTGAAACACTAATATTTGTGTTCAGCGAAGTCTTCTGAGTAAAACAGTACCCCCCATGTACTGGTTTTATGGTGTCTTGGAAAGTTACAGGGTTAAATATAGTGCTAGAAAATTTAATTCCCTGAACTTTCTGCCTGGGTTGTCAGGCAGGTCCTGCAAATTGTAATTAATAAAATGACCTAATTATGTAAAATTATTACATAAATATATAATGTAGAATTATTATATATATATATATATATATATATATATATATATATATATATATATATATATATGTGTGTGTATATATATATGTGTATATATATATATATATGAATATTTTTTTATAATTTTTTATTTATTTATAGGTATATATATAGTGATATATACTTATGTATATAGATATATATATTATTTTGTTCTACATGTATTTTGATATCAATATATATATATTAATTTTAAAATACAGTTAGAACGAAATTACGCATGTTTATATATATTTTATCTATTTTTTATTATTTTTTGAATTTTATTTTTTAACGTCCTCGGAAGGACCTCGCGATCACATGGCCCTGGGGGGCCGAAGAGGACAGAGGGGGACTCCCTGGGCTCCCAGGTAAGTCCCCCATACCGCGATCGCTGGCGACCGGGTAAGTAGAAAAGATCGCAGGACGTTCTATGCTGTCCTGCGGCGTTTAGAGCCATCTAAATAAGGACGGCATAGAACGTCCTGCGGTCTTAAGGGGTTAAATAAAATGAATAGTCAGAACACTGTGGTTTCTTGCACCTTGCAAAACTATTCAGGAACTAGCTGATTATCAGTACATTACAAACATTACACTTAAATGTTGCTCCATGTGATATTTTAACACAATAAAATACAAAATCATTTAATGTCCAGTGTATTTTGATTATCTATTTCATATAAGTATGCTAAAATAGTTGCATGTTTAATCCTCACATTATTTGGTAATACTCCCTACACTATGGCCTCTTCAAACTGCAGCAAGGTCTGCTGTTTTACTGTGGGGGCAGAGCCTGGGCGGGATGTGGGTGGAGCTATCATCACAGGGGCAGAGCCTGCACACGCAAGGCAAAGCTGGAGCCTGTGTGCAGGGGAAGCTGCTGGGAATTCAGAATGGAGACTGTCAGAGTTCCCTCCCGCTCCCAGCAGCCTCAATGCAGCTGCTCCAGCCCTCAGCAGCTATCCACAGCCCCCAGCACCTCTCTTCAGCAGTGAGCCCCTCTGTCCTGAATTCCCTTGGACTGTAACAGGCTGTTACAGTCTGAGGGAACATAATAAAGGCCTAGCGAGCAGTAACTTTCATTTTGGGGGGCGCAAAGGTGGGCACAGCCTGATCTAGGGTGGGCCATGGCCCCCTCTGGCCCCTCCAAGTGACGCCACTGGCTCTCATAGGCAACATAACCAATCTGGCAAATTTCAATGTGAAAATCAAGCCATATATTTGACCCTGTAACTTTTAAAAACACAATAAAACCTGTACATGAGCGGTACTGTTATACTTGGGAGACTTCGCTGAACACAAAAGTTTGTGTTTCAAAACAGTAAAATGTATCACAACAATTATATCCTCAGTGAATGTGCCATTTGTGTGTGCTAGCAAATTGACTTCTCTGGACTTTCAGCCTGGGTTGTCAGGCAGGTCCCTCAAATTGCAATCAATAAAATGACTTATGTAAAAATATTGCATAAATATGCACGTAGAATTTAAATGTATATAAATATTTCTATATTTGAAGTCTACGTGTATATTTATAAAATTATTTATGTAATTATGTATATGGATATATAGTAAGGCATAGCCTGTAGTTGTGGGAGGGGTTACCCGGCTATAAAAGCTCAGGCCCCCTCTGGTTCAGCACTGGAATAGCCGGGTTCATTCGGAACCTTTGTACTTCCGGTTCGAGCTCGTCCCCACGTGATCCACTCCGGTCCGAAGTGCTTACCCTCTGCTCGGTACTATCCCTCCATGCTCGGCGTCAAGCGCTCCAGCCCGGCAATCTACCGGGATCCCGACGAACTCCCATCCTCCCCAGCCAGACCCACGGCGGTTGCTGAATCCGGACACTTACTTACCTAATCCAGGGCCCAGAAACCGTGAGTCTCATCCACACCACCCTCAGCCAGACGCCTGGCATCCACGCACACTTTGCTCACCTGTTCCAAATTACGTCCTTATACTTACCCTACCACTCGGTACCGCAGTTCCTTACCATCCGGTTTCACTGGTCACGCAGACCTCAAACCCTTTCTCTCCAACGCGGTTCGGTAACCGGCCACCCGGCAATTAGTGTTTGCAAATTTCTTGCTGACAAAACGCATGTCAGCTCACAACGCCCCCTGGTGGACAAATATATTTATATCCGTTTACTTTCTCAAAAAAAAAAAAAAAAAAAACAGATGACCCCTGGTGGCCACACATATTATGACACAATGTTAAAATAAGCAGTATATATGTTTGTTGGTTTTTTTTCCCCTTCTTTTTTCCCCAGATTTCACTATTAAGTTATACTCCTTGCTATTATATCATAATGTTTTCATGTGTAATATGTTTTGTTCAAATGTTTACTTGAACCTGTCACACATTTCCAAAAACCGGGTGAGGTTACCTATCACCTACACAGGTGTTTTATAAAAAAAAAAAAAATAAAAAAAAAAATTTAATTAATAATACAATTAGACATTTAAAGCTAAACTTTTGTCTTTACGCACTCGGTAAGGATTAGCTTACCCCATGTCAGGGGTTGTCCCGTCCTTTGTCATGCCCTCCACATAAAAGTCACGACTTAAACCAAATACGTCCATCTCCTCAGGATTCACTCCTGGCCCAATTCGAATCCTGGTTCAACAACTCCCCTGATACTCGGAGCCATCATCGGACTCCCATTCCTAGCCTACCACTGGTAAATATTTAAGTTTCACCGCACTTTATCCTTAACCGATATTTAACAAAGAGGATACAAAGGATAACTTCTAACTCTACCCCCAGATTGTTACCCCACCTGACGTCCAAGCTATCACCCAAATCAACATCGTTATTTAAAGCGTTAACAGGTAAAACCATTTTAACAAAAAAAAAAAAAAAAATATATATATATTTTCAAGCCCAAACCAATTAGCCGTCCCTAACCATATGTTTTATTTCACAGACGAAAAGGAAATAATAATAATCTATAAATCCCTCCAAAACCCAACGTTGGAAACTCGTACAACAAACAAATAGGTACGGTCGCACGACGATCACTCCACCCCGACCCAGTATATATATATATATATATATACATATATAGGGCAGTCAACTGGTGACAACTGGCGTACAGCCTGTAGCTAAGTTATTGTAAATTAAAAATGTTCCTGGGAGGCATACACCCATCCTCGTCGGAGGTATTCGCCCCTCGGCCCAACGCATAGACAGAGCCTCACAACAACCACCCTTGGTGGTCAGCTAGGGTCTCACCAGTCACAGCCAACCTACTTTGTCTTGTTACAGTCACAGAGAGGCCAACGTTACCACCACGTCATTTAGGTGTCCCTCGTCCAACCGGCCCTCCACATAGATAGAGCCTCTCTCGCCACTTGGCATTAGTAGGGCCTCACCTTCCTCATAAGACAGATAATGTTTCGCCGGCTCGGCATAGCTAGCACCAGTTGACTCAGGCAACTTCGCTCAGAATCAAAACCCATCTCTTACCCTATTTTTCATTTTTTAGTATGTCTCAATCCCATGACCAAGAAGAAGAGCTGGCCATACCTGAAACCCCTACCAGACCCGCCACTCCGGCCGGCCCAAGCACACCCACCGAGAACCTAGAACCAGCCAGCCCATACGCTCTCCGGTCATGGACCATCCCCAAGCTCGCGGCTGAACTACGTCGCATGGGTGTCCCGTATCCAGCTACAGCCCGCAAAGCAGAACTGTACAAACTTTACATTTCTAATGCTTGTACTCCCCAACCTGGAGTAGTTCTGCATTCAGAAAACTATAATGAGATCAAGGGTCTGATGTCATCCCTCTTGGCCTCAATTACCACGATCAGCACCAGGCTGGATAAACTGGAAACTCCCCAGACGGCGACAGTCACCTCGCCCACACCAACCCTCACTCCGGTCCTCCTCCCCCACGGTAATGACACTACCATAAACCCAATACCAAGCACATCCTCCCACATCATCACGCCTGCACATTTCGTACCCCCGACAATACGCAAAGACATTCTGGAAGGCAAGGACATAAACCTGGTTTCTCTGCTAATCGCATCACAAGATGTCGTAGAGAACAAGGCTTATTGCTACGGCGATCTTTCGGTTGTGCTAAAAGCCAGAGATCCCAGGCTCAACCGGAAGCTCACCATACCGGAATTCGTCCTTGCCTTCGGCCTCTACCGTGACGTAATCTGTTCCACTTCCCCTCACCGTAGGGAGGAATTGGACTTGTACATGCACAAGTTGGTGGACTTAGGACACAAGTATGGGGGTTTTTCCTTCTATGATTACCACAAATCTTTTTCGGCCAAGGCGGCAGCATCCATAACTCAATTTAACACTCATACCAACTGGAGTAACATGGATACTGAACTCTTCTGCCGCCATTTCGCGGGCCAAAAGCCTCCATCCTGTGCCCTATGCGCCTCTATCTCACACTCCACCAACCTGTGCCCAGTCGATCCTAACCTTCCTACCACTAGTCGGGCTACCTTCGGTTCCTCCACTACAGAACACAGAGGATTGAAGGACAAGTTGGGCAGACCCATTATATACCTTGGCAAAGCGCAGATCTGCAACAACTTCAATTCAGGAAGTTGTGGGTTCAGTTCTTGCAGACTGCTGCACGTCTGCTCAATCTGCTTCCGGGCACATGCAAAAACTATGTGCCCCAATCGTCTGTACCCCAAACAATGACTAACCGAAGTTAGCATCGACAACCTGGCATTCTACCTCCAGGCACACCCTTCCCTTCACTTAGTCGACTTCCTCATTCAGGGCTTCACTGAAGGTTTCCACACGGGTCTAGTCACACTCCCCACTGGTGTTCTAGAATGTCCCAACTTACAGTCAGCTATCCTTGACCCAATCACTACACAGTCACTACTCAAGACCGAACTGACTAACGGCTTTATCATAGGCCCCTTTGTTCACCCTCCTTTCGCCAGCTGGCGCACCAACCCCATAGGTATTGCCACTGGCAAGTCCAACAATAAAAAAAGACTTATCTACGACTTGTCCGCTCCTCATTCTTTTCCTACTCCCAGCATCAATTCGTTAATACCTTCGGAAGAGTTTTCCCTGCAGTATACCACAGTAGATGATGCCATTCAATCCATTCTGAGGGCAGGGGGGGGAGCCTGGTTAGGAAAAACCGATATTTCCAACGCCTTCAAGCTCCTACCCATTCACCCGTCCCTGTGGCACGTGCACGGCATCAAATGGGAAAACAAATATTACTTTGCCACCCGCCTTACCTTCGGAGCAAAAAGTAGCCCGAAATTATTCGACATTTTTGCCGACACTTTATGCTGGCTACTCCTCAATGTCACTCACTGTCCCACTGTTCTGCACTATCTGGATGACTTCCTGACGATAGAACCACCTCAGTCCGCACCAGTTAGTCTCCAGAAAACGTTGGCCTTATTTACAGCATTGGGGGTGCCACTGTCTCAAGCTAAGACAATAGGCCCTACTTCAAAACTCACGTTCTTAGGTATAGACCTAGACACCGTTACGTTACAGGCTAGTCTCCCTCGTGAGAAGGTGCAGCAGATCATTGAGATGGTAAAGTATTTTCTGGGGAAGGACACGTGTACCAGGTCAGACCTACAATCCCTACTGGGCACGTTAAACTTCGCCATGAAAATCATTCCCCAAGGTCGGGCGTTTATCTCAAGATTGCTGAACCTCCTCCCGTTGCTCAATACAGACTCCAGCAGGATATCGCTAGATATTCACGCAAGGGCAGACCTACTCATGTGGTTACGGTTCCTAACTCATTGGAATGGGGTAGCCATGTTCATTACACCTTTATCGGACTCCTCACCCATCATCTGGACCGATGCAGCAGCTCACACAGGGTTCGCAGCAATCTATATCAATGACTGGTTCAGAGATTCATGGCCGGTAGAAACCCTAGGTCTACCCTCATTTCCGAGTACATCGGCTCTATTTGAGATCTACCCAATAGTGGCAGCCGCAAGAGTGTGGGGACACTTATGGCAGGGGAAAGCGGTAAAATGCTTTTCCGACAACAAACCAGCCTGTGACATAATAAACAAGGGTAGATCCTCCTCACTCACCATCATGAGACTGATTCGAAGGCTGACTTGGTTAGCAGCGACACTACAGTTCCATATCACTTGCATCCACATCCCAGGGAAAACCAACATAGCCGCTGATGCATTGTCTCGATTTAACTTACAGGTTTTCTTCAAGACACATCCCACAGCCAACTCCAGACCGGTCAGCACCCCTCCATTCCGAGACCTCATCCTGGACTAGAAAGACTGCTATCTCACAGCAGATACCTAGCCGGAGCAGCCCTATCCACAAACACATCCCGCGCTTATAATCGAGCATTTAGCTTATACACCAAATTCACAACAGACCATCAGTTAACCAACACCCATTCTTTAGACTCCATTATCGCCTTTATTTCTTTCTGCCACCTTAACCTAAAATTAGCATTGAACACCATTAAACTATATCTCTCGGGTATACAACATCATATCATCAGTGCCTACCCTAGTACTAAACCCTTCATATCTTCCTATCCCGTAAAAAACATATTAAAAGGTATACTGAGATTAGACATACCCACTACCTCGTCTAGACTACCGATAGACGGTCCCAAGTTCCGCTCACTCTCCAATATTTTGGACTCCAAACCTTTCGAATCCCATACCAACCTGGTTATCAAGACAGCGGCATACCTAGCTTTCTATGGGTTTCTACGTCCAAACGAGTTCACTACCAATAGTGTTTCTTGTCAGCCTCTCTACATTTCAAATCTCCAGAGAAACACAGATCACTACGTTCTCAGCCTAGGTCGCACAAAAACTAACCAAGTAGGCCCACCGACTAAGATCTGCTACTACCCCACGGGCAATCAGTGGTGCCCGGTCGCAGTATTCAACACCTTTTTGGCCTCCCTCACAGGTCTCAATCAAAACACCCCACTACTCACACTCCAAGGTCTACCCTTAACAACGGCCAAGTTCATTCAGTACGTCAGAACTCTGTTCACCCGACTCGGCCTCAATCCCACAGGATTTTCCGGTCACTCGTTCAGAATCGGAGCCGCTTCAGCAGCCTCTAGTCATGGCGTACCATCTCACATAATTAAAAGATTAGGTCGGTGGAAATCAGCGGTTTACACCACTTACATTCCACAACCAGAAATAGAACTAAGATCAGCATTCAAAGGTCTTGCTATGTAATCTGTGTATAAATAAAATGAATTGTTTACTCCAACCTTTTTGCCCTCTTTTATTTCAGGCCTACCTCATACGTCGGTTACGGCACACCTCAACCGACTTTCATACTCTGGTATAATCAGTACACTTACGGCTTATGTCCCCGACTACAAATAGTAAGGCATAGCCTGTAGTTGTGGGAGGGGTTACCCAGCTATAAAAGCTCAGGCCCCCTCTGGTTCAGCACTGGAATAGCCGGGTTCATCCCTCCCACCACAACCCTCTATAAACCATTCCTGGGTGGGCCCTCTTTTATTTCAGGCCTACCTCATACGTCGGTTACGGCACACCTCAACCGACTTTCATACTCTGGTATAATCAGTACACTTACGGCTTATGTCCCCGACTACAAATATATATATATATATATATATATATATATATATATATATATTTCGTATTATTTTTATAGCAAGACCACTTAATGTTATCTCACAAATATATTATTATTAAGTGTTCTTGCATAGCAAGACCACTTAATGTTATCTCACATATATATTATTATTATTATTATAACCAAATTTACCCCCCTAACTCCTCCCACAGTTTTTACACTACATAGACAAAAATATACCAAAACGTGCGGATTGTTCCCGATTGGTGTGCTATTACTTTGTGGAACGTTTCGCCGAATGGTTCACGGAATATCGTCGTTCTTGAGGCAAAATTGGTCACATAGGAATGAATGGCAAAATGTTCAAAGCTAGAGTGGGAGCTGGCAAAAGCTGAAAAATCAGGACATGATTTCTAAACTGCCACCACTCCCTCATTTTCAAGCCCACCTACACAAATCTTATATCAAAATGTTCAGCTATCCCTGCTGCCACTAAACATGTCCACGGCTAAGCCATAATCCTGATAGTTTTCACAATATAATCATTTGTTTGCAACTAACGCCGTCCATTGACATCCATTGAAACTCCACTCTACAAAACTCAAATTTGAAGGGCAATTTCTAAACTGCGACTGTGTCTTCATTTTTAATACTTCAGAGACATATTATGCATCAAAATGTAGGTCTGGGTCTTGTGATTCTCACAATATAAAGAACATTTCGCCGAATGTTTCTCGAAATATCGTCGTTCTTGTGGCGAAATTGGTCCCATATGAATGGCAAAATGTTCAAAGCTAAAGTGGGAGCTGGCAAAAGCTGAAAAATCAGGACATGATTTCTAAACTGCCACCACTCCCTCATTTTCAAGCCCACCTACACAAATCTTATATCAAAACGTTCAGCTATCCCTGCTGTCACTAAAAAGCCAAAGTCCTGATAGTTTTCACAATATGACCATTTGTTTGCAACTCACGCCGTATAACAACTATGGTATCCTCTTACTTCCTGGTTCCACGGAGCCTAGCCACACCCCTGTATGACACGGTCTGCCTATTTAATCTGACTGCACCAGCTGATCAAGGCTGGATTATTGAACTACGTTCCGTACTCACGAACCGGCTACAACTTCGTTGTGAAAATCTCTGTTACCAGACCGGACTGAAAGACTCTGCAAAGTTCCCTTCACCTCTCCTCATCCACGACTAAAGATTAAACACTCTTCATACGCCTCTGAGGAGATCTCGGGAAACCAGTGTTCTATGTGCCGGAAGCTAAGTAAAACCAATGTGATAAGAGTTTCATCTAAAAGCTGTTATTACCTGTCTCCAAAAGTCCTTCGGTAAAAACAATTCCGTTACAGCTAACTTCAACTCATACTTTATCTCAGTTAGCTGCATCTGTCTTGCTTTGGTTAAAGTCTATGGAACAGCTATTGTGACTGCTTATCACCTAAACCGTTGATTCTACTAAGAGACTCTTTATTGATTCAGTGTCTGCAATTTACTATCGTTTACTCCTTAAAGCTACAGTGCCTGTAATTGTGGACTTCAGTTATCATTTACTACTTAAAGCTACAGTGCCTGTAATTGTGGACTTCAGTTATCATTTACTACTTAAAGCTACAGTGCTTATAATTGTGGACTTCAGTTATCGTTTATTACTTAAAACAACAGTACCTGTAAATTGGAATTAAAGTCAATACCTTTTACTTTTTATAATAAATATTCAAACTATACGAAATCTGCAGTTGTGTTCCTTCATAACAAATGTTTAGACGTGACAGAATAATCCAGCCATTGTAATGGATCCAGCAGATTTCGATTCTACTATAGCTACGCTGAATCAAAGAGTTAATGCACTAGCCCAAAGTGTGCAAGACCTGCAAGTTACTAATGAAAGACTTCTCACTTATATCAGAGATTTACAAACTCATACTCCTCATACTACTCTGCACTCGGCTAGTGATCCTGCTGTGTGTAACCCTGAAAAGTTCTATGGAGATCGTTCCAGATACAGGGAGTTCCTCAACTCTTGCAAACTTTTAATTGCTTTGAAACCTAGATCCTATCCTACAGAAAGAACTAAAGTTTGTTCGGTTATTTCCTTTCTAAGAGGTGAACCTATGTCATGGGCTCATTCCTTTCTGGAAAACGATGACCCCATTTTAGATTCACTGGATGAATTTTTTGAAGCCATGTCTCTTCTCTATGAAGATCCTAACAAACAAGCTACAGCTGATTTAACAATCAGAACACTACAGCAAAGAAATAGACCCGTTGAAGATTACATTGCTGAATTCAAAAGATGGGCTATAGAAACGCAATGGAATGACATCACATTGCGCAACCAATTTCGAATTGGTTTATCGGAAGCTGTAAAAGATGAATTATCTAGAACAGAACTCCCTACTAATTTGAACGCTCTAATTCGCCTATCAATCAGCATTGACAGAAGATTAAGAGAAAGAAATGCCGAAAAAGCCCTTTCACATTCAAAAGACCGCAAACCTTTCACTCCCTCAAAAGCTCCAGATAAGACTTCCATACCAAGTGAACCTATGGAAATAGGGATAATAAGAAGTCCCCTCACTCCTGAAGAGAAAAATCGAAGACGTCAATTAAACCTATGCATGTATTGTGCCTCTCAAGTTCATTTAGTCTCTGATTGTCCTTCATTGAAACGGATAAAAGGCAGAAGGCAGTCTCATGCCTCTTCCATCCTAAGTGTACTTCCCTCTACAGCAAATACTCAAATGTCCCCTATCGTTCTTGTATTACAGTGGGACAATAAAAGAATTATAACCAAGGCTGTTATCGATTCCGGTGCAAATGGAGTATTCATCGACTCAGCCTTTGTAACAAAGAATAAAATTCCTTGTGTTCGTAAAAGAACTTCTGTACCTGTTAAAGTGATTGACGGGTCCCTCATCTCATCGGGACCAATACTTCATGAATCCATCCCTCTAAAAGTAACCATCAATCATACTCATACGGAAAGTCTTATATTTGATGTCATCTCATCACCATTATTTCCTATTATATTAGGGATCAACTGGTTAAGGAACCACAACCCTCAAATCTCATGGTTTCCCTTCTCTCTTGCATTTGATTCTGATTATTGCAAGAAAACATGCTTGCAACGTATTCCAATTCTCCAGTCTACGAAAGAACCAGCTAAAACCTCATGTTGTTCTGACACCGAACTGGAGTCTCCTCCTCCTACAGTCATTGGAATCCTATCTTCTCTTATCGACGATGTTAAAGGTCTCAGTGAAGACGCTCTTGAACTTCCTAAATCAAGTAAATTATCCAAGAAAAACGGTCTCTACTATTTTAAAGACCGGATTTATGTACCTCCCTCTTTCAGAATTAAAGTACTTGAAATTATTCATGATTCTCCTCTGGCAGGTCATCCAGGTATGAAAAAGACCCTTGAATTGTCTAAAAGATACTATTGGTGGCCTCGTCAAGACCAAACTATTGAATCTTATGTCAATTCCTGTTCTGTATGCCAAAGATCCAAACATGTGTCATTGCTAAAGCCTTATCATCCTGACCCTTTCCAAAGAAATGTCACTACTTCTCCTGATCCCATATTGGTCCAGGGTGAAGAAGAATACGAAATTCAAAGTATACTGGATTCAAGGATCCATCGTGGCTCCTTACAATACCTCATCAGATGGAAAGGATATGGAGTTGATGAAGATACATGGGAAAACTCCTCTGTTGTTCATGCTAATAAATTGATTTCCAAATTTCACAAGCATAACCCTTCTAAGCCAACTCAATAGCACCCAGAGGTTGCTCATTAGAGAGGGGGTACTGTAATGCCTTAACTATGGTATCCTCTTACTTCCTGGTTCCACGGAGCCTAGCCACACCCCTGTATGACACGGTCTGCCTATTTAATCTGACTGCACCAGCTGATCAAGGCTGGATTATTGAACTACGTTCCGTACTCACGAACCGGCTACAACTTCGTTGTGAAAACCTCTGTTACCAGACCGGACTGAAAGACTCTGCAAAGTTCCCTTCACCTCTCCTCATCCACGACTAAAGATTAAACACTCTTCATACGCCTCTGAGGAGATCTCGGGAAACCAGTGTTCTATGTGCCGGAAGCTAAGTAAAACCAATGTGATAAGAGTTTCATCTAAAAGCTGTTATTACCTGTCTCCAAAAGTCCTTCGGTAAAAACAATTCCGTTACAGCTAACTTCAACTCATACTTTATCTCAGTTAGCTGCATCTGTCTTGCTTTGGTTAAAGTCTATGGAACAGCTATTGTGACTGCTTATCACCTAAACCGTTGATTCTACTAAGAGACTCTTTATTGATTCAGTGTCTGCAATTTACTATCGTTTACTCCTTAAAGCTACAGTGCCTGTAATTGTGGACTTCAGTTATCATTTACTACTTAAAGCTACAGTGCCTGTAATTGTGGACTTCAGTTATCATTTACTACTTAAAGCTACAGTGCTTATAATTGTGGACTTCAGTTATCGTTTATTACTTAAAACAACAGTACCTGTAAATTGGAATTAAAGTCAATACCTTTTACTTTTTATAATAAATATTCAAACTATACGAAATCTGCAGTTGTGTTCCTTCATAACAAATGTTTAGACGTGACACTTAAGCGCAGGACTTCTCTTTTTGTATTTGAATTTCTAAACTGCGACTGTGCCTTCATTTTTAATACTTCAGAGACATACTATGCATCAAAATGTAGGTCTGGGTCTTGTGATTCTCACAATATAAAGCTCTTCGCTGTAGGATGTATAGTTTTAAAATGCGACCGTTTGAAGATGGCAACCGCCACAATACTCTGACCTGTGCCAGGCTGGAGCAGCAAGTGATGCCATAGACAGGGCCTTTTGCACACCTGCTAATGTTTTTATAAATGTATGTTTTTGTTTTTTTATTGTCTTAAGTTTTTATTGACAATTTCCATATTCATCAAATCAAAAAAAGGGGGGATCAAGCACCACAGAGGCACCAGTAACGCCCGCACCACTGACCGAGCTGTACTGCCTAGAGCCGGGAAATCTAAGATGGCGGATGCCAATGCCCCGCGTACAAGAGGCGAGGGCCCTGAGCTGCAAACACTACGAGACGCCACAGCGGAATCTCTGGGGAGGCTGGATGCAGTCTTTCAGCGCTTCTGGAGGAGCATAATGCACCGAAGCGCAGCCACCTATGCCAAGCACCAGCCGGAGAGCGGAGAAAAGCGACCAAAGCTCAAGGGGCCCACCCACAGAGCAGCAAGGGGTGAGAAGCCTACTCACCCTCCTGTACGCCCGGCAGCAGGGCCTATACAAACCCCAACAGCAAGCACACGCCACTCGACTATGCGGAGAGCCCCGGGAGCTCCGAGAAGAAAACGCCAGACGGCCAAGCAACAGGTCGTAAAACCAGTACCGACAACCGGAAGGCAATTTCTCAGAGTCCGCCGCAGCACTACACAAGTAAAGCGCTCGGGCAAGATCAACCGGAGGAAGAAACTCCACCAGCCACAGGGTAGGACAGTACCCACACACGCATCAGGCCTGGACCACACTATGCTATACCCGGGACAGGGCTTCACCAACAGCGATCAACCACAGCTTGCAGTGCCTCGGGACTTAACTGCACATGGCCTACATTGGAGCTGGGACTTAGCTAAGCAGGTGCAAACACTGCCGTTGATGGGGATAGGCTGATCCGGATGCAGGTCCCAGAATCGGAGCTCCGTGCTGCATGCTGTGGACGCTGAGCACTAGACTAAGTAAAATCCATGCTCCATGCTCACGACCAAGTTTAATATCTGGACCACAGCTAGTTATACCATGTTTTCCTGCCTTATGCCCATGGGAATATAATGCCAGACATACTGTTGATGTTTAGTAGTCTTAGCTAAGGCATACACTGAGCCTCACTCATATCAGCTTTAGCTGATAACAGCTAGCCAGTTAAGAGACCATCACCCTATCTCACTAATGCCAGCATGTCAGTACCTAATATAGCAAGGTTTCTATATCACATAGTCTGCTAAAGATGATGTATAGATTAGTCTTTACTATGCCTGTACATGCCTTGTTTCTTATCTCTATTACTCCTCTGAATAAGCTTCCTGGATACACTCTATGCACCAACTTACTTAACCTTATATGTACCCTCTCATGCACAAGCCATGCTCTCACCCTATGTCTCTCCTCTACCTATTTCTCCATGACATGTGCATTATGCCAACGTATTCAAAACCTAAAGTGAACCTAAACTACTGTTCTAGAGCTCATATTCATATCAAAAAAATGTGCCTGTATATTATATGCCATAACATGTAATACCAAAGTTCACCTATTCTACTGGATGTCGCTGTTGTGGCGCACGCCAGCTGTTTGTTCAACATGAGCACAACCAAAATAAAGAATTAAAAAAAAAAGGGGGGAGGGGGGGGTACAGAAAGTAGAAGGGGAGGGGGATGCAGACATTATGTAGAGCCAAACAGGCTACTTGACAATGCAGATCAAATATACAAGTCAAATATACATGTACATTAACGCAATGGATGAACAGGGTGGGTTAGGAATACATTGCGAGTAGGCTTAAACTATAGTGTTTTAGGATCGGATAACATTACTGCATGCTAACATATTCATCACATGTCAATCAGTTATAAAAGGGTACAATCGTTGGTCTAGTGAATCGTCACTGGTCAAATTCCCTAAACCCTGCTAATACGGTTCTGTGGCGTAACATGAAAGGTTACTGATCCTATCGTTGTCCATGGGGCCTCTTGCTCCAAGCTTTGCACCTTGGACTCTAGCTTCCTCATTGCCCAGCCTGCTTTTGAAGTTGACTCCTGCTCTAAAGGGTTGTTGGTAGTGTGGGGGTGGTGTAGTTGAGGGAAGGTAGCTGCGTTATAGTGTAGGTCCTCCAGGACCCTGATAGATCAATAGATTGGGCATTATCACCCTTGTTGGCCTCTAAAGTGAACCCATCTTTGCCAATGCCTAGTATAGGTATGTTCCTCGCTTCGGATGCGGCTGGCTATCTGTTAAAAGTTGCACGTCGTGCCGAGACGTGTGAGAACCTCCGTTTGGGCTTGGGCTTTGCGGTTGTTTCCATCTGTGTGCTATTGCTATTTTGGCTGCAATGAGACAGTGAGTGAGTATGTGTAGTTCGTCCTCCCTGGGTGCATGGGGGAAGATATGGAGTAGGTAGCATTCTGGGGTTTTTGGTACCCTAACTTTCAGCTCCTTTAAGAGAAACTGTTCTATTGCGTCCCAGAATTTACTTATGTTCGGACATGTCCAGAACACATGGAGTAGTGTGCCTTCATTGTCATGGCATCCAGCACATGGGAGTCGTGTTTGGGTAAATATTTGCTAGATGTGTAGGTACCATGTACCACCTCATAAGTAATTTACAAAAAGCCTCTCTATGGGCCAAGCTGTATGTGGCTTTTTTTCACCCTTCCCAGAGCCATCCGCCATGTAGCTTGGGTAATTTGTGTATTTAGGTCCTTCTCCCAGGAACTCATGTATGAGGGAATCTCCTTATCTACTAGGTTCATAAGGGAGGTGTAGCAAAAAGATAATGCTTTAATACCTTTTAGTTTTCCTTGACATTTGAGGAGAAATCGTGGCGAGGGGGATTTCCTGCCAATATGTAGTTTATGATTATGTAAGATGTTTTTTATGCGTAGGTATGTGAATAGTTCCCTAGATGGGAGGGTGAAGGTCTGTTGCAGTGTTGGGAACGGTGGCACTCCCGCATTATCAAATAGGGTGCTTACATGGAGAATGCCATGTCGTAACCATGTGTCGAGGCTCAGATCAGATGTGTGAAGTGTTAACGATTGTAGGGGTGCGGCGTACATAAGGTCTTTGCCTATATCCAATTTTAGGACCGCCTGTCTCCATATACGGAGCAGCAGTTTTGTAGGGGGTAGTATATTAATGTCCTTTATTTGCCGGTCTTAGTATGCCCATAGGGCATCTTCCACCGTTCCCTGTATCATGCAGGCATTTTCTAATGCCAGCCAGATGGGAGGTGCTGTTCCTTACCAGGACCGTTAGGCCCTGTGCCAATATTGAGGGTCTCCATATCAATTTCTGCGAGACGCGGGGGGGTTTCCTCTTCCAGATGTGTGCGTTTATGGTTGATTGGAATCTTTTTACTATCGTGTTCGGGATCGCCATCGGCAAGGTACGGAAGAGGTATAAGATGTGTGGCATAATCATCATCTTAATAGTGTTTATGCGACCCAGCCATGATGATCCTTTATCGTCCCATTGTTTGAGTTGGAGATCTAGTTTCTGCAAAAGTGGTAGATGATTTACCTTTGTTATTAATGTGGGTGAGGCAGGTAGTTGAATACCTAGATACGAGATCGATGTTTCACGCCAGTCGAATGGATATTCAGATTTGAGGGTTTGTAGTGTGGTGTGACAGGCGGATTGCTAGGGCTTGTGATTTTTTCGCATTATTTCTATAATATGACACCCTGCCATATCTATCCAAAAGTGCCAGTAATTTGGGAAGGGACTGAGAGGGTTCAGTTATAAATAGCAGGATGTCATCTGCGAATAGAGCAATTTTCATGGTCCCTATCGGTGTGGTTAGTCCCTTGATCGTGTCTAGTGTTTTGATATGTCTAATCAACGGCTCCAGGCAAAGGATGAATATCAGCGGAGAGAGGGGGCAACCTTGCCTGATGCCGTTAGTTATTTTAAATGGCCTGGATAGGAAGCAGGTGTTGTATACCTTAGCCGAAGGGTTCGAGTACAGGGCCATTACGCTGTTTTGAAACAGGGGGGGCGAAACCCCATTTTAATCATAACGGCTGACATATATGACCAATTTAGGCGATCAAACGCCTTTTCAGCGTCTGTCTACACCACTTATGAAATTAAGGATTTCGTCTTTGGAGGGCTGGTATGTGTCATTCGCTCTATGTAAGTTATAGAGCGTATCATAGTAGGAGGCTAATACCTCTACTATATCTTGGGGATTGTATAGCTTCTGGTTGGTAGCTGAAGTCATGTATGGTAGTTTAGACTGCAGATAGTGTGTTTTCAAGCGACATGCCAATGTTTTGCCTGCCTTATTACCCTGCATGTAATGAGTTAAGTTGAGTTTACGCATTTGTCTTTCCATAGTGGGTAGGGCTAATGCATGTAGTTCTGAGTTTATTTTATTAATATGTTTGATCAATTTTTTTGATGGGTTGAATTTGTTTTTGGCTTCTATTCGTGTGAGTTCCTCTAGCAGGCACTCTTTCTTCTGATTGCCCTTCCTTTTGCGATTCGCTCCTGCTTGTATAAGGAGGCCCCTGAGCACTGCTTTGAGGGCCAACCATTGTGTTGGGATGGTAGTCTCATCATCCGCATGATCCTGGTAGAATAGCTTAATAGTGTTGGCTAGTTTTGTTTGTAGGCCTGCCTCATTTAGTAGGGAGTCGTTCAATCTCCATGTGCTTCTACCTCTCACAGGGTATAGAGTTTTGAACGTGGTGATGACCGGGGCATGGTCTGACCATGTCCTATTCCCAATCACCACGTCCACTACATTTTGCAGTGTTATTGCATTGACCAGACACCTATCAATGTGTGAGTATGTGTGATGTACTGGTGAGAAGTAAGTGTAGTCCCTCCCGCTAGGAAATAAGCTGCGCCAAGTGTCATAGATATTGTGTGTGTGGAGGAGTGTGGCAAGTTTACGGCTTAATGACATGGCTTGGTGTAGGGGTTGTTTTCTCTGGGCCCTCTGAATGTCCAGGTTGGGATCTAATGTATAATTGAAGTCCCCACATATGATAGTGTGGCCTTGCCTAAGATTTGCCACTTTGTTGAATGCGATCTTTAAGAAAGAGGCTTGAGCGTCATTGGGGGCATACAGAGAGGCCAACGTGATTGTGATGCCATTTAGTGAGCCCACCAATATTAGTAGTCTTCCCAATTTATCCTGGTACATCCTTGTCTGTTGAAAGACCCAATCTTGGTGAAACAATATAGAGACTCCTTTGGATTTGTGTGGTGATAACGCATGGAAAATTTGTGGGTAGCAGGTTGGTTTGGAGGCCAGAGGGTTCTGTATACATAGGTGGGTTTCCTGTAAGCAGACTATTGCTGCTTTAGATTTGTGTATCTCTCGCATGGCCGAGTGTCTCTTGAACGGGCTATTCAGACCATTGACGTTCAGGGAGAGACATTTAAATTGGTGTGTCATTCTATAGGTGGTGGTAAATCTTTATTTTGGCCGCGTAACCTTAGGACAGGAGCTGCTATACACCTACTCCATTGGTTGTATCGATAGTGGGTGAGATCTGTGTGATATTTATGAGAGTCATTTACCTGGGACCTGGTCAATGGCAAGCTACCTTGGTCGTGAGCTGAGTAAAAGAAGAAAAAAAAAGCATAAACATAAACATGAACAGTACAAATAAAGCATATACATAACTCGCGGGGGCCTAATTTGCTGTGGGTGGACTGTCTGGACTGTCAGGCAGTCCCCCCAGACCGGGAGCAACACCGATCGCCAGCGGGGGAACGGCGGCGATCGGGTAAGTAATAGATTTGCCGCAGACGTACTAGGTACGTCCGCAGTCCTTAAGGGCCTTATTTTGTCCTTAAGGGGTTAAGCACCTGAAAGTGCAAATTTAAGAAAAAGGGCATTTCTTATTTTTGCTCTTTCAATATATACAATCTATATACATTGCAGTAATACATACTATAAATGTATATCACATACATTATGTCTACATGTATATGTAATTGCCATATTTAAGAGTATTAAATTAGGGAGGAAGCTGTGTTTAGTAGGTAGCTCCCTATTTTGGAATCCTTAAATATGGCAATCCCACACATATGTGCTGCATGTATATAGAATGTATGTAATTGTTGTGCCTAATCATTAGATTCATGAAGCACCAATACCCAAAAAGTAATAATCAATACCTAATAAGGTTTGACATGTCATGATTCCCTTTTATTCCAGAAGTTTGGTCCTTAAGGGGTTAAAGCGATATTGGCGGGCACACAACCCAATTTAGGATGAGTATCTTGAATGGATTTGTATCATGTTTATTTTTAGAAAAGATTCTAGACTTATTAAATCCAAGAGCTATGAATAGACATATTTAGCACATGGTTTAAAAATGCATTCCTCTTTTGCAGTCTTAGTAAATGCTTCTAGAAGAAAGCAAAGTCTTGTTTGAAAATGTTAGCCTCTAGGCACTGAAAGATGTTTTTTTCCTATATATATATATATATTTATATATATTATATATTTATTTTCCTCAACAAGCATCATATCAATTTTCTGAATTATAGGCATGACTAAAACCCAAATCTTTCAACTAGCTTTTGAAAATCAAAGATCTCTTGACCTTTAGCTTTCTACGTGTGATCATGAGCTTTTAGTGCGTAGTTGAACAAATATGCGCTCTCATTTTTTGGTAGAGTTAAAAACAAAAAATACATAAATTGCTTTCAGAAAATAAATGGTTTTCCTATGAAGCTAATATTAAAAAAGCGGTACACCTATTGATCATTGGCCTTCATAAGGTTTGCATTATATGGTTTGCAATAAATCTACATTTTATGGAGAACAAAGACAGGTGATATTTTTTGTGTGTGTTATTAAATGGAAGTACAGAATTTTCCTGATATGTAGTGAGACACATGAATTTTGCTGTTGGTCAGATCCTCCTCCAGGCTTCCCATCATCTTGAACCATCTCTTCTATTCCTCGACCTGCTATGTTTCTTCTTATTAGTTCTTTCCCACCCCTTTCCCATGTATTTGTCTTTTTCACCACATGCCTTTTCCACTTTTCTCCAAAGTATTTTAATACTTTTCACAGCCCAGTGGATAGTCTTAAAAAACCAATCTGTTTCTTTTTTTAGCCCCAATATTATGTACATGCAAGCCATTAATGATTAATTTACTTGCTTGCTTGTCTTCTGCATGGTGAGAAAATTAGGCTTGACACCATTTTTAAAGAAAATAGAAAATTTTTGGGGCGCCTAAATTTCAATCAAATACCAGTTCGATCTGGCAGAATTTAAGTACCAAAAAAACTGATTTGAGAACCGAATCAGATGAACCAAAAGGGTGTGAAAATTGGCCAATCAGTGTATTACAAAATATATACATAATTTTGTGTATATATTTTGCAGTACACAGAAAGGAGTTCATGAATTCGACAAATCACCCAATCGGCCCAAACATAGATGAATGGCAGGTTGGACCAAAACAAATCTGAAAGTTTGTTAGACAGTTCCTGTACATGGTATTGTCGTGAACAAAGTAATATAACCTTATATTTCCACTTAGTCCCTAATGATGCTAACACAACGCCCAAGTATATTGGGATTGTGACTCTATTATCATTGTTTTTGTTACCAGCAATAAACCCACATTCCCATTTACATGCACCGTAAAAACAATGCAAAGGAATCTCTGTTTCAAGAAAAATATTGTGACGAAAGCCATTTCGCCACTGGGTTTTGGAGGGGACTACTTGCCAGCCTTTTACCCTGTGACTATGGCCCTTTTAATTTATTTTGGCTCAGAGACACTAATTGTGCCTATTGGCACTTTAAACATTGGTTCTTCAAACTCCCGAACAGTCGAAGTTGCCGCCATTCGACATTCGAACACATGGTGGCGGCCATCTTGTTCGCATGGACTTCAGGGGGACTTAGCCGCGAATGCCCTGGAACTATTTTCGGCATGACAACCTCATGGATCCCTGTCTGTCCTCCAGTGGAATCTATGGAATGTATTGGGCATGAAATCCTGGGGTCGCTTGGGACAAAATATGACTTCCATAAAATTTCTGAACTTATTTGATCTGGATGATTTTTGGATATGTTGTTCACCCAGATCAAGGCTATCATAGGATGTAATTTTATGTAATGTAGATTTATGGGGATATGTTGTGTTTTGGAGTACTTATGTATAAAAGGCTAGTGTGTCCCATTAAACCTTGAGTTCCTGTTTTACCCTCAACATAGAGCCTTGTCTCATGTGTGGGAAAAAAGGCTGCATCTACCCAGGGGATTGCTATATCACTATACTCCCCTGGGATTATAATCACTTAGCTCTTTTAAGAGCTGTTCCTGTTTGACCCTCTGGAGGAAGAGAGGTTCACCCACAGGAACCTGGAGCCTTGTCGTAGGTCCAGGGTGGGTAGGAGACGATGAGTTCCCAGCCAAGCTGTAATGCTGGACTGGGGACTGTGTAAATGGCAGGGAGTGGAGACAAGTGGTCTCCCTCCCCAGCAGCAGTGTGCATCCCAGGGGGCTGAAGGTGTCGTCCTTGCCCCCCAGCGGCAGTTCATCTTACAGGGAGTGGAGACAAGCGGTCTCCCTCCCAGCAGCAGTGTGTATCCCAGGGGGCCGGATGTGTGTCCTTCCCCCCCAGCGGCAGTTTATCTTACAGGGAGAAGAAACAGTCAGTCTCTCTCCCCAGCGGCAAAGTGAGTTTTAGGGAGAGGAGACAACCGGTCTCTCTCCCCAGCAGCAGTGTAAATTGCAGGGAGAGGAGGCACCTGACCTCTCTCCCCAGCGGCAGCGTATCCTACAGTGAGTGGAGACAAGCAGTCTCCCTCCCCAGCAGCAGTGTGCATCCCAGGGGGCCGAAGGTGTCGTCCTTCCCCCCAGTGGCAGTTTATCTTACAGGGAGAAGAAACAGTCGGTTTCTCTCCCCAGCGGCAGAGTGATTTTCAGGGAGAGGAGACAACCGGTCTCTCTCCCCAGCGGCAGTGTAAATTGCAGGGAGAGGAGGCACCTGGCCTCTCTCCCCAGCGGCAGCGTATCCTACAGTGAGTGGAGACAAGCAGTCTCCCTCCTCAGCACCAGTGTGCATCCTTACAGGGAGCATAGACAGTCGGTCTCTCTCCCCAGCGGCAGCTTACCTACCAGGGAGAGGAGACAACCGGTCTCTCTCCCCAGCGGCCACTTCACCACTAGGTTTTGGAGGGGACTACTTGCCAGCTTTTTACCCTGTGACTATGGCCCCTTTAATTTATCTTTAAACATTGGTTCTTCGAACTCCCGAACAGTCCGAGTGGCCGCCATTCGACATTCGAACACGTGGTGGCGGCCATCTTGTTCGCATGGACCAAAACCGTGAAAAGACTTCAGGGGGACTTAGCCGCGAATGCCCTGGAACTATTTTCAGCATGAAAACCTCACGGATCCCGGTCGGTCCTCCAGTGGCACTTAGCCGTGAATCTATGGAACTGTTTTGGGCATGAAATCCTGGGTTTGCTTGGGCAAAAATATGACTTCCATAAAATTTCTGAACCCCTTATCTGATCTGGTTGATTTTTGGATATAATGTTCACCCAGATCAGGGCTATCAGGGGGTGTAAGATGGGGATATGTTGTATTTTGGGATACTTATGGTACTTTAGAAAAATGTGTGTTTTTTCTTCCTAATGTTAATTGAGTTAATGTATTATCTGCCTTCATTGTATCACAGGCAGAGGGGAGGGATTGTTTACTTTATGTGGGAGTGTTGTTTATTGTCACATTGTTCTGATTGGCTTGTATATTTTGTGTCCTGTGCCCAACGAGGTCCACCTGGGCATCAACCTTGTTGGAAAAATTGTATAAAAGGTCAGTTTGTCCCATTAAACCTTGAGTTCCTGTTTTACCCTCAACATAGAGCCTCATCTCATATGTGGGGGAACAGGCTGCATCAACCCAGGGGATTGCTATATCACTATACTCCCCATGGATTATAATCACTTAGCTCTTTTAAGAGCTGTTCCTGCTTGACTCTCTTGAGGAAGAGAGGTTCACCCACTGGAACCTGGAGCCTTGTCATAGGTCCAGGGTGGGTAGAAGACGGCGAGTATCCAGCCAAGCTGTAACGCTGGACGTTGGGACTGCGGTGCTGATGGTGTCTGGTGAAGTGCTTGGCATCCTCGGTGAGCATTAGGTACATCCGTCAGCGGAGGTACCCAACCGGAGTACAGGAAGCTTTGTTACAAACGTCATAAAGACCTAAGCTTAGTCTTCTCTCATAATTCTCAGGAACAATTGTGGTCTAAAGTGTGGCCGGGTCAGGAATATGGAATACAGAACTGTAACAAACCACAGTCAATAACCGTAGAAGGATCAGTAGAAGAGGTCAGGAACAGTATTAAATTAGTTTAAGGACTATAGAGACCACAAAAAGATATTGGACCAGAGAATACACATGTTTATATAGATCCAGGTCATTGCGTCAGTTTTGCATCACTGGCACCTACGCAGTGCATTGACAGGACACAACGTTTTCTCTTACTGGGCACTGGGCACTGCACTGTTTATTTTTAAGCATGTTTGATTAATTTCATGTAACCTTTTTCTACCATTCATTCCTTCTGTGCCTATCTGGCTAGTTTTCCATGGAGAGAGACTGTGTTAGTTAACTATTGCCAGTTCAATTTTTGACTGGCATACCTTCTACTACTATCCTCCTATATATACCCTATATCTGGCTGTAACGGAGCTCCAGTACTCCAACCGAGTACCTCCGCCAAGTCTGCTTCCTTGTAGCTATCAGGGACCCTGAAATACTTCAGACCCAGACGCCGAGGCTTGACTGGGATCACTTAGGGCCTTTTCCACCCTGGAACACCAGACGACACATGGTGAAGGTTAAACAGCAACTCTTTAATGAATACAGCACACATAGTTTAAGCCCCCAACAGCCTAATTTACATACAATAGGTTACATAGATTACCATAGTACAAGGAAGGGTGGGGTCAGACAATAGCAAGGGCTGATGGGAGATTGAGGAGGGACAGAACAGCTAGTTTAAACTGGTCTGGCAGTGTCCCTGGGACAACGCCCTGCTGGGTAAACAATAGGACAGGAAAAAGGGGGCAGGGGGAGATGCACAGACCGGCAATACATTCAACATACCCTGCACAAATAATAGGCACAATGTGACAAAACACAAAAGGAATTTGGGATCCCACTGTCATGCCTTAACTATGGTATCCTCTTACTTCCTGGTTCCACGGAGCCTAGCCACACCCCTTTATGACACGGTCTGCCTATTTAATCTGACTGCACCAGCTGATCAGGGCTGGATTATTGAACTACGTTCCTTACTCACAACCCGGCTACAACTTCATGGTGAAAGCCTCTGCTACCAGACCGGACTGAAAGACTCTGCAAAGTTCCCTTCACCTCTCCTCATCCACGACTAAGGATTAAACACTCTTCATACGCCTCTGAGGAGATCTCGGGAACCAGTGTTCTATGTGCCGGAAGCTAAGTAAAACCAATGTGATAAGAGTTGCATTTAAAAGCTGTTATTACCTGTCTCCAAAAGTCCTTCGGAAAAAACAATCCCGTTACAGCTAACTTCAATTCATACTTTATATCAGTTATCTGCATCTGTCTTGCTTCAGTTAAAGTATGGAACAGCTATTATAATTACTTATCACCTAAACCGTTAACTCTACTAAGAGACTCTTTATTGATTCAGTGTCTGCAATTTACTACCGTTTACTCCTTAAAGCTACAGTGCCTGTAACTGTGGACTTCAGTTATCATTTACTACTTAAAGCTTCAGTACCTGTAAATTGGAATTAAAGTCTTTTCCTTTTACTTTCGTTAATAAAAATTCAACTATACGAAATCTGCAGTTGTGTTCCTTCATAACAAATGTTTAAACGTGACAGAATAATCCAGCCATTGTAATGGATCCAGCAGATTTCGATTCTACTATAGCTACGCTGAATCAAAGAGTTAATGCACTAGCCCAAAGTGTGCAAGACCTGCAAGTCACTAACGAGAGACTTCTCACTTATGTCAGAGAATTACAAACTCGTACTCCTCATACTACTCTGCTCTCGGCTAGCGATCCTGCTGTATGTAACCCTGAAAAATTCTATGGTGATCGTTCCAAATATAAGGAGTTTTTTTATTCCTGCAAACTATTGATTGCTTTAAAACCTAGAGCTTATCCCACAGAAAGATCTAAGGTTTTTTCAGTTATTTCCTTTCTAAGAGGTGAACCTATGTTCTGGGCCCATACCTTTTTGGACAATGATGACCCCATCTTAGGCTCACTGGATGAATTTTTTGAAGCCATGTCTCTTCTCTATGAAGATCCTAACAAACAAGCTACAGCTGATTTAACAATCAGAACACTACAGCAAAGAAATAGACCCGTTGAAGATTATATTGCTGAATTCAAAAGATGGGCTGTTGAAACGCAATGGAATGACATCACATTGCGCAATCAATTTCGAATTGGGTTATCTGAAGCTGTAAAAGACGAACTATCTAGAACAGAACTCCCTACTACTTTGAACGCTCTAATTCACTTGTCAATCAGCATTGACAGAAGATTAAGAGAAAGAAAGGCAGAAAAAGCCCTTTTTCATTCTAAAGACCGAAAACCTTTTACTCCCTCAAAAGCTCCAGCAAAAACTTCTTTACCAAGTGAACCCATGGAATTAGGGGTAATAAGAAGTCCTCTCACCCCTGCAGAAAAGAACCGAAGACGTCAATTAAACCTATGTATGTATTGTGCCTCTCAAGATCATCTGGTCTCTGATTGTCCCTTACTAAAACGGACAAAGGCCGGTCGACAAGCCTATACCTCTGCGATCTTCAGTGCAACCCCCTCAACATCGACCACTCCGTTCACACCTGTATCCCTTGTAATACAGTGGGATAAGGTGAGAATTGTGACTGAAGCTCTCATCGATTCTGGTGCACATGGAGTATTCATCGATTCAACCTTTGTAACAAAGAATAAAATTCCTTGTGTTCAAAAAGCCATTTCTGTTCCTGTTAAAGTGATTGACGGCTCCTTTATCTCCTCGGGACCGATTCTTCATGAAACCATCCCTCTAAAGGTAACCACCAATCATATTCATACTGAATTTCTAGTATTTGATGTTATTCCATCACCTCTCTATCCCGTTATAATAGGGATCAATTGGTTAAGGAACCACAACCCTCAAATTTCATGGTCTCCTTTCTCTATCACCTTTAACTCACATTATTGTAAAGAAACATGTTTACAGCAAATTCCTATTTTTCAAATCTCCAAAGAACCAACCATACCTTCTTGTTATTCAGACTTCTCAGATGTCTTCAGTAAAAAAGAAGCTGAAACGCTCCCGCCTCATCGTTCCTACGATTGTCCTATAGACCTCATACCTGGTGCCCCAGTACCTTTTGGGCACATCTACCCTCTCTCTGAGGCTGAATTACAAATTCTCAAAGAATATCTAGATGAAAACCTACGGAAAGGGTTCATTAGACCCTCTAGTTCACCTGCTGCCTCAAGTATGTTTTTCGTAAGAAACAAAGACCAGACTATACGTCCTATCATTGATTACAGAGCCTTAAACAAAATAACAGTTAAAAATCGTTATCCTCTTCCCCTCATAAATGAACTGGTTGAACGATTGAAAACTGCTACCATCTACACTAAGCTTGACCTTCGCGGGGCATATAATCTCATCAGGATAAAGGCTAATGATGAATGGAAAACTGCTTTCCGAACAAGATATGGCCTCTTCGAATATCTGGTGATGCCTTTTGGCCTCTGCAACGCCCCTGCAACTTTTCAACATTTCATAAATGATATCTTTAGAGACCTATTGGACGTCTGTGTCATCATTTATTTAGATGATATTCTCATATACTCCAACACTCCTGAGGAACATAGAAAACATGTCAGATGGGTATTATCAAGACTCAGAACTCACAAATTATTCGCTAAACCCGAAAAATGTGTTTTTCACGTCAAAGAAATAACCTTCTTAGGTTATGTCATCTCCCCTCATTCAATAGGTATGGATAATTCAAAAGTCGATTGTATCATCAACTGGCCTGTTCCCTCTACAGTAAAAGAATTACAGCGATTTCTAGGGTTCGCCAACTTCTACAGAAAATTTATTAAAAACTACTCTGAAATAGCTCACCCACTCAATCAACTTATCAGTAAAAAACATCCCTTCAATTGGAACGAGAAGGCTCAAACTGCCTTCACTGAATTAAAGAGAAAATTTACAACAGCTCCTATTCTTCAACTTCCAAATCCTTCATATCTTTATGTCCTTGAAACGGATGCTTCGGACATTGCAATTGGAGCTGTCCTTTCTCAACACAAAACTCCTCAAGAACCTCTTCATCCTGTTGCCTTCTTCTCACGATCATTATCTCCTGCCGAAAAGAATTATCCTACAGGAGAAAAAGAATTATTAAGTATCAAAGTGGCTTTAGAAACCTGGAGACACCTTCTTGAAGGTGCTCAGAACTCTTTAATCATATATACTGACCATAAAAATCTCGAATATCTTCACTCCAATAAAACACTGTCTGCTCGACAAGTGAGATGGAATCTCTTTTTTTCCAGGTTCAACTTCCAAATCGTCTTTAGACCTGGGTCTAGAAACAAAAAGGCTGATGCCCTTTCCAGGATCCATAAAGACACTCAAATTGAACCTCCTTCGCCTAAAGTCATTGGAATCTTATCTTCTCTTATTGATGACATTAAAGATCTCAGTGAAGATGCTCTCGAACTTCCTAAATCAATTCAATTATCCAAGAAAAACGGTCTTTACTACTTCAAAGACCGGATTTACGTACCTCCCTCTTTCAGAATTAAAGTACTCGAATTTATTCATGATTCTCCTCTGGCAGGTCATCCAGGTATAAAAAAGACCCTTGAATTGTCTAAAAGATACTATTGGTGGCCTCGTCAAGACCAAACTATTGAATCTTATGTCAAATCTTGTTCTGTATGCCAAAGATCAAAACATGCCCATCATCAACCATTTGGTCAATTATTGAATTTACCAATTCCTGAACGACCTTGGCAATCCATTTCTATGGATTTTCTGGTAGAATTACCTCCTTCTCATCATCATACCACCATTTTAGTGGTGGTAGACCGCTTCACGAAAATGTCTAATTTCATTCCTTTAAAGAAGTTACCCACATCCTCTGAACTTTCGAAAATATTTCTTGATAACATAGTCAAACTTCACGGACTGCCAGACGAAATCATTTCAGACCGAGGAACTCAGTTTACCTCCAAATTTTGGAATGCATTATGTGCCACTCTTCATATCCAACGTAAACTATCATCTGCATATCATCCTCAAACAGATGGACAAACTGAAAGAGTCAACCAATGCTTAGAACAATATCTACGATGTTATTGCTCTCACTTACAAGACGATTGGATAACTTGGTTACCTATGGCAGAATTTGCATACAACAACTCTTTTCATACCAGCAGTAAAATGACTCCATTTTTATCCAATTATGGATTTCATCCTTCTTCATTTCCTGCTCAGACAGTTTCTTCATCTAATCTCTCCGATTCGAATCAAATCTCTCATATGTCCTCTTTATTCAAGAAATTGCATGAGAATCTAGAATTGGCCTCCTCCAATCAAAGAAGTTAAGTTCTCTTTTCCTTGGTCCTTTTCCAATAATATCGGTTATCAACCGTAATGTTGTTAAATTGAAACTTCCACCAACTTTAAAGCTACATCCTGTTTTTCATGTGTCCTTGTTGAAGCCTCATCATCCTGACCCTTTCCACAGAAATGTCACTACTTCTCCTGATCCCATATTGGTCCAGGGTGAAGAAGAATACGAAATTCAAAGTATACTGGATTCAAGGATCCATCGTGGCTCCTTACAATACCTCATCAGATGGAAAGGATATGGAATTGATGAAGATACATGGGAAAACTCCTCTGTCGTTCATGCTGACAAATTGGTTTCCAATTTTCACAAGCGTTACCCTTCTAAACCAAGTCAATAGCACCCAGAGGTTGCTCATTAAAGAGGGGGTACTGTCATGCCTTAACTATGGTATCCTCTTACTTCCTGGTTCCACGGAGCCTAGCCACACCCCTTTATGACACGGTCTGCCTATTTAATCTGACTGCACCAGCTGATCAGGGCTGGATTATTGAACTACGTTCCTTACTCACAACCCAGCTACAACTTCATGGTGAAAGCCTCTGCTACCAGACCGGACTGAAAGACTCTGCAAAGTTCCCTTCACCTCTCCTCATCCACGACTAAGGATTAAACACTCTTCATACGCCTCTGAGGAGATCTCGGGAACCAGTGTTCTATGTGCCGGAAGCTAAGTAAAACCAATGTGATAAGAGTTGCATTTAAAAGCTGTTATTACCTGTCTCCAAAAGTCCTTCGGAAAAAACAATCCCGTTACAGCTAACTTCAATTCATACTTTATATCAGTTATCTGCATCTGTCTTGCTTCAGTTAAAGTATGGAACAGCTATTATAATTACTTATCACCTAAACCGTTAACTCTACTAAGAGACTCTTTATTGATTCAGTGTCTGCAATTTACTACCGTTTACTCCTTAAAGCTACAGTGCCTGTAACTGTGGACTTCAGTTATCATTTACTACTTAAAGCTTCAGTACCTGTAAATTGGAATTAAAGTCTTTTCCTTTTACTTTCGTTAATAAAAATTCAACTATACGAAATCTGCAGTTGTGTTCCTTCATAACAAATGTTTAAACGTGACACCCACCCATAGTGTCGGTCTTTCATCCCCAGTGATGATGACTACCGTCACACTGGCTAATACCTGTCTCCCAGGTCTATTTCAGGGATACTAGCACATACAGGGACGGATTTTCCTGTAGGCTAACTAGGCTTCAGCCTAGGGCCTCAAGATCAAGAGGGGCCTACATTCAAATTGTTAGCAAAATTAAAATTACACTATTCTAAAAACAGTGAACACTAAAAACTGAACTGAAAATAAGGAGAAATTCTACGCATATGATATGACCAGTGGCATACTAAGTGGGGGGGGGGGAGAGGCGGTTCGCCCCGGGTGCCACTTACTAGGGGGGTGCCTGGGGCAGACTGCAATGCCCCTCCTGCCGCGATCGCCGAGACTGGCGGTCTGCAGCTCCGCAATGTGCAGAGCTGCAGACCATGGATCTCGCGTGCACTGCCCAATCAGAGCGTTGCCGCGGGTTACCACGGCAACGCTCTGATTGGGTCTCGCGAGATCCATGGTCTGCAGCTCTGCGGGAAATGAGGGCCACCGGACCACCAGGGACCCCACCGGACCACCAGGCAGCCCCCACTGGACCACCAGGGATTTAAGGTAATTTTTTTAGTCACCCCCCTCTCATCATCACCCCCCTCCCTCTCACAATCACCCCCCCCCTCTCCTCATCACCCCCCTCCCTCTCACAATCATCCCCCCTCTCCTCATCTCAACTTTTTTTTATTTATTATCCGTGCCACATTTTTTATAAAGGTTAGTACCAATCACAACATGTTTCATTTAACATATTGATATATATCACAGTAATGATGTATTTTATTGTCTCTCGTGTAATTTACAAACTTAAAAATGGGAGGTGAAAGGGCCTCATAAGTGGAATAGCCTAGGGCCTCTTTTCATCTAAATCCGGCCCTGAGCACATATATTATTGGTACTTCATACTGAGGGATTTTACTAATAACTTCAGTTATATCTATCAATTTATAGTAATTTGGTAATATCTGGCTACCCTGTCTATACCTAGGAATTAATCTCCTGTCTATTCAGCTAGAGCAGAGAACATAGCACTTACCTTTTTATCTCTGATAGTCTCTGGGATGACTTGGTGTGTTTTTTATGTAGTTACCTTTAGTTTATTGGGAATTCAGTAGAGGCTTTACCTTTTGAGCCAACACAATAAAGCTCATTTTTTTTAATGATTTCCTCTATCTGGACATAGTCCCCTCTAGCTGAGTTGATACATATTTGCAGGCATAGAAGCTCACTTGTAAGTGGTTAAATTTTCTTGTTGGTGTATCTTATTTAACCAAGATTTCTGCTCTTATCCTATATTTTTGCATTAACATCCCTTAGGACTACAGATATATCCAGGAAATATAGCGACTCTCAAACGGTGTCTGGATGAGAGTCAATGTATTATTTCTCATTATCTTTTTTGTATATCATAGGGTTAAGCCCTTAGAGACCCCTGGAGTCTCATTTAGGTGCTTAGGATAACTGGTTCACACTTTGACACTTAATTCCTTTCTGAGTGTCACGGTGAGGACCATTTAGTTGTCCTATTCTTTTGTTCATTTATACTTTTTAAAAACACCTCAAAAGTACCCTAAAAATACATAAAACCCCACAAATGTTACATCCCCTGATAGCCCTGATCTGGATGACCAACATATCCAGAAATCACCCAGGTCAGTTCAGGGGTTCAGGAATTTCCTGGAAGTCTTATTTTTGACCGACTGTGCATATGGCCCAATACAGTTCCAAGGAATCAGGGCTAACGGTCAGTCTCTCTGTCTGGAGTACAAAAGTACATAACTCACACGAACAGAGCCTGTTTAAATTATTTTAGACAGGTCTATTGCAGGGGCCATAGTCACATAATTATTTCACATATTTATTTGATTTTATTAATTGTAATTTGAGGGACCTGCCTGACAAACCAGGCAGACAGTCCAAAGAATTTGATTGACAAGCCCTATATTGGACCATGTAACTTTCCAAAACACCATAAAACCTTTACATGGGGGGTATTGTTATACTCAGGAGACTTTGCTGAACACAAATATGAGTGTTTTAAAAAAATAAAACTTATCACGACAATTATATCACCAGTAAAAATGCAGTGTTTGTTTAAAAAAATTCAAAAACTAATAAAAAAACTAAATTTGGCCAGCATTTGTGACTAAGTGACTACTACAAAAGACTGGACATACTCCATATTATATACCCTAGGTTGTCTACTTTAAAAAATATGTACATGTGAGTTGTGATTCAGAGATTTATGGCACACGGGTTACAATGTCACTATTGATACATTTTAAAAATGTATATTTTAAAACAGCATTGTCCTACTTGTACTTATAGTCCTATAACTGGAAAAAAAACAAAAACTAAGAACATGTTAATATTGGGTATTTCTAAACTCAGGACAAAATTTTGAAACTATTTAGCATGGGTGTTTTTTGGTGGTTGTAGATGCGTAACAGATTTTGGGGGTCAAAGTTAGAAAAGGTGTGTTTTTTGGATTTTTTTCATCATATTTTATTATTTTATAATTTTTTATAGTTACTTATATGATATGATGAAAATAATGGTATCTTTAGAAAGACCATTTAATATGTAATATGTGTGGGTACAGTAAATGAGTAAGAGGAAAATTACAGCTAAACACAAACTCCGCAGAAATGTAAAAGCAGCCCTGGTCCTTAACGGTAAGAAAACTGAAAAATGGTCTGGTCACTAAAGGGTTAAATTACATTTTAGAATTAACTTACTCCTGACGCTCCCCCTTTTTTTCAAATGCATTTAATTGTATTGATTTCAGCCTGCCTGGTTGAGTTTTACGATGCCTACTTCTGCAGACGCAAATGGAAGAAGCTTCATAGTTACATAGATAGTTACATACAGTAATACACAAGAATTGTGTCCATCAAGTTCAGTCATTTTCATATATATTTTAACTGTTGATCCAAAACAAAGAAAAACTGTTTACAAAACACTATCCAATTATATAACAAACTAGGAAAAAAATAATTGTCAACCTCACAATGGCAGTCAAATCTCTCATTAAATCACAAAGCTTTTACCCCACATATTAAAAATGATATCCCTGAATATTATGTTTTTGCAAGAATTCACCCAGTTGCTGTTTAAACATCTGTACAAACTCAGATATACTCACCTCTTCAGGCTGAGAATTCCACATCCTTCTGTTTTTTCCCCCACACTAAAAGATGGTCACTCACCCTATACGCTCAATATGTGGGAAAGCTTTATTCTTCTCAAGGTGAAAAGGTTGAGTGTGTTGTCAACTGAACATGCATACTCACAGTTTCCTTCAAGATACACGATAGTCCCCAGAACCACTACAGCTTAATGTAGTGGTTCTGGAGCATATAGTCTATCCCTGCAGGCTCGGCAGTGTAAACACTGCTTTTTCAGAGGAAATGCAGTGTTTCATTACTGCCTAATAACACCTGTAGAGGAACTTCCTGGGTTAGGGCCTGCAATCTGTGCAGGACCTACATTCAGCATCTCTCCACTCTATATGGAGAAGCCGAACACTCCCCATAGAGATGTATTGATTCAATGAGGAGATGTTGATTGGCAACAGTGCAGTGCTTTGCGTGCACATGCGCAATAGACTCCCAGTTCTTTTTTTTTGTAAGTTATAGTACAAGTAACACTTTTTTTTATTTCCAAACCATATTTTTTCAAAATTAATGAAAGTTACATTGTAACACTGATATCTGTCAGGAATCCCTGAATAACCTTTCCCATGTATATATTTTTTCAAAGATGACAACCTAAGGTATCAAACTTATTTATTTTGACTCTTTTCATGCACCCATTTTACCACCAATCTATGCTAAATTGAAAATGAATAATAATAATAATAATAATAATAATTGATTTAATTGACACACATAGCAATTTAAGAATACATGTACTGAGAACTTTAACATTTACTGCCAAAGAACACCCCAATATGTGTTCAGCAACATCTCCTGAGTACAGTGATGCCCCCCATGTATAGATGTGTTGGGTTCTCTGGGGGCTAAAAAAACTCATTTGGAGGGTGCACATTCCAGTTTTCCAACTTGGAATTTTCACAGGAAGTCCACAGTATCCCTCGAGTACAGGTTTTATGGTGGTTTGGGAAGTTACAGGGTCAAACATGAGATTTGCCAATTTCTGTTTTTGTAAATTGATATTTGCCAGATTGGCTATGTTGCTTTTGAGACGGTATGGCAGCCCAGAAAGGAAAATTGACGTTACCATGACATACAATTTTAAAAAGTTGACAACCCTGGGTATTCAAAATGGGGTATGTCCAGTCTTTTGTAGTAGCCAAAGTTAGCGTTCATATTTGTTTTTTGCATATTTTTACACAAAAACTGCACTTTTACTGGTGATTTTATTGTCGTGATAAGTTTAATTGTTTAAAACACTCATATTTGTGTTCAGCAAAGTCTACTGAGTATAACAATAACCCCCCATGTACAGGTTTTATGGTGTTTTGGAAAGTTACAGGGTCAATAAAGGGCTTGCCCCATCATGGCATACCATTTTCAAATATAGACAACCCAAGGTATTCAAAATGGGGTATTTCCAGTCTTTTGTAGTAGCTACTTAGTCACAAACGCTGGCCAAAGTTAGCATTTTCGTATTTGTTTTTTGTATTTTTTAAAATAAAATCTTAACTTTTACTGGTGATATTATCGTTGTGATAAGTATTACTTTTTAAAACACTCATATTTGTGTTCAGTGAAGTCTACCAAGTATAACAGTAAAGGTTTTATGGTGTTTTGGAAAGTAACGGGGTTAAATATAGGGCTTGCCAATTAAATTCACTGGACTGTCTGCCTGGGTTGTCAGACAGGTCCCTCAAATTATAATTAATAAAATCAAATAATTATGTAGTTAATAGTTAAATATATATGTAGAATGTGTGTATATATATATATATATATATATATATATATATATATATATAAATATATATATATAAAAATGTAAATAAAAAAAAGGACATTATACATATAGCACGAGTGTATATAATGGGTGTGTGTGTATATATATATATATATATATATATATATATATATACATGTATATAAACACACACACACACTTTTATTTCCTATATATGTATAATATATTATAAAATAATGAAAGCATTTTAAAATATATTATACATATATAATGCATATATATGATTTCATTATAAGTGTATTTTGAGATATTTGTGTATATATATATATGTATATATATTAAAGTACACTTATAATGAAATCATATATATGCATTATATATGTATAATTTATTATAAAATGCTTTCATTATTTAATAATATATTCTACATAAATAATATATTTGTATTATTATTATTATTAATTTTAATTTTAGCAGCCTGGGGGACAGTTCCCCCTGCTGGCAGCTCCATAGAATCCTTTTGCAGCCATGTGATAATGGTGATCAAATGGCCCTGGAGGGCCGGGGTGGCCGAGCTGCTGCAGGGGGACTGCTGGGGTCTCAGGCAGTCCCTCCCATTTTTTGTTGGACATACCTAGTACGACCGCGGTCGCTATGGTGATATATGTATTTATAATGTCATTCTAAATGTTTTTCTAAATAATTTAAATATATATGTATATTAATATCAAAATACAGTTAGGACAAATTTAAACCTTTAAACAAATTATTTCTGAGGTGGATAAACAAGGAGATGACCACCAGTATCACACCACAAAATGTTAGAATACTTTTTTTCTACAAAAACTCACACTTTGTAGGCCAAGTTTACTTATGCAGTAAACTGCAGGCACATACTGTGTACATTGCTAACGGAAGAATTTCCAATTTCCAGACACAAGTAATGGCACAGAAGTTCACTGTAAATGAAATTAGTATCTTGCAAGAAAAAAAAAAATAAAAATAGAAAGATAAATGCTTATAAATCAGTAAAATAATTTTAAATAAGTGAATCTAACTAGGGGTAAGTTGCACTGGCGGTAGCAGCAAGGCACTTTTTTTTTTCATTTTCAGTTCACTCATTGATGAGGTGTGCCACTTGTCCTATCCACTACTTGCACTACACTCAAGACGATCCCTGCTCTGTCTAAGTGTGGTGATTGTTGTAGTGGAGGAGGTAGCGCTAAGTTGGAACAAAAGCAAAGAGTCACATATAGTACCAGTGGATCTGCTGCCTGTCCTAGTACTTTATTTTTCTGTCTGTTTCCTCAGTAATACAGACTTGTGGTATCTTTGTAGATATTGCATCTTACTGGCACTAGTGGGATTACCCTTCACTCACCACATCTCAATTCCTTGCTGCACAATTTTCACTTTGCAAGTTAGCCTACTTAGGGCTCTTAAAGTGATTCCAAACTTTGCTTTGTTGGCATGATACAGTAACCTCAACCCTTTGCTTTGTGTCTGCTGAACTTGCAGGTGGATTTGCATTGGTGGCAATGGAAGCTGTTGCGACACTAGCACTTTGTAATTCAATGGTAATGGACAAACGCGGATGTAAAAACCGGAAGTGATCGGAGAAATGCGCCCAAATTCCCATTTATAAACAGAACAAGCAGAGATGGATAAACAGCACCACTTTGAAGAAGGCCGAAACGCGTCAGTGGCATATTGTATGGACTATATTTGATCTGCAATTCGGTTTTTATGTAAGTTTTCAACAAAATCTTTTTTTTTTTATCCTGCATCCTGGATTTTTGGATTTGATTGTTTCAAGACGAATTTGGCTTTACCCTGGCCATTGCAGAAGTCCATCCTTACCAAGATTCATCTCTGCTATAAACCTATAGTCTCAGTCAGCTTTTAAAGTGACTCAGCAACATGTGAGTTTAAACAGTTATTTTACAGTTTATAACACAAGTGCAAACTGTACTACCCTATGGTCTTTTTTATGTTTTATATCCCTTTAGGTATTCACCTATATCAATATTGGTAATACCTTTAGTTATTTATTTTATTGAGTGCTCTCATCATTATTTTTGTTTACACTTTGTCTTATCATTTATGTGTGTTGGAGTGATTCACACAAGGTGATAGTAGCACCTACATTCACTGGTTCCAACTGTTAATTTTTTCAC
The DNA here is from genome assembly GCF_036172605.1 of Pelobates fuscus. NCBI lineage: Eukaryota > Metazoa > Chordata > Amphibia > Anura > Pelobatidae > Pelobates > Pelobates fuscus. The sequence continues at coordinate 244,736,430 of NC_086317.1, forward strand.
TAGCACTTTGTAATTCAATGGTAATGGAAATGTTGAGTTTCCTAGTGGTGGTAGTGGTGGTGCTGGTGAGTATAACAATGACAGTGGGTAAACTACTTGCACCAGTGGTAGCAAGTGCAGCTTATGTCTCAACTGTCTCTGTTGGATGAGACAATTTTACAGCAGATACAGATGGACTTGGTGATGGTGGAGAAATGCAGTGCAGTCAAGTGCACACAAACTCCCAGAGAAAATACTGGGATTCTGCCTGTCCTCTAAGCACGCTCCTCTTCTAATTTCTTGGGCTCATCGCACTCATAGTTCTTTTTTTCTCCTTTTTAGTCACTTAATGTTATCTTTAAATAAAATCAACATCAATATTTTATGTTTTATATATTTTGCTACCTCTTTATTGGACAGAAGATTCAGCCCACTTGATGGGGCAGTAATCTTGTTTATCATGGCAAACTAAGCTGCATATTTGCCCCCACCAAAAAAACAAAAAAAAAGAAACAGCCTTCTTGCCATTCCTTTGCCCTTTTATTCTGGTGCCAGGCACAGCACTATGAATCAATAACATTGTGCAAGTTAGTTTCCCTAAGATAATGGCACCTGGGGGGTCGGAAATCAGAAGTTCAGGATGAAACTAATCTTCAAGTCTTGAGGAAATGCAAAGTCAATGTTAATCTGATGCACTGTACAGATGTTCTTATGACTATCATACATTCATTGCTGGAATGATATACAGCTCAATTAAATTATATTGCAACATTTCATCCAATGTGTATTCATAAGTTACCTGGACCCTCACTTACAACTGAATCAGATATTCTACAAATGGAATAAAGTCTGGAGAAGATGAAAGATGACATATAATTGCACATTGCCTAGTAATTTTGCACACTAGGAGACAATTTGTTTGATGTATAACTTTGGAATGAATGCTTTTAATATGCAGGTAAGCAGAATGTATAATTTTCATGTGCTAACACAACAAATAAAGAGAAAAAAAGTCATGCTTAGGAAATGGGATATTAGATACATCTGTTACTTAAACATTTGTGAAGTTATTCACTAAACAACAGATAAATGATCAAATTTCAGCGGCAATGGCAATTCTCATATTTACTAAAGCCAAATAAAGTCAGAAAATGCATCTGTTTGTTGCAGACCAAAATCCATCTGGATTAAAATCTGTGCTTTTGCTTTTCAATCCTATACAAAAGTATAGGTTTCGGAATATTCCCAATGCACCCATTTTAAAAAAAAAATTGAACCGAATGTATTGAAAGGATGCACATTTGCAAATTATCATTCTCTTGATTTTATACAAGCCAATGATAATTTTAAGTACTATTTGCCTGCTGACAGCACTAGCAGCCTGTAAATAGTTTACAAACCCTCAGTGGTGTGAGGGTTAATTATGTGGTGGCTGGCCAGTGCATGCTAGTCAGCCACCACATTAAATAGTTATAAAATGTAAGTAATAAAAAAAAAAAGCCTATGGGAAGCAATGAGATCCCCATCTTACTATAAGGAATTAGTTTCACCTCCCTATGCCCCACCTGCCATTTATACAGGGCCACTCAGACTTTAGTGAATAACCCTGTTGGTGTTCATTCATGCAATGTGCAATGTGATTGGTTAGTTGGAAGCCATGGCCAGCGCAAAGGGTGCTGGCCTGCTGGGGGCGCCCACCGGGATGTTTCCTGGTGGGCTGCCCCTGTCTTGGGCCACAGCCACGGGCGTAGGAACCGTGGGGGATGAGAGGGACGCATCCCCCCCAGGAAATCATCCGGGGGGGACAAATAATGCAAAAATCCCCCCCAGGTCCACTGGGCTGGTGCGTCCATGAGGGCGTACCGCCCGGGCGCAGCATGAGAAGAGGCGCTGACAGGAGGGAAGCAATCAGCACTCCCTCCTGTCACTCCCTCACTGTAGCGTGGCCGAGCCCTGTATGGTCCGCGGGTACAGGAAGCATCTGTCTCCTGTACCCGGCCGGACTAACAGGAAGTGCACACTGAGTGTGCACTTCCTTTTAGTCCGGCCGGGTACAGGAAACAAAAGCTCCCTGTACCCGCGGATTATACAGAGCTCGGCCACGCTACAACAGAGGTAGGGAGGAGGAGGAAGAATTTAGTAGGGGAGGGGGGAGAAGGAAATTGGTAGGGGAGGAGGGAGGAAGAAAGTGGTAGGGGAGGGGGAGGAAGAAATTAGTAGGGGAGGGGGGGAGAAGGAAATTGGTAGAGGAGGGGGGAGAAGGAAATTGGTAGGGGAGGGGGGGAGGAAGAAATAAGTAGGGGAGGGGGAGAAGGAAATTGGTAGGGGAGGGGGGAGGAAGAAATAAGTAGGGGAGGGGGAGGAAGAAATAAGTAGGGGAGGGGGAGAAGGAAATTGATAGGGGAGGGGGGAGGAAGAAATAAGTAGGGGAGGGGGAGAAGGAAATTGGTAGGGGAGGGGGAGAAGGAAATTGGCAGGGGAGGGGGGAGAAGGAAATTGGCAGGGGAGGGGGGAGAAGGAAATTGGTAGGGGAGGGGGAGAAGAAATTGACAGTGGAGGGGAAAGAAATTGACAGGGGGTGGAGAAAGAAATTGACAAGGAGTGGGGGGAGGGAGAAAGAAATTGACAGGGGGGAGAAATAAATTGACAGGGAGGTGAGAGTGACAGGGGAGGGGGGAGAGTGACATCCATCACACACACACAATCACTCACACAAGAAATTGGTAGGGGAGGGGGAGGAAGAAATTAGTAGGCGAGGGGGAGAAGGAAATTGGTAGGGGAGGGGGGAGGAAGAAATTAGTAGGGGAGGGGGGAGGAAGAAATTGACAGGGGGTGGAGAAAGAAATTGACAAGGGGGGGAGGGAGAAAGAAATTGACAGGGGGGAGAAATAAATTGACAGGGAGGTGAGAGTGACAGGGGAGGGGGGAGAGTGACATCCATCACACACACACAATCACACATAATGCACCCCTTACACACAGAAAAACACACAATGCATACACACAGACACACACACACACAAGCAATGCAACCCTTACACATAATGCATCCCTTACACACACAGAAACACACAATGCATTCCTTACACACACTCAATGCACCCCTTACACACCCAATGCACCCCTTACAGACGCACACACTGCATCCCGTACATACACAGAAACACATCTTGCAGCCCTTACACATACAAACACAGATTCACACAATGCATTCCTTACACACATATCAGGACATCCCCTACACACCCCACCCCCTGTGAACAAACTCATTGGTGGAACATGAAGGACCCTGGGACCCAGACCTTGAGCTGTGTAAAGGGCCCCCAAAAATGGAGCTGCTTCCTGTTCTCCCAGAACATTGATTTTTGTGACCACAGTTACAAACAGCCTCCAGAGAGCCTGTTCTACACCAGACCAGTGGAGCCAGACTGCAGCTAGAGCCCATCATCATCATCCTCATCTGGTTGTAAGTAGGCAATCTAGTATATTATTCGTGTCACTAATCTCTAATTTTTCTCAAATCAACAGCACATGGAGAGACAAAACAATATAAGAACAGCCAGGTGCAAACCATATAAGCACTCCCTCAAGTGCTTTAAATATTCAAATGTATATAGGATATAGAATGCACACCATAACAATCTCAAAAAAATATTTAAATTTTATTATGTACAAAAAAGTACCAGAATGTAAACATATAAGAAAAAATGAATGTAAACGTTTCGGCACCAACTGGCTGCCTTTATCAAGGGTACCTGTATACATGTTCAAATGTGTCTGCTTATAAAGCCCTCTTACAGCTGATGGCCATCAGCATAAGATTGTTACCAGCACAGGAAGTGACATCACCACCTCAAGTGCTGGCACAATATCCTGGTAATAGCATAGCAATATCAAATAAAACTATTTAAATGTACTGGAAACATATAAGGAGTAAAGAGAGACATGGGACCTAAACAGTAATAGCAGGTGTCAATATTCAAATAACCCACCTCTAAAGGCAATAAGTGTACTCACACTTTATCAAGCGACCAAAACCGCCATCTTGCTTGTTGGCAAAAAGTGGATATACTCCACAGTCATCCTAATTGCCGCCACACGCGACGATGATCTGTGCATGCGCTGTTTAATAAGCACTGCGCATGCATGCAGTAACCTCCCGTCCGCGCATGCGCATAACGGCAAACTGCCGCGCATGTGCATAGTAACTTCCTATTTGCGCATGCGCAATACTAAGCAGACAAGCTACAGTACCTCATCACTCTACAAGACCGCCCACACTTGTATATACTCGACAGTCATCATAGTTGCCGCCATGCGCGACGATAATCTGCTCATGCGCCCTTTAATGAGCACTGCGCATGCGTGCAGTAACCTCCCGTTCGCGCATGTGCAGCCCTTTAATAAGCACTGCGCATGCGTGCAGTAACCTCCCATTCGCGCATGCGCATAACGGCAAACTGCCGTGCATGCGCAAAGTAACATCTATTTGCGCATGCGCAATACCAAGCCAACAAACTGCAATACTTCATCACTCTAGAGGACCGCCCACTCTCGTGGACGACAACTAACATGCAGATTGAAGCAATAAATGTAAATAATCCACATAACTCATACTCCATACATATCTGTACTCCACATACCACTACTTAAACCATATATTGCATATACACATACACAAAAAGAGAGGAGTCTAGTAAAAGAGAAAAAAAATAGATAAATAATCTAAAATCCACCTTATAAATAAAAAAAGGTCTGTGAGCCTATACTAAAAATAACTCCCACCTGTCTTATAAGACAAAACACCAAATAAAAAACACCAGAAAGTGATGTGCAAAAAAAGTCTTTTTAATTTATAATTCCACAAACACCCAATGTGTGATAATTAGATCACTGCAGATGCCAGATAGGCAATAATAATACTTAGCAGATCCCCATGCAATTTTAATAACAATACAATTATTATCCATTGAATATATTACTATAATCATTTACACAGTCATATAGGGATGAAAAAATCTTCCATATTGTATATAAAGCAATATAATCCATTTTGAACCACATATCGAAGATGCTATTCATCATCAATTTGAAGATATAACCACATATTCAGAAATTACATCATAAATATATCTTTCTATGAGTATGGTGACCATCATTAGAGAATCCTGTATCAATCTATACTACATTAAGATAATCATTGTTGCATCAACTGCATCAATCTGTACATCATATATGCCCATGTCAACCACATAGGATTCACATGGGTAGATAACATATACCCCACAGAAAAACACTAGTCATGGCAAAAAAGCTCTCATAGTCGTGGGTATCATTATTCCATATTATCCATATAAGTACACACCTGATCCTAAATAATGATCAATACATACATAATCATTAAATACAAAATTGTATATATATATGATGACTCATCATAATCATAGCTCAAGAACATCCGACGTAGACGACGATGCATTCCAATTGATTAAGTGTTCTTCGATACTCTAATATCACAAACATCATGGTCCAACTGGTTACTGCAGTATCAATCTATAAAAAATTAAAATCAAAATATAAAGATACAGACAATACACAGGCAGAGAAAAACCTCATCAAGATTATAGAAATGGTGATAGATCCTTATCCTCATTCAGACACTTAGGATATAAGGTCTGCAGCTCATAAATCCAATATACCTCTCGTTGTTTAAGCCTGACCACTTGCGAAATACCTCCTGTACTGGGTTTAATTACCTCCAAAATCATATACCGCAGTTGAGAAACTGTATGCCCTTTCTCAGCAAAGTGTCTGGCCACCGGATATTGCATCTTATTCGTCCGTATTCCACTCTTGTGTTCCCTAATCCTTGTGGTGAACGTGCGCGTGGTTTCACCCACATATGCCAATCCACACGGGCACTTGAGCATATATACCACAAATTGTGACTGGCAATTACAGAATTCCCGAATCGGGTATCTCCTACCCATCCTTGGATGTGAAAAATGGTCTCCCGTAATCACCCCATTGCAGTTAATACAGTGTCCACAGCGGTACATACCCGGTATCGCAGAGAGCCAGGTGTCAGCTTTATCCATCTTCCCTTGTAGATTAACGTTCTTCATCAAATGGTCCCTTAGGCTCTTGTGCCGCTTAAATGAAAACAAAGGTCTCTCATTAAAACAGGGAAGAAGTTTAGGATCAGATTGCAAAATCTCCCAATGCTTATTAATGATATGTTTCACCTTGCCAAAATGAGTCGAGTATGTCATCACCTTTACCTTTATTGGCAACCCTTGTTCTTTTCTGCAAGAGGGTATTCCTAGAGAGTAGTTTCGCCCTCTCTCTGCATTCCGTTACCACATCCGTCTCGTATCCTCTAGCAGAGAATGCTTTTACCAATTGTTCAACCCTGATGCCATATTTAACTTCATCAGACACTATCCTACGTGCCCTGACAAACTGCCTATATGGTAGATTCTTCATAAATGGAACCGGGTGGAATGAATACGCATGTAGGTACGAAACCCGATCCGTGGGCTTCTGATACAGATCAAATGATAAACGACCATCTCTTACCTGTAAATTCACATCCAAAAAACTAATCTCTAATTTACCTCACATTAAAGAAACACTATAGTCCCTAGAACCACTGCAGCTTAATGTAGTGGTTCTGGTGTCTGTAGCCTGTCCCTGCATGACTTTTAGTGTAAACATGGCGGCACTGCAGCACTGGCGTTAGTTAACATGGCAGATCATAGGGGTGGGGTATTATGATGACACATGGGAGGGCGGCAAACTTTACTTTTGCCTAGGGCGGCAAAAATCCCTGCACTGGCCCTGGCCCCGGTCTCCTACAACTACAGAGCAGCGCCTCACGCTTTCTGCTGGTGTCTTCAGTACTGTAAGTACAAGAAGATATATTACTTATTTTATGGGAGTTAGGAGGCTAGGTGGTTGGAGGGGAGACGATTAGGGATGGGTGGATAGAGGGGTTAACCAGGGATATCATACTGATCACATGAAATGCTCACATCTAGACAGGGATATCATTCTGAGCACATGGAATGCTCACATCTAGCCAGGGATACCATACTGAGCACATGGAATGCTCACATCCGGTCAGGGATATCATACTGAGCACATGGAATGCTCACATCTAGCCAGGGATGCCATACTGAGGACATGGAATCCTCACATCTAGCCAGAGATGCCATACTGAGCACATGGAATGCTCACATCTGGATAGGGATGCCATACTGAGCACATGGAATGCTCACATCTAACACTATAGTCACCAGAACCACAACGGTTAAACGTAGTAGTTTTGGTGTTTATAGCATGTCTCTGCATGCTTTTTTTAATGTAAGCGCACTGCCTTTTCAGAAAAAGGCAGTATTTACATTACTGCCGAGGAATACCTTATCAGGCGGCCACTAGAGGTGCTTCCTAGTCCAGTGTTGCACAACGTGCAGCACTACCATTCACGCTGAACACTCCTAATAAAAATGCATTGATTCAACGCATCTCTGTGAGGAGATGCTGATTGGTGCAGCAAAGTGTTTTGCCACGCATTGGGTTGGCTGATATATATTCAAACACTGTACATTCATGTGCATTGTATTGATGAGGTGATCTGTAATACGCTCACAAACTGCACGTTCCTGTGAGTTATTTTGCTGTAGAGCTTGTGATACACTCACACACTGCACTTTCCCATGCATTTTATTGCTGAGGTGTTCTGTGATGTACTTGCACCCCACACATTACTGTCAGTTGTATTGCTGTGGAGCTATGCGATACACTGAAATGCATCACATTATATTATTTCACACAAACACACACTTAAAATGTAACATTATTATTATTATTATTATTATTATTATTATTATTATTATTATTATTTTATTATTTACATAGCACCATCAAATTCCGTAGCACTGTACAATGGGATAAACAACTCCCAGTTTACTGAATAAGAATATACCAGGCGAGTAAGAATGCTATCCCCCCCCAGATTTGTGGGGGTTCCTACGCCCATGGCCACAGCACTGGTCAAGTGTCTCTTGAGCCACCCCCAGCACCGGGATGATCCTCAGGTGCCCCTTAGGGTGCTCCCTAAGCTGTCCTTTTTAAGTATGGCAGAGCAGGCACCTGCTTAGCCAGATGGCACGTGCCTGCTCTGCCGAGAAATGACGGTGACCGGAGGAGAGGGGGAAGGAGAAGGCAGGCGGCGAGTTAGGATGTTCTTGCAGCTTCCCACTTCTCCCTTGCGCCCCTCTTTGATGCTGGGAGCCAGAATATGACATAATTCCAGCCCCGGCATACTAAATAGCGGGCAGAAGGAGTGAGGAGCTGCCCCCACTGAACCCCAGGGAGGTAGGGAAGCTGGATGGGCCTCGCAAAATAAAATTGTGTGAATGTGTGTGTCAGTGAGTATTGACTGTCAGTGAATGTGTGTCTGTGTCTGTCTGTCAGTGAGTACGTGTATATATGTCATTGAGTGTTTATCTGTGTGTGTGAGTGTCTGTCTGTCTATGAATGAGTATGTGTGTCGGTGAGTGAGTGTATGTTTGTCAGTGAGTGTCTGTATGTGTGTGTGTTTGTCTGTCATTGAGTATGTGTGTCAGTGAGTGAGTGTCTGTGTATGTCTGTCAGTGAGTGTGTGTCTGTATGTATGTGTCTGTCAGTGAGTGTATGTCTGTGTGTACATGTCAGTGAGTGTATGTCTGTCAGTAAGTGTGTGTCTGTCAGTGAGTGTGTGTGTGTGTCTGTCAGTAAGTGTGTGTCTGTGTCTGCCTGTCAGTGACTGTGTGTCTGTGAGTGTATGTCTGTCAGTGAGTGAGTGAGTGTGTGTCTGTGTATGTCTGTCAGTGAGTGTGTGTGTGTGTGTGTCTGTCAGTGAGTGTCTGTCAGTGATTGTGCCTCTGTCAGTGTGTGTCTGTCAGTGTCTGTCTGGGAAGCTGGATGGGCCTCGCAAAATAAAATTGTGTGAATGTGTGTGTCAGTGAGTATTGACTGTCAGTGAATGTGTGTCTGTGTCTGTCTGTCAGTGAGTGCGTGTATATATGTCATTGAGTGTTTATCTGTGTGTGTGTGTGAGTGTCTGTCTGTCTGTGAATGTCTGTGAATGAGTATGTGTGTCGGTGAGTGAGTGTATGTTTGTCAGTGAGTGTCTGTATGTGTGTGTGTTTGTCTGTCATTGAGTATGTGTGTCAGTGAGTGAGTGTCTGTGTATGTCTGTCAGTGAGTGTGTGTCTGTATGTATGTGTCTGTCAGTGAGTGTATGTCTGTGTGTACATGTCAGTGAGTGTATGTCTGTCAGTAAGTGTGTGTCTGTCAGTGAGTGTGTGTGTGTGTCTGTCAGTAAGTGTGTGTCTGTGTCTGCCTGTCAGTGACTGTGTGTCTGTGAGTGTATGTCTGTCAGTGAGTGAGTGAGTGTGTGTCTGTGTATGTCTGTCAGTGAGTGTGTGTGTGTGTGTCTGTCTGTCAGTGAGTGTCTGTCAGTGATTGTGCCTCTGTCAGTGTGTGTCTGTCAGTGTCTGTCTGTCAGTATGTGTATGTGTCTGTCAGTGAGTGTGTCTGTCATTGTGTGTTCTCGTCTGTCAGCGTGTGTGCTCTTCTGTCTTATTATAAATTAAATTTACCAAATGTATTAAATACATCATTTATCACAACGATAAATTATGTATTGAATGTGCAATGTATGTATTAGGCAGTATGGGTGTATGGATGCATGTATTGGGCAGTATGTGTGTATGTATGCATGTCTTAGGCAGTATGTGTGTATGGATGTATGTATTAGGCAGTGTGTGTGTGTGTGTGTGTGTGTGTGTATGGATGCATGTATTAGGCAGTTTGTGTATATGGATGTACGCATTAAGCAGTATGTGTGCATGGATGTACGCATTAAGCAGTATGTGTAAATTGATGCATTTATTAGGCAGTATGTATGTATGGACGTATTAGGCAGTGTGTGTATGGATGTAGTTATTAAGCAGTATGTGTATATAGATGCATGTATTAGGAAGTATGTGTGTATGGATGTAGGTATTGGGTAGTGTGTGTTTATGGATGTACGCATTAAGCAGTATGTGTGTACTAGGCAGACCTAACCGGAAACCATGTGGCAAAATGTAGGCCAAAATAGCTGATCTAGAAGCATTCTTCAATTCGGCTACAGTCACAGTTCAGCTGTTTTTGCTTAAACTTTGAAATTTTGTTTTCAACCCAATTCAGAGTTTAGTGAATACACCTCTGTGAGATTGTATTTGCTTTCATAAGGGGTCGGCAAAATGGATCTTTGCCTAGGGCGGCAGAAATCCTTGCACCGGCCCTGATGGAACCATCATTAGTGTTGCAGGGAGTTTAAAACTTCTGGGCTTCAACTAATCACTTTTTTACAGCCACCTTGATTGTGTAGACTATTTATCTTTGTGTTGGGACTTTGAAAGTTCTTTTATTTTTTATTAGATGCCTAACTCCATTACAAGAACTTTTGGATATCTTCTTTTGACAATACTGGATTGATCTGTACCTCTCACACAAGTGAATGAAAGTCACATTTGATATGTTTTCTTGAACAGCTATGAGTTCTATATGCTGATTTGAGATGTACAAATAGTTCTGCTTGATGGTATAGAATTCAGATGCCACCAGAAGAAATCAATAAATGAAATATGGAAAGGATCCAGTAGGAACCCACCGTTTTGCAAGACCAATGTCTTCTTCAGAGTGCATGCACTATATTGCTTAAAACGTGAAAATTGTTGATGTGCATTCTGAAGAAGACATTAATTGAGACTAATTTAGAGATCTCTGAAAGTCGGCAAAGTTACAACAAATATGAAATGAGTGACTTGTTTGCCTTACACTGGATAATGTCTGCGCTTAAGAAGAAGGTTATTCTAATGCTGTTTGCATAATGCTTGGGCAAGTTAGGACTAACGTATAGTCCTGAATATTGTATAAGCCTTTATCTAAAAAAAAGTGTAGTTTTCGTTTGTTTGTTTGTTTTTTGGTGGGGATTTCTTTTATTTATTTTTTTATTTTATTTTTAACAAATGCTTTTTTGTGATTGACAATTCATTCAACTTCCATTAATTATGTGACCAAAACAAGGTATTTAGTGAATAGACCAGTGAGTGTATGTCTTTTCAGTGCTCAATTGCTCATAAAAATAAAAATACAAATAAAAAAAAAACATATTCCCTCATATTTTCCTAGACCGTTGTTCAAGTGATACCATTCCTGGGATTTATTGGTTCCAAATACAAGCAATTCATTGAATTTCCCTATTGTCTACCACCCTCGCGCCAATGAGTTGCAATACAATACGAACACCTGTTTTAGCAGTTCTCACAGTGAAACATTCTCCTGCCTGTTTCTTTATTGACCGGCTAATTTACAAAATTCTATCAAAGCCTTCTGTTTGGAGACAAGACAATGCAAGGTTATTTTAATCTTTGGTTTTATCTCTCCTGTGTGCACTCACTGATGAGCAGCCCCCACAGTTTAGGAGGATAAGCTAATGAAATCTATGAAACTCTCTTTTACATGTTGGGCATTTGCACAGCTTAATTTGCATAAAATATTTAATGCCTCCTACAAACTGACATGACGGCCTGCGTGAGAAACTAAATATAGTGTCTATGAAAGCGCAGAGAAATGATTTTGGATTGTAATTTTGGCTGCAAGTTAAAGTGCAGAACATTCGGAGATGATTGTACTCATAATAGCTGCAATAAACATGTTCTAGGGGAGAAATATTCAAAGCAAAGACAGGACATGTCAAATGTAGGGACAAGCATCTGTTTTTTAAATCAGCAGCCTGTCCTAAATCAGGCTAAAATCAGTTCTGTTAAGTTATTCCAATCTGTGACTTTCCTGCAGAAAGTGTGATATTTTAGCTTGGAGGAATGAATGCGGAGAGGAGGGGTATGGGGAACTCATAAAATATTTCGCAAACATTAAAAGAAAACTAAATCTAACATTTCAGACCACGACAGAAAGGTCGTTGTTTCAGGAAGGCTTTTTGTGTTGTTGATCTTTTAAAATAATTTCTCTCTTAGTGAGTAGAGATTTATGGTATAGTCTGATCCAAGTGGAAACCTACTGACACCAATCATTAGCCTAGATGGACTATAACATTCTGGCCTGTCTTCTGTATCAGTTTTGTATGTATGTCAAAAGTCTGCTCTGCCATAGAATTTAAATCAAGTAAGGCGGGGATTCGGCAATGGCTAATAACACTTTGGTACAGGAATTTTTATTGATTCTCCCTTTACTCATCTAGTTCCCCTATGTCTACTCATTGTATATGCTCCACCTCTTTTAGAATAAAGGGCATCATAGGAAACATATGGGGACATTTTTTTCCCCACATTTTTCTGTCTAATTTTTGATGAGCTTCTGCAACAATTTATTAAATCTGTTGGATATTTTAATCTGTTGCCTTTTTTGGAGGCCCTAACATTCACTTTTGAATATGCACCATTTTTTGCCAATATCATAAATGTATGCATTTTTCTGCCACTTTTTCCATGTTACAAACTTTTTCCTGCCAATATAAATTTTAGAGTATCCCGAAATTACTTGACTGGAGTGACTGGTTTAGTAAATATATTCAGTAAATGTTACTAGATACAAAGATAAAGCAACCAGCTTACAGCAGTAGTTTAGTATCCAACAGTTCACAATACATAGTAAAAACAAAGAGAATGTTACCTGCGCTCTGGCCTAAATCCTTGTGTACATTTAAACAAAATGGAGGCTCTTTAGTTTTATTGCAATGGCCATTTGAATATAAGCTCACCTGCCGTGTCAAGGCAAGCCCCAAAAGGTGAGTCCTACACTAGACATGAGATTTGCTGATATCAGCCAATAATCTCCAATGAAACAGGAAGGGGTATTTTATAAACCCTTTCACATTTAACCCTTTATAGGGTGTCTACACATATAATAAACATATAAGAAACTGGTATCAGACAAACATCTCTAATGAGACATGAAGGGGTGTTTTATAAACCCCTACATACGTATTAACCCCTAAATAGGGTCTTGCAGGTGAGCTTATATTCAAATGGCCATTGGAATAAAAGCAATGTCTACTGCACCACCTTGATCTATTATTTTAGTTAAAGTCAAGGCTTTAGTTTCAGTCACTTGTCATTTATTTAATTTTACTGCTTGTATGTAGCCGTAGAGGCCCAAGAGCTAAACACATGTAGGTAGATGGTTGCCTTTAAACAGATATACCTGCTAGATAATATTCTGGACTTTTTATTCTTATAAGGTACTTCTTGGGTTCTTACTAACAGAGTTTTTGATACCTGATTGGGGTACCTCTTCAAAAGCAGACATCGGTCTGCTATTTGCTGACAAGAACAGAGACAACTGAACTCTGGGATCAGTGTATTTCTGCTCCTTCAGACTGAACACAGGATCTACTGGAAGGAAAGGAAACACAAACCCACACAGACTGCTAGAAAAAATGTCTACCCACACTGTACACACACTGCTACGCATAATTTTGTTACCCACACTGTACACACACTACTACACATGTTACCACCCACACTGTGAGACACAAACTACTACTTACACTATTTACATAACATACACACACTACTACACACATTTACTGCTACAAACATTACTAAACATACTGCTACACAAATGTACATTGACACATATACCTAGACATACACAGACTAGTACACAAAAAACCTACACACACTATATATATGTGTGTGTGTATATATATATTTATTTATTTTATTTATTTTTAGCATATTCAAATGGTTGTTTGCTTTTATTGTTTTTTTTAAATTGGTATGGTGGGGGGATTGAGAGGAGCTTGAGCGCCTACAGGTTCCCTGCATCAGTAATTTACATAGCAAGCACCTGTAGGCGCTCAAGCTCCTCTTGATTGGTGAATTCTTACAAGCTGACCTGGTGAATTCTTACAATTGGTGATTGGTGAATTCTTACAAGCTGACCTTGAGTATCTTGAAATGTGAATGCTATTGCAAGGTATACAGCTTAAATTAGAAAGAGTATGTATATTTAGAATCATATGTGTATTAGACATGTGCAATTCGTTTCAGTCCGAATTTAAATTTGGCTGAATTTCGTCAATTCGGACATTCGGATGTGTCCGAATGCCTGAATTGCCGAAATGCTGGATTGCCGAATTTCCCAAGTGCCGAATTTCTGATGTGCCGAACCGATTTGCCAAAGTGCCAAATTGCTGAAGTGCCGAATATCGGAAGTTACGAACTGAACCGAATTGCCAAAGTGACGATTTTTAGATGTGCCGAAGTGCTTCGGATTTCTGAAAAATGGCAAAACAGGAGAGGGAGGGAAAATTAAGGGAATGATTACAGGAATCTAACCCTAGCCCTACCCCTACCCCTTACCCTAATCCTAACCCCAACCTTCCTCTAACCCTAAACCTAACCCTAGTAGAGTTAAAGATAGATTTAGGGTTAGAGTTAGGGTTAGATTTAGGGTTAGGGGTAGGGTTAGCGGTAGGGTTAGGGCTAGGGTTAGGAGGGTTATGAGTAGGGTTGTTGGTAGGGTTGTTGGTAGGTTTAGGGGTAGGGGTTAGGGGAAAGGTTAGGGGTAGGGTTAAGGAATTGCCGAAGTCCCGAATTGCCGAAGTGCTGAAGTCCTGAATTGCCGAAGTCCTGAAATGTCGACATCTCGAATTTTGGAAGTGCCAAACCGAACTGCTGAAGTCCCGAATTCCCAAATTGCCGAAGTCACGTATTTCAAAAGTCCCGAACCGAATCGAAGTGCCGAAGTCCCGAATTGCCTAATTTCCGAAGTCCCGAACCGAATCGAAGTGCCGAAGTCCCGAATTGCTTAATTTTGCAAGTGCCGAACCGAACCACATTTTTTGCCCATACACAACCCTAATGTGTATTGAATAGATGTTACTCTATGTAAATGAACCCCACAACATGGTATGAGGTCTTGTGATTGGGATGTCTATATCAGTTTCAAAATTCTAACGTTTAACTCGGTAAATAATAATCTGTAGGATCTATCAATAAATGTATATCATGATATAGGAGAGTCCATTGGAACCTAGAGACTCTGTTATGAAGGAGATCTAGGATATCCGTTTACTGACAGAAATATCTCTAAAAACACATGTTTCTTTTCCTTATTATGTTAATATTCATATGCGTATAACTTGTTTTTTTCAAATAGAATTAACTATATACTGAGCTTAAGCAAAGGGTTATAGAAAATATGAGAACATGTTCTATTAAGAAGTGTTTTACAGAAGTGTTTTACAGAAATATGCAGCCTACATCAGTCCATGAACTATACCAACCATTAACTCGAGCAATTTTTTTTTTTTAAATTCTTTATTTTTTTCGTGCATAGGTGATAAAGGTAACATTTTAGCTAGCAATGCCACAACAGCTATCGCCAGAAATTCAGTAGACAAAGAAAAACATTTGCATGGCATGAATAACAGTGCACTTTTTTTTTTTTTTTGGAAAGGAAGAAGAGTATACAATAGCGTGATGCATATCGTAGTGCGTGTGACTCACTAAGTGATGATCTGTAACATGCTTAGTTGTTGCTTCTAACGTGTGTATAGGTATTAGCTCAAAATATTTAAAAGTGTGTGTCTGTCTAGTGGACATAGATTAGGTCAAGAAAAAGTTAGCTTGCAGGCAGGCCTGCCGTTTATCAAATGTATAGTTCTCATGGCATATACGTTGTCAAAGAGTGTAAGGAGCCTGGCATGACAGTCCGCTGGTGCCTAGCCGATGCCCAATCTAGAGGCCTTAATTTGGGCTCTGGGATGGACGCCCGTGGTCATGAATGCTGCAGGGTCTCCTCCATTGCCTCCCAGTCCTGTGTGAGTGCCTTGGGTGGGGGGGATGTATGCCTTGTGGTGTGACAGTGTCTCCGCTCCCCTTGCTGTTTGGCGAGTGTGAGGTTCAGTGTGTCCCTTTGAGGTACATGTGTAGCTCATCAGAGTGCTGGTTACGGCTGTGCATCGCTGCATTGGGGTGGAGTGTTGACCGGCTTTCTGACCTTCGCCTGGTGTAGGCCGGGTGCGGGCCCCTCGAGTGCGCCAGTTTAGTTTGTGGGGCGGCAGGCAGAGTTTGGTGGCTCTCCGAGCTTGTCTGGACTCAGGCTTGCAGTAGCGGGTGCTCGGTCTGCTGCCTTTAGATCTGGGTCGAGCTCTTATGAACTTCTGTAGCTTTGTGTCAGTCGGTGGCGTAGCCTTGCGTTTCAACGCCGGCGTTTTTGTGTGAGCCGTGGCGGGCCGTCGAGGGAACGCTGCGGCTGCATGGTTTTGTGCCAGTATGGCCTCCCACCTTGTCCAGAAGAGGTCAAATGCCGCTGCTATGCGGTCCTCCTGATGGCTCACGATTGGCATCCTCCCTGAGAGAGGTTGGGCAGGTGGGGGCATGGAGGCTCGGTCGGCGTCCGCCATCTTGGCCTCTGGGTAAGTGCTGCTTGCAATCCCGGTAGCTTGTGGGGTTCTGTAGCCCTGTGGAGTCTGGACCGGGATAACCCCCGCCGGTCCATGGGGGGGGGGACAGGGGCCCTTAGTCGTCGAGGTGGCTAGTCGCGGCGGTGGGAGGGCGGCCGTCCCTCCCGCGCTCGCCTTGTGAGTAGGCCTCGATTGCTTGATCGGCGAAAGTAGGTCACAGCATCGTTTGAGGGGTAACATTCTGTTCCGCTTGAAGTCCCTTTACGGTTGGTGACCGTTGTAGTCCGATTAGTGGCTTTTTGAGCGTAAGATTTGCTATAGAGTGTAGCTTATTGCAGGAGCTTGTGAGATTCACGTCCTCCCTGCTCAGCAGTCAGGCCCCGCCCCCAACTCGAGCAATTTTAAACAAAGAATGTATCAGACATCTGTGGAAGCATAGACCATTGCAAGAAGGAGCCAAGATACTAACCTCTAGTAAGAGGTAGGAGCCTTTCCTAAAATGTTTCTGGATTTTTTATCAATTGGGATAAGACGTTATGTTCTCATAAGAGTAAATATAGACTTGGCAAAGGCACTCTCCCCATTAGTGAAAGCAATAACAAACATAATACTGAATTACATAAAATGTGCTCACACCTTCAAATTGATGAACCTGGAAATATTGGACCTATTAGACATTTGATAGGTCTACTGCTTGCCTTGTGTGTTTCTCTGTCATATAGATCCCATACATGCTCAAGATTATTGCCAGTTCAAAGACCATTGAAAAGGATGAGTAACTGAA
The DNA here is from genome assembly GCF_036172605.1 of Pelobates fuscus. NCBI lineage: Eukaryota > Metazoa > Chordata > Amphibia > Anura > Pelobatidae > Pelobates > Pelobates fuscus. Next base: position 244,753,661 of record NC_086317.1, read on the forward strand.
AAAGTATTGGTGACCTTTAGCTTTCCCTATAACAGCTTTGCAAGATGAAATTTATTGAATGCTTTTTAACTTTAGTATTTTCCAGAGATTACCTCGGAGTGCTCAGTCAGATGAACACAACATGCCCAAACCAGTATTACTGATGCAGATCCACATTTATCAAACATATCATTTTTCTTATCTCCAAGCATAAACGCTCCATTTACAGAAAGATAAATCCCAGTTACAGAGCAACTTTTCACCTTATAAAGTTGGATGAGGATGAAAGGTAACTGCAATATTGACATCTTTAAAAACTCCTCTCTTTTGTCATTTTGGCACTAATACCTTGGTTAGAACAGCAGCTTTGTCTGGGAAAGAAAAAGAAAATACTAGATTTGATAGAATGCCGAGAGTGTTTTTACTTAGCCCTCCAAACAGATCTTTTTGCAATAAATGGTGTTGCTGTAAACATTTTTATTTTGGAACACAATTAGATGAGAAAAATATCTTGATTACTAAAATGAATTAGCCTGCTTAGCAGAACAAACAACACTTTAGGTTGGAACTGCAACTGGAGTCCATTTAAGGGCTATTCTAAGGTGGATTTTAAACCAGTTTTGTTGGATTACAGAGACAATGCAATAATGCATTATAAATATAAACTACACTGAAAATCCAGTGTTTGTAGCAAATCTGTTGTTTTCACATTGATTTCACCAACAGCTGGGAAATGACTAAGACCATTCAGCAAATTCTAACTAGAGAATTGATTTAAAGTAGCATTGCATGCGCCCTAAACACTACAATACACTGTAGTGGTTATGGTGCCAGGAGCACCATTGTTTTGCTAAACCAGCAAACACATTTAAATAAATCTACAAACTAAAACAAAGCAAGATAAATTGAGATGAAGTGTGACTATGGTGTTTTTGGCATTTTGGACGTGTGTTGTATCCACTACAATTTCCTCCAGTTTAAGTGCACCCATACATATTATTTATTTATTTTTTTAAAGGTGAAATAGAACTTTCTTTTGATACCCTACATCTATACATAACGCAATATTAAATATGAAGAAAATATTTTAATATGGTGGGGAAAATAATTTTGTTTTAAAAAGTTTTTTTTCTCAGTTTTACATGCAATATAGTCTACACACCAAGTGCAAGTTAAAACTAACCAATTAGTCCCAATTGTTAAAATGACCTATATATCTACGATTACAATCATTTTTTATAAATTATAAAACACATACTGCAAGGAGTGGATTACAATTTTAAAGCTAAAACTTTGCAAACTTTGGTATACTGAGATTACAATTTAAATAGTAGTCACAAAATACCAAACTGCTACATAAAATATATAGTTGTACAAAGTTCCCCAGGCTATGTAACTAAGAGCATTTTGACACTTTTAATTTAACCATTTTATCACAAACCTCGATCAAAGTAGTTAGTTTTTTTTCCACACGTTTTATTTTGGGGAAATTCAGACCAGGCCAGGTGTGTCCTACTACTACGAACACTGCATGTTTGTATTCTGCTCCTGTTCTCAAGTACATTGATACTCCACATGTATACCTTTTACACAAAGCCTGCCCCTAATCCAACTGTAATCAAACCCTTAATCTAACCATTATTCCATCCCCTTTTCCTACCCCTAAATCTACCCATTATCCAACCCTAATCCTACCTGTGTTTCAATAGTAATCCAACCCTAATCCAACTCATAATACTACCTATGATCCCAGTCCTAATCCCACTCCCTAATCTCACATCTCAAGAGATTACCTCTGCTGAAGTCAGTACTGACATCAGCAAAGAGATTTCCTAGCTGTGTATGCCCTCTGTAGAGTCCGATTGCAGCATGAGAGGGACAGCTCACTCTCATGCTGCAGCACACAGAGTTTGGTCCTGTGAAGCTGGCAGAGCCTAGCACCAATCCTGCTACAGGGAGTAAGCAGGGAGACCATCAGTGTCTTTTCAGACATTGGGGACTCTCTCTAACACTTGTGGGACACTGTGCCAGACCACGGGTGGCTTCACTGGTTTTTAAAATTATCGTGGCAGCGCGATCACTCTACTGCGGCACCTAAAGAGATATATAGGGCACTGCTCATAGCCCTCCTGTCAGTCTGGAGCAACTAATGGTGGCCCCAACTGACAGATGGACCTGGGATCCCCCTTTTTTTTTATTAACACTGCAGGCTGGGGGCACTGATTGAAATGCCACAGCTAAGTACTAGGAATGGCAGGTGGATTACTGTAGGATCTGGTAGACTTAGAGTTGTGGATAAAAGGCATATTGCACAGTCTGTTGCTCTACATTTACATTACATTTATTTTCAGCACTTTCAGAGTGTAATGGTTTTATGGAGACAGCATCAGGCACCAAGTGTAGTGGTATTATGGAGACAGGCTTGGAGACTATGGTGAGGTCTTATAGAAATCAGTTGTTGTTGGGGGATTCTATCATAAGAGGTATGGAGCTGGACAATAGTGGTCTTGTGACATGTCTTCCCAGAGCTACTGCTCACAGAGACAGGAGACGTATTTGTAATATTGTTAAGGCAGCAAAGCATGAAGGGGAATTGGATGTACTTGTCCATCTAGGGACAAATGACTTGGCTTGCAATGAGCTTTCAGAGGTAAAGGAAGTTTTTTGTGTTTTTGCCAATGATATGTGGCAGGTTGCTTCCACACTGTCATTCTCTGAAGTTCTGCCTGTGCATAACACTCAGAACGACAGGTGGATGCGTATTAGGGACTTTAACTTATGGCTTGGTGAATGGAATCGGGAGCAAGGATTTGGCTTCATTTCTCATGGTTGCTCTGTTTGGAATGGAAATAAACTGTACAAAAAATATGGTTTGCATCTTTCTCAAAAGGGAACAAATGTTCTCAGTGAGCAGTTCAGAGGTTTTGCTAGGATGTATTTAAACTAGGAGGGGGGTGGGGAGCAAAAGGGTGATTTTCAAAATATCAATCCAGTTGCCCCCTAAAACAAGGAAAGAAGGTGCATGTAGCAAGTGTGTTAAAAAATGATAAGCTTAGAGTTATATCTACAAATGCTCACAGTTTCGAGAATAAGATCCATGAACTTGTGGCAATAATGGCAACTGATAATTTAGATTTAGTCGCTGTTACTAAGACATGGTATAATGAGAAAAATGATGGGACATAGCAATATTAGGGTACTCTTTATATAGAAAAGACAGGAAAGGCAAGAATGGGGGAGGAGTGGCCCTGCATGTGAAGGATAGCATAAAATCTATCCTAATAAAAGTTAGTGAGGCGATCATAGAGTCCGTTTGGGTTACGTTAGAATTTGGTAATCACACAGTACCTCGTGTAGGTGTGATTTATTGGCCCCCAGGACAAATAGAAGAGTTAGATAATCTACTAGTTGAGGAAATAGCTAAAATGACAATGAAGGGGGAAGTTATCATCATGGGTGATTTTAATCTTCCTGATGTGAACTGGAAAACTAAAATAGATGCTTGTGCCAGGAGCACATATATTCTAAACTCCCTACTGGCATTGTCTCTACTCATGAGCCAACTCATAAAGAGGCCATACTAGAATTAGTGTTAACAAATAGAGATTTGGTATCAGATATTACTGTATGTGAAAGTTTAGAATCCAGTGATCATCAGTCAGTGTGGTTTAATATAAGAACAGTGACTGATTCACACCACACAAAAACAAAAACAGATTTTTCTAAAATTAGAATATGTGTAAAGGAGTCATGATCAGACGGGAGCAATTTAAATGGAGTCCAAGAGAAATGGGATTATTTAAAAGTTGCAGAAAATTGCATTATGCTTGTCAGTAAAAGCAAAATGATGTAAGAAGCCACTGTGGTACTCCGCATATGTGGCCAAAATAGTAAAAAAACTAAAAGTTAGCATTTAGTAATTATAAAAAACTGAGGAAGACAGAATGATCTATAAGATTAGGCAGAAAGAGGCTAAGCAAGTTATAAGAGCTTCCAAATCACACACAGAAGAGAAAGTAGCACAGTCAGTAAAAAAAGGGGACAGAACATTTTTTAGATACATACATGAGAAAAGGAAAGTAAAACAATGATTAGTTAGATTAAAGACAAAATAAGGAAGGTATGTAGAAGAGGATAAAGGTCTAGCCGACTACCTCAATTACTATTTTTGTTCAGTATTTACAGAAGAAAATAAAGGAAAGGGGCCTCAGTTAGGAAAAAGGACAAATGAGTCATTTGTTACATGTGAGCTTACAGAGGAAGATGTTCTATTTCAACTGTCAAAAGTAAAGACAAATAGGTCAATGGGACCTAATGGAATACACCCAAAGTTATTAAAAGACCTTAGTAATGTACTAGCAAAAACATTAACAGATTTATTTAACCAATCATTGTTAACAGGAGTAGTCCCAGAAGATTGGAAGTTAGCGCCCATTCACAAGAAAGGTAGTAGGGAGGAGTCAGGCAACTATAGACCAGTAAGCCTTACTTCAGTAATGGGGAAAGTAATGGAAACCATGTTAAAGCATAGGATTGTTGAACATCTAAAATCACATGGATTTCAAGATCAGAGACAACATGGGTTTACTTCAGGGAGATCATGCCAAACTAATCTTATTGATTGGGTAACTAAAATTATAGATCAAAGTGGTGCAGTAGACATTGCTTACCTAGATTTCAGTAAGGCTTTGACACTCTTGCACATAGAAGGCTTATCAATAAACTGCAATCTTTAAGTTTGGATTCCAATATTGTTGAATGGATAAGGCAGTGGCTGAGTGACAGGGAACAGAGGGTTGTAGTCAATGGAGTATATACAAAGCATGGTCTTGTCACCAGTGGGGTACCTCAGGGATCTGTACTCGGACCCATTCTCTTTAATATTTTTATTAGTGATATTGCAGAAGGTCTTGATGGTCTTTTTGCTGATGATACTATATATACTACTAGATACTAGATATGTAATAGGGTTGATGTTCCAGGAGGGATAAGCCAAATGGCCAAAAATGTAGGTAAACTAGAAAAATGATTGTTGTGGCAGCTGACATTTAATGTGGATAAGTGCAAGATAATGCATCTTGGGCGTAAAAAACCCAAGGGCAGAGTACAAAATATTTGATAGAGTTCTCACCTCAACATCTGATGAAAGTGATTTAGGGGTGATTATTTCTGACGACTTAAAGGTAGCCAGACAATGTAATAGAGCAGCAGGAAATGCCAGCAGAGTGCTTGGTTGTATAGGGAGAGTTATTAGTTATTAGAAAGAGGGAAGTGCTCATGCCATTGTACAGAACACTGGTGAGACCTCACTTGGAGTATTGTACGCAGTACTGGAGACCGTATCTCCAGAAGGATATTGATACTTTAGAGAGAGTTCAGAGAAGGGCTACTAAACTGGTTTATGGATTGCAGGATAAAACTAACATGGAAAGGTTAAAGGAACTTAACATGTATAGCTTGGAGGAAAGACGAGACGGGGGGGGGGGGGGGGATATGATCAAAACATTTAAATACATAAAGGGAATCAACATAGTAAAGGAGGAGACTTTATTTAAAAGAAGAAAAATTACCACAACAAGAGGACATAGTCTTAAATTAGAGGGGCAAAGGTTTAAAAATAATATTAGGAAGTATTAATTTACTGAGATGGTAGTGAATGCATGGAATAGCCTTCCAGCTGTAGTGGTAGAGGTTAACACAGTGAGGGAGTTTAAGCAAAGATAGGCTTAAGGCTATCGTGGGATAGGCTTAAGGCTATCCTAACTATAAGATAAGGCCAGGGACTAATGAAAGTATTTAGAACATTGGGCAAATTAGATCAGCCGAATCTGCCGCCACATTCTATGTTTCTATGTTTCTATGAGTGAGATTGCTCAGCCATGGTATTTAACCCCTTAAGGACCGCTGACGGTTCAGGACCGTCAGCGGCAAAACGTGCGTTTGGACCGCTGACGGTCCTGAACCGTCATAACGGTTTTGGGCAACTTACCTGATCGCCGTCGGTCCCACGGCGGCGATCAGCTCTCCTCCCGGTCCAGGGGGACTGCCTGTCTGCCCGGGCAGTCCCCCCTCGGCAGATCAGGACCCCACGGTCATGTGATCACTCAATCACATGACCGCAATAGGGGTCTTTGTATCTGCCTGCAGGGGGACTGTCTGTGCTGACAGGCAGTCTCCCTGCAAGTAAAAAATCATAAAATAAAGTGTAAAAAAAAAAGAAATCAGTGTAAAAAAAATAATAATATGTGTATATATATATGATATATATACATGTATTATATCTATATATACCTATATATAATATATGTATATATATCATATATATAATGTCACACTAAGTGTATTTTTATATTTATATATACGTATATTAATATAAAAATACACTTATATTTAAATTACACACGAATATATACAATATATATAATAACTATATATATGGTATATATATATTATTATAAAATACAAATAATATGTTAATAAAAATAAATAACAAAAAATAAAAATAATTTTTAATAATTAAAAAAAAATTATATATATATATTCAATTTTATTCTAACAGTATTTTGATATTGATATATATATATTTATATCAAAATACACTTAGAATGTAATGATATATATATCTATGTATAAATAAATAAATAAAAATAATACGAAATATACATATGTCCACATACAAAATTACATTAATAATTTCATAAATATACACGTAGACGTCAAATATATAAATATGTATATATATTAAAATTCTACGTTCATATTTATGTAATATTTTTACCTAATTAAGTAATTTTAATGATTGCAATTTGAGGGACCTGCCTGCCAACCCAGGCCAAAAGTCCAGATAATTTAATTTGCTAGCACTGTGCTTAACCCTGTAACTTTCTATGACACCCTAAATCCTGTACATGGGGGTACTGTTTTACTCGGGAGACTTCGCTGAACACAAATATTAGTGTTTCAAAACAGTAAAACATATCACAGCGATGATATTGTCAGTGAAAGTGAAGTTTTTTGCATTTTTCACACACAAACAGCTCTTTTACTGAGGATATTATTGCTGTGATATATTTTACTGTTCTGATACACTAATATTTGTGTTCAGCGAAGTCTCCTGAGTATAACAGTACCCCACATGTAGAGGTTTTATAGTGTTTGTGAAAGTTACAGGGTCAAATATAAGGCTTGATTTTACTTTTTTTTTTTTTTTTATTGAAATTTGTCAGATTGGTTAGGTTGCCTTTGAGAGCGTATGGTAGCCAAGGAATGAGAATTAGCCCCATGATGGCATACCATTTGCAAAATAAGACAACCCAAGGTATTGCAAATGGGGTATGTTCAGCCTTTTTTAGTAGCCACTTAGTCACAAACACCGGCCAAAGTTAGCGTTTTTTGCATTTTTAACACACAAACAAATATAAATGCTAACTTTGGCCAGTGTTTGTTACTAGGTGGCTACTAAAAAAGACTGGACATACCCCATTTTAAATACCCTGGGTTGTCTACTTTAAAAAATATGTACATGTTAGGTGTGTTTCGGGGATTTATGACAGATAACGGTGTAACAATGTCACTATTGATACATTTAAAATATATATATATTGAAACAGCAATTTCCTACTTGTATTTATAGGCCTATAGCTTGCAAAAAAAAGCAATAAAGCATGTAAACACTGGGTGTTTTTAAACTCGGGACAAAATTTTGAATCTATTTAGCAGTTTTTTTCATTAGCTTTTGTAGATAAGTAAAAGATTTTTCAAGTAAAAGTCCAAAAACATGTTTTTTTTTATTTTTCACCATATTTTATTATTTTTTTTAAATACAATATATGACATAATATAAATACTGGTATGTAAAGAAAGCCCTTCTTGTCGTGAAAAAAACAATATATAACTTGTATGGGAACCGTAAATGAGAGAGCGGAAAATTACAGCTAAACACAAACACCACAAAAGTGTTAAAACTGCTCTGGTCCTTAACGTACAAACATCGCAAAAACAGGCCGGTCCTGAAGGGGTTAAAAGGTAATATACAAGACAAAACAGAAGAAGGTTGCACCAAAGCTGACTAAAGTGCAGCTGAAATGAACAAAGTCCAAAGTGTAAAATATCCAGTGGAATACAGAATAAAATATATAAAATATCCAGTGGAATACAGAATAAAATATATAAAATATCCAGTGGATATCCAGTGGATTACCATAGATCTCTTCTTCCTGCATATCAACCCTCTTATCAGACATATTTGCACTATTATTTGTTTCTTTCTTTACATACGGATCCTGGAAAGTCATCTTCACGCGACCCTTAGAGAGAATACTCCTCCACATAGGTCGTTGGTGCCCCATCAGGCCCAACTAAAGACTTTGTTTTGGCACCACTTACACTTTGGACTTTGTTCATTTTAGCTGTACTTTAGTCAGCTTTGGCGCAACCTTCTTCTGTTTTGTCTTGTATATTACCTTTGTTCATAGGGCTTAGAGGGAACCCTATTGTTAGGTTGCTGCCTCCTACTTTACCTATTTATAGGATTGGTCTATTTTAGCGCTGTCTCCTTCTTTTGTACATGGTATTTAAAAGGCTATGAGAAGTGCTCACTTTGTGCACTGCTCATAGCTCATCTGTCATTTTGGGACCACTGACTGTGGCCCCAGAGGACAGTAATGATACTTAGGAATTAAAAATTAACCCCTGTGGCACCTTTTCTGCATGACAATATATGCTGTCACTGGGTGTTAAAACCATGCACTGCATGGGACAGCATAGACCTTCATGTGGGCTTTAACCCCTTAAGGACCAAACTTCTGGAATAAAAGGGAATCATGACATGTCACACATGTCATGTGTCCTTAAGGGGTTAAGTGGTTAAAAGTTTATAATAAATGTTAAAAAATGTTTAGATTGCATTATTGGGCACTCTCCTCAGCAAGGGAGTTTATTCAGTATACCCCTCTTTCCTCTTACCGCCCATCTTAGTTTCAGTCCAGTCCACTAATGTCAGAAATAAAGCATCATGCATCATGTGCAACATCATGTGCAGCAGCAGGAGAGAACAACTCACACTTTAGCCTTCTCTGCATGACTCCCTCTCTTTTTCTGCTGTCTGGATGTTGCAAGATGAAGAGATCTTCCAACTGCACATAAGGATATGACACCAATTGATTAGATCAATGTCTCTCTTGGAGTGGGTGTGGAAAGCAGGCACACATGAAAAAAAATATTTACCTTTTTCTTTAAAGGGACACTATAGGCACCCAGACCACTTCTGCTCATTGGAGTGGTCTGGGTGCCAACTCCCACTACTCTTAACCCTGCAAGTGTAAATATTGCAGTTTTTTATAAACTGCAATAATTACATTGCAGGGTTAACTCCACCTCTAGTGGCTGTCTGTTAGACAGCCACTAGAGGTCACTTCCTGGGTTCTAGCACAGGAAACCTGTGCTAGAGCGTCGCTGGACGTCCTCACGCTGTGTGAGGACCTCCAGCATCGCTCAAAACCCCATAGGAAAGCATTGAAATTATTTTTCAATGCTTTCCTATGGGGAGACGTAATGCGCATGCGCGGCATTGCCGCGCATGCGCATTAGGTCCCCTCGGCCGGTGGGCGAGATCAGTCTCGCCCACCGGCCAACGCAATGAAGAGGAGGAGCGTCGCGGAGGCGGAGACAGCGACGAGGGACATCGCCGCTGCCTCAGGTTTTCACCCCTTCAGTAACCGGAGATTGGGGGGTGGGAGGGAGAAATGGATCGTTTTCCTGGCACTGGAGTTTCCCTTTAAACCTGCAGTGTGAAACAGTTATCTCCTTCAAAGTTTAAGCTTTTGAATAAGACAGTTGTCTCAAAGATGTCCCTTTATTGGTGGAGTGCTATGGATTAATTTTATTTAATAGAAGGAGAATATTTATTTAAAGTCAACTGTAAAAGAGTGATTTCCATTTGTCAAGCAAAATCAAACATAGCTAAATTATTATTATTATTTTTTTTTTTAAACCCATTTGAACAGTTACAATTACAAACAAAAAGAAAAGGAAATCCATTTTAACTGGTGATAAATGTCATTGACAAAGACAAGTGAGAATCTTCAACCAGATGGTGATGTATTTTTAGTTATGCACCTACAGGTAGATTCCTATATAGTTGACAGTGGGGACATTTAAGAACTGGATTAGGGTGTATGTGGGAATACCTGGTACACCCCTTGCACACACCTATAGTCTTGTGCCTAAATGAATCCCTGCAGTTGACCATTGGATTAATATATTACACACTGACAGTAAGAGATATTTGATTTCTGAGTAAGGTTACAAAAACACAGTATATATAGCGCATATATTGGAAAAACCATGGCCGTGATTGAAAAGCAAGAATTAATCTTGCAGAACGTCTACTCCAGATTGGATTGTCTCATCCTGATGTGGAAGTGATCTGAATGCACCTGCAGACAGAACACTAAAAAGAGCCATTAGTGACATTTTTAAAAGTATGCAACATTTTATTTATTTTTTAATTTATAAATCGTATAATTTATTTTTGCCTATATGTTAATACAATATCGACAAAGTACATAAAAAATAGATGGTTTCATTTTTCATAGACAATCCGATTCAGTATATTTAAGAATGTCCATGCGTGTTCTATCAGAATGTACCTTTCAACATGTAACATAAAGGCATTAGCAATCCATGTTATTGTCTTTATGAAAGCCAATTGGTGTTCTATCCCTCAAGATGATAATTTTTAATTGTTAGCTACACGCGCTGTAATATAAGATGATGAATCATTAGTTGAGGTTCATCAGTTTATAAAGAAATATCTATGTAATGCTCATTTCCAATAACTAAGTGAAAACAATTAGTGATAACCGATAATTTTATTGATCCAATGTTTGTGGCTTTTCATTTCTTAAATACAGAATATGATGCCATCTCAGCAGTTTATTTTGTACTGTGTAAAATCTATGGAATCTAGCTATAAATGTAGTTTCTTGTCTAACCTTTAGAAAACTGAGTTTAACTTTTTCAAGTCAAGCAAATTGGCCCCAAGATTCTGAAAGGGTCCCAGTACAAAGCATTGTATTCCATTGATCCTGCAATCATAACTACTGAACTGAAGAACAGTTATCAGACAAGTTGAAATAATGTAAAACACATGATTCAATATTAGTTGAAACATTTCCAACTGTATGTATTATACGACTGCACCACTTTTGTTAGTAGAATATTTCCGGATTTGAGAAAATCGGTTATTTGAAATGTGACTCAATATTCCTTTCAAAATGTCATTGTTTCATGATGTCAGGTGCTTAAACAGTCAAAACAACGTCCAATTAATTCTGAAATTAATAGTTTACCCCATGGGGTGTAAAATATTTTGTTTGTGCAATTTCTTGTTGAAACCCCTAAAAATATCATATCTGTTATTTACAAATAAATTTGGAAGCAACTTGGGGACTAACCCAGCTAATTTTCTCAACACCTTCTATCGATGATTATGCAAAATTCATTTATTGCTAAATTGAGTGCTTGGCTATATACTTAAATGCTAAGTTACTGGCATGAGTTCTCATTCAAGTCAGAAGGTATTGCAATTAGGCACTCAACAAGTCTTGAAATATAGAATTAACCCCTTAAGGACGCAGCTTCAGAAGCTGGACATACCCTTAAGGACTCAAGCTATTTTTGCATTTTCTGCTGTTTGTGTTCCACTGCAATTTGCATCGCTCTCATTTATTGAACCAACACATATTATATATCGTTTTTTAAAGGACAAGATGGGATTTACTTTGATGTGACTTATGCATATATAAAATCTAATTTATTATTAAAAAACATAAAAAAATTAAAAGAAAATGAAAAAAATATTTATTTTGAATTTTTACGCTGGGTCCATGTCCCATTTTGGGGCATTTGACAGGTTGAGAATTCAAACTTCCCCCACACAGGCCTACCATTTTTTTAAAGAAGACACCCCAGGGTATTTCAAAAGGCCCATTTTGAACCTTAGGGTGGGATCATTTTTTCGCTAGTGAGTACCAAGTCTAGTAGTAGTAAGCATTTTCTCTGCCTTTTTGACACTCACTTTGAGATTTTACTGCATAGTTTACAATCCTTAGGTGTGCTACGGCAGTATAATGCTTCATATGTCACTCAGCTATGTTGTCTGAGTACAGCAATACCCCCGTGTGTACCTTTCTCAGGTATATGTGGATGTTGAAGGGGCAAATTTGAGACTCGGCCATTTCAGGTTTGTTTCAAACTTTGAATTTGCATGCTGGGTCCATGTCCCATTTTGGGTCAAACTCTGAGGCACTGTCTGTCACCTCTCAATCTGCTGTCAGAATTCTCGTACTGTACTTCCTAAGCATTTTGAACTTTTTACACAAGAACTTTAACAAAACAATGTTATAATAATGTTATTTTATATTTTTTGTGGTTTTTTTTTTTATTTGTATTTTTACCCCTAGCATACGCACTAAACTCCCCAATTTCCCAGGAACTATCATCCACCACTGATATATAGTCAGTGGTTAAATAACAGGATAACTACAACAAGAATATTAATTGTATTGAGAATTTATTGGCCCTGAGTATGAAATAATTTAAAACAGTTCCCAATACAAAGGCCAGGCTGAGAGGGACAATCTGGTCTCCGTTCGAATGCCTCTCTGGTAACACAGCCTGCGCCTTTTCTGGGGGGTCTTTTTTGGGGGGGTTGGTGGTATCCGAAAGCAGAAGTGACCTGTCTGAATATCTCTGCTGCTAGGCCCTGCTGATGGCTCCCTACTGTGGCACTCAGTGATCAGCACAGAAATTAGCTGAAACTGAAATGTAAGAAAAGTACATTTCAGCCGAGGATTTGCCTTTTTGAAAAGGATGAATGCATTGTGAGTAGCCATTTGCATTAAATACATGCCCACTTTCTTATACCAGGCCCTGGTTTTTCTCATTATCAGATATGGCTGCAGCAGTTGATCAGACAGGTCAACTCCCCCCATGTGTTTATTGTATTGCTTAATGCAGACAGGCAGCCGTCTTGCTTCCTGTCTGCCACGGACTGCGACCCTTCGTGTGTGTTCACTGTGCATGGTAGTCAGTATGAACACCTCCTTTTTGTCTCTGTATTTCAGAGCCCGCAGTTCGTCCTGGCATAGAGCAGCAGTTTCCCCCTTTTTAATTTTTTTCTCTGCCAGAGTCTTGGGGAAGCCAGTGCGTGTCTTGCGGATAGTGCCGCAGACCACAGTCTTAAAACAATATAGCATTTTTTGGAGGGGTATGCTATTGTAATAATTATCAAGGTAGAGGTGGTACCCCTTGTTCAGTAGCGGGTTCATTAGACCCCAAACAATTTTTCCGCTAGTCCCAAATACATCAGGGAAACTTGGGGGATCCAAGTGGCCAGGGCCGGACTGGCCCACCGGGATACCGGGAAATTTCCCGGTGGGCCGCGGCACCTGGGGGCTGCAGAGGTATGTGCCACCGGGTGGCCGGTCCGGTGGCACACTCAGAGGGGGCCGGCCGCTTTCCACGCTGGTGCCGCCGGGCCGGGTGGCAGCCTCGCCGGTCCGGCGGCACTTCTAATGCTGAGGACGGAAGGAGGAGGAGGAGGAGGGAGGAGCATGTCTCTGTACCATGCTCCCTCGCGGTTCCTGTGCTGTGAATTGTGGGAACCGCGAGGGAGCATGGTACAGAGACATGCTCCTCCCTCCTCCTCCTCCTCCTTCCGTCCTCAGCATTAGAAGTGCCCGGCGGCACCAGCGTGGAAAGCGGCCGGCCCCCTCTGACTCCTCTCAGGTAAATGGAGGAGAGGAGGGGATGGGGGATAATATAGAGACAAAAGGGGGGGGGATAATATAGAGACAAAAGGGGGGGGGATAATATAGAGACAAAGGGGGGGGATAATATAGGGACAAAAGGGGGGATAATATAGAGACAAAAGGGGGGGATAATATAGAGACAAAAGGGGGGGGATAATATAGAGACAAAAGGGGGGGATAATATAGAGACAAAAGGGGGGGATAATATAGAGACAAAAGGGGGGGATAATATAGAGACAAAAAAGGGGGGAATATAGAGACACAAAAGGGGGGGGATAATATAGAGACAAAAGGGGGGGATAATATAGAGACAAAAAAGGGCGGAATATAGAGACACAAAAGGGGGGGGATAATATAGAGACAAAAGGGGGGGATAATATAGAGACAAAAAAGGGGGATAATATAAAGACAAAACAGGGGGGATAATATAGAGACAAAAAAGGGGGGAATATAGAGACACAAAAGGGGGGGGATAATATAGAGACAAAAAAGGGGGGATAATATTGAGACAAAAAAGGGGGGATAATATAAAGACAAAACAGGGGGGATAATATAGAGACAAAAAAGGGGGGGGATAATATAGAGACAAAAGGGGGGATAATATAGAGACAAAAAAGGGGGTATAATATAGAGACAAAAAAGGGGGGCATAATATAGACACACAAAAGGGGGGATAATATAGAGACACAAAAGTGGGGACTATAGAGACACAAAAGGGGGGATAATATAGAGACACAAAAGGGGGGATAATATAGAGACACAAAAGGGGGGGGAATATAGAGACACAAAAGGGGGGATAATATAGAGACAAAAAAGGGGGGATAATATAGAGACAAAAAAGGGGGGATATAGAGACACAAAGGGGGGGGGATAATATAGAGACAAAAAAGGGGGGATAATATAGAGACACAAAAGGGGGGATAATATAGAGACACAAAAGGGGGGGATAATATAGAAACACAAAAGGGGGGGAATATAGAGACAAAAAAGGGGGGGGAAATATAGAGACAAAAAAGGGGGGATAATATAGAGACACAAAAGGGGGGATATAGAGACACAAAAGGGGGGGGATATAGAGACACAAGGGGGGAATATAGAGACACAAGGGGAGGGGGAGAAATAAAACCGAGATAGGGAAGAAAGAGACAGTGGGAGAATAGAGAGAGACAGAGGGGGAGGGAGAGTGAGACACAAGGGGAGAAAGAGGGGGATAGAGAGATAGTAGAGAGGGAGAGAGAGACAGGGAAAAGGGGGAAAAGAGACAGAGGGGAAGAGAGATACACAAGGGGAGGGGGAGAAAGAGGCAGAGGGGGAAGAGAGTGACTGGGAAGGAGAGGGGTGACATGGACACAGAGGAGCAGTGAGGGGGAGAAAAAAAAAATATATATATATGACTGGTGGATCCAGGGGGGGCAACGGGCAATTGCCCTTTCCCCCCCAGATGCTCTCCCCTGCTGGCCAATGCAAGGCTGGCACTGTCCAAGCACCATGTGCCTTCATGAACCGGAGGGGAGATCAGAGATATCCCTCCCTGTTCTGGAGGCACCATGCAGGCAGCCAGCAGGGGAGGGAGGAAGAGAGGACCCGGGAGCTCAGCCTGCAGCTCCTCCGGGTCCTTCTTGCGCGAGTACAGAACGTTGCCGCGGTTACAGTGGTAACGCTCCAGCTCTCGCGAGAGTTAACTCTAGCGCTGGAGCTATGGGCTAGAGTTCCCTCTCACCACTGCGACCTCTAGCCCCATACACACACCCAGACCCCCCCACACACACAGCCCCACACACCAAACCTTTCACACAAACTGCACCCCTCACACATTGCACCACTGCTCCTATACCCTACTACAGCCCCATATCCCAGCAGACCCCAGGTAAGTTGTCAAACTGTTCTTAAACGGTTTGACTACTTACTCTGGGAGCGGGTCCCGGCACTCCTGAGCAGCACACAGAGTAAGTAGTCAAACCGTTTAAGAACAGTTTGACAACTTACCTGGGGTCTGCTGGGATATGGGGCTGTAGTAGGGTAGTAGGGTATAGGAGCAGCACACAGAGCAGTAGTGGTTATTGTGCATGGATTATTTCTTTAAATCTATAAGTGCCCCTCCCAATGTCCGGCTCTGGATCCGCCACTGGTGTGTGTGTGTGTGTGTGTATATATATCATGTATATTTATGTGTGTATTAGTTATATATATAGAATTATGCCTATTATATTTACACATGTATTAATGTACATATATATATCTGTAATACACAGAGAAATGTCATTGATATGTACAATATGTAATAAGCAGATATTGGCCCAGTCTTGTTGCTAGGTACATACTCCAGCACAATAACATATTTAAAGTGAAGAGTGCACCCACAGGACCTCAAAATAAACAAGATAACGTAATTTTTTACAGTTGTGCCCTACATACATTCACCATTTCAGTCCCATTACCAAGCTTTCCTTAATATGTCATGGTAGTTGGACTGAAACATTGGTTATATGCAAAGACACGTCTTCTTAAAAAAGCCTATATGTGCTTTTTTTCACGTTGGAGTAATAATTTTTAATCTTAAATGATCTTTTCTAACGCTGTATCTGCACGCTATGCTGGCGCGACGCATTATGGGGCTGGTAAATATTTTTTTCCAGGGCTGCTTTTAGTTCCCAGTCCGGCCCTGAAAGTGGCTATCTTTACCTTCATATACTCTGAAGGTATAAACATACCCACTGCCACTTTCACATAACTTGTATAGCTTGATGCCATACCGGGTTCTTTTGGCTGGGATGTATTGCTTGAACCCCAGTCTACCCTTGTATTTCATTAGGGACTCGTCAATACATATATTCTTTTGGGGAGTATAAATTATGCCAAATTCTTTATTAAAATGGTTAATTAGGGGGCGAATTTTATAGAGTTTGTCATACTGCGGATGATCTTTGGGGTGGCACTTCGAATTATCATTGAAGTGCAGAAAACGCAGTACTGATTCGTATCGGGGCCTACTCATGGTCTGAGAGAAAATGGGAGTATTGCATACTGGGTTTTTGGACCAGTACATTCGGATGCTGGGCTTTTTTATAATTCCCATCAGCATGGTTAGTGCCCAGAACTGTTTTAACTCTGGCACACTGGTGGGGTACCAGCTCCCTTTTGTGGCAAGGTGACTTGTTGCATTTTGTGCCAGATACTGTGCTGCATAAATATTTGTTTGTGTAACTATCTGCCCTAAAAAATCATCCCCAAGGAACAGCTCCATAAAATCCTGGGAGTTATAGCCGGTCACGTCTCCCTGAATACCAGGAGTCGCAGTAAACAGAGGGATGTCGGGGACAAAATTGTTAGGGGGCACCCAGATATCAGCGCCAGGAGCAGTGCCAGGGGTATCATCACTCTCTTCATCTGTGTCTGGCACATAGTCACCCCCTATACTCTCTGAGGCAGTGTCGGTTGCCTCTGAGTCGGCTGCTAATATATTATATGCCTCCTCGGCACTAAACCTTCTAAGCATGGTGAAAGCTTAAAATTAACTTTAACTAAATAACGTATTTTTTTGTTTTGTTTTTTTTTTACTTTTTTTATACTTTTTTTTGTTTTCTGAACTTTTTTTAATACTTTTTTTTAACTTTTTTAAAACTCCAAAAAACTTTCTAAAACTTTTAGAAAAATGAACCCCTGTGGGTAAAAACAGAAATCAGATCACCGCTAAACACAGTGCTTACACCTAGCAAAGCAGAAATGCTTTGACTTAAAATAAACTACTTTTTTCCTCTTTTTTCCTTTTTTCACTTTTTTATACTTTTATAAACTTTTAATAACTTTTACAAACTTTTAATAACTTTCTAAAACTTTTCAGCTTCCTAGCTACACTAATGCTAGATTCCCCAATTCCCCGTAGCTTCAATCCACCCCAGCTAACTAATTAACTGAAAATCATAGTAAAAAATAAATAAATTAAATATATTTAACCCCTGAGGGTTAAAAAGAAAATAAAGTTAACCCCTGAGGGTTAAAAAAAAAAAAAAACTCTGATCTCAGTAAAGTAGTGCTGCCAGTGATCAAAGGGTTAAACCCTTGTTAATTTTCAAAGGTAAAGGAGGTAAAGGTTTTTTTTTTTACTTTTAAACACTTTGTGTCTGTCAGGGACACAAAATTTCAAACGATCCGTCTCTCTCCACTTTTAAACACACACAGAGGTGGAGGGAGGAGGATCAGGAATTCCCAGCAGCACTGTGATCGCTGTGACTGGCTGTCACAGCGATCACATGTGCTGGGACAGCGCTATTGGCTGATGATGGGCTTCCTCAAACGCTGAGGCACCCAGCAATAGCGTTAACCCCACGATCGCCGCGATCGCCGCGATCTGGCGTTAACTTTAGTAATTGACGGAAATTTTCCGTCAAGAGTCCTTAAGGGTAGGTCTGCCTTGACGGAAAATTTCCGTCATGCGTCATTAAGGGGTTAAGGAGGGTTGTGATGTATCACATTCATTTTTAACTTGGAATTCACAAGGACCATGGAACCTTACATACCAATCGCAGAACAGGGGGGCTGACACTGATACCCAAGAGACTTTTCATAGATGCTTTAGTAAATCTTTTAAGACAGACATCAAATCAATGCAATTTGCAGGTAATATAGGAAGATCTTTTTAATCACACCATAATTCAACAAGCCCTGACCTTACAGCAGTTAAGCAGTTACAGCATGTTAGATGTTCCAGACTGTTATGTAGGACGCACCATGTACTAAATACTATAACACATTTTATTTACACATTGAACCAAGTGAAGGTATACACTTACAAAATAAATTACTTGCTTGATTTAGATACATTACAGTTTACAAAAACAGAGGCAACACAAACACTTGACATCAGTGGTGCTCAACAAGTCTTGATGGCACCTTGATAAAGTGTGAACTCCTGGTTCCTTAATATCTGATGTGACTAATGAGACTATCACACCAAGCACAAAGCCACATTTATTTTATTTTTATTTAATGTATTTTCCAATCTTCCCCTGCTCACAGACACATACCATGTGCTCAGACACACACAATGTAGTCAGCCAGATACACTTCTCATGTTTTAAACTTTGCAGGCAGGGCTATTTACTATCTTATCTTTTTCTGCTGCTCCATATTCCTGGGTGACCATTAGGGTACCTCCACCGAAGGATCCTCCTAGTGCTCACCGAGGACTCCAAGCACTCCATCAGACACCATCAGAACTGCAGTCCCCACGTTCAGCGTTACAGCTTGGCTGGGAACTTGACGTCCTCCACCCACCCTGGACCAAGACCAGGATCCAGCTTCCAGTGGGTGAACCTATCCTACTCCAGAGAGTGTAGCAGGAATAGCTCTTAAAATAGCTAGTGATTATAATCCCAAGGGAGTATAGTGATATAGCAATCCCCTGGGTAGATGCAGCCTTTTCCCCCACACATGAGATGAGACTCTATGTTTAGGGTAAAACAGGAACTCAATTTTAATGGAGGCACACTGGCCTTTTATGCAAGTTTCCCAACAAGGGTGACACCCAGGTGGACCTTGTTGGGCACAGGGACACAAGTTAAACCAATAAAAACGGTTTTATAGAGTGTGACACTCCCATACATAAACAATACAATCCCTCCTTTGTGCTTGGGAGATAATTGAATCAGGGACTGTACTAATCTAACCCAATTATCTCCAAGCACAGAAAAACATACACGTTTATGAAACCCCCCAAAAATACCCCAAAACACAACACATACCCATATCCCCTGATAGCCCTGATCTGGGTGAACATCATATCCAAAATTTACCCAGATCAGAGCAGGGGTTCAGGAAAATCCTGGAAATCTCTTTTTGGTCGACCGCACGCATGCCCAAAACAGTTCCAAAGAATTAGGCTGTCTATTTTAAACAGTCGAAGTACCGTTCAAATTACGTAATGGTGAATGAACATAGTCAACGTGTGTCCCTTGTTTGTGGGCTTCGACTCACCGAACGCCATTCGACTCCCATTCAAATAGTTGAAGTTCCCGGGAAGGTAACTGTTCAGCAGTGTTCGTGCCGTTGTCCGATTTGAGTTCCAAGAACACGACGACAAAACAAAGCTGAACACGTTTGACCAAATAAGATGGCTGCCGCCACATGTTCGAATGTCAAATGGTGGCCACTTTGACTGTAGCCATAGTGCCACTTCGAAAGTTCGAATCTGTTCCAGTTAGAAGTCCAAGAGGCAGAAACAGTATCTTTAACCCCCCGTTCACCACAGGGCCATAGTCACAGGGTAGGAAGGTAGCAAACAGGCGCCTCCAAAAACCAGTAGCGAGGTCACTTTTGCCACAGTGTGGTAATGTAAAGCATGTTCAGAAAAATAGCAATGTTTACATTTTGCCATATCCAGACCTCTAGTGGCTGCCAAAATGAGAATCACTTTAGGTACGTTGGCACTCAGGGAGAAAAGAAGTGTGCATGGAGAATGGGCATTATTCACATGGGCGTTATTCACAGAAACAGCTGGCTTAGCAACCTCTGCTTCTTGCTTCCCCTTCCAGCCATGGAACAGCAAGCCTGGGTCTATCAACGTAGGGGTTCCAGCCCCCAGCAGCACCTCCCCTTGGAACCTATGATGAATTTTTCAGAATTATTTTTGAATTTGTATTCTCCTACATTACATTAAATCCTATTGGGCTATCAGATGTACTTTGTTTGGCCACTTACATTTTCAGCAGTTCTTGGATCAGCAGGAATTTGAATGGAAACACAATAGCCCTACCTTATTAGCTTGATGTTAACCATGACGTGGTGATCATTGTTTCTTTATATGAGGTAGATCTGTATCTAGTGGTTTAACAAAACCTTGTCAGGATTTGACAGAAACCAATCTTGAAAGGGTAGAAGGCTGTGTCTCTCTATGTGAAAAGAGATACAGTGCCTGATGGGGCAAATTGTTACAGCGAGGTCTGGCATAGGAATCTACAAAGATAATGCCTCCATAATTGAGATATAAAAGTCTTTCTTTAGCTTTAAGCTTTTGAAACCTTCATTGTTAGAATACAGTAACTTGTTAGAGAAACATAGCTAGTAAATATTTAACTCTCACAACTATAACAAGTGCAGACTACAGTTCAAATTTTCAAATTGTATAAACAAGATTCAGAATCCTATATATCTGTGTTCAGAAATTATATTATACATAATTATACGTCAAGCAATTATATATTTTAATGTAGAAAAATATTAGTGAATATTAAAGCGATTTGAACTTTGGATATTAAATTTCCGGTGCCATATTTAGGCATGCCCAAAAATACCAGTCATTTCACATAGAAAATGAAAACAGTATGCCATCTACCAGTAAGGACTCATATTGTTGTTAAATATTATACTAGACCTTATAAACTAATTACAATGTCATGCTTATTCTGAAAAGGAAACATTTATTTTCTAAATGGTTTTGGGTAGGATTATTATTATTTGGATTATCTTTTAATTGAAGGTTTAGAAATCAGTGCCATTTGTGAAAATCTAAGTTGAATTAAAAGACCCTTCCAGCACCATAAGCAATACAGGGCATTGACATGGTTATGGTGCCAGGAGTGCCCTGCTGCTCCTTCCCCCTCCAACTTTGGTTTGACTTCAAACATGGGGTCCGCCAGGGACCGCTTCCAAACTCTTCTACCGCTCAGTGAGAATGGGAAGCTTCCAACAGTACAGGATTTATGTGTGTCCCTGTTTTATTCCAATGGAGATACTGACAAAACCTGGACTGTTGGTGTTCCATGAGGACTGGGTTGGGGAACACTGGTTTAGTGTAGTGTTAGTACAGTGTAGGGCTAAAGCATTAGCTGAGAGTGCCAGTCGATCAATCGCGCTCAGCTAATGAGCTGGGTCTTGCACCGCAAGGCTTATCTCAATGGACAGAGCTTCTGGCTCTCGCTAAGCAGTAGTGGAGTACAAAGCAAGCCGCAGGTAAAAAGACAAACCCTTTTCAAACTAATTGACTCCTTGCAAGTCATTCCTGCACCATAACCACTACAACTCACAGTAGTAGTTATGGTGCTTGGACTATTCATTAAAATGTTGGGGTACTTTCTTTGTTGCTTCTTTTCCATTGAAGCACTACCGATTTTAATCCATCAATCATTCAAACTGATTTAATGGCATTATAAAGAAACTTGTCATGCCTAACAAATCATTGTTAGTTCTTTAGGTCCAAGTGGCCTTCTTTCTATCCCAACTATTCGTACATTCCTTTCCTTTATTCTCCTCATTTGTGCTTATATAAGTCACTGTTCTCAGTTTAACACACTTAAACAGACATTAACATATTTGTAGCTTTACAAGAAGGTGTCGTAAGGGCCAGGAAAGAATTTTAACAATGTATACAGTAAAATGGATTGCATGGATTCTTTTCAATCCTAATGACATTTGTATGAGTCAGTACAAAGCATTGCAAGAATGTTCTTCAGTTCTTAATTCAGCATGTGGGTTGTAGGTGGTCAGTTATCACTCAATATTAAATTAAAATTGCTACTCAAAAGTGTCACAATGCTTTGTGCTCCAGAGAACACAATAATAAATGATTCAAAACATAAGTTACAAGAAGGACAAAAGAAGGATCAAGAAAAGAAAAAACAGAGAATTACAGAAAAAACTAATAGATAGATTAGATAGATAGATAGATAGATAGCCCTAAATGTCTAAACTGTGCAATCCATGGCTGGTTTCTAGTTACTGACACTTTTTAATCACAACCCTTGCTCTGGCTTAAAAAAAAGTCGTGTTTAAAACAGCACCCATTGCTAAGGTTACCGCCAAAAATGCACAGACAAGTTTGAAACACGATGCCTGTCACTGCTCATTTGCATGTCAAGCTGGAATAGATGTGGAAACATGACTTCTCTCGTTTCTGTGCCCATGGTAGTCTTTCCAAAGTTCTACTTGAGATCTAGAATGTAAGCTCATTGAGCAGGGCCCTCCACCTCTCTGTTTCTGTACATCCAGTTGTCCGCTTACAATTACATTGTCTGTTAGACCACCCATTGTACAGAGCTACGGAATCTGATGACGCTATATAAATATAAAATAATTATAAAATTATAATAAACAGGTGCATATTTCAAGTTTACTGTGGGTGGGTTTTGTTGTGTTTGGTCTCCCCGCAATCTTTGAAACCTAGTTATAAGCTCTCAGAGAGACATTAACTTCCAGACCAGAACCAGCTCCATGCTGATTAGACCTTAAAAGTGGAAACTGTGGAATCCATGACTGGTTACTGATCCTTTTGGATTACAACTCATGATCAGTGAATTCTGAAACACAATGCTTGTTTGTACTCAGACTTTGGATATGCATGTAATGCACATCAGTAATTTCTCTCTCTTTCTAAGATATAAATATAGAGAGATCTACATTTTGTAGTAAAAAGTCACAGATCTCTAACTTGCCATTATTATTGGTATTTATATAGCATAAATTTATTCTGCAGTGCTTTACAGTATTATAAAGGAGGGATTTAATAAAAAATGAGACAATTACAAAATGTTACAGGAACAACAGGTTGATGAGGACCCTGCTCAAACGAGTTTACAATCTAGAGGACGTGGAGTAAAAACACAATAGGAAAGGATTATGGCATAATAGTAATTACCAAAGTTTTGCTAAATATTTGCAAGACGCATGGCAATGATCTCTTTGAAGGTACAGTAGGTTCTATAGTTAAGAAGCAGTTGAAGAGTGATACTGTTTATTGTAGGGGGTAGGCGGAATAAACATGCCACTATTAATTGAGTCAGGGCATACTTTGTGTGCACATTGGTTTAATATTAAGGTTCTCTGGAAAATTATCTTATGCTTTCTTACTTTTCCTAAACCTCAGAAAATAGAAAAAAATTGTGGCTAGGTTGCTTCAGTACCTAAAGATTATAATACGACTTTAAACCCAATGATGCCAAATAGCCCTGGTTGTGTTGCTACTCACAGCACAATGATCTCACAGCAGAACAAGTAGAAACAGTAACAGGTGTAGAGGTTAATGCAAAGGTGCAAATGAGATTATGACACAATTTAATAGCATATACATACAAGCAGTGGTGTATTTTGGATTGGTGCTGCCCTAGGCATGATGGAACTCGGGCACCCCCTAATTTAAATTTCCCCAGCCCCTTCCTGCCAAGGCTACACCTCTTCCTGTTAAAGACTTACACACATTTTGACTGACAGACACACACTGACACACACATTCTGACAGACACACACAATCATTTAGACACACACTGACAGACGCACAAACGCACTAATAGATGCATACACGCACTGTTTGACAGATACACACAAACACATTTACTCACAGACACACTGACAGATATACACATGCATTTACTGACAGACAGACACAAACTCACTGACAGACACACGCTCACTGACAGACAGACATACTCACACAATGACAGACACACAAATTCACTGACAGAAAAACTGACAGATATATACACATACATTCACTGACAGACACACACTCACTGACAGACACACACTGACAGAAAGACACGCTCACACTTATTGACAGACACACACACTCACTCACTGACAGACACACACACACACACAAATATTCACTGACAAACAAACACACACACATGTTCCCCCCACACTTACTAATTATTACTAATAATCTTACTTTTGGGAGAGATGGGTGGATTATTTACCTGGGGACCAGTGGGGCTTCTGGGCAGGCAGTCAGGCTTGCGGGTAGGCAGGAAGGCAGGAAGGCAGGAAGGCATGCAGGCGGCCGCAGTAGGCAGCGAGGGAGCTGTGATCATCCTGACAGCATTGCAGGGCTCTCAGAAATCAACACTCCCTCGCCGCCAGCCCGGAACACAACTGGCTGCCTGCCCCGGGGAGCTCTTGGGCCCCCATAAAATGGGCATTTGGTGGGTTCATTTTTTTGCCGCCCTCTGGAAAGTACCACCCAAGGCAAATGCCTTGTTGGCCTTGCGGTAAACACAGCCTTACATACATACTCTCAATGTATAAATGCTGCTAAGTAAAATAACACACTTCTCGCAAACAAAAACCCACAGAATCACCCCCAAAGTGCTCCAGACTGCACAAGAACTCCTTCTTCTCCCTGTGATGATGCTGTGTGTGACATCATGCACATGTGTTGCCAGGGAAAATTGATGCACAGAACCTAGGAATGGCAAAACAACAGTAGAAAAAAATAATGGTATCCATATTAGAGTGCCTGAAAGGCACACCTAGGGCCCCTAAAACTTACATAAAACTACAATTAGACACTGGATATTTACATCCAAGCCATATGGTAGTTGCTAAGCAACCATGCAAGCTAAAGACCACAGAGACAGATATAAGCAGGTAAATAATGGGCAACTACAATCTACATCAATCCAAAAGATGGCGGCAGGGGCAATAGGCAAAGAAACAAGAGGCACAAATGAGCCCCAAAGCAAATTCAGGTGTGCCAAACAATAACAAACGGTGAGAAGGAAATAGAGAGGACATTGTGCCCATACTGTTTGTATGCATGTGCTATGTGAACCTTATTAAATGATGTGGTCTAGTTTGCAAATTAGCATTAACCCCTCTGTCGATTTGTTATTTTTTCAACACCTCTGAGCTTTTTTTTTTTTTGTCAGTCCTGAGAAAAGCTGACCGAAGCATCTTGCGCGCATATGTATTTTACATGGAAAATAAGAGGAAAATGCAAGGAATAAGTTATGATGCATTTTTGAAGGTAATTGCATGGAAAGAAAAACATGCCCTAAATATAATTTTTGACACAAAAAAATGAGTACTCAACTCCCAGAATGTCATTCAGAATATTTAAAAGAGCGCAAACATCATTGTCACTTTTAGATTCCGAGCAAACAATTCTGTAGATTCCCTTAGCAATAAGCTGATACTGCTGTGAATGATTGTCATTTGCTTACTTGCGTGGCATTCTGAGAGTTTTGTGTAAACAGAGTTGCTGTATTTTTTATAACAGCCTTATGATGGATAATGCACACAAGTAAATCAGTGGGGAATTATGTCCCTATTTCATCTCACCACATTGAGAGAGAGAGTCTTCTAATTCATCTTCTAATTCAGGTTCCACTTTCTCAATGTTACTATTTTAGATACATTCTGCAACAAAATAAATCATCCGGTGGATATATTAATCATGCCACAGTCAGTGATCAAAGTTATTTTATTTATTTTAAATCAATAGACTTAAAGATCCTTTTGATGTTTCCTATTAATGCTTAACATAGAGTAACAGTACAGTATAATAAATAGGGATCGACCGATATTGATTTTTTAGAGCCGATACCGATAATCTGTGAACTTTCAGGCCGATAGCCGATAACTTGCCGATATTCTGTACATTTATCATTTTTAAAAATAAACTATTTCTAACGGTAAATGCACAAAATATACATGCCACATGTAGTGGATGAAGTGTATTTAGACAGGGGAGCTGTGTGTGTAGTGAATGCAGGGTGTGTGTTTGTGTAGTGTGTATAGTGAATGCAGAGTGTGTGTTTGTGTAGTGTGTATAGTGAATGCAGTGTGTGTTTGTGTAGTGTGTATAGTGAATGCAGAGTGTGTTTGTGTAGTGTGTATAGTGAATGCAGAGTGTGTGTTTGTGTAGTGTGTATAGTGAATGCAGAGTGTGTGTGTGTGTGTGTGTGTGTGTAGTGTGTATAGTGAATGCAGAGTGTGTGTTTGTGTAGTGTGTATAGTGAATGCAGTGTGTGTGTTTGTGTAGTGTGTATAGTGAATGCAGTGTGTGTGTTTGTGTAGTGTGTGTATATAATTCAGTGTGTGTGTTTGTGTAGTGTGTGTATATAATGCAGTGTGTGTGTTTGTGTAGTGTGTATATAATGCAGTGTGTGTGTTTGTGTAGTGTGTGTATATAATGCAGTGTGTGTGTGTGTGTTTGTGTAGTGTGTGTGTATATAATGCAGTGTGTGTGTTTGTGTAGTGTGTGTATTTAATGCAGTGTGTGTGTTTGTGTAGTTTGTGTGTATATAATGCAGTGTGTTTGTGTAGTGTGTGTGTATGTAATGCAGTGTGTGTGTGTGTGTGTGTTTGTGTAGTGTGTGTATGTAATGCAGTGTGTGTGTGTGTGTGTGTGTGTTGTGTAGTGTGTGTGTATGTAATGCAGTGTGTGTGTTTGTGTAGTGTGTGTGTATATAATGCAGTGTGTGTTTGTGTAGTGTGTGTATATAATGCAGTGTGTGTGTTTGTGTAGTTTGTGTGTATATAATGCAGTGTGTTTGTGTAGTGTGTGTGTATGTAATGCAGTGTGTGTGTGTGTGTGTTTGTGTAGTGATGTAATTTGTGTAAAATGGGGGGTTTATATTAATTATTATTATTTTTATTATTATTTTATGTTTAAATGGTGTTTTTTTTTTGTTTGTTTCTTTTAGTCCCCCCTCCCTGCTTCTTACCAGGGAGGGGGGGGGGGGGTTATAGTATTCCCTGGTGGTCTAAGTACTGGGGGGGGGGGCGGCAGCAAGCGCTGACTTACCTTGCCAGCAGCTCCTCCAGACCCCCTTAGTGCCGCGCGGAGCGTTGCCATGGTAACCCGTGGCAATGCTCTGTGGCCGCGGGTCTCGCGAGCTTTAGACATGGAGCTGCAGGAGCTGCTGGCAAGGTAAGAAACAGCTTCCTGCCGGCCCCCCCTAGGACCGCCGGGCTTGTAATGAGCCAAGCGGTCCTAGGAGGTATTATCGTCAATATCGGTATCTATATTGGCCGATACCGATATTGCCGAAAATACAGAATATCGGTCGATTATATCGGTAAAACCAATAATCGGTCAATCCCTAATAAATAACCTTAGTAAGATGGGCAAAGAGGTTCTGTGACCATTTCAAGGGACAAATCAAATCAGTATATAGAAGCCACAAGCCGCAGACTGACATAAAACGGTTTTCATTTACGGAGCTGGTGTGCCTCTTCTTAATGGACAAGATACAATTTTTATGAAACAAGACAGGCGTGACAATGAAGTAACAAACAATTTTTGCTTATGCGAGATCATTAAAACCTGAAAGAATTATTAATTGGTGTAAGAAAAAAACACTAGATGGAACATATATTTACACGCTATTCATAAAGGAAAAACAATCTACAATGTTGATTGAGATTGAAAATGTTGTGTTGTGTGTGAGATAGCAAACATGTTGGGTAAGAGAAATAATTAATTTCATTTGTAAACAAATCTTCAGCATCCCACCATCAAGAAAGCAACTAAATGAAAGGGGAGGACAGATAAGAAAGAGAGAGGAATGGAAAGTTGGGTGAGGAGGACAGCAGAAGGGCTGAAACACTCATTTGGTGTGATGTCATGATAAAATATCACCGTGTCATTTATGATGTTAAATTGCTGTTTTGCCACATTTTAAATTCATAGCTGCCAAACTTTATGGTAGTAGAGTAGTTGTGAATAGAGATGTCCCGAATAGTTCGCCAGTGAATAGTTGATGGCGAACATAGCTTGTTCGCGTTCGCCACGGATGGCGAACATATGTGATGTTCGGTCCGCCCCCTATTCATCATCATTGAGTAAACTTTGACCCTGTACCTCACAGTCAGCAGACACATTCCAGCCAATCAGCAGCAGACCCTCCCTCCCAGACCATCCCACCTCCTGGACAGCATCCATTTTAGATTCATTCGGAAGCTGCATTCTTTTTTTTTTTTTTTTTTTTTTAGACAGAAGTGTGTTATATTTGAGCATGCTAGGCTGAATGTGCGTATATCATGGCTAGTTGCACTGAGGGTATGAGTATATAGCAGTACATTGTTGTGAAAGATAGCTGTCATGTTTAGGGTGTAGCTTGCACGTTATCAACTGTGTATTTATATCAGCAGCTCCACCACTAGTTATAAATCAAGTGTTAGTCGCCCCATGAGATGAGACTAGTGAATAACATAATACATGAATGGTTAAGGTAAAGGCATGTAAGGGACTACGACAATAAACTCTTTAGGAGGTGAAATAATGACATGTTTAAACGCTTGCTACTTTACGATTAGTTAATGTGCAGAGAGCAGTTCATGTGATCAAAGGCATGGTGTGGAGGATCGGTTATAGTGGGACATGCTTGGCAGGCTGCCGTTTACTGCTTGTGCTCATGCGATTCCTTTTGGGCGCCAGGTGCAGACTCTGGGAGTCCATGATATCTGGAACAACAAAAGCAAGTCTCTGGCGGAGTGCCGGGTTCGCGGCTTGAGGTGGTGGAAGCTTGTTTTGTCGGGTGGTCGGATCTGTCCCGGTGGTGCTTCACGTCCGGTGCGGGATTGTGGTGGCTTAAGGTGGAGGTGAGTGCTTGACGTGGGGCAGGCTCTGCATTTCTGTTTGTGCCTCCGGTCCCGTTTTCAACGCCTTTTGCGTTGGTGGATTTTAATGGGGACTGCTTCGCTTAGCTGTGGTGGAGCTTGCTGGGGCTGTGGTGGAGCTTGTTGGGGCTTCCTGCTTGTTATTTGCTTCCAAAATTGATTAAAGAGTCTGTCCAGCTTAGACTCAATATCCTGCCATGCTTTGCTGGTACCAGGAGGACACGCGGCTGCCGCCATATTGGGAGAGTCGCAGATGAGTATGTCAGCCTGGGCGGCTGTGCTCTGTGCGTCCATTAGCTCCAGAAAGCCTCTCAGGGGTGGACCGGGATAACCCCCACCGGTCCGAGGGGGGGGGGTAACGGAGCTCCTGCCGGGAAGTAGCTGCTTCTGGGCATCCCAGGATCGGGAGATCGTCCGCCTCTCCCGCCCGGTGAGCACCAGGCCACACTTTAAGCAACTATCAACAAGCGAATTTCACCCCAGAAGGGGATGGCCCAGCAATGTTGCTCCTACCTGACCGCTATTAAGCATGTCGGGTCGGTCAGGTAGGAGCAACATTGCTGGGTCATCCCCTTCTGGGGTGAAATTCGCTTGTTGATAGTTGCTTAAAGTGAGATATTGAGGGAGCTCACACGAAGTGTGTCTGCTGCTGATTTAATAGGGAAATCGATAGCTAGGCTAGTGTATTCAGTGTCCACTACAGTCCTGAAGGACTCATCTGATCTCTGCTGTAAGGACAGCACCCCAAAAAGCCCTTTTTAGGGCTAGAACATCAGTCTGCTTTTTTTTTCCTGTGTAATCTAATTGCAGTTGCCTGCCTGCCAGCGTGTGTGTCAGACTCACAGCGTATACTGTGCCCACTTGCCCAGTGCCACCACTCATATCTGGTGTCACAATAGCTTGCATTTAAAACAAAAAAAAATAATTTTTTGACTGTAATATAATAGCAGTCAGTTTCCTTCACACATGTGCGTTTCAGGGCCTGCCAGGGCACAGTGTCACACCAGTGCAACTCATATCTGGTGTAACAGTAGTGTACATTTAAAAAAAATATATACAATTTTGACTGTAATAGATTGAATAGCAGTTAGTTGTCTGCAAGTGTGTGTGTCAGGCCTACAGCGTCTACTCTGCCAACTTCTGCCAGTGCACAGTGCCACTCATATCTGTTGTCACAGTAGCTTGCACGCATAATACCACTAATCAAAAAAAAAATGACAGGCAGAGGCAGGCCATCCCGCAGGGGCCGTCGTGGTCGTGGTGCTGTGATTCCCTTTGGCCCTAGAATAATGCCCAGTGTTCAGAGGCCACGTGCCCTGAACTCGAAAAGTTCTGAGGACATAGTTGACTGGCTAACACAGGACACCCAATCTTCTACAGCTTCCGCTTGGAACCTTGACGCACCATCCTCCTCCAGCTTAGCTTCGGGCACCTCTCAAGTTACCACTTGCCCGCCTGCCGCCACCACCAACACTAGCACCACAGCCGCTTCACTTGATCTGTCAGAGGAGTTATTTACACATCAGTTGGAAGAAATGGGTGATGCACAACCATTATTGCCAGAGGATGTAGATAACAGGGATATGTCTCAGTCAGGCAGCATTACACACATGGACGTATGGTGTGATGATGATGATGTTGTCATCAGTGAGGACAAGGAACGGGACATGGCTAGCTTGGTATCCAACTTTGTGCAAATGGGGAGTTTGCGGTTGTGCAAATGGACTGTTTGCGGTTGTTTGCGGTGCGTTAAACGGGGAGTTTGGTCTGTCACTGTGAAGCGGGCGTAACCCTTATACTACCTGATCGATACAACATCATACCTGATGTTTTAAAGCACGTTATTCCAAACAATTTAGGAATGTTAGGTGATTTATGCCCTTTATGGATTAAAACCAGACTCTGCATCAACTATGTAATTTTCCATGGGAGTTTTGCCATGGATCCCCCTCCGGCATGCCACAGTCCAGGTGTTAGTCCCCTTGAAACAACTTTTCCATAACTATTGTGGCCAGAAAGAGTCCCTGTGGGTTTTAAAATTCGCCTGCCTATTGAAGTCTATGGCGGTTGCCCGTTTCGCCCGTTCGCGAACATTTGCGGAAGTTCGCGTTCGCCGTTCGCAAACAGAAAATGTTATGTTCACGAACAGAAAATTTTATGTTCGCGACATCTCTAGTTGTGAATTATACATGTGGATTGCCACCAGTTGGGGAGCCTTTATGACTGCAGTAACGATAAGACCCATGGACTACATCTGAGTTTCTTTATATGAAATCTCCTTACACAGCAAGTTATCATATTCTGGTTGTTTTAATTAAGATTTTGATCAAGGTCTCTGCTATAGAAGTCTGATCCAGGTCATGTTTTCAAGCAGTAGGGAAGTAATGTGATGGTACAAAGAAAGATACAAATCAGTGAGCTCTTTTATCTGGTTTCCCTTGAAAAAGATACGTATACATTCAAATGTAGTGAGTGGGAGGGAAAAACACATCATTTGAGATAGGTTTGTTTAAAATATTTCCAACTATATTAAATGTTTCCCTCCAGAGAGATGTGGCATTTTTGTTACATGTGAAATGTGATAATTGTTGAGCCTGGCATGAAGCAATCAATGGAATTAAAGGTTTTGTTGGTCTACCACCTATTCAGTTAGGAGTATTGTAATGCCAGGTAATAGGAAGAAAATATGAATGGCTAAGCCTCCACTGGAGATGAATAGTGTTGTGCCTAAAGGACAACTGCCACATATTTTTAATCTAATAATTAATTATGTTTTGAAATGAAAAATATTTTTTGTTAAATTAAGTTTATTTAAAATAAAAAGAGGAAAACGCATCCCTGTCTTCAGCAATATGAATGCACCTGGGGTCAGACAGTGTTTGATATCCAAACGTTAGTCTCTATGGTCTTCCCGGCGCCATTGCCTGCACAGTGCAGTGACATCATCAGGCCTACTTATTGTCAAATTAAAACACATTCTGACCCAAAGTGCATGTATATGCACATATACTTCATTTGAATAATTTCCTTTCAATACTTGATGAACGGGTTCATATATATTAAAATGTTTTGGGATGACAGTGTCCTTTAACTATTACATAGTTACATAGCTGAAAAGAGACTTGCGTCCATCAAGTTCAGCCTTCCTTAAATATGTGTTTGAGGTTGATCCAAAAGAAGGCAAAACACCCAATCTGAAGCACTTCCAATTTTGCATTAAACTAGGAAAAAAATGCTTCTTGACCCCAAAATAGATATCCTTGGATCAAGCAGCTATTGCCCCACTAATTAGAAATTATATCCCTGTATGTTATGTTTTTGCAAGTATTTATCCAATTGCAGTTTAAACATCTGTATGGACTCTGATAAAACCACCTCTTCAGGCAGAGAATGCCATATCATTATTGCTCTTACTGTAAAAAACAACTTTTCTTTGCCTTAGATTAAATCTTCTTTCTTCAAGCCTAAATGTGTGACCTCGTGTTCTATGTATAGCCCTGTTTATGAGAAGAATTCCGAATAATGGTTTGTACTGGCCCCGAATATATTTATATAATGTTATCAAATACCTTCTGAGGCGCCGTTTTTCAAAACTAAAGAGATTAACATTTTTGAACCTTTCTTTGTAACTAAAATGCTCCATTCCTTTAATCAATTTTGTAGCTCGTCTCTGCACTTTTTCTAGTGCCATGATATCCTTCTTTAGAACAGGTGCCCAAAAGAGCACTGCATATTATCCCCAGGTAGATAGTAGTAGAATAAAATATGTAGGGCTTCAGATTTATAGAGTGTTCCAAAATATGAGTAACATTTTAATATGTTAAACAAGTTGGGGAGGGTGGTCAAGGGAAAGGATAAGTAGGGCAAAATATCAACTGTAAATAAAATGAGTGTAAAGTTACCTCAGAGAATCAGTAGGACTTTTTATTCCTCGATATGTGTGAACATTTCAAGAAGTAAAGGAATTACAAATAGAAAAAATGTTGAGTGTGAACTGTCTTGCATAAGTCCTCCCCTGGCTATAACGGCACCTTTATATACTTTAATTACTCTTATTACCTATTTCTAAACTGAAATTTGTTGAGACACATTCCATATTCCTAAATATTTTCACAAAAATTCAATAAAAAGTGTCTCTGGCAGTGAGTTAACTGATGTTCCTGTTGATTTTGCTTTCATGCGTGCCTTAGACAACTGTCTAGGGAGGTGCCAGCTTTATGAGCGGTTATAAGTTTGTAAAATAGTTTTATGTTATCATGTGAAAGTATCCAAATACTGCAAGACCGAATAACTCTCGGAGTCCTGGAGAGATATATTCCACACAAGGACATAATCTTTTCGAAACCCTATGGCATTAACTATGCAAACAAATGTTGCTGCATTGTAACATAAGAGCTTTGATCTCTAGAACTAGACAAGAATATAGGATTTGTCTGATAAGCATAGCATAGTTTGCCATTCATGTGTTTGTAAGAATAATGGAATATACCACAAAATAAATGTTACTTGCCAAGCACAGAAACACATTGCACCACAACTCTTCTAGACTAGCTGCAATTGTGCAGATAAAGCTGCAGACTTGTGTTGCCACACAATGACACCTGGCAAACAGCATCACCTGTCAAAACCAGACAATTAAAATATAAAAGTCTTTTTATTTGGTCATTGGAATGTATCCTTTTATTACTGGGCTGTCATAGGCCAAATAATAATAACAAAGTATTTTACCAGGAAGGGTACATGCAGATTACTCTGGTTTACAAGTTCGTCCTGGGGATGTTACTTTTTCCCAGCATCCAGGGAATATTACCATCTATCTTAGAAGGATGAAGGGCTAAGTCAACCCTGCCAGGATTTGAACTCTGACCCCCAAGGTTTGAACAGATTCAACAAATGATAAAGGATAACTAACATCCAATGTTCGCTTCTTATATTTTAAATTTTAATATTATATTTAATATGAGTTTTCAACATACTTATTTTTAAAAAAGATGAATATTAATTAATTTTCTTTTAATTTCTTATGTTTATCTTAATGAGCTGCTGTGTTGGGTCAGATTCTTCCATTATCTTGCCAATTGCTGCTCAACGTAACTTGGTTCACACAGTAATCACAGCAAACATTTGATGACAGCTGTCTTTTAAATAGTGGAGCATAAGTTTATTTAGTCAGGTTCAATTTCTTCTGGTATTGAGGTAGGCCCTTTTATATCTTCAGTTTTTTTGTGAAGGCCATTCATTTTATAAATAGCACCACCTTCCTTTAAATCCCACTCTCTCAGGTTGAAAGGCACTCTTTTAAAGCTCAAAGAACTTGGATAACGAAACAACAAAGGTCCCTCCTCCACATAAAATGTCTGGATATATTGACTTCCCTGGTGGCCTGGGACAGGGTTTTGGCACAAATTTCAACTTTGCCCCTGTCCATCACCCATGGCCCCGTTGTTGTAAAATAGGTACTTTCCACTGGGGACAATCCCACAGGCATAGAAGAGGCAGGAATACAGATAAATCTTCACTTATGGGAGGATGATAATGTTGTCAGTTTTGAAGACTTTAAAAAGAGGTACTCATTAAATAGCCAAGACCTCTTCCGTTATCAATAAAGGGTTTTGCCAATCTAGAGGAAATTAAAAAAGAGTGAAAAGCTCTTACTCTCTTTGAATCACTATGAACACTAAAATCTATGAAAACATATGCTCCAAACCATCGGTATAGGAGGAAATGTAGGAAGCAGCGGCAAAGGTACCTGTGTGTGGTCTCACAGGAACAGGTGTATAAAATTTTCTTCAGGTGTCACTCTACTCCAGTGCAATTAAATAAAATGGAAAAGTTAATGTCATGAATGTGTTTCTTAGACCATTAGACTTTGACCCATGGCTGTTCCTATACTCCAGCCCTCCAGATA
Organism: Pelobates fuscus; assembly: GCF_036172605.1. Taxonomy (NCBI): domain Eukaryota; kingdom Metazoa; phylum Chordata; class Amphibia; order Anura; family Pelobatidae; genus Pelobates; species Pelobates fuscus. The sequence goes on from NC_086317.1 coordinate 244,788,695, forward strand.
TTGACGAACTACAACTCCCATGATTCTATGAATAAAATAGGCTGAGAATCATGGGAGTTGTAGTTCAGCAACATCTGGAGGGCCAGTGTTTGGGGAAGCCTGGTCTAAGCCATTGGAGGGCCTCACTAGAAAGGAATAAAAAGTATGCAACAAAATCACTTGAGCGGCCAAACAGGTGTTAACAGTGAATTGGATAAACACAACTCCACCATTGCTTAGTGAGGTTAGAGCAAACATTTTAGAAAACCACTTAATGGACAAATTAACTACTACACTCTATAACTTTCTTCCTATTTTCTATAACACCTGGGAGCCTTGGCAAGAAGCAAAGATACCCTATTGGTTCACATAGGGGACTCTGCTGGGAGTTTCACACCGTGGTGGGCACCATTTTCTTCCCCCCTCCCTCTTCCACATATCATTTTGTTTCTGTAGTTGTTTTATTGATCACAGTTTAAAAGCCAAAATAAATACAGAGTTGTATTTGGAATGGCATGTATGGAATTGCATGGAATTGTTGCCATGATCATGTAAAAAGGCACTAAAATGTACTTTGACATTTCTCCATTGGCAAAAAAAAAACAACAAAAAAAAAAAAACCTCAAAGTACTGCGAGTCTCTACACCACAAAAGGTGCTCAGTGGCAGACTTATTTTGTTAATATGTGGCTGCTGCAGCTCTTTTTATGCCAACATGAATCTGCCTCTGATTAAAACAAGAGGGAATGGGGTGCTAAAGAAGGCCAACTGGAACAAAAAGGAGAAGCAAGAAGGATACAAGGACAATTAAGACACAACTGGGGCAAATGAGACCATAGGGGGGAACAGTGGAACTTATTTGACAACTAGGAACAAACTAGGAACAGAAAGTGAGAGAGGTATAGCTTAGATGGGGTGGTAGGAGAGGAGAAGCACTAAAGAGAAGTAGAAACAAAGGGAGTAGTTAAGGAACAAAAGGAAAACAATAGTAAATGGTATGAAATCCCATTCCAAGGAAAATCGGAAAAAATAGAAAACGTTCTAAGTGTATAGCCCTCTACAGCTTTATCCTGTTAGGATGTCAAGAGACAACTAGATCAATAGGGAACTGATATTTTACATCTGCCAAGAGACCAAATGTTATTTACCCAATTTCTAAGAGATTTGATTGATTTCCTTTTCGTGAATAAATACCGTATTTATTTTTGAAACCTGGAAGCTGAACATTTTTTTGAATGTAATGGGCATTTATACAAGAAGATACTACTGTACAAAATTGTGCTACAATGAAAATGTTTATTGCCATATACCATAGTAATATTGATGGCATCTCAATTTTAGTGTTACATATTAAGTCTATTCTTTCTTTTTTGTTTTATAAATTCTTTATTTTGAAAGATTTTGTTTGTTTGTTTTTTGGGGTAGGGGGTACAGAAAAGAAGCGGGAGGTAAACATTTGTCATTAAATATTCATAGCATATACATATAGTTGTTTCGACATTTTGTTATTCTTCATAGATACATTCGTCTTTTAGCCGTAGATTTTTTGTTCGTCTTCGGCATATTAATACATTTCGATATTCTGTTCTGATTTATTATACTGTGATCTAGGGGTTTGGGTAGGGTACAGAAAGTTAAGTCTATTCTTTCTTAAGTCCTCTTCCAGGAACAAAATTTGCCTGTGTGATTTCACCATGAATGAAATTCACCTGTGTGAATTTGCGTGTATGAATTCACCCATTTTAATTTGCCTGTGTGATTTCACCAGTTTTAATTCACCAGTTTTAATTCACTTGCGTGAATTTGCCATACTGAAATTTCCCGGAAAATTAAAAATTTTGCCCAGAATATAAGGCGCCGTTGAATCTAATGCACATTCAAATTTTGGAAACATTATTTTCCAAAAAAGGTGCGCATTAGATTCAAGTAAATACGGTATATATCTATTCCATTTCTTTTTTTTTTTTTTTTTTTTAATTTTTATTTTATGTTTTTGGACACCTTTTTTTTTATTATTTATTTAAGCGTACTGAGGATAACAATATCTTTGGAACATTATCTCCTTGGTGATGATATTACTTTATCTCCCCTTTTTGTAAAGTGGACTTTACATATATTTTCTCTCTCCTTTGTGTTTTCTTTTTACATGGTATCCCAATAATTCTGGAAAACTGTTATATATATAAAAATCTTGTCCAGTGCTAAATTGTGAAACGTGTATGCTTAACTGACTTATCTCATCCTAATTTATTTATCCTGATTGGAGTTCACTTTAGATGTATACTGTCTAATCATGGGTGATAGGTTTAAAGTTAAACATTTTATCTTTTATTGGAGGGCAGCCACATATCATTTATCTATTATGATCGTTTATAGATTTATTAGCTATGCTATTATATATTAGGTTACCTTGTGCACTTTGTGTCACTCACAGACACACCACTAACTCCCTCAAGCCTTTGAAATGCTTCACACGTACTAACTATCTGTATCAAAAGAACAGTAAGCACCATAACTGCAACAGTCCACTGTACTGGTTATGGTACCAGGAGTGCCTTGGCATTGTACCAGGGTAAGTAGTCAGACTGTTTTTTTTGGGGGGTTTTTTTTTGCATGGTTCAAACAGAAATATGGAAAGCAGGCTTCACAAGGCATAGTGTAGTATTAATCTATTAAAGCCACTCAATTATCTGAGGCACAGAACATTTCAGCTGCAAAAGCCTTAATCATGTATACTTTTAAATAACCAACCACCATATTTATACCATTATAATTGGTCAAGGCATAGGTGTTTTAACAGCCCAATACACTTAAAGGCACAGATGCACCCAGGGTTAAACACAATGACAAAACAATATAGATAAAGGAAAACTAATATAAATATATCCAACATGAACTTTACATTATAGTATCCAAAGTCAGCAACAAGCACATTGCAGATTCAATACAATGAGAATATTTAGGTGTTTAAAGAGACAGTACCATTTATCAGTGTCCATGTTGCATAATGACTAATGAGAAAAAAAATGGAAAAAATATAATAAATAAAGTAGAGAAATAATGAAAGTGTATCCAGTAGGAACACACAATTTTTCATATTAGGAAGGGGAGAAAGTGAGCAGGCAATACCATAAGACTTGTAACAAAATTGTCTAGCCAGCATTTCGTCTACCAGTTTGCATGAGAGTCCATACGTAGTGCACACTTTCAAACAACTGGAGGATTCTCAAACTGCTTTAAAATCTCATCATAAGCAGGAGGTTATGTTGAGCATGGCATGTACCTCTCAAAATAACTTGTTGACTAACCAGTCTAAAAAGAGAAGAATAACACACAAGCAAATGCAAAAACACATTTAAATCAAATTCCCTATTTAAACTTTAAGAATATATATCAAGAAACTCGAGTCACAAGTATAGTAATCCCTTATTTTGTATGACCTGCCCGTATGGGGGTTGATCAAAGCTATCTCCCTTAATGACAGAACCACATGACCCACAATTGAGACTGGGAAAAGTCCCAGGGGATGGAGATGATTGTTCACATGCACCTGACTCTGAATCATTTTGCTAAAAGAGCCAACATCTGCTCCAACTAAGGAGTCCCTTAGACTTCAATTACATTTGTAAGAACAAAGGGGCATATCCTGGAATTCCTGGAACATGTATGGTTTAACAACTTACCTGTGTCCTGTCAGGTGCACGCGAGCAATCACATTCCCTGCATCCAGTCTTCTCTTGCAGGAGAATCTGGTTAACTTAGTCTATGAGTGTGGTTCTGGGCTGGCTGTGCTTTATTCTATAGAGACATTCCACATTTCCTGCAAGAGAATATTGGTTGTGGTGCAGACATCGGAGGACACACGTAAGTTGTCAACTGTATTAAAATGTTAGATTACTTATTTACCGTGCATTATTTAGCTCTACGGCATTCCTGGCACAAAAACTACAACAGGGGTTCTAACCATAATTGTATACCACTGAAACTGGATGTCAGCACTGATGCACAATTTTGAAAGCCCAGTGCACCATTTACGTGAGATGAGCAATGACTGTCTTGAATGCCTATCTGGAACAGTCCTACAAGGCAGTTATGGATTGGAGAAATGATGGATGCAGTGTATAAATTGTTGCCACTTACCTTCCTACTTCCCCTTGATCCTGGGCATCACACTGCAATCAGTTTTTCTCCTCATCTGCCTATGGAAGATATAAAATTGTTATGATCCAGAAGCTGGCCCAGCTGGAAGTTTTCAGTTGGGCACATTTTTGGAAAGGGCAGCAATTTTGTCCCAGGATCAAATACAAGCACGTGCCCCATCCCCCCATAGACAGCCGGAAGGAGGGTCAGGTGTTCACAGTCTCTTTCACAGCTAAGCCCAATACCGGTGTAGCCTACACACAATGTCTGTACCAGCAGAGGTTCTGGTAGAACAGGGGAGTCGGCAGTGGACCCTGGGCATTTGGGATCTTCCCAGCATGGTGCCTCTCCCTGTTCTTCAAAGGGCTGCCATTTTGCGTGTGCCACCCACTCTGCACATGTGCAAGTTGGCCACTGGACCACTTCAAGTGTGGTGGAGAAACACGTGACGGCGCTGGAAGTGGCAGCCTCAAAGCCTATACAGATCTCTGGCTGTTCTGGATGATGGAGGGCCAAAAGAACCATTTTATGTATAAATTGGTGCAACTCACCTTCCTACTTCCTCTTGATCCTGGACAGCAAACTGCAAGCAGTTTTTTAAGTCTTCCTCCCCTTATTTCTTGGCTTGCTAGCTTTTGGTTTCTTGCTTACTATGCTCTTACCTGTCGGTGTTTGTGTTTTTCAGTTATTTTCACAGATGCAGAGTTTGCCCTGGCCAGCACCTTGAGTACACGGTAGTGAAAGTTAGACCAATAGGAGAAAGGGTTCCTGTTGTTGGTAGTTGACAGGAACCTAACTCTGGGTTATAAGAGACCTGCCTGACAGCTGGAGCCCTACAACCGGCAGTTAAAGGATTGTTGATTATAATGTTGGTTAAATAAAGCTGTGGCCAATCCATTTCCCTTAGTTTGGTATCAGTTTCTTTATTGGGCGGTTTGGGAAAAGTTGGGCTTGGTGGGGTCATTATGTGGTTCATGTATACCTTGCCAGTCAAGAGGCGAGGTATCTCTTCTTTTTTTATTCTTGCCCTCCACTTGTTAAAATGTGGCTATGCCTCTAGGGTTTGAAATTAAATACTGTCAATATTTTCCCCAGCACTCTCCATCACCTCACAAATGTTCCCATATAGAGCAGGGCTGTTAAGCTCTAGGTCTTGAGGGCCATTAATGAATACATATCTTTACAGAAACACAGCAAGAAACAAGTTAATCTGTTTCAATCATTTTGATTGATTAATTTATGTTCCAGTGGGAATATGCAGAATAGCAGCTGGAGGATTTAATTTTCCCCTGTAAAAAATGCTGCTATTTTTTTCCCTTTGCTTATAAATTTCTGTTTTTTTGCAAGCTATTTAATGTGTGTATGTGCGGGATGATCAACAGTCAGTGGAAGCAAAAAGGAAAGGTAAAGATGATCATAGGGTTATTTACTAAAGTGAGAATTAAGTGTGAAAATTAAATTTCAAACTTAAAAGGTATACTCTTGGCATCATTACAACTTAAATGCATTTGATAGATTTTGGCCTCATTAATCTGCTGTATTTTGCACAAATCTGTAAAGTTTTTACGCAATATAAATATTATGGTGCAGAATGCTGCACCATAATCCAGGCCCTGGGGAGATAGCGCAGCTAAGCGGACAAGGGCACATGTAGGAGTGTGGGGATAGATGCATGGGATTGGTTGGGAAGAATCTGTGGGTGTGATTATGTTCTGTGTAAGACAGTGTGGGGGAGGTCTTACCTCAGTGCCACTTGGGATTCGGGCCAGCAAACAGCTTCCCTCCCGCCCACCCTATACTATATTTTGTCGCAGCTAGCCGGGGGTATGTCCTTGCCAATTGAGTTTGAGGTTACGTTTAAGTAGATGGAATGAGATGAACAAGTTTTTTAAGGTCTCAAACCTCCCCTGCTCTAAAGGTTTAACTTTAGGTTGCCTGAGGTCTCGTGCCCATCGAGCGTGGATAAGGTCGGCTGATGGCAGGCATTGGAAGGATTTTTATGACGAGGGGGGAGGTGAGAGGGAGTGGTGATTAGGAACCACTCCATGTTTTTATTGGCAAGGACGGTTGGGTCACTGTATAACACTATGGGTGGAGTTATATATGTATATATGTTAATTTATGCTTATTTATGTATAATGTTTTGGTTACAGAAAAGAAGAGATTTAATAAATAAAGTTATGGATGTGTTATGCAGTAATTTAGTTGTGATAATAAATGCTGTGGCCTGTTTCATCCATACTAAGTGGTCTGTCGTTATTGGGGGGTTTAATGGGGTTAGATTTTGTTCTAGGCTGCATCGCGATTCCCCACTACGTACATACATGCCTCCTTAGCTACACCCCTTCAAGCCAGAAACACTTCCTTATCAAATGTATGCACGCAGTCTCACTGAGTGAGATGTTTTTAATTCACAACCTGGCTGCAGAAAGTCAGGGAAACTACAAACTGGTATTGATATCATTACTATCTGCCTCTCTATGTGTCCTCTCATTTTAATGCAGGTAGTTTAGCAGTTCAGATGATTCATTTATGTTAGTGGCTGTGTGCAAAGATTTGATTATGAAGTCTTTTTCTGGAGTGAGGGGGGCTTGACTAAATAGGCAGACTTATGGTGCAGCATCGGCAATTATTCTATGCAAAATTTGTAAAGATTTGAGCATGCAAAGAAAATACAGCATATCAAAGGTACATTTGCACTGCACTCAAGGTTGCTGCTAGAACCAAACATGCTCTGGCCTATCAGGAGTCCCAGTGGGACTTCAAATACCTGCTAGTGCAAACCGAGTGGTGATTGCAGATGCAGATTGCAGATGACAATTCTCAATTTACGCATCGTAGCACTTAGAGGAAGTGATCTCAGAAGACTTTCAACCAGGACTTGTGAATGGGAATCTGTACTGGAGTAGAGCAGCCCGCAGCAGCTGTTGCAGCTCCTGCCCTTGATCTGTACCTGGTCAGCTTCCTCCCCACTGGACCCCAAGGAAGCCATCCACACTGCTAGATATACACAGAGCTGCAGAATAAGCCTCCCTCATACAAATAATAAAAAAAACACATGCAGTCGCTACAAACACAACACCACTGTTCATGGACAGGGAGGAGGGGCATAACATAGACAGTGACATATCACCACCTGTCTGTTTGGGTAGGGGTTATTGAGTTTTACTTTGAACTGCAGCTCAAAGTGTTTTTGGAACCTAGTAACCTCCCAAAATGTGAAAATAACTGAGGATCTACTGTCCCAAAACATCTGGCAAATTCCATGAAATTATATGATGAGAATTATGTATGGATTCAGTGACTAGTAGAAAGGGAACTCGTAGCCAAATAGGAAGCTGACACACATAATACCAGTCGATTAACACTATAGTCTTCATGTCCGTTTTTCATTTAAGAGACACCCCTCTACCACCAAGTGATTGTATTAAAAACAAAAAAACAAAAAACAAAAAAATACAATTACTCACCTGCTCTCCACAGCTGAGTCGTCTTTGGCCCTGACATGGACTTCTCATCACCCCATGTTATGTTGGAGGAAATTGCTTCATGGGTGAAATTATTCCAAAATTGAATGTCACATCGACGAAATCCGAATCAAAGTGGCATCTTGGTTTCAAGGGCTTAAGAAAAAAGCTAATCTATTCTCTCCATATATAATATAAAGGTCCTACGATACTGGGTCATTTCATGTGCTCTTAATATATATTATCATTCACTCCCCATTCCATGGAGAAAGAGAAAATGCAACTTTGGAGGTCCCAGGGGACTCCACATATTTTATTATTTTGAATCTTTATTACTGAAGAGAGCCAATCAGCTCTCTCCAATGACATACTAATATCTACACCAAAAACAAGTAAAAATAGGCGCTGGTAAAAATAGTCTTAAATATCAATATTAAAAGAATATAGAAAAAGCTGCACCTAAACAAGTGTAAAGCTCCAACACAACACTCTTACAATATAAACAATCCCAAATAAAGGTGCGCTGTGTCTTTAAGACCAAAATCTTATAAGTGCCAAAAGTGCAATATGTGATAAAGTGCAAAAATATTTGAAAGTGCACTTAGAATATTAAACAAATTTATACATACATATATGCGTCCTCTCCAATAGTAATGAACATATGAAAGGGAGAGATAAAAAACAATAATAGTGTAAATCTATTTAAAAGCGTATAAATACGGTGTGATAAGAACATTTTCACTCACAAAGATAGAGCAGTAAAAGCCTGCTCTAGCTGTATCAGCTTCTTCAAATATTTCCTTTAAGGAAAATGACAGCACGGACAAACGATTTTTTTCCATGGATATTTAATGCCCAACTTAGCACAGGTACTCCACCTTCCTCTGCAAACAGTGTACAGTCAGACGGAATAGCTTTCGTTTACTTTGGGGTGTCGACAAGTCCCTTAGTAATCCGCCGCTGTTTTTTCACCGCTGTTGCTGGGTCCAACTTCCGGGAGGAGGGGCTTCCAATCGTGCGTAACACGTGGTGCGTAATTTGCGTGATGACGCGTTTCGCCGTACTCACGGCTTCATCAGATCTGTCCGTTCACGTCCTCTTTGTGAGAACAAAAGGTTCTTTTCAGAGGTCAAAGAGGTTGTACAGCGCTAAGGAGGCATATGCCATCCTTGCATTAGAGTCTGACGCCTCTATGTCTGACTCCAACCCTGATTTTGACCCTGCCAGGTACATCACTATATACCTAGTCTGCTGCTAGTGATGTATCTAGTGATGTATCTGTGGCTGCTAGGCCCCCTGCCAGAAGGAGACGTGCTGCTCCAGCTGGCAGTGCTGCTGAGATGGTAGCGCCTCATTGCCAGAGGCCAGACATCCCACACTTCACCACAAATCCTGGCATCAGTGTGGATGTCGCAGGATTTAGCCCCCAACAGTTTATAAAGGTGTTTCTGGGTGATGATGTACTTGGGAACATTGTCACCCAAACTAATTTATATGCCCATCAATTCCGTGCTTCAAAGCCTGTCTCTTTTTTTGGCAAAGCAACAACGTCCCCCATCGATGTGCCAGAATTAAACAAAATTCTGGGCATTGACTATGCTGATGGGCATCATAAAGAAGCCCTCCATCTGCTCCTATTGGAACAGTAGCTCCATCTGCTCTACCCCCATTTAATCCCAGTGTATATCAAGGAAGAGGAATGAAATGACAACAGCCTGTGCCAATTTTGCAGAGGCTTATACACCTGGAAGGAATATATGTGTGGATGAATTCCTGATGAAGTATAAGGGAAAGCTGGGATTCAGGCAGTATATTCCTTCCAAGCACTCCAGATATGGTGTAAAGGTGTATAAGCTCTGTGAAAGCGAGACTGGGTATACTCAGGGTGTACGAGAGAATGGATAGCCACCTTGACCCTCCAGGTTGTCCAGAACATATGGGAACCAGTGGCAAGATTGTCTGGGACATGATATTCCCCCTGTTGAACAAAAAGTACCATTTGTATATGACCGTTTTTTCAAGCTACTTTATTGTTTTAATACAGTAGCTTGCGGTACAATCAGAAAGAACAGCGCAGGTTTCCCAGGAAAACTTGCACGCACCCGGCTACAAAGGGGGGAGTCCTCAGCTCTGCGCCAAGAGGAGCTGTTGGCAGTTAAGTACAGAGACAAGAAGGATGTGTACCTTCTTAGCACCATCCACACTGAGAGGACTGCGGAGGTCTCTATACGTGGCAGAGCTGAGAGCACAAGGAAGCCAGTGTGCATCAAGGCCTATAACCGGCATATGGGTGGGGTTGATCTGGCAGATCAGCTGCTGCAGACCTACCTAATTATACGCAAGATAAGGGCCTGGCACAAAAAGGTTGCAATATACTTAATGCAGATTGCAACCCACAATGTTTTTTTATTAAAAAGCAAACCCTAGAATGAAACCCTAGAATGAAATGAGTTTTTTACAGCTCTTTTTCAGCTCTAGTTCATTTTGTGGATTTTGTACCAAGATGCACCTGCTCCCCGGGCGGTGATGGGAGAGAGCAGAGTTGGGGCTACACATTTTATTTTTAAAATACCCCCTACTGCGGCAAAGCAGAATCCCCCAAAAAGATGCAGAGTCTGTTTCAAGAGGGGGCAGAGAAAGGACACCATATTTTATTGTCCTGATTGCCCTGGGCAGCCTGGACCCTGCGTTGGGGACTGCTTCAAACTATACCACACACTGGTAGATTTTGTATTTATTTTTTTACATTTGCTGTTCAGTTTTTTGTTGTTTTTTTTGTTACATTTACTCTACTCAGTTTTTTTTTATTTTTTTACTTTTACTGTGCCAGACTATTTTTATGATCAAGTTCAACCTATGCATGGGGGCTTGAGGGTACTCAGATGGCCTTGCAGAAAACAACCTGGAGTGTTTTCTTGCAATAACCAACAACAGGCTCCCCTAAATTACACACAAATGTGTGTGTAAAAATGAAAGTTTTAAAATTACCAACACACATTTTCTCAATTTTTTTTGGCTAAAACAGTTGCATCAAAGGCATCAAAACACTCCATATACAATACCTTGGGGTGTCAACTTTTCAAATATATGCAATGGCAATAAAATAAATTGGGATATGTAAAAAGGCCTCCCCAAAAAAGAAGATAGGCAAAGAAGATATGTCAAATTTGAAAAACACATGTCAGAAGTTTGGTCTGCACCCCCCAAACAGCCCAACAAACCTATGTATGGGTGGTATCACTGTACTCAGGAGATGTTGCTCAACACATATTGGGGTGTTCTACGTCAGTAGCATATAACAGGAACTAGGAATTAATGCCTAAAGTAGAATGTGAGAAAAAAAATAAAAAAAAAATGAGTACCCAAAAGTTTGACAAAGACTGGTGGTAGAAATAATGCATGGCAAGTGTTAAAATACCTCCATTTGAAATACCCTTGGGTGTCTACTTTTAAAAAATATATGGTTTCATGGGGGTAAATTACATTGGCCGGCTTCAAAAATGTCCCAAATAGGACATGGGTGCATGATGACCAAATATGAAAATTCCATGTTGAAAAATTGGAATGTGCACCCTTCAAATAAAGTATTTTAGCCCCCAGAGAACCCAACACACCTGTACATGGTTGTTATCACTGTATTCAGGAGATGTTGATGAACACACATTGGGGTGTTCTTTGGCAGTAACTCTTAAAGTTCGTAAAATGCAATCACCAATTTTTTTATTTTATTTTTTTACATAGATTGGTGGTAAAATAGTTGCATGAAAAGAGCCAAAATACCCCAAGTTTAATACCTTAGATTGTCTTATTTAAAAAAAAAAAAAACATACATGTTAAAGGTTATTCAGCGATTCCTGACAGATATCAGTGTTACAATGTTACTTTCGTTAATTTTTTTGGGGGGGAAATGGTTTGGAAATAGCAAAGTGCTTCTTGTAAAAAAAGCTAAGAACATGTTAACATTGGGTATTTCTAAACTCAGGACAAAATGTAGAAACTATTTAGCATGGGTGTTTTTTAGCGGTTGTAGATGCATAACAAATTTTGGGAGTCAAAGTTAGATAAAGTGTTTTTTTTTATTTATTTCGTCAAATTTTATAATTTTTTATAGTAGATTATATGATATGATGAAAATAATGGTATCTATAGAAAGACCATTTAATGGTGAGAAAAACGGTATATAATATGTGTGGGTACAGTAAATGAGTAAGAGGTAAATTACAGCTAGACACAAGCACTGCAGAAATGAAAAAACAGCCCTGGTCCGAAACGGTAAGAAAATAATAAATCGGTGAAATCAGCAGTGGCACGTCTATTTGAGCCTCTTAGTGAATCTTAGTGATTATGTGAAGTGTGTTACTAAGAAAATAAGAATCTCTTTGACAACATTGACTCACTTTGCATAGAACCATGATTTTTTTTTTTGATTGGGTCACTTTCCCTATTATTGTCTGCCTAATATATTTAGTGGAATACTTAGTGGAATCAGGGCCGCCATCAGAAATTTTGGGGCCCCTAGCACAGTTCAAGGTCTGGGCCCCCGGGTTCCCACCTCCAAGCCCCGCCTCCAAATCCTGCCCACAGGAATACACACACACACATACAGGCACAAAAGGACACAGACACATAAACAAAAAGATACACAAATACTGAAACAGACATACACACATACAGGCATACTGACACGCACATACTGAAACAGACACACACGCATAAGGAGATACAGATACACGAACATACAGACACATACACACTGACGTACATACATACTCGCATACTGACACACACACATACATACTGACAAACAGACATACATATAAACTGACATACAGACATACAAACAGACATACATACATACACATACATACTGATATACACATACATACAGATAGATAGATATACACATACACACATACATACAGACATACATACTGATAGATATATGCATACATACAGGCATACACACACACACACAGACATACATACATACATACATACACACACACACACACACACACACACATACTGACAGACATACATACACAAACAGACATACATACACATACATACATAGATAGATACACACATACTGACATACACACAGACATACATACATACTGACAAATATATATACATACACAGATAGATATATACACACATACATACTGACCAACAGACATACACAAACAGACATACATACATGCAGATACATACATAAATTCTGATATACATACACACATATAGACATACACCTCGTTTTTCAGCCACTCCTATTCCTTACCTTTAAGTTGCAGGAGTGTGGCTGGGGAGTATGGGAGCGGATACCTCTGCTCTCCTCTCCTCTGCTCGTCTCTGCTGTCTCTCCCCCCACGCCGTCACTTCCTCCCAGCAGCATTTGCGGTGCAGCCGCATTTTTTTTTTTTTTTTTAAAGGGGCCCTGAAGATATAGGGCTCATCGGGTGGCCCTAAATGCTTGGGCCACCTGATGGGCCCCGGTGCAGATGCACCTATGGCAGTTTCGCCGCTCCACATGTCACCCCCTGATGGCAGCCCTGAGTGGAATATCATATGTGTTCAGCTACAGAACTACCGCAAGTGTACCTGCACCTGTGTTCAAATGTCTACTCTACATACAAATACAACCCAGCATTCAAACGTCAACACTAAATACAAATACAGACCTGTATTCAAATATCAAAACTACCTTCAAATGCCAAAACTACATTCAAAAGCAAACACTGCACACAAATACCCACTGCTTTCAAATGGCAACAGTACACAAAAATACCTTCCTGCATTCACACACATGACATGTGCATAGTCGCCTCTTCGGCATATGCTTAAAAAAAAAAAGCATGGTAAACTTATCACAACTTTAATAATATAAATAGTACTTAAAAAATTTTAAGGTCTATGTCCACATATTAAACATAACATATCAACCCCAAATCCTTTAACAAAACTAGCCCAGACAATTACCCACATCACAATAAATAAAAGCCAAACTATAACATATAATTAACATATAAACATAACCATTGCCACATTTTTTTTGGATACGCTATGTTGATAACATTTTCTAATAATATTATAAATATGTTCCCTAATATATATCTTGAGAGGTCTGGACATTTTCTCTATATATTGAAATCCACAAGAGCATGTTATAATATTTATCAATATGTATCCAAACATTTTTTAGGAGAAGCCAGTGGACTAGATTTTTTGGGCATTGAGAATGACTGGAGAGGAGGATATATTAATAGTCTCCTAAGTAAGTCTGAAATTAGGTGGATTTTTAACTTAGATACTTAATTGGCTAAAGGTTTAAATGTTGATTTTGAGATTAATTCCTTTATATGAAATATGTGTTTTTATTAATTGGTTTTTTTTTTCTAATTGTGCTTATCTATTTCCAATTTAGTTTTTTTATATTATTTCTTCTACTTTTAGTAAAATGGATGTGTAGTTTTAAGTATGGATTTGGGGTCTAATGTATTAATCTTCTGAATTTCTCTCTCGTTTTTAAACAATAGGAAGGAATATGTTTATATTATGTTTATTTTATATAACCCGTTTTATATTGTGTAATTATGTCTTTCGATGTCCGTTTATATATGGTATAGACCAGAGGTAGGCAACCTACGGCACTAGTGCCGTGCACGGCACTCGAGGTGTCTTTGCACGGCACTCAAGGCTGCTAGAGCCAAACAGGCTCTGGCCTATCAGGAGTCCCAGTAAAACTTCAAATATCTGCTAATACGAAAAGATGGTGAAGGACAATCCTCAATTTAAACATTGCAGCACATAGAGGAAATGATCTCAGATCACTTCCTCCAAGCACTTGTGAATGGGAATCCACAACGTAGTATAGCAGCCTGCAGCTGCTGTTGCAGCTCCTGTTGCAGCTCCTGTCTTTGACCTGTACCAGGCCAGCCTGGTCCCCACTGGAACCCAGGGAAGCCAACCATACTGCTAGATATACACATATATTGTGGATCAAACCAAGTGTTTATCTGCATATCTGCTCCTTTCCAAATTGTTAAAATAAATGCGTGCACGTTTTGAAGTAAATTACACTGAGACACAGGTATCAGGTTAATGAAAAACTTCGTAATGTTTACTCAGGGGGCGGCAAGCCCCGTATAAAGGCAAAAATACATCATATGCAAAAATGTAGATAACAGAGAGAATACATCTCTAATTGGTTAGGTGTTAAGTGTCTTATCTAATGCACATCCTACGAGGCGTGATGTCACCATCATCCCGGGATTTTACTCCGGATGTAGGCGCCATCTTGTTATACGAGGTAGTTAGTCCGTGGGAGCGGGTGCTCTAGCAGCCATTTTGAGTAGATAATGAATACAGGTATACACAGTAAATAGACATTTTTACTATCACTAATTTACATTCATAACACAGAAATGAAGAATAACCCTCCCCTTATACAAATAATACGAACAGCCCACACACACTACCTGCACAATCGTAACCCACTAACAATCCACATACATGCACACAAACCCCACATGCAGTCTTTCACATGCAATACCCCAAACAGCCCACACACACTACCAAACACACAATGTGACATATCCATCCACACACAATTCCACAAGCAGACCTCATACACAGCCCACATTCATATGTATCATACACGATACCATAAACTACTAATGAACATATACAATATAATAGCTCATATACGCACAAATACAATGATGCAAAGCAACTGCAGTAAAAATAACACGCAGAATACGGCAGCATACACACCTAAATTTTAAAAAATAGGACCGGCACGCTACGGGACCTCACAATCCTATATCGGCACAGTGCTGCTAAAAGGTTGCCTACCCCTGGTATAGACCATGGGTCCTCAAAATCATTGCAAATTGTTCCGTCCTCAGAACTGTGGATATCATACACATATCCAAAGAGGACAGCGACCTAACGCCATTTTTTAGGAGTCTCTCATGTAACAGTCTATACCATGGGTCCTCAAACTCCGGCCCCCCAGATGTTGCTGAACTACAACTCCCATGATTCTCTGGCTATCTATGTAATTCAAAGAATCATGGGAGTTGTAGTTCAGCAACATATGGGGGGCCTGAGTTTGAGGACCCATGGTATAGACTGTTACATGAGAGACTCCTAAAAAATGGCGTTAGGTCACTGTCCTCTTTGGATATGTGTATGATATCCACAGTTCTGAGGACGGAACAATTTGCAATGGAAATAACTAGGGATGCCGAAAAACGTAGTGCGTCCCGACGCAATCTGATGACGTCAGCAAAATAATTTGAACATTTGGATACTGTCTGATGATGAAAGCAGAAGTAAACCGGAAATATCGGCGACAGTTGTGAAAGGGCGCAAATTCAAGGGTTTAAAAGGAGGACTATGGAGGACAACAGGAATAAACCACTTCTGAGGAAGGCACTTAGTCGAAACGCGTAAAGTGGACTTATGTAGTTTATGTGAGGTCTGATTTTATTTATATTATTTTGTCAAGTAAAGTATTTTTTCTTCACCTATTTTCCTGCATCCTGGATTTATATATGGTGTAAGACAAAGGGACAAAGAATCATCTAGACCCACTTCCTGCATCCACTGGGTCCTCCAACTTAAAGGAACACTATAGTCACATAAATTACTTTAGCTAAATAATGCAGTTTTAGTGTATAGATCATTCCCCTGCAATTGCACTGCTCAATTCACTGTCATTTAGGAGTTAAATCACTTTGTTTCTGTTTATGCAGCCCTAGCCACACCTCCCCTGGCTATGATTCACAGAGCCTGCATGGAAAAAAACTGGTTTCACTTTCAAACAGATGTAATTTAACTTAAATAAGTGTATCTCAATCTCTAAATTGAACTTTAATCACATACAGGAGGCTCTTGCAGGGTCTAGCAAGGTATTAACATAGCAAGGGATAAGAAAATCTTAATTAAACAGAACTTGCAATAAAGAAAGACTAAATAGGGCTCTCTTTACAGGAAGTGTTTATGGAAGGCTGTGCCAGTCACATGCAGGGAGGTGTGACTAGGGTTCATAAACAAAGGTGGGTTCATAAACAAAGGGATTTAACTCCTAAATGGCAGAGGATTGAGCTGCAGGGGTATGTTCAATACACCACAACTGCTTCATTGAGCTAAAGTTGTTCAGGTGACTATAGTGTCCCTTTAAGCTTCTAGTCTGAGCCAGCTTTGTTAAGTGGCTCAGAATCATGTGAGTTGGACCAGCAAGCATTTATACACTTTTTATGTTTACTGTATAAAGCTATGGTCTTCTCTTTTTATTGTTATTTATAGATTCCACACAGTTTTCCACAATTGTGGTATTTATACATATTGAGTGCTCTCACCTTGTTATTATATTGCATTAAAATTATAGACTGATGGGGGCGTGGCCTGACAGCTCACCGAGAAAGTCGCATGAAAGTCTAGCTCCGTGAGACACCGACCCTGCACAGCGATTAGACAAGCAGTGGGTACCCCAAAACTTCACACCGACACACTGAAGTGCCCGGGTACAACATGGCATCAAGATCAGCCAAAAGACCGAAAAACAAACAGCCTGCATTACAAATTTCGGCACTGACGCCGCCACGCGCACAGGCCCAAGATGGCGCCGGCGCGCAGTACTCACCCTCCGCATACTCAGACCGCAGCGATCTTACCTCCATCTCGGAACCGGCAGCAACACCTGCAACCGACCTTTCCATCCACAAAATGCTGCAAACCTTGAAAGCATCTCTCCAAGCTGACATGATGAAAATGTCGCGAGACATCAAAACGGAAATCCAAGCGCTCGGAGAAAGAACGGCGCATCTTGAAGACAAGACAGAGGAAATCATCTCTGCTCATAACACGTTGGCAGCTGCCTATACAGAGCTAGGAGCCAAATTGGACTCCCTCGCGAACAAAGTGGCGGACCACGAGGACAGGGACAGGCGCAGCAATATTCGCCTCCGCGGTATTCCCGAAGAGGTTCTACCCCAGGACCTTCCCTCCTACGCTGCGCGCCTATTCCAAGCATTGGTCCCCGACTTGTCACAGCAGGAGTGCCTAATTGATCGTATACACCGCCTGCCAAAACCTAAATCTCTTCCAGCTTCAGTCCCAAGAGATACCATTGCAAAACTCCATTACTATACCAGCAAAGATAGAGTAATGAGAGCCGCAAGGATCACGAAAGCACTACCGGAAGAATTTGCAAGCGTTCACCTCTTCACAGATCTCTCGGCCGCAACCCTGCTGAAACGAAAAGAACTGGCAAGCATCACTAAATCCCTGAGAGACGCCAACGTCCTTTACAGGTGGGGATTTCCAACACGCTTAACCATCCGCCGCAACGGTGCAGACCATCACATCACTACAATGGAGGAAGGAATGAAGCTTCTGAAAGAATGGGACATCAATTTATCGCAACTTCCCGAACCAACTGTCCCAGCGAGATCGCAAAGATCAAGGTCCCCGAGAAAAATAACGTCAGACTGGAACATGGTGGCTGCAGATAAGTGAAATGAACAGACTCTATACCTTTTGCTACAATAGAGTACACTAGCCCAACAGCCTTTTCTGTATGGGTCAGGGATTGTACACCCTCTTTCCGCCCTACAGCTCCGTATTACATTGAGTACTAGTTATATGTATTCCATAAGCTGTATTTTTTACTGATTATTACACAGCCGCGGTGGTTGAGCCTTGCTGCCATGCCTGGGCCCTTGACCTGGGCCTAGTCATGGCAGTGACGCATTAGGAGTGGGGGGAGGGACCCCCTAGTGTTCATATGTTTTGCTGATGGGTACTGTTTATTTCGGTTGGTGCATACAATGTGTTCCACCCCTTCACGTTCTGCCTTCCTATAGCTCCACATTACATTGTGTACCAGCTATACATTCTCCTTGTGTTATACCTATTACAACTTAACGACCAACAGCTGAGGCTAAGCCTTACTGCCATGCCGGGGCCCCCAACTTGGGCCCGGCCATGGCGGCGACGCACTGGGTGGGACAGGGAGCACTGGGATATATTATATATTTTACTGCGTATACACACTGTGTTCCACCCCTGCATCCTTCGCCCTACAGCTTCACAGCTTCGCATCATACTGTGTACTGGTTGGACGTTTCCCCTATGTTGTGTCTATCACCATCTCATGTGCAGCCGTTGTGGCTGAGCTCTGCTGCCATGCCGGGTCCCCAACTGGGCCCGAGCAATGCGGTGATGTGCTAAATGTGATGGAGAGAGATATCTCTATGGTCTCTAGGTTTCACAGGGATGTATTGTCTGTTTTAAGGTGGATATACGTTGTGCCTTGTTGCCACGCCGGGGCCCCCGACCGGGGCCCAGCCGTGGCGATGACGCACTGGACGTGGGGAGGCGAGGTCCTCCTACGAGCTCTGTGTTTCATGGGAATATAGTGTATGTTTTAAGGTGTATATGCATTGTGCTCCGCCCCCTAATTCTTTCACCCAGCAGCTCCACGCCCCACTAGGCACGTTTGATGTCCTGACAGTCCATGTAACACTCTCCCCACTAGACGGTGACCATATAAGGGAGCGGACAAGTGATCATATCAGTGTAAAGAACCACAAACAAAATTAAAGTTACCCCTAATTATCGCACACACCAGGGTTGTTAGACTTCTCAACTCTCGTCACCCCACTAGGCTCAACAGAGCCTTTTTGTTACCGCCCACGCCCGAGGGCAACATGATCGGCGGTTTTTTGTACATAGTTCTCTGTACCTATTTGTTTCAACACTCTATGTGTTTCTGCTACCCTTCTTCCTACTCACCCCCCCCCCCCAAACAAATGATACAAAGTGTCAAAAAAACACTTCAACCACATAGTACGTTAACATCCAAGGTCCTCCGCACTTTGGACAGCACATATCCTGTGCCACATCCGCATTTGCATACTATCCGTGCAAGACACTCTAATACAGGTGCTACAACCCCCCAGAAGGGGAGCTTGCTCCCACCACTGCCCGACACAGCAACTGCTCCCATATCATCACCATGACACTTACGATTCTATCTCTGAACACGAAAGGCCTAAACTCGCCACATAAGCGTAGACTGGCGCTTGAAGAAGCAAAACAACACAAAGCCCAAATCGCCTTCTACCAAGAGACCCATTTTAAATGGGGCGCACGTCCCAAATTCTGCTCCAGCGCATTCCCCCACGACTTCCATTCATGTTATAAGAAAAAGAAACGAGGCGTGTCTATTTTGATAGGAAAAGGGGTAGCCTTCTCATTAATTAAGAAAACGGGTGATAAAAATGGCAGATATTTGCTACTCCAATGTTATATAAACAATGACCCATACACGCTTATTAATATTTATGGCCCACATACTAATCAAGTTGAATTTATGGACAAAATCTTTGCCCTAGCGAACGCAAACAGATTCGGAACTACTGTCATAGGGGGCGATACTAATTTCCTCCTGGACAGTTTTCTGGACTCTTCATCCACTATTAAGCTACCCAGCGCATCAGCACGCAAATCACACAAAACGGCGTCGTCACTCTGTAATCACATTCTTCAACACAACTTTCTAGACCCCTGGAGAGTCCTCCATCCGCTAGAAAGAGACTATACCTTTCATTCCCTAGCACATAACACATATACCAGAATCGATAGATTCTTAATCCCAACAACGCTAATGCACGCAGTTCAGGAGACAAATATAGGTCTTATAACCTGGTCAGACCATGCCCCAATTACCCTCACTTTGAAGGAACAATGCTCTGCAGTGGGCAAAGGGTCCTGGAGAATGAATGACTCCCTGTTGAGAGACCCGAAAATTGTAGACCAACTCAAGGTAGACCTCAACGAATACTTCAAGACGAATCTGACCCCAGATATGGACATGACTACGGTTTGGCTGGCGCACAAGGCAGTAATTCGGGGTCTCCTGATTAGAGCGGGTAGTCACGCCAAAAGACAACGACTTAAAGACTACTCTACCTTAATTACCCAAATTACAGACCTCACGCACAAAAATAAAGCGCATCCCATGCAAACATTACGCCACGAACTCTCTATACTACATACCAAACTCAAAACCCTGGAACAAGCCAAAACTACCTACATGCTTCAACGCTATAAACATAATTTTTTCTCACAAGGGAACAAAGCGGGTGCGCTATTAGCTGCACGACTTAAAGCACGCACAGCCCACTCCAGAATAGCGTACATCGTCACAGCAACAAATCAGAAACTCACAAATCCCCAAAACATAGTTGATGCTTTTGCAAGCTACTATAGCAAACTCTACAACCTCAGGGAAGACCCCACGATTACACCACCATCCACACAGGACATCCTCAATTTTCTAGCACAAACCAATTTACCCAAACTATCCCCAGAAAACATAGCTTCCCTCGCTGCACCATTTACCACCCAGGAAATAGACCGTACAATCAAGCAGCTCCCAAAACATAAAGCGCCGGGCCCAGATGGCTATACCAACTTGTACTACCAAACCTTTGCCCCGATTCTATCGCCACACCTATCCACACTCTTTAACAACTGCTATTCACAAGGAACCCTGCCCCCAGAAATGTTAACAGCCCACATCTCCACTCTCCCAAAACCAGGCAAACCTCAAACGCAATGCCAGAACTTTAGACCTATATCTCTACTGAATGTAGATGTCAAACTGTATGCCAAACTCCTAGCCAACAGGATGTCTGCCATCCTCCCCACATTAATACACAACGACCAGTCAGGCTTTGTCAAAACAAGACAAGGCTCAGACAATACCAGAAAAATCTTGAATATCTTGTCCCACGTACATACCAATGGGAGCACAGGCCTTCTCTTAGCATTAGATGCAGAGAAGGCCTTTGACAGGCTTAACTGGGACTACATGCAACAGGTCTTACAGGCGTTTGGCTTTACCACGCCTATAATTTCAGGCATTATGGCATTGTACAACGCCCCAACAGCTCGGGTTTCCAATGCAGGCTTCCTTTCCACCCCGTTCAAAATAACCAACGGTACACGCCAAGGGTGCCCTTTGTCCCCGCTCCTATTTGTTCTATCTTTGGAACCGCTGGCACATATAATTAGACGACAATCTGAAATTAAAGGCATAACGGTGGGCAGGTCGGAACATAAGTTGTCCATGTTCGCGGACGATATTCTTTTAACATTAAGCGAAGTACCCACATCTCTGCCCACCCTGATGTCACTCCTGAAACACTATGGCAATCTGACATACTATAAATTGAACCAAACAAAAACTCAAGCACTACCCATAGGCCTTACTAAACACCTTACTCAGAGACTCAATAACACTTATAACTTTGACTGGAGGTCAGACTATGTCACATATCTGGGAGTCAAAATCGCGCCCACAACGGAGCAATTATTCCGATACAATTATAAACCACTCCTAAACCTATGCAAATCTGAATGCCTACGGTGGAAACGAGTTAAGCTAACTTGGCTGGGCAGGATCAACACAGTAAAAATGGTCCTCCTTCCCAAGATACTATACGTTTTCCGTCTCTTACACCTACGGGCCCCGCCTATATTTTTTAAATCACTTCAAAAGGTGTTGTCCTCTTACGTCTGGGACGCTCACAGACCCAGAATATCCCAACGCTTCCTCCAGAACCACCAAACAGAGGGGGGAGTAGGCCTGCCTGACATACATACATATTATAAAGCGGCCGTCCTAGAAACAGCATTGAAATTACATACACCCAAAGGGGTATATCAATGGGTCGATATGGAGGCTGATCAATTCACTGCCATATCCTTAGTAAATACGCTATGGACACCTAAGCCACTACGCCCTAAAGACGTAACAACTTTCCCAACCACCTCACTAACCCTGCATCACTGGGACGTGATACGTCAAAAACAAACCACACCTCACAAATATCATCCTCATTCGCCGCTTACGGCCCTGAAAGCGGTATCACCCTGGCTCTCGCTGAACTCATGGGCCAAATTGGGAATAACCACACTAGAACAAGTCCTTCTCCCGAACTGTATCAAACCCTTTGCAGTGTTACAAAGGGAATTCCACCTGCCCAACTCCTCAGTATTTCTATATATGCAACTCAAAAGCGTTATTACCACCCATGTTGCACATGGAGCCATAGTACACGAACCAGGCCAGCAGGAACTAGAGGCTTTATATGACAGATGCTGGCGAACCCCAACAAAGCCCAAGTCCCTTACCGCCTGCTACAAAACCATTCTACGAACCTCACCACCTCCAACCCCTACGTTTGTAACACAGTGGATAGCGGAGTGTGTAACGATATCCAATAGGGAGATACTAGCTTCGCTAAATGCACTTAGAGGGCTGACACAGTGTTATTCCCATTTCGAAGCGCACAAAAAACTGGTGTACAGGTGGTACCTAACTCCACAAAGGCTTCATAAAATGTATAAGACAGTCCCCTCACACTGCTGGAGATGTGGATCCGAAAGCGGAACGATGACCCACATTTGGTGGTCGTGCCAACGCATCCGACCACTATGGAGAGATGCGCAAAATATATTGAGAACCATAGGCATCACCACTCCACTCCTAGACATACATACAGGTATATTTTTGACGTATCCCAACCTCGTATCAAAACGAGTAAAGATTATCATGGCCATCGTAACATTGGCAGTGAGAAATCTCATTGCGACACACTGGAAACTACCACAATGCCCTTCCAAAACTCTCCTAATGGCAAAAATCCATCAATACTATACCCATGAGTGTCTATCCGCCCAAACAGCGGCTCTTAAGACGAGACTCTTAAACACCTGGGCTCCTTGGGTAGTTTTTTGGGAAGGACAAGCCATGAACCTGCCCTCTCAAACCCATTGAGCAGTCCTCTCCAACCCCAAATCATACAATCTCTGCACCCAAAATAGGGTAACAAAGAGATTACCATAATGATGGATTAAAAAGGAGGTACCATATTTTGCACTGCCCACCGCAGCATGTAAACCCATCTCCATGTCACGCCACCTATGACAAGAGGCACGGAGATCTGGTAAAAGGGTGGCAAATAATGACTCATGTCATAACCACTTACTTGAACCAATGTCAAAAACGTTAAAGCCCACTATTAAGATGGAATAATTCAGATTGCACTGTGAACGGTACTATTGTGCAACATACTCCACACTATTATAGAGCGTACCCCCGCTTACCCTACGACACATAAAAATTCTTAGGGCGAAACATCACACGAGCCTAATTATATGGAACGATACCCCAACCAGCACATAATAAGGTACCAAGGTATAGGATATGTTTCGCCTATCACCACATATTATATAGCTACCACATACTATTTCATACTCACAATGTACAGCAATAAGTCGATGGTCCATCACATTTTAAGTATATTATGCTTTGTATACTGCATACTGTATGTACCATTCTATGCTTCATCCATGCATTACGTTAAAATGAGTGGCTTACCGCTACATTCCATATGATGTTGTATCATTGTTTATCCCTGTATCCCTACCCTAACCCCCGTCTTCTTCTTTCTGTACCCCTCCCCATTCCAATGATAAAACTTATCAATAAAAACCTTGAATTTAAAAAAAAATTATAGACTGATCATTTCTTTATCAGTGGGAAAACGTTCAAAATCAGTAGGGGATCAAATACTTTTTTCCCTCACTGTATATATTTTTATAATAAAGTCCAGCACTCCAGCCTTTAAGTAAGTGGTGCCCAGTGTTCAGCTGCACAACAAACAGTATTTTCAAGAAAAGTCAGCACTCAAGTTCTTTTTTCTGCTTAATTCTAATTTAATTTCCAAATTAATCCAACATAGATCAACGTTTTAGATTGTATCTCAAACTTTCCTAAGGACATATGACATATAGGACATATATATATATATATATATATATATATATATACATATATCAATTATTGAACACCCATTGAAAATCAGGTTCATACTTTCAGCAATTTGTAATGAACACATGTAACAGGAGCAATTGAAATAGCTCAACTTAACGAATACTTCAAGTGACCCCAAATTAAACTGAAAATGCTATTTATAATGACTTCTCTAGTGTCAAAATGATTCAACCCCTTCATGGCAAGCATATTTAGTACTTAGTAGAGCACCATTTTGCTGTTATGACCTTCTGCAAATGAGCCCATTAGCCCATTGCTCCTGAGCAATTGCCTACAGTTCAGTAACATTCTTTTGCGTGCTTCTTAAAATCCCACCAGAGATTTTCTACGGGGTTCAAGTCAGGTGACTGTGATTGCCACTGTAGAATTTTCCAGGACTTCTTCTGCAACCAAGCATTGGTGTATTTGAAGTATAATTGGAATCGTTGTCTTTTTTTGAATGTCCAATGACACCCAGCCTTCAGCTTCCTCATAGAGGGCATGACATATTCTCCTAGGATTTCCTGATACTTCAATGAATACATCTTGTCTTCCACATGTTGCAGGTTTCAAGTGCCAGAGGATGCAAAGCAGCCTCAGAGCATCACTGAGCCACCACCAAATGCTAAACTGTAGGCTGACTGTTCATTTCTGCATATGCTTAATTTTTCTTCCTCGAGACATACCGCTAATCCGTTGGTCTGAAAAGTTTGTTTTGTTTCATTGCTCTGCCGAACAAAATCACAAAACTTCTGTGGCTTATTTATATGGTTTTGGGCATGTTTGAGCCAACTTTTCTTGTGATTTTCGGTCAGTACTGGTGTACATCTTGTTCTGCATGGAAACCTTCTGTGTTTAGCAACTGACTCTTTGTGCTCACTGATACCTCAGTGCCTGTTGCCACCAAGTCTTGCTGCAGGTCTTTTGCAACCTGCCTTCTCAGAAATCTGGTTGCAGCCATTTATAGCTTCCTTTTTCTGCCCCGTCCAGGTAGTGTAACCACTGATCCTACTCAACAAACCCCTAACCAGTTCAGATGTTTTAACCCCTTCAGGATGGAGTCAATTGTACACGTTCTGATCAAAACAAACGTAACAAAAACTGGAATTTGCGCTATATGTCTGTTCAACCGTAATTCACCTTTCATATTAAATGCACCCACACTTATTATATATCATTTTGTTCAGGAGAAACAGGGCTTTCATTTCATATCAAATATTTATATATGAAACATAATTTATTATGAATAAAATAAAAAAACTGTGAGAAATTTAAAATTTTCTTAAAAATTGTAGTTCCGCCTCACATTTTAGCTGTAAATGTCATAATACTGTTAGGTTTTACTGAAAAAAAATGCACATATTTGTAATCAGCGATGTCTCACAAGTACAACAGTACCCCCCATTAACAGGTTTTATGGTGTTTTGGAAAGTTACAGGGTCAAATATAGAACGTTCCATTTTCAAATTGAAATTTGCCAGATTAGTAATGTTACCTTTGTGACGGTGTGGTAGCCCAGGAATGAGAATTACCTCCATAATGGCATACCATTTGAAAAAGTAGACAAGCCAAGGTATTGAAAGTGGGGTATGTTTAGTCTTTTTTAGTAGCCACTTAGTCACATATATTATATATATGTAACGTCATTCTAAGTGTATTTTAATATTAATATATATACTAATATTAATATTAAAATACACTTTGTATGACATTACATATATATATATATATATATATATATATATAATATATACATATATATATATATATATATATATATATATATATATATATATATATATATATATATATAAATACTTTTAATTTAATTTTAAACATGTCTAATTTTTTTTTTTTTACACTACCTACCAGCAGGGGGACTGTCTGATATTTTAGACAGTTCCCCTGCTGGCAGATCCACAGCCAGCTATAGGGGGCCATGTGATCGCTCATTTGCCGGGGGAGGGCTGCCTTGGCTGTCAGGCAGCCCTCCAGAAGAGGATTGCGGCGGAGGTAAGTACATCTCACCTCCTGGGGGCTTAAGCCGTTACGGCGTTCTATGCCGCCGCAACGGCTTTAAAGCCCTTTAAAGCCGGGACGGCATAGAACGTCGTAACGGCGTTAAAGGGTTAACTGTTCCAGCTCAAGCACACCTTGTGCAACTAATGAAGCTATTGATTAGTAACATCAGGTGTGCTTGAGACAATGCTTGTTTTGCATATTTGTGCTGTTGTGAGGGATTCTGTTGGGGAAGCCATTTGAAGTATTTGTTTTGTTGAGCTATTCAAATTGCTTTTGTTAGATTTGTTCATGGCAAACAGCTAAAAGTCTGTAAATTATATCAATGTGTGTTGAATGGTTTTGATTACAACTGTGTATATATATATATATATATATATATATATATATATATACACAAAATACAGAATCCAGCGCACTCGCTTATTAACTAAACAATGCTTTTTAAATCTTAGAGATTGTAATAGTTTTATTTAAAAACACCTCACCTAGGCAACAAATGATGGGGGTTTAGTTACATTATATGATCATACATTGCATAAGCCTGCCAACTACGTCAAAGTACCACATATTCAGCAGGTCCTATCCTACTAGCAGCCTAATGCTTGCTCTTATGAGATTAATCCACTTACTGGGGAAATACTTCCTTACTGGGACTCTCTGCAAGTCAAGGCTAAATAGGGTCCTGGAATGAGGCACCTGTAACAGGGAGCCTATTTAGCCTTGACTTGCAGAGAGTCCCAGTAAGGAAGTATTTCCCAAGTAAGTGGATTAATCTCATAAGAGCAAACATTAGGCTGCTAGTAGGATAGGACCTGCCAAATATGGGGTACTTTGACGTAGTTGGCAGGCTTATGCAATGTATGATCATATAATGTAACTAAACCCCCATCATTTTTTGCCTAGGTGAGGTGTTTTTAAATAAAACTATTACAATCTCTAAGATTTAAAAAGCATTGTTTAGTTAATAAGCGAGTGCGCTGGATTCTGTATTTTGTATATTTTGGCCCCAGCAGCACCCTATAATGTATGCATGTTTAGGTGAGTGCAGCCCTCTTGGTTTCTTATATATATATATATATATATATATATATATATATATATTACTTGAAATACTTGAAAAAGCTGAGTATAATCATTTGTTTCAAGAATATTAGAACATTGGCATATTACTGTTATATTGTGTCATTCCTTTTATTGTCTAGGAAGTACCTAAATGGGGTTATACATCTCTCTTATATTTATTTTCATTGTTGTGCATTTTGATGCAATCTGTTCATTGTTTACCACAGATGTATTATCGGATACCATGCCCATGATCAGCACAAATTTAATCTAAGTTATATTGTGTTGCAATGGCAATGATACACACTGCCGGGACAACCCTGCTGTATCATGTTTAAGGGGCGGAATTACGCACATGCACGCACCGTATCTGCATTGGGGCGGAGTTTGCTGCATGCATGCGCGTTGGGAGCATGTAGACGCTGGTAATCATACCTGTGGTAAGTTTCTATTTTTACTTGTCCCCTATATAAATGTGTAATTTTTTAAATCTTGTTTGTTACCCTGATCCTGATGAACGTCCCTGTGGGGGACAGAAACGTTAATCCCTATAAAGAACTGCATTATATATATAAATATTATTCAACAAAATCATTCAACACCCATTGACATAATTTACAGACTTTACAGTTGTAATCAAAATCATTCAACACCCATTGACATAATTTACAGACTTTTAGTTGGGGTTTGTTGAGTTTTACAATTGACTGCATGTTAGAAATATGGGTAAGTCAAAAGAATGGTTCAGTTAAAAGAAGAGAACAAGGCCCTTCACTAACAAGGAACATGATACAAAAAGATAGCGAAGGCACTGAATGTTCCTAGAGACACCGTTGGAAGCATAGTTTGCAAGTTCAAAGTTGAATGAACCGTGGTTACACTAGCTGGACGGGGCAGAAAAAGGAAGCTATTAATGGCTGCAACCAGATTTCTGAGAAGGCAGGGTGTAAAAAAACCCTCGGGTGATTACAAATATATATATATTTCTTACTCTTTCCTACATATATAAAATTACATTCACAAAGCTTTGTCGGCCTGAATACAATGATACCGAGAAACATTTGTAGCCATTTATCTATGAGAGCACCAGCCATTTCAGTAGCATTTCAATTAATTTTCTACAGTGGATTGATTAAAATTGATTAGCACAAGGAGAACAAATATGTTGAAAATTTCTCAGCTAATCAAGTTAATTTAATCCACAGCCAGCAGGAAAGACACAGTGCACTCCCTATTTGTTCCCAGGTACTGAGGAGAGAAGTGTACTGAGACAAGTAGATTAGTCAGTGGGGGGTCTATAATTCACTATCCTATGTCAGTATGATGTGTGTCTTGCCTCTGCATATTTTGGCATTGTAAAGAAGCTTTAGTGATCTTAATAGATCATATTGTTTGTAGTAAATAAATAAGGTGCACAGATCATTGAGATGAACAAAACACTGATCTCAGGATGGAAATGCATGCAACTGCAGGGTATGCATATATTTAACACCTTTTAACTGACCAAGCCAAAAGACATCTACATTATTATTTTTATTTTATTGTTTTTAATGGTGGTATTTACACATTGTTTCAAGGTAACATGCCTTCATTTGGATGGGCAAGCAGAAATAGATATGTTCACACATGGGTTTATTCATTCACTACCAAAATGATTAGGCTTCATCTGGGGACACTTGAATTGCAATGCAGCATCTGAATATTTGGCCACCAGAATGGCCACCAGATTTCAACCTGTCCGGATGCAATCAAACAACTGAAAATCAAAAACGAATGCCGAAGATTTTGGATGGGATTTTTAAAATCCGACCCAAATTTAAATAATACAAACTATTTACTTACTGACAGAACAAGCAGTCACTGGGCAAATAGTAAAAGAAAAATCTCTACAGCATGGGTGTCCAACCTATTGACTTCCCTGGGCCGTAAGAGAGCGCTGAGGAATTGTCTTGGGTCACACATCAAATATATCATATAGATTATAGATAATGTATATAAGTAATATATCTTTAAAAACCCTTTCTGAAGTTTGATATTTCAGTTGTTTAGTAGATAACTCCCTAATTTGTTATCCTTATGTGGGATTGGCATATTTGAGTATATAAAATTAGGGATCTATCAACTAAACACATACACATGTATATATGTATGCACACATAACCACAAATACACACAGACAGTCACAAATCTATACACACATAATCAGCGACACACACATACAATCACATACCTATATGCACAATCACAAATACACACACACACACACACACACACACAATCGCAGACCCACACACACATACAATCACATACTCATACACACAGTCACATACATACACAATCAGAAATGTACACATACACAGACATACACACACAATCACAGACCTATACACACAGTCACCAATCTATACACACATAATCAATCACAGACCCACACACACACACATACACAGATATACCCACACACACAATCACAGACCTATACACACAATCACATAAATACACACACACATTATCACAAACATAATCACAGATCCACACACACATAAAATCACACGCTTATACACAATCACATAAATACACACACACATTATCACAAACATAATCACAGATCCACACACACACTAAATCACACACATACACAAACACATACAAACAAGTAATCACAGACACACACATAATCACAGATATACACACACAATCACATACCTACACACATAATCACAAACGTACACACACAATCACAGACATATACACAGATCCCTCCCCCCCCACACACACAGCCAATCACTGACAAAACATACACAAAAATCACGTGCACACACATTTAATACTAAAGAGGGCTAGAAGGGCTGGAGTGGATACTCTTCCTGGTGGCCAGTGGTTGCTGCTGGGCTGGAGCCTGGGACATCTGTGCTCTTCATGCACAGGTCCCTCTTGTGCTCAGTAGTGATGCCAGGATGATGTCATATCCCGGTGGCCGGCTGTCAGGATTTCTAGTTTATCCAGCACGCAGAAATGTGTCACACCTAGAACTAAGGGAAACGTCTAACTGGACCTTAGAATGGCCGGACTTAATGCATCTAAGAATACTCAATATACTAACCGAAGTCAAGGACACAGAATGGGACAAAGCGATAAGGGAAAGCCAATAATCAAGGATACCAGAAGTCATGGAAGTCAAAACAAAGCCAAAGTCAATAACCAGAAATACACAATCCGGAACACACTCTCACATAACTATCTAAGGGGAAGCACTACAGGGCAATGAGGAAAAGTAAAAATGGTTTTAAATAAGCCTCCTTCAGAGCCAATTGGCCGTAACCAGCCTTTGACCCGAGAAAGCGCGTCCACGTCCTTTGCGTGACGTCACACGTCATTGTGTGGACCCGCAGTGGCCGGTGGCCTGCTGAGTGGCACCTCCGTTAATGCCAGGAAGGCAGTAATCATCACAGACACCACGAGGTGAGGATGAACATGTGACAACGTCTCACTTCCGGGTGGCAAGGATTACATTCTGTGCAGGATGAGAACAGAATGTAATGGGCTCAGGGGCGTACATAGAGCTTTTGGCATCCGGGCAGAAGTTTGGCATTCTCCCTCCTCCAATTTAAATGTAAAAAAACAATCAGTAATTATGTTTTCTAATTTTTTTTTGTTACTTTATTGCCTACTACCTGCCCGGCCCCCCTTCTAAACTCCCCCCTCTACAAAACGCCCTGCCCAGTCCCCCCTCTACAAATACCCTGCCCAGTCCCCCTTCTGCAAAACCTCCCCTTCTACAAAAAAATTCTGCCCAGTCCCCCTTCTACAAAACCTCCCCTGCTACAAAACCCCTGCCCCCTGATTCACAAAAAAACCTGCCCCCCCCTCTATAAGACCCCTGCTCACCCCCTCTACAAAAATCCCTGCCCAGCCCCTCTACAAAAACCCCTGCTCAACGCTTCTACAAAAATCCCTTCTCACCCCCTCTGCAAAAACCCCTGTTCACCACCTCAGCAATAATCCCTGACCACCCCTACAAAAAAACCCATTCACAAAAACCTCCTGTCCCCCTCTACAAAGACCCCTGCCCACCCCCTCTACAAAGACCCCTGTCCCCCCCCCACAAACATATTCACAAAAAAACCCTGCCCCCTTTCAAGACCCGAGCACAAAAAAAAAAAAAAAAAACATTTTTAAACAAACAAAAAAAAACAATATTAGCAAGCACTCACCCTGCTTCTCTGCCTGTTCGCTGCTCCCTGCTGATCCGGGCTCCAGACTCTCCTGCTGCGGCGCCACCCGCACAGAATGTCAGAGCACTTCTGCTCTGAAGATACGGTGAGAGCGAAGCATGTGGACAGCATGGCATTGCATGCCTCTGTGCACCGCCGCCTTCCTCCACCTGCTACCCGGCTGCGCCTCTAAGTGGGTGGACCGCCCGGCGCCCTCTATTAGTACACCAGTTTATGGGCTCCCTGCCATGCTCTCTGCTCGGCAGCACGGGTGGCAACCGGCCCGCACTGCTAGCTGGCAACCGGGCCATGTGTTGGACATCTATGCTCTACAGCATAAAGGTTTGTGTGGCAGTTGGCCATGTCTTGTAACTAAAATGTAACAAAAAATAAAAACCTATGTGGGTCATTGTCAGGGTCGTGTTACATGTAAGGTGCTTTTTAGCAGTGAAGGATTACTCCAACCACCATGACCACTTCACTAATTTGCAATTGTCATGGTGGTAAGAATATGTGTGCATATGCCATGGTGGTAAGAATATCTGATTGAAAATCTGCACATCCAGAGTAATTTGCACTTTTGTGCCCTGGGATATTTACAACCCCGGCACATGTGACTGTGGCAGCGCTTCTATCATTGCAATCAGTACCTGCAAGGGGAAGTGATAATCTCTCCTCCCTTTCCTATTTCAGATCTCACCAGCCATGCCACCTCTCTGTGTTCCTCCAGACCTACCTAAATTTTGTGATTAGTCCAGTTTATTTTTTAATCTCTTCCTCCATCCTCCCTGTCTACAGCCACTCCTTCCCTCCCCTCGCTGCTCACTGCGCATGCACATGCTTTGTTGATGAAATGTTCCAATCAAATGCACTTGATTGAACCATGGAATAGTAGGGAGTGACGCGTGTAACGGATCGCCTGGCACCCCGACTGGGTACCTCCGTTAAAGGATGCTCCTAGCGTTTCCTGAGGACTCCAAGCACCCTGGCAGACACCACAATCACCGAATCTGAGAAGCATACGAATCCTCTCAAGCCTCTGAATGCTGTAGACAGTTGAATAGGAACCATATGAATAGGTTTGCACTCCTAGCAGTCAAACTGGAACAGCATGCAATAAATCCTCCCCCAATAATGAGACGACACTTCACTTTGAGGGTTAAACAGGAACTCAGGTGCTGGCACACCCAGCCTGGTTTTTATTGCAGTTGTTACAAATACAGGTCCGCCCACAGGGAGGTATAAAACAACCACTCACACATCAGTTACATCCCACATATTCCCTCCCCTTATCCTGAGAGGAAACTCAATTATACATACAGTTAAAACATACTTTCTACCCAACTTTCCTAACTCTAAAATCATACATCACATTCACATTAAAAATACATATCCACAATCAATCCATTCAGGGGAACAACATATTAAAAAATGGCATGAATCAGACCAGGGGTTCAAAAGTTAGTAAAGTATCTTTTAAAACCCCTGCCAGCATGGCTTTCCGGCTCAGACCGGTTTTACAGAGCCTTCTCTCCTGGAGAAGTAATCCAATTACCTCCCAGGACAGAGACAGACTCCATTGAGCACATGGGGACACAAAGACAGTAAAACACTTTAAAATACATAAAATCACCTTTTACACATAACACACAGACATTTCACATATCCCCAGATCTGAGCGCACAAAACTACCGAATAGCGCGCAGATCCTATTGACACAGTTCAATTGCCATGGAGCCGAAGTCTTTAACTACACGAATGGGCTCCATGGCATAGCTATCTGGGTTAACACATTCACATAAAGTCTGGTCCATAGTCCAAAGGCAAGAGGCGGGCAAGCATCCCCCTCCAAGGACACGTGCGAGGTCGGTTTCGCCACACTTCTCCCCTTTACCCCCCACACTAACAGGGTATCTAAACTCCTGCCGGTCAGTGCCCTGGTTAGTCCAGCAACCCACCCACGAAGCACAAACAGCAGTACCTCCCACCCACAATAAATGTTTACTCCACCTGGATAAAGTAGCAGCTTGTCCAGGTCCAGGTTCCTCACCACGGCTGTGCGGGGAGCTGGTAGACTGCCTTGGTGGGTTGCTGAGTGGGCAGAGACCAACGGTACTCTGCCCTGGTGCCAGCGCTACCATTGAAGTAGCCTGATTGGAGCCTGGTTGTGGGAGGGGGAGACCGACCGTCTCCCCTCTGGGTACACAGCTCTGGGACTGGGGGACAGGACCGACCATCCCTACCCCTTGTGCTGCAAGTGCAGAGACTACGGTCCCATCTGCACTGTTTGGGGGTGTAACATCTCCCCTTGGTGGGTTAGGCTGCCGCTGGAGAGAGGGTGTAACAAGCTCCTCTCTCTGAACTGTAACCTGCCGCTGGGGAGAGGGGGTAGCAGGCTCATCTCCCTGACACTCTCTCTGCTGGTGGAGAGGGGGACCAGCTGTCTCCCCTTTTAATATTTTGTCCTGCTGCTGGGGTGCGAGACTGACGGTCTCTGCTCCCTGCAGGACACTCTGCCGCTGGGGAGGAAGGATGGCACCTTCTGCTCCCTGGGGTACACACTGCCGCTGGGGAGGAAGGACGGCACCTTCTGCTCCCTGGGGTACACACTGCCGCTGGGAAGGAAGGAAGGCACCTTCTGCTCCCTGGGGTACACACTGCCGCTGGGGAGGAAGGACGGCACCTTCTGCTCCCTGGGGTACACACTGCCGCTGGGGAGGAAGGACGGCACCTTCTGCTCCCTGGGGTACACACTGCCGCTGGGGAGGAAGGACGGCACCTTCTGCTCCCTGGGGTACACACTGCTGCTGGGGAGGAAGGACGGCACCTTCAGCTCCCTGGGGTACACACTGCCACTGGGGAGGAAGGACAACACCTTCAGCTCCCTGGGATACACACTGCCGCTGGGGAGGAAGGACGGCACCTTCTGCTCCCTGGGGTACACACTGCCACTGGGGAGGGAGGACGGCACCTTCTGCTCCCTGTAACACACACTGCCGCTGGGGATCTGGGCCGACAGCCCAGCATCCCTGTAGGGCCGGTAGAGAGATCTCGATCCCATCTCCACCTGCCATCTGTGGGTCTCTCAAGGACCAGTCTATGAGGTCCCCTACTTCTGCAACTGGTAGTGAAGCAGGGGGTACCTCTGCTGCGTTTTCCCAGCTGTAGGCTGGCAGGTCTGGGTCTGCCACCCAGTTTTCCCATTCTGCGTCCATGCTCTGTGGCTGACATGAGTTTAGTAGTTCCACATAGTCCATCTCCAGCTCTCGTTCCATGGCAGCGAAACGGCGGAGGTCTTCTCGGAGTCCCATAGATCTCGGGCCCTGTAACATCTCACCTCGGTAATGAAAGATAGCCCAGTTCCGTGACTCTGCTGGACTTCCGAAGTCGACGTCTTCCGCTAAGGCTTTCCACAATAGGCCAGGGCTAGTGTAGTTCTCTCCCTCCGGTTGGATGCCCTCTGCCCTCCACATCTCTGGCTGGACGGTGCACCACCACAGTGCCCGGTATGAGGCGTCCAGGCTCAGTTCCCTTTCCACGAGGTACTCGAGTTGTCTTACCCGCTGCCCTCCGGGTTGGTCTCCCAGAAGCGGCATCCGCCAGGCCATTTGTTCCTCCAACTGGTATGCGACACCAGGAAGGCGCTGCTGCCGTTGATACTGGACTTCCTCCAGGGCATCGGACCATAATTCTTTCCGGGCATTATCTCTCCATTCCAATTCACTCTCTTCCTCAGGTGTGTGTGCTGCCCAGGGGTCCACGAACCCCATTTTCCCAAATCTTTCTGTAGATAAGGACGCTGTATGAACACTAGCGTTGCCCTCAATTTGTAAATCCAAACTTTACCAGTGTCTCCGAACTGCTTCTCCTCGCACTAGGACGCCACCCCACCGCTTGCCACCAATGTAACGGATCGCCTGGCACCCCGACTGGGTACCTCCGTTAAAGGATGCTCCTAGCGTTTCCTGAGGACTCCAAGCATTCTGGCAGACACCACAATCACCAAATCTGAGAAGCATATGAATCCTCTCAAGCCTCTGAATGCTGTAGACAGTTGAATAGGAACCATACGAATAGGTTTGCACTCCTAGCAGTCAAACTGGAACAGCATGCAATAAATCCTCCCCCAATAATGAGACGACACTTCACTTTGAGGGTTAAACAGGAACTCAGGTGCTGGCACACCCAGCCTGGTTTTTATTGCAGTTGTTTCAAATACAGGTCCGCCCACAGGGAGGTATAAAACAACCACTCACACATCAGTTACATCCCACATATTCCCTCCCCTTATCCTGAGAGGAAACTCAATTATACATACAGTTAAAACATACTTTCTACCCAACTTTCCTAACTCTAAAACCATACATCACATTCACATAAAAATACATATCCACAATCAATCCATTCAGGGGAACAACATATTAAAAAATGGCATGAATCAGACCAGGGGTTCAAAAGTTAGTAAAGTATCTTTTAAAACCCCTGCCAGCATGGCTTTCCGGCTCAGACCGGTTTTACAGAGCCTTCTCTCCTGGAGAAGTAATCCAATTACCTCCCAGGACAGAGACAGACTCCATTGAGCACATGGGGACACAAAGACAGTCAAAACACTTTAAAATACATAAAGTCATCTTTTACACATAACACACAGACATTTCACATATCCCCAGATAGCTGGGATCTGAGCGCACAAAACTACCGAATAGCGCGCAGATCCTATTGACACAGTTCAATTGCCATGGAGCCGAAGTCTTTAACTACACGAATGGGCTCCATGGCATAGCTATGTGGGTTAACACATTCACATAAAGTCTGGTCCATAGTCCAAAGGCAAGAGGCGGGCAAGCAGCCCCCTCCAAGGACACGTGGCGAGGTCGGTTTCGCCACAACGCGGCCAAATGTTGAACTGTATTGCAGGTAAGTTACATTTTTACTTCACAGAATTCCAGACAGTAATGGAGGATCGACCTATTAACTAGCGCGCAATAGGGCAATATAAAAAAAACGTGAAATAAAAAAAAGGGTTGAAGTAATCCTTCAAGGTGCCCCTTCACGGCCATTTGTAGCTCCGCCTCCAAGGGTCATGCGAACATGCATGTGACGTCACAACGCTGCCCAAACATTCTGGGGTCAGAGAGGCCAAGCTCTGACCAATCATAGCACAAGGAGGGGTATTTAAACCCCTGAACTTCCCTAGCCCATCTCCCTGTCATGGTTTCAGTTCCTGGTTCCAGAGAGTGCGTTTTCCTTGTTCTTGTTATTTGATAAGGTTGTTAAGGTTTTCAGACAAGTGTACTAACTAATATTTAGTGTACTAACTAATATTAGTATTGCATTCTACGAAGAAGTAAGTAGAAATATAGATCAGTGTGTTGCAGTGGATGTGATCTACTTGGATTTTGCCAAGGCATTTGATACGGTTCCTCACAATAGGTTAGTCTTCAAACTAAAAGAAATTGGTCTAGATGAATATTCTTGTTCTTGGGTAGAACATTGGCTTAAGGATAGAGTACAGCGAGTTGTCATAAATGGTAAATTTTCAAGCTGGACAAAAGTGGTAAGTGGTGTCCCTCAGGGTTCTGTTTTGGGACCGCTTCTATTTAACATATTTATAAATGATCTTGAAATGGGCATTGAAAGCCATGTATCAGTGTTTGCAGATGACACAAAACTTTGTAAAGTAATAAAATGTGAGCAGGATATTGCCTTGCTTCAGAGGGATTTGGATAGATTGGGGGACTGGGCACTAAAATGGCAGATGAAATTTAACATAGAAAAATGCAAAGTTATGCACTTCGGGGTTAAGAATGCACAAGCAATTTACACCCTAAATGGTAGTGAACTAGGGATAACCACACACGAGAAGGATTTGGGAATTGTTATAGACAAAAAATTAGGTAGCAATATGCAATGTCAATCTGCCGTTGCTAAGGCCAGTAAGGTTTTGTCATGTATAAATAGGGGCATAAATTCTTGAGATGAAAATATAATTTTGCCTCTTTATAAATCGCTGGTAAGACCACACCTTGAATATGCTGTGCAATTTTGGGAACCTGTTCTAAAGAAGGATATCATGGCACTAGAAAAAGTGCAGAGACGAGCTACAAAATTGATAAAAGGAATGGAGCATTTTAGTTAAGAAAGGTTAAAAAATGTAAATCTCTTCAGTTTGGAAAAACGGCGCCTTAGAGGGGATATGATAACATTATACAAATATATTCGGGGCCAGTACAAACCATTATCTGGAAATCTATTCATAAACAGGGCTATACATAGGACACAAGGTCACACATTTAGGCTTGAAGAAAGGAGATTTCATCTAAGGCAAAGAAAAGGTTTTTTTACAGTAAGAGCAATAAGGATATGGAATTCATTGCCGGAAGAGGTGGTTTTGTCAGAGTCTATACAGATGTTTAAGTTGCAATTGGATAAATACTTGCAAAAACATAACATACAGGGATACAATTTCTAATTAGTGGGGTAATAGCTGCTTGATCCAAGGAGACATCTGACTGCTATTTTGGGGTCAAGAAGGAATTTTTTCCTAGTTTGTTGCAAAATTGGAAGCGCTTCAGACTGGGTTTTTTGCCTTCTTTTGGATCAACAGCAAAAACATATGTGAGGAAGGCTGAACTTGATGGACGCAAGTCTCTTTTCAGCTATGTAACTATGTAACTATGTAAATAAGGGAGGTTAAATCCTCCCTTCTATCCCTACCCGCCGGTCCACGAGTAGGGGTATGTCTACTGAACAGTGAGCAGCCAGTGACTTGTGAATGTGCAGCTATTGCTGCTGTGTTGCTAATCCATTAAAGGGGGACCTGGCACAGGTTCCCCATACCCTCATGGTGGGGCACCTAATAAGATAATTAGCGGGGTGGGGGGAGGAAGCAGTGTCTACTAAATAATCAGGGTGCTCCAAGGGGCTACTAAATTAAATGAAAGGGGGGACATAGTGTACCTCACGCCAACACCCATTGGTGGTAGGTGGGGACCCCAAATATAAAGGAAGGTGGACCCAATGTCCTCACTAATAAGGCAGGTGGACATATTGCCCACCCCCATACAAAATATGCTTTTTTTTTTACTAGGGATCCCCAAGCCCCTACTCAACCCCCATAAAAAACCCTATTTACCACCGTCGCCCTCATTCTAGTGAGGGGGGATCAATAAACTAAATATCTGTGAAATAAAAAATAAATACTTACCATTAGATGTCTTCTTTTTACCATCTATTCTTCAGCCCCAAAAAAGGCCAAGTAAAAATACATAAAGTTGCGTCCCAACTATTAAAATAAAAATTAAAAAATTAAAAAGGACCCGATCCCAAAGAAAAAAAAAATACAAGATGAAAAAAATATCCTGATAAAAAAAAATCCATCTTCATCCTGAGGGATCATCATTGAGCTTACTCCGTTTTCCCACTGAGTGCAAATTATGCTCTCCGATTGGTTAGCTTAAATCTTGAGACTTACCAGCCACAGCATTCTAGCTATTTGTGTATAATTCCCTTTATTCAGTAACATTCTAGACTTAACCTTACTTGACCTTCAAAAAGAACAATCATGATGTACAGTAGCCCCTACTTTACTTAATAACCACAAATTACGCATAATTAATTAAGCATATGTATCATAACGTATTCAAATTAAAAAATTGTAGAACTTTAAAGAAAAATATGGCAACTCCGTTTTAAAATTTCAATAAAAAACAGTGGAGCGCTATATACTTTTAAAGTTCAACAAGTGTACAGATCTGTGTTAAGTGCAATATTTTAACGAGTTACTTAACTGGCTTTGATGAAAATTTGTGGTAAACCAGCAAGTATACCTTAAACAGAAAAATAGTAGTCAATAGTGTAAAACCTTACTATATATTTTAAGGTGCAAAATCTTATAAGGAACACTAGGTAGTCCACCTAGGTGGATTAGCTCTGGATCATGAGAGTGTTCCATATAAGATGTTGCACCTTAAAATATATAATAAGGTTTTCATTTCACTTTTTGTGTGTTTTTGGAGGTTTGCACATTCAGTGTGGTAGCAGCTACTAATTGAAGAATATTTGATTGATTAATAATAAGAGTTTTTAACACACAACACTTTTTTTGTACCATATTCAAATTTGGAGTCACCAAACCTGTACAGCTTGATCCCAAACCTGTACAGCTTGATCTTAAATCTGCCCCAGACTGTGTCAATCTTTGCCAACTTATTCAGATCTGTCTTGCATCTCTGCTTCTCTTCACACCTTTTAAAAAAAAAAAAAAGATTATATTAATAGCACAGTTAACCCAAGAAAGAACATGCAATTGTTCAGAGAACACCTTTTCCAAGGGTGTGCATGCAGTGATAATTTGAAGATGGCTTTCACACTAAACTTAAAAGGAAGAAGATAGAATTAATGATGTACTTGACTAATTCTTTTCTTCTCTCTCATTACATCTACCAGAGGGAAGAGCATCCAATTGGAAAGCAGTTTGCCGAACAAGCAGCTTTTATTTCCTTACTTTCTCTTCAAAAGCTAACATAGGGTTTTCATTAGCTGGCAATCACATCAAAGAGAAGACTAACAAATTTATAGAATCTGTTATGGGAAGAATTTATATTCACAAACAAATCTTATTTAATTAACTGATAACTGCAAAAACAGTTTAACACAAGTGGGCAAAACAAATCTGATTTATGCATTGTGCAAATCCTTTCCTGATTGCAGCCGTTAATCCAATATGAAATACTCAATGATCATGTCAGATGCTGGAAACTAAAATAATACAATAATTACCGGTACATTCATTTTAAAACAGTGCGAAACAGGCTTAATGATGACCCCCTCATAAGTTCTGATTATGAACCAAAACTGCAATTTTAAGTGTTTGTGTGCGCACATATACAGTAACTGGATGTACTTGTACTGGAGTTCACGGATTAAGCAATCATGAAGCTGGTCATAAAGAGCTTGTCATCAAAATAAAAGGAAAAAAATAAAAAACCTGGGAAGTAAATCAGAATGTGAAATGATAAGTGTTGAAGCATGCAAATGTAATTTGTATGAGTAATTGTAAGAAATTCTATAATTCTCAATTTCTTTTCACATTTCCCAAAAAATAGAACATTGCAGAAAGGTATATTAGTGGGATTAAAGGGATTAACTTTTCTGGTTTCGTAGTTGTACATAATTTGCTGTTGTTGTAGTTTCCTTTTTCTTTAGTGTCCACAGTTATCGGAGTTTCTGGCAAACATAAGGATGATGTGATATGACACTGGCTGCCTGCAAGGCGAGACATTCTATGCAGATGAATTATCGTGTATGCAGAGCAATATTTCACACTGAAAGGGACACTGTAGGCACTGTGCCTGCTTCATCTAATTAAACTGGTTATAGTGTCTGGAGTCCCCTGGTACCATCATTCCAGTCAGCATTAAACTGTTTTTAATGTTTTTATGTTTTAATGCAAAACAAGAGTCCCCGGCAGTCCATCCCCTCTGTGCTGATTTGGCTAATGAGGAAGTATTAACCTAAGCAACAATGGACAGCTGTGATTGGTTATGAGTGTCAACTGACTGCTTTTAGCCTATCAGAGCTCCAACCTACGGTATGAATGGATTAGACAACAATGAAGTGTGTAATCTCTGCTTTAGCTACACCTCCAGAAGGGGCCTGAATGTGGGTGGCCAGAGACCTTATTTAGTATTAAACTGCTTGAACATGGTTTAACACTGAATGGAGGGACAGTGTCATTGCATTCCAGGCACTATAATCAATACAAAGAGATTAAATAGTTATAGTGAACACAGAAGCTACATTATCCCATTAATGTGAGTTATTTTGTTTTGTAAACTGTTTTTGTTTTGTAAACTAAAGTTTTGCAAAATGCCAAGATTGATGTCATTGTCATTTACTGGTAGACAGTGGTATAGCAGTTCTCCCAAATGTCTTGATTTAGATAGGACCATGCAGATTTTGCCTGTGGTCCTGTAATTTCGAGCAGTGTTAGGATCATGCATAGAGTGTTTCAGCAGCCCTCTCTGCATAGTCTGGCCTGAGTGGGGCCGGACTAGTTGAATGTCAATCAACCAGGCTGCCATGTCCCTTCTCTGGGTATCTACATTCCCTTCCATGCAAGACTACCTATTTTGTATCACCAGTGATGCAAATTGCATTACTGTCATACCCCTCTAGACTGGCCGCCCCCTGTCCCACTTTTATACCTCCCAAAGTTGGGAGGTATGGTTTGTGTGTCAGTGAGGACCTACGCCTGAGTAGCCATGTGATGTAAGGAAATAAGCTGACATATGAAATGAAGCTACTGAAATGCTCAGTTTAAAAATGTGAGGAGTAAATCAAATTCCCAATTTTATTTCCATTTCAATAAAATATATATGTTTTTTTTCTCTGCCCTTACACAAATTGTGGACTTTATGTACATTGTATTGTTTTTCTGCCAATAGACCTTTGGTGATTTGGAGATACATATTTTTTTACTTTTATTAGTTATTGTTATTATTATTTTTTTTTTTTTATAAAGTGTCATTTGTTTCTTACTAAATGCATCACTGTACCCCCTTTACCATATAATATCTGAAATAGTCAACACAAAATATTTGATCTTTCTCATAAGGTATGCAGGAATAGCTTCCCATCTTTGTATAATAGGTGCACTTTAAGTTTAGTGCAGTGCTGGTAAATGCTTAGATGACAGGGACGATTTATGATTGCAAGCTTCTCAGACCACAGACCATATCTATCACACATCAATGTTTATTAAGGTTTGATAAAATGGAATGCTTGGCAGTATTGGCCTTAGCAACGGCAAGTTGCTTTAGCATCCCAAATTACAATTTAATAGACATAAAGGTACTGTATTCTGGTTTAATTTTAAACCACAGAGGATACGTTGTCAGATATTGTTATCTTCTTTTTTATGTCTCTCTTACCAGCTGTATTACCGAACATTTTGCATCTCAATCTAATAAATAAATCTTTGTGATAATTTCTAATATGAGTATGTCTTTCCTGAGCTTGGTTACTTGAATCCTTTGTTAGATTGAGAGTGTGTGGTCCTGAAAGGGTTAAAATTATCCCGCAATAATTTCCAAAGGCCTTATTTTTTTGCCCTGTCTTCATCATTATTTCTGTGTCTTACAGAATGCAGAAGGGAAACACAAATTTCGGAGTTTTTAAAAGCAAGTGTCTATCTAACGAAACATATTCATACACCAAAAACAATTTTCTACATAATTTAAGGCTATCGCTTTGGATGAAGTCTCGCCAAGCTGTTTATTTTTTGCATTTCTGATCCTGGTGGCCTCCTAGCCTATTGAAAGTATCTGAAAATAAATAAACTATATATTTTTTTGTTTTTGTTTTGTTTTTTTTAAAGAAAAAAGCAGAACGATAAGACAGACACTAAACGAGGGGACCTAACACAGCCCAACAGAGCAGAAGAAAAGTCCTAGATGATGTGGAAATAATACCCTAATCTGTAGAGCAGGGATTTGTGTAACCCAATGTACATTATTCAGTTCTAGACTGGTTATGGATTGCTAGAGAACAGAAAATCGAGTCACTGTTGCATGTTTATGTCTGTACAACCGAGAAGTACTGTATTTCATACACTAAATGGCATTAATAAATAATGTGTGTAGAATTCGTATGGAAACATTAAAAGGGATTGCAGAAAACACACAAAAGGGACAAATGCAACATTTCCATTTCCTATCTGCCAAGCAGATTTGATCTTTGGTTGTCTATTACATCCAAGACATTTACGTTTATTTCAAGCAGGCTGTAATTTGTTTTTAACATTTGCTACTACCATCTCTACAGAGAAGCATTTCTATGAATCTACCTGCATTTCTTAGTCTGATATCTTGTTCTTTAAATTACCACCTCTTAAATCGTGCCCCCCATTTTTTTTTGTAGATCCAATTAAGCGTTCTAGACTGTGAAGTTCTAGACTAATATGCTATCGCGCATCTCTTCCTTGAATCAAGCAATCCATTTGATACATTGTTCAGCTAGTTGATTATTCCTGAAAACCATTGAAGACAGCACATCCCTTCTCCAAAATAC
This sequence comes from Pelobates fuscus, assembly GCF_036172605.1. NCBI lineage: Eukaryota > Metazoa > Chordata > Amphibia > Anura > Pelobatidae > Pelobates > Pelobates fuscus. Next base: position 244,832,544 of record NC_086317.1, read on the forward strand.
TCAGATTTAAAAATAGACTGTACGGCAGAGGGAGAATTTTTCTGGATTTAATCATAGAAATGCTTTTTGTAAAACTGTCATGGCTGTGAACATTGCCTAATTGACTCCCATATGAATTTTTAGTCACATGGATGAGGATGTGGATGGAAAAAAGTTTATTGGATTGTTTGGCTAATAATTGAAAGCTTGATAATGTTAACCCTTTCAGTGCTCAACACTGCATACACATCATTGCCTTATGGATCGTAGGTTTTCTGCTTCACTGAAAGATGAAGTTTGGCATTTTTTTCCCCTGCATTGAAATCTGCTTCACAGCTCAGCATCTCTTCACACCTTATTTAATAATAATTCTATAGCATGTGTAGGTAACCCCTGGAAAGAGCGACAGAGCACTTCAACAATTTTTCTGTGGGTGTAAAAGCAATGATAATATAAAGATTTCTGCTCATTATAAAAGGTGAGTTGTAGTGAGCTGACAACTAGTTTGCGAACATATGGTCCAAATAGATGAGCTGGATGCAATCTCCAACTCAGAGTTGTAAATTTATTTTCCAACTCAGCTATATTGATCTTAAAGGAACCGTTAGGAATACAAACCTATAGAACTAATGCTACAGTGACCCTTTCTCTAGTTATATACAGCCTCCCCCCCACCTTTTTTCCAATAAAATAAAGGTTTTACTTACAGTTTCCAGCACTGACACACCCTTGGCACTGCTTCCCACCACTTTGTTGTAGAATAATGGATTCCTCTGACAGTGGTCCAATCCAATAATCTTCATAGAGGAGCATTAGGGACAAGTGATGTGCATGAGTGGAAAGTGCCACAGTATTGAATGAATAATTTCCTATGAGATCTAGTTGGTTAGTGCAGCGGAAGCACATATAGTGGCTGTTAGTAGAACATGTTTAACCATTTATGGTAAATATTGCCCTTTTCTGAGAAACGCCAAAGTTTTAACCCCTTAAGAACACATGGCATGTGTGACATGTCATGATTCCCTTTTATTCCAGAAGTTTGGTCCTTAAGGGGTTAAACTTGAACAGGACCACTGCACCAAGACCATTTCATTCAGATGAATTGGTCTAGGTGACTTTAGTGGTAATTTAACTTTTCAAACACACAATTTTTAGCCCAGAGCTCAAACTCCTACTACTCCTGGGTGGCAGCAACGGTTCCAGTATACATCAGCACAAAATAAAAATAAAAAAAAGTATACCTGCATATTATTCCAAATCTGTGTGCATATATAAATAACTGGAGTGTTTTTGTATCACTCCAATGGTCATTAAAGTGTAAGTTCAACTCGCCTTGATGTAGTGGATGAACTTACACTTTAATGGCCATTGGAGTGATACAAAAAAACTCCAGTTATTTAAGTGTGCACACAGATTTGGAATTGTGTGTATGTAACCTTTGTTTTGGACTTTTACTTTTCAAGTTGGAAAAAATCCTGGAAGTCAATTATCAGTTGACCAAGGATCTCTGTTTAGTGACTATTGATGGTTTTGGGTTTCTGTAGTCCATTTCTTAAAAATATAAAAAAATAACTTGCAAGATTATGGCCAAAGTGAGAGAATAAGAGATAGAATGGTAGATGGCTAGTGAATTGTGGCAAAAACAGGGCAAGAAACATGAGGATGAAAGGAGTGGGAAAGTGACATGGAGAGGTTGGCAAATGACATGAGAATAGGAGTGGGTAAGTGACAAAGCAATTGGGTTAATAAAGTAAAAATGGGGATGTGACGGAAGGATGGGAGTGGGCATTTGACAGTAGAATCAAGGTGAGTGAAAACCCTACATTCCAGACACTGCTGAATAAAACCAGGCAAACCTTGCTATCAATCAGTGAAGAGAAATAAACAGAAAATTCTCAGATTTCACTATTAACACGATTATATTAATGACATGGAGGCAAGTATTATGCTTAACTCTTTCTTTTTTTCCCTCAACAGCAAAATTGTAGAGAAATTGTATGAACAATATATACAAAAAAACTGCATAGAAACAATGCAACCAATCACAATGTAGACAATGTCCATAAAATGTGTGACTCTAATAAACTTCTCCTTTTTCTTGTGAACACCGAAGACCAGATAAAGGAAAACTGGAATAAATTAATCATCCAAAAAAACTTGAGCCATGACGATAATGTCAGGCTAAAAAAGAGAGAAAATGAATATGGTAATATCCTTGTTTCATAAAAATAACAACACTAGTGATGTCCCGAACGGTTTGCTGGCGAATAGTTCCTGGCGAACAAAGCATGTTCGCGTTCGCCACGGATGGCGAACATATGCGATGTTCGGTCTGCCCCCTATTCGTCATCATTGAGTAAACTTTGACCCTGTACCTCACAGTCAGCAGAAACATTCCAGCCAATCAGCAGCAGACCCTCTCTCCCAGACAGCATACAATTTAGATTAATTCTGAAGCTGCATTCATTTTTTATTATTTTTTTTTGTGTGTGTTTGTGTTTATTATACATTATCCTCCATAGCCAGTAACCTGTGTTTATTATACATTATCCCCCATAGCCAGTAACCTGTGTTTATTATACATTATCCCTCCCATAGCCAGTAACCTGTTTTTATTATACATTATCCCCCCATAGCCAGTAACCTGTGTTTATTATACATTATCATCCCATAGCCAGTAACCTGTGTTAATTATACATTACCCCCCCATAGCCAGTAACCTGTGCTTATAATACATTATCTCCCCCATAGCCAGAAACTTGTGTTTATTATACATTATCCTCCCATAGCCAGTAACCTGTGTTTATTATACATTATCCCCTCACAACAGTAACCTGTGTTTATTATACATTATCCCCCCCACAACCAGTAACCTGTGTTTATTATACATTATCCCCCCACAACCAGTAATCTGTGTTTATTATATATTATCCCCCCATAGCCAGTAACCTGTGTTTAGTATACATTATCCCCCATAGCCAGTAACCTGTGTTTATTATACATTATCCTCCCATAGCCAGTAACCTGTGTTTATTATACATTAGCCCCCCCCCCATAGCCAGTAACCTGTGTTTATTATACATTATCCCCCATAGTCATTTATCGTTGGACCTAGGCAGCATGGTGTCTTAGGCCGGCCCAGAGAGTGAGTGAGTGAGTGAATAATATAATATATATGTTCAGAAACATATTAGTAATATATGTAAATCGGGTTCATGCAAAGAGGGTGAAAAGTTATTAAAGAAAAACACACTTATTGCATCAAATTTACAAAGCCAAACTTTTAAAAGCTTTCCTCATTTCTTTCTCGGGATAAGGAATATATCGGTTGCAGACTGAGGATTTCCATCTGCCCAATCTTTTAACCCCTTAAGGACACATGACATGTCTGACATGTCATGATTCCCTTTTATTCCCAAAGTTTGGTCCTTAAGGGGTTAATAATATGCACTGGAGTGTCAGTGTTGAAGGAGACCGAAGCTGCCCCTATTCTAAATGAAAGACCCGAGACATGGATACAACCCAATCTTAGGAGTAGTGTTCTGATGTAGAAGATGAATTTAGCCGTATTAAGAGGGATTCAGTGAGAGTAGTGGTGAAATGTGTGTGGCATGACTGAGTGTAGGTAAGTAAGAGTCAAGCATTTTAACTGGGCACTAGTTCTAGGTGGGATAAAGTGGTATAGCGGATGGATGAGTAGTTTGGTTCGTTTTAGAGGTTTGTAGAGAAAGTATATAGTGATCATGATTTTTAGCGATATCCAATATTTTTAAGGTGGTCCCAGTGCCACCACTCATATCTGGTGTCACAATAGCTTGCATTTAGAAAAAAACAAAAATTTTTTGACTGTAATATAATAACAGTCAGTTTCCTTCACACGTGTACGTTTCAGGGCCTGCCAGGGCACAGTGTCACACCTTTGCAACTCATATCTGGTGTAACAGTAGTGTACATTTAAAAAAAAAATACAGGAGGGGGCGGGGCCTGACCTGCAAGGAGAACAGACGCATGGTGGAGGAGCTCCCGCCACACAAACTGTTTTCTGGGATAAACTCACAATTTCCAAGCCTGAGATGATACTGGGGCACGCTACCCATGTCGGGGGCGCCCTGGCAAAGCACCTGATACTGGACTTGAGTGTATCCCGCAATCGAGAAGCCAAGGCGGCAGACTGTGGCCTGCGGTGGACGGAGCTGGGGGGAGACGGCCGCTCTCCTCGCCCCTACGCCGGAGGTACCAAGCCACTGGGCACCCGTTCCCCCCCCTCAGGACCGGTGGGGGTGATCCCGGTCCAATCCCCCCAGGCAGCGGGGCTATTTCATGAGCTGACAGGGGAACCTCTCAGGCAGCCTCTCACTACACGAACCTACAAAATGGCGGACGCCACATTTACCCACAACAGCCACGCAGAAAGGCAAAATATACAGACCAAGCTGGATGCCCTTTTCAAAGCCTTCTGGGCGACACTGGTGAGCAGAGGCCGACAGGCCGCAGAAACAGGGCACTCACCCAACAGAGCACCCGCTCATACCCGCCAGAACTGCACGGGTCCCCGCCCGACGAGACCTACAAGATGGCGCCAAAGAAGGAGACCCTTCCCGCCTGCACATAAACGAGCGAGACTGCACCGAAGTAGCTCACAAGTTCCCCACAGACCCGGCATGAAACCGAGACCCACGACACAACCAGCAACTGGCAAGCTTCCCACACGGCGCGGAACCCGCCCGAAACCATGGAAGACCCCAGGGTACAAGAGGGAAACACCACTTACCTGCGTCACCGAAACAGACCTCCATTGTGACGGGCGGACGAGCCAGCCGCTGGAACCAGCGACGCTGCACCTTGCTGTTACCCAGCAGGACTCTCACGTGCCCCCAACATCTTTCCCTGTGCTGGGTATAGGCTAGCAGTGGACTCACATGACGGGAACTACAGAGGTACACACCTAACGCCTCTTCTACAACAGACGCTAGACATGCCACACTGCAGACTCCTAAACAGGACTCCTTAACAACGCAGAATTTTACAAATTCACTGTTTGACCACTCTTATTTCGCTAACACTCTCACAATATGCCTTCCATACTTGTATATTGCTGTACTGCACACAACAATCACACTCTCAAGTAGCCTGTCATTTAATCACTTATAGAGGCTGAGCCCGACTGCCTGGTACTCATGTGAAACTCTCCATCTTTACACGCGCAACTTACATGCATGCATCACACCTACGCCTTCACATAGAAGCGCACGTTTAACGGCAAAGCTTACACTCACTGTTCCAGCCATTCTTTATGAATGTATTACACAAATGCCGACATCACTTTACTAGCAACGAATTTACGTATGCATACAACCTGTCTTATAACAAAAATGTGCAAATGTATATCGTCACGACTTTGTCTACATTATCCCGCTTGTGTCTGCTGACGTAGCACCACAGGCCTGTTTGTAAACGTTATTGCACCAAAAATAAAGAATTTAAAAAAAATAAAAAATACAGGGGGCTTGTTGTCACCTTTCTTGGTGTTGTACGTGGCTTGGTGGAGGAAGAGACCTTCAATGACATCAGTGAGGACAAGGAACGGGACATGGCTAGCTTGGTATCCAACCTTGTGCAAATGGGGAGTTTGCGGTTGTGCAAATGGACTGTTTGCGGTTGTTTGCGGTGCGTTAAACGGGGAGTTTGGTCTGTCACTGTGAAGCGGACGTAACCCTTACACTACCTGATCAATACAACATCATACCTGATGTTTTAAAGCACGTTATTCCAAACAATTTAGGAATGTTAGGTGATTTTTGCCCTTTATTTTTCCATGGGATTTTTGCCATGGATCCCCCTCCGGCATGCCACAGTCCAGGTTTTAGTCCCCTTGAAACAGCTTTTCCATCACTATTGTGGCCAGAAAGAGTCCCTGTGGGTTTTAAAATTCGCCTGCCTATTGAAGTCTATGGCGGTTCGCCGGGTTCGACCATTCGCGAACATTTGCGGAAGTTCGCGTTTGATGTTCGCGAACGGAAAATTTTATGTTCGCGACATCACTAAAAAACACCATCATAACAAGCAACAGAATGTAATAATTTGAACAAATGAAATACACCATGTCAACACATAATCCCTGCAGCATATCCCCCACTTACCGTAAGAATATAAAACTAAATACAAAGGTTTATTAATACTACCAGTGAGGGATTTTTAAACTAAAACCTGAAAAAATATATATTTTAAAATAATTTCTTTATCTTTTTTGGCTTTTAGTCTAGAAATCCTCCACTGCAAAAAATTAATGCGGCACTGTTGTCCCTAACTTACCTTTCCTTAATCGATTCCTCTTCTCTCCCTCTGACAGGTTCGGTTCTTCATTTCTTCCTGTCTGCTCTAGTTTTCTTTAAAATATAAGACAACTTTGTCTCATGGAGATTTCCTACGCTTGACCAGTAGTGATGTCCCGAACAGTTCGCTGGGAACCATTCGCTGGCGAACATAGCGTGTTCGTGGTCGCAAACACGCACAATGTTCGGTCCGCCCCCTATTCGTCATGGAGGTGGGAGGGTTTGCTGCTGATTGGCTGGAATGTGTCTGCTGACTGTGATGTACAGGGTCAAAGTTTACTCAATGATGACGAATAGGGGGCGGACCGGCGAAGGGGGCGGACCGGACCTATGTTCGCCGGCGAACGGTTCCCGGCGAACTGTTCGGGACATCACTATTGACCAGTTTTGACCAGCGGAGGAGCAAAATGTGCTTCATTTCCGGTGATCAAAGCAATTTTCCCACAATTCTCTTTGATCCGTGATCTTGCGATGCTTCCTATCAGTATTCCCGATTGTCCTGTCACTTACAAAGAACGCTGGCGAAACTACAGAAGTTCGTCCTAACAGAATGAGAACAGTTTGTTCATTCATGTTAGGATTCAATTCAGGACTTTCTTCTGATCAGAATTTCATTCTAACGAATGAAACTCTGATCCAATTCATGCCGGGGTAATATAACTCCCTAATTCCCACAGTATCAGGGATCTATCTACTAAAAGGCTGAAAGACCTAAATCGGTCTTTCAGCCAAATTTACTAATAGTAAGTAAAGATTAATTTGTAATTTGACTCATAACAACACTCTGATTGGTTGCTATCAAACAACCAATTAGAGAGTTATGAGTCAAATTACACAGCATGGAAAAATTCCAAAGAACTTTCCCATGCTGTGTAAAATGACACAGAGCAAACTGATTGGTTGGATTAATCTCTCAAGTTATGCTGGTATAATCGCTGTATTAGGGGAATCTCGCTCGGAGCTGATCACTCACACATCCGACTCCTCGAGCGGTCAGGCCACGCCCCTCTTACACGGAGAATTTTAATATATATGCATTTATAGGTATTTAAATTCTACGTGTATACTAATGTAATCTTTTATGTAATTATATGTATTTATCTATACATATATATTTGCGGTTATTTGTATTTTATATATAGATAGATATATATAGAATGTCATTCTAAGTGTATTTTGTTACCGATATATATATATTAATAACAAAATACAGTTAGAATGAAATTACATATGCATATATAATTTATATTAAATTTTGTTTCAATATTTTATTTATTTATTTTATTTATTTATTATTTTAATTATACTATATATTTTTTTTACACTACCTACCAGCAGGGGGACTGCCTAATATTTTCTCTTTGAGAGCGATCACATGGCCCCCGGGGGCCTCATTTGCCAGAGGGGGGCAGCCTGGGCTGTCAGGCAGCCCCCCAGAAGAGAATCGCAGCGGAGGTGAATACAACTCACCTCCTGGGGCTGCAAGCCGTTACGGCGTACCATGCCGTCGCAACGGCTTTAAAGCCCATTTAATGCAGGACGGCATGGTACGTCGTAACGGCGGGAAGAGGTTAAAATTATAGACTGATAATTTCTTTGTCAGTGGAGAAACGTTCAAAATCAGCAGGGGATCAAAGACTGTATTTCCCTAACTGTATATAAGAATAAGGAGGATGAGGTGTCAGAAAGCTTGATTGACTGGGCGAAAGGCCTAAGTGAATCTGACATCAGCATGCCACTATAAAGGACTGAAACACGGAAGTGCACTACAGGCTGGAGATCGGAAGTAAGGAGACGGCGGAGAGGCTGATTTAGTCATTGCACTAAGCCATCAAGCGAGTATTGTTTGCAGAATTTTAAATACATGTGAGCTTGTGGGTTTAAATCTGTTCCGGCCTCACTAACTTGTAACCAGATCTGTGGATATTTTTATTGTTTTAAAAAAGGATCCCTCACTTCATAGTATAATTGTATTTTAAATGTGCAACCCCAACTTTGGGAAACGATTGGTGTATATCTTTTTTTTTTTTTTTAATTCTTTATTTTCTTTGTGCATAGTGGTAACAACCGTTTGCACTGCCACAACAGCTGGTGCAAGCAGATACATAAACATCATAAAACATTAGTATGGCATCAAAGACAGTGCACATTTTTGAATTTTTGAGAGTCAAGACATACGGGTTACAAGCACTATAATTTAGTTTGCGCATGCGAAGTCACATAGATCAGTCTTTAAACTGTTAAACTAATGAGACATACATTTCTATCTTAGCTAGAACATACAACTTTAACTGGTATTGATCTGGCTATTATAACACATCCACTCTGTACGACACGCTGAAAGTGCTAGCGATACTTAAAGGCTATAGGTCGGAGTAGAGTAATCTGTGTTGCCGTGGTGTGTTCAATATAGGTGCTATTCAGTTTAGAGGGAGAGGCTGTGTTACCCAGTTGATGGTGAGTCTTATCTAGGCAGTTATGTTCTTAGATTTTAGGTATAGGGAGGAGGGGAGGAAGGGAGGAAGGGAAGGGGGGGAGGGCTGTCTGTTTGTGGTCTAGTTGGTATGCTAAGGTGCTCGCGAGCGGGCCTGTGAGGTTCTAATGTCTAATATCTACCCCCAGTTCCCTAGAGTAGGTTCAGAGATAGGCTATTTAAAGGCCAAATACAGAGCTGCTATATTCAGGAGATTAATCAGGCAGCCTGTGGGCTTTTCCCAGAAATGGGGGTTAGCAGGCCTATGGGCCGTCGTCTAAGTGCTAGCGAGCCTGTTCGTGAAGCGAACGTCGCTTTCAATAATTTGGCGTATAGCACGCTTGTAACACATCTTAATACGTTGTAACCTTAAAAACAATAATATAGACATCTAGAGAGCAGTCAAATCAAAAGAAAGGAAAAGAAAGGGAAAAAATCTTGAGAAAGTTCTTGAGAAAGTTCTTCCGGGAGGCAGGGGTGGCTCTCAGCTGGTCATATTGCCCCGCTGCCGTAGCTGAGTGGCATACAGTCCCGGTTAATGTGGGTTGTGTGGGATGGGTCTCTCGAGCCCTCTCAAACTCCGGTATCCTCAGAGGGAGCCTGCCTAGGTCTTCGTGGCACAAATGTCTTGGTGCGCTCGGGGTCCCATCTGAGTGGCTGGGTCGGGTGCTCCCGGGGTGTCGGTCCAAGTATGGTCTCTCGGGGTATTCCTAGGACGTGCTGTAAGTCTTTTGCGTTCTGGAGCGAGTGGACCACAAACTTGTCTTCGCCCTTCAGGACAATGAGCGATCTGTCAAGGCGCCATCTATATTTAATGTCCTTTTGCCTGAGGAGGGCAGTAAAGGGTTTCAGCGATCCCCGCCATGCTAGCGTGCCGCCTGTGAGGTCAGCAAAGAAGGTTAGAGAGTGGCCTTCGAAATCGACCTGGGGTCTGTTTTTGAGTGCTGCTTGGAGTGCGGCCTTATCTTTGCGGTGGGTGAAGCGGACTATAAGGTCACGAGTGGCGGTGGTCGGGGCTTTAGCCGGTTTTGGGACCCTGAACACAGACTCGATGGGAATAGCCTTGGCCTGTTTCGGCGTGAGTAGCTCCGTCAGGAGTCTGCGGACATAATGCGGCAGCTCCTCCGCCGGTACATCTTCCGGCAACCCCCGTACCTTTATATTCGTGGCTCTGCGCTCTTCTTCGGCAGCGATGGATCGCCGGTCTTGTTCTCCGGTTTTGCGCTGTAAGGCGGTGATCTCTGCCTGCATAGCAGTGATGTGCGCATCTCGTGCTACAGAGGCATCCTCCAGGGTTCCCAGCCTCCCAGTTATGCCCTGTAGCTCGGTGCGTAGGGCGGCCATATCCGCCTGTAAGGTGGTCTGGAGGCCTGCTAGCAGAGATTTAAGCACGGAGGTGGTCACCGGAGCGTTGTCCGGGTCCAGAGGCTTGGTCACCGGATTAGGTAAGCGTGCAGTAGTCGGCATGTCTTCTTCTAGGTAGAAGTCGTCAGAATAGTCGGAGTATGTGTCCGCGTTGTTGGCCATTTTGGGCCTTGCTGCCTCCCGAGCTTGTCTCCATAGGGCCCCAATGTCTTGGCCCTGTCTCGGTTGGTCAGGCTTCACTTTCTTTGTTTTGCGCCCCATATCGGTTTCGCCCTCTTTTCCCGTATCTTTTGATATTTTGGGGGTGATATAAAGGGCTGGAAACGCCAAATATTCGCTTTTTTCGCAGGAGCTTCAGCTGCATGCGACCTCTCCGCTTCGTGGCTTGGCTCCGCCCCCCGGTGTATATCTTAAGAAGCATCTCAGCATAAAATGTGTTATAATGTAAAGTATTAGTCCACATATAATTGTGTGTAAATACTTGGTGCTGCACAGTGTGACTAGACCAATCTCGCCACATTGCATTGGAGGAGCCTGGTTGCCCGCCTGCTGCCTTTGGACTATGGCCCTGGGAGATTGGCCCCTTTTAAAAAACGTATTCGGCCCTAACAGAGTGCATGTCACTCATTCTGGCCCTTTAAACACAGTGGGGCCATTCGGTACTTGCCCTGTGTGAGCGGTGATACCCCCAGATAGCTATGCCATGGAGCCTATTCATATAATGAAAGACTATGGGAAAGACTTTGGCTCCATGGCAATTAAACTGTATTTGTGTGGTCTGCGTGCCATTCACCTAATAATGTGCACTCAGACCTGAGCTATCTGGGGATATGTTACATGTCTGTGTTTAATGTATAAAAAGTAACTTTATGTATTTTAAAGTGTTTTACTGTCTTTGTGTAACCATGTGCTCAATGGAGTTTGCCTCTATCCCTGGATAATTGGATTACTTCCCCCCATTGTCTACAGGATAGAGGCCTCTGTAAAACCTGTGTGAGCCAGATTTTGCCATGCTGCAAGCCAGGGCCCAAAAGATACTTTTACTAACTTTTGAACCCCTGGTCTGATTCATGCCATTTTTAATATGTTGTTCCCCTGAATGGATTGATTGTGGATATGTATTTTTAGGTGAATGTGATGTATGGTTTTAGAGTTATGAAAGTTGGGTAAAAAGTATGTTTTAACTGTATGTATAATGGGATTATGTGTCACACTAAGGGGAGGGGATGTGTGGGTTGCACCCGTGATACTATTGGTTATTTTATGCCTCCCCCTGGTTGTGGCCTGTATGTGTACACTTGTAATAAAAACCAGGCTGGGTGTGCCAGCACCTCAGACCACTGCTTGAGCCTCAACACGGAGCCTTGTCTCGTTCTTGGGGGGATTCACTGTATGCTGTTGGAGATTGATTGCTAGGAGTGTAAGCTGATGTATGCTTTTCCTATTCGTCTGCTAGCAGCTATTCGTGGGGTTCCAGCTTGGAGTGCTATCTTATTCCCTGGTATACAGTTCGGGAGTTTGATGCATTCGCCTATATCCAATTCGTGAGTTTTGATGTTCTGCAGTAGCTGTGCCTTTCTGTAAAAAGGGGATTATCGCCTAAACGGATTTTAACCCCTCATATGCTGAAACGGTCCGTTACAATTGGTGGCAAGCGGCGGGATCGTTCCTACAGCCAGAAGGACAGCTACAGGAGACACCATTTCTGTGGATTTTACAATTTAAGGGCAACGCATGTCCCAGTACAGCGACCCTAAAAGCAACAGGATGGAACCAGCAGTGTTATACGAGGAGGAGGACCTGGATGGCCGGGATGCATTAAGGAAAGGCATCTGGTACCAGGCCCTGGATAATGTACAATACCAGCGGGGTGAGAGTCTCCCCAGTGAAGAGCAGCGGTTGCAGAAGCAAGTGGCCCTGCGGATGCCCTTCCTGGGAGAGCAGCCCCTGGAGGAATGGGTGAAGGAACTAGAGCACCGGGTATGGCAGGAGCTATGGCTGGAGGATGCCTACCAGGCGCTCTGGTGGTATATGGCACAGTATATACCCTGGACAGCCGAACATGACCAGCCAGAAGGAGAGGAGTTTGATGGTCCTGGCTTGTTATGGGAGTCCTTTGCAGAGCCTGGCTTCGGGAGCCCTGCGCAAACCAGACTTCAGGACATTTTCTATGAGAGGGAGGCTAGGCTTGAGTGGGATGACCCCCATGAGGTAGAACAAGACCTGGCTCACCTATCAACCCTGGAGTGGGAACTGGAGCAGGACTACCGAGATCTCTTCCACTCCATTGGGAAGGCTCAGCAGGACAGTAAGGTGACAGACCCAGATCCAGACCCTTTCCGCTGGGAAGATATTGTAGAGATTTACTGGGAAGAACCCCAGGTGGCCGGTAGAGATGGGACCGAGGTCTCTCCACCGGTCCTGCAGGGAATTGGGAGCCCAGTCTTCATTCCCCAGCGGCAGTGTGAATTGCAGGGAAGTGGGAGCCCAGTCTCCATTCCCCAGCGGCAGGCTGAGTTACAGGGGGCAGAGGTAGTTGGTCCTACCCCCAAGCAGCAGAGTGATATGCCAGGAAGGCAGTGTGAAGTGAAGGCAGAGGAGAGCAGCGTCCTCCCTCCCCAGTGGCAGGCTGAGTGACAGGGGGCAGAGGTAGTTGGTCCTACCCCCCAGCAGCAGCGTGATTTTTTGGGAATTGGGAGCCCAGTCTCCATTCCCCAGCGGCCATGGGATTTATTGGGAATTGGGAGCCCAGTCTCCATTCTCCAGCGGCAGTGTGGTGTGCCGGGAATTGGGAGCCCAGTCTCCAGTCCCCAGCGGCAGAGTATCCAGCAGGGAATAGAGAGCCCAGTCTCCTTTCCCCAACAGCAGGACTCTGTATTGGGAGGAGAGACAGTCGGTCTCCCTCCACAAAGACTGGAAGTATGTATGGTAGAGGAGCTTATTACCACCTCTCCCCAGCAGCGGATCATTAATGGGCAGGGAATAGAGAGCTCAGTCTCCTTTCCCCAGCGGCAGAGTGTTCTATTGGGAGAGGAGCTTGTTACCACCTCTCCCCAGTGGCAGCTCAATGTACCAGGGGGAGACTGTAAGCCCCACAGCTGTGCAGATGGGACCGTGGTCTCTGCACTTACCACACAGGGGGTAGGGATGGTCGGTCCTACCCCCCCCCCACAACAGAGCTGTGTGTCCAAGGGGGAGACAACCGGTCTCCCCATTCCGCAGCAGAGCTATGCACCTAAGGGGGAGACAGTCCGTCTCCAGCAACCAGGCTCCAACCAGACTATTCCGGTGGTAGTGCTGGCACTAGGACAGAGTACCGCTGGTCTCTGCCCACTCAGCAACCCACCAAGGCACAAGCCGTGGTGAGGCACCTGGACATGGACAAGTTTCTCCTCTACCCAGGTGTAGTAACCATTTATTGTGGGTGGGATGTACTGATTTTTCTGCTTTGTGGGTGGGCTGCTGGACTAACAAGGGCACTGACCGGCAGGAGGTCAGGTACCCTGTTAGTCTTTTTGGAAAGGGGGAGAGATGTGACGAGACCAATCTTGCCACATTGCATCGGAGGAGCCTTGTTGCCCGCCTGCTGCCTTTGGACTATGGCCCTGGGAGATTGGCCCCTTTTAAAAAACGTATTCGGCCCTAACAGAGTGCATGTCACTCATTCTGGCCCTTTAAACACAGTGGGGCCATTCGGTACTTGCCCTGTGTGAGCGGTGATACCCCCAGATAGCTATGCCATGGAGCCTATTCATATAATGAAAGACTATGGGAAAGACTTTGGCTCCATGGCAATTAAACTGTATTTGTGTGGTCTGCGTGCCATTTACCTAATAATGTGCACTCAGACCTGAGCTATCTGGGGATATGTTACATGTCTGTGTTTAATGTATAAAAAGTAACTTTATGTATTTTAAAGTGTTTTACTGTCTTTGTGTAACCATGTGCTCAATGGAGTCTGCCTCTATCCCTGGATAATTGGATTACTTCCCCCCATTGTTTCCAGGATAGAGGCCTCTGTAAAACCTGTGTGAGCCAGATTTTGCCATGCTGCAAGCCAGGGCCCAAAAGATACTTTTACTAACTTTTGAACCCCTGGTCTGATTCATGCCAATTTTTAATATGTTGTTCCCCTGAATGGATTGATTGTGGATATGTATTTTTAGGTGAATGTGATGTATGGTTTTAGAGTTATGAAAGTTGGGTAAAAAGTATGTTTTAACTGTATGTATAATGGGATTATGTGTCACACTAAGGGGAGGGGATGTGTGGGTTGCACCCGTGATACTATTGGTTATTTTATGCCTCCCCCTGGGTGTGGCCTGTATGTGTACACTTGTAATAAAAACCAGGCTGGGTGTGCCAGCACCTCAGACCACTGCTTGACCCTCAACACAGAGCCTTGTCTCGTTCTTGGGGGGATTCACTGTATGCTGTTGGAGATTGATTGCTAGGAGTGTAAGCTGATGTATGCTTTTCCTATTCGTCTGCTAGCAGCTATTTGTGGGGTTCCAGCTTGGAGTGCTATCTTATTCCCTGGTATACAGTTCGGGAGTTTGATGCATTCGCCTATATCCAATTCGTGAGTTTTGATGTTCTGCAGTAGCTGTGCCTTTCTGTAAAAAGGGGATTATCGCCTAAACGGATTTTAACCCCTCATATACTGAAACGGTCCGTTACACACAGAATGTTGTTGTAAAGTGCAGTATATTACGCATTGTGTTTTTTCTGTATGCATTCACTGCACAAGGATTTTATTTTAAAGAGACAGTGCATGTACAGGTGATACTCGAAAAATGTGAATAGCGTGCAAAATTTAATTTATTTCAGTAATGCAATGTAAAAGGGGAAACTAATATATGAGATAGACGCATTACATGCAAAGCAAGATAGTTCAAGCTGTGATTTGTCATAAGTGCGATGATTTTGGCTTACAGCTCATGAAAACTCCAAATCCACAATCTCAGTAAATTAGAATATTACATGCAATCAATAAAACAAGGAGTGGACATAGAACAATATCGGACCTCTGAAAAGTATAAGCATGCATATGGACTCAGTACTTGGTGTGGGCCCCTTTTGGAGCAATTACTGCCTCAATGCGGCGTGGCATGGAAGCTATCAGCCTGTGGCACTGCTGAGGTGTTATGGAAGACCAGGATGCTTCAAAAGCAACCTTCAGCTCTTCTGCATTGTTCAGTCTCATGTCTCTCATCTTTCTCTATGGGGTTCAGGTCAGGCGAGTTTGCTGGCCAATCAAGCACAGTAATCCCACGGTCATTGAACCAGGCTTTGGTGCTTCTGGAAAATTAAGTCAGCATCCCCATAAAGCTCGTCTGCGGAAGGAAGCATGATGTGCTCCAAAATGAAGCACAGTGGACCAACACCAGCAGATGACATGACTCCCCAAATCAACACAGACTGTGGAAACTTCACACTGGACTTCAAGCATCTTGCAGTGTGTGCCTCTCCATTCTTCCTCCAGACTCTGGGTCATTGGTTTCCAAATGAGATGCAAAAGTTGCTCTCATCAGAAAAGAGGACTTTGGACCACTGAGCAACAGACCAGATCTGTTTTTCTTTAGCCCAGGTAAGACGCTTCTGACGTTGTTTGTTGTTCAAGAGTGGCTTGACAAGAGGAATACGACATCTGAAGCCCATGTCCAGGATCTGTCTTTGTGTGGTGGCTGTTGATGCTCTGACTCCAGCCTCAGTCCACTCCTTGTGAAAGTCCCCAACACTTTTGAGTGGCCTTTTCCTGACAATCCTCTCCAGGCTGCGGTCATCCCTGCTGCTTGTGCACCTTTTTCTTCCACACTTTTCCCTTCCACATAACTTTCTATTAATGTAACAGATTTTCTATGGGATTAAGGTCTGGAGATTGGCTAGGCCCCTCCAGGACCTTAATGTACTTCTTCTTGAACCACTCCTTTGTTGCCTTGGCTGTGTGTTTTGGGTCATTGTCATGCTGGAATACCAATCCATGACCCATTTTCAATGCCCTGGCTGAGGGAAGGAGGTTCGCACCCAAGATACAGCACTTTGGGAGGCTTTCCCTCCTTATGGAGGGTGTGTCCCCCCAATTTGTATTTAGGGCCCCCACCCACCGCTCAGGGGTGGGGGCCAGGGGGAGGACATTAGGTCCCCCCCCCCTTATTCTAGTTTAGTGCCCCCCACCCACCACACAGGGGTGGGGGCCAGTGGGAGGACATTAGGTCCCCCTCCTTATTCTAGTTTAGGGCCCCCATCCACCACTCAGGGGTGGGGGCCAGGGGGAGGACATTAGGTCCACCCCCTTATTCTTGTTTAGGGCCCCCACCCACTTCTCAGGGGTGGAGGTCAGGGGGGAGGACATTAGGTCCCCCCCTAAATTTTATTTAGGGCCCACACACACCGCTCAAGGGTGGGGGCCCCCACCAACCCACCGGCCCCCACCCCTGAGTCCCCTGAGCCCCATTATTTTACTTTAGGGCCCCCACCCGCCGTTCGGGGGTGGGGCCAGGGGGGGGGGGGAATTAGGTTCCCCCCCTTCCCAATTTTTATTTAGGGCCCCCACAGGCTGCTCACTGTTTAATAGACATGCCTCTACTCGCAATATAGCGAGTAGGGGTATAATTTACTAATACTAAGTAATCCTTCCTTAGTATTAGTAAATTTGGCTGAAAGACCAATTCAGGTCTTTCAGCCTTTTAGTAGATAGCTCCCTTAAAACCGTGGGAATTAGGGAGTTATCTACTTATTAATTACTGTCATTACATTGACTGGCCAAGAAACTCACATTTTATATGTATGTGTGTTACTTGATTGTTGTAAGTGTTGCAAATGCTTACAGCTGAATCCTGGCTATGTTTGTATACTTTTTATTTAAGATTGTATACAATGTAACATTCTTCTTCTTTCAGTGGGTAAGTATATTAGTACTTAGGCAATACTGTGCTTCGGAACTTCGGCACTTTGACACCCCGGAACTTCGGCACTTCAGCAATTCGGCACTTCTGAAATGCGGTAATTTCGGCACTTCGTCACCTCGACAATTCCGCACTTCGGCAATTCAGCTATTCGGACATTCGGAAGCTCCCGAATATCCGAATTGCCCGAAATTCGGACGAATTTTCATTCGGACCGAAACGAATTGCACATGTATAGTAACCACCTTATTTTATGCTTATGTTTGTGTTAACTTGCCTTCAACTTGCCTTCACTGTAGTATATGCTGTCACGGATTTGATGGTGTTCCTCTTGCAGTATATTTGTAGTATACAGCAATATACTTTTTGCAGCTTTTGTAGCACCAGAATTTCAGTAATGACAGCATATCCTTATAGGAAGTCAGGTGCCACACATGACTTTGAAAATCAATATATACTAATAATGGTAAAGCCCATTTTACAGCTCTAGAAGCTACTCTCATCACATCTTTTTCATTATAATTCTAAAGGAAACAAACCCAATATGATTCACCTATATAATAATATGCAATTGTGACTTAGTTTCTTTCAAATTTAAAATACCTTCCAACAGGGTGTTTCCATTATTGTGTCCATTCCCTCAATTTATATTCACTATACTGTTGCAATCTAAATTTACATTCATTTCTCAGTACGGTGGAGGAGGTGCACCAGTTTCCTTGTTTCCCTACGGGGGTAGGAATGAACCCTAAGACCAGCCATGCATGCAGAGTGCTAATGAAGCAAGAACAAAACTATAATTTCCAATTAGTATGGTGATATATAGTATATGTATTTTTCCACAAGGAAATTAGTGAAAGCATTAACACAGAGCATAGGCAATGATATAGCGTTTGAATTAAAAAAGGAAGTATATTATTTTACCTTTGATGTTACTGTTAGGAAATTGCACGGGAAGACAAACTTGCATTTGATGTGGAAGGCAAGGAATGGGGAATTAAATGAACCAAACTATTCAGACAACAAATCCCATTCAGTTTATTATAAATTGCCATCTGAATTCCCATGCCCAGAGGAAAAAAACAGACCAGAACTGGGATGTTAGCATAATGAGGTTTTCTATAAAGAAAGGGGAAAAAATAAAGCGTAGAAAAAAAAAACCCAAGCCGAATGTTAATGGAAGATGCATATTTTGAAGGTGATTGATAACTCAGTTCATTCTAAGGTAGAGAAATTCGTAAAAAGTTCATATCCCCTGACTGAGCAGCAGATAATGTGCAAAGGCAATCAATGACTGCAGGGATTTGATTATTAATTAGGTTATTAATCTTTAACTAGCATATTACATATTTTGTAGGTACATTAACTCGGGTTTCTATTGGTAAATTTCCAGTTCGGCAGTCTTTTCTTTAAAATTCATGTTATCATTTTGTATATTTTTTACAACAAAAGGAAGGTGAGATATTTTTTTATATGTGATTTTTGCACATCTTTATCTGAACATTAAGTATTCCATAATTTATTTCTGGTCTATTGATGGTGCATCTTTGACATACCTGTTGCCCTGCACTATGATAACCCCTTAGCCCACAATAGCCCTACTGCTAAAGATGCCATACCCTAGATTATTCAAATATTTGTTTTCTATGGCTACTTGTACACAAAATAAGTTCGAAACAATTCCTATTTACCAACCTAGATATTATCTGATCTATGGTACTTTCTTTTTACCTCTTTACATATCATGCACTATGATGGTTCACAAATCTTATATACAAGATAACTTTTGGGAGAGAGTGCTGGGCAACAGAACTTTGTGCTCAAAAGTATGCATACCCTTGGAGTATTGGTGTTAATATATGTACCATTTTTAAAGAAAACATGAGTGAGCAGGCAAAACACATTTCTTTTATTTCTTATGGGATTCATATTCAACTCTAGGTTATAACAGAATGGCACAATCATGAAGCAAAACATGGCAACAAAGAAAAAAAAAATAACCCCTGTTCAAAAGTCTGCATAATCTTAGTTCTTAATACTGTATATTGCTCCCTTTAGCTGCCAAAGTTTAGCATCAATGACAGCATGCAGTCTTTTGTAATAGTTGTCTATGAGGTCCCTAATTCTTGCAAGTGGTATAGGAGCCCATTCGTCTTGACAAAATGTCTCAAGGTCATGCAAAGTTTTTGGTCGTCTTGCATGAAACATATGCTTGACATCTCCCCAGAGTGATTCGATGATATTAAGGTCAGGAGACTGTGATGGCCACTCCAGATACTTCACATTTTTCTGCTGTAACTGATACCGGAGAAACTGACGGAAGCCAAGCACAGAGAGATGGACACAGGTTTCTTCAGGAAGGAAGAGATTCTTTATTCGGTTCACCGATCGGGACTCAGAGGGACTAATGTCACCAAAATACAGCAAGTTCTGAGCCCCGGACAATAGTGCAGGCTCCTTATATAGGCATAACTCCTCCCATATTAAGCTCCACCCGCACATTCTCTTGACCAATCAATACAAATAAGAATTAACTTTTCTGTTTGACCGCATGGCTTGTCCAGCACAATGGAGGAGGGGAATACTACATCCTGTATTCTCGCACATGCTCCGTACACTACTGATCGTATCTTGCCACGTGCAACTAACTGATCGATACGTCAGCATATGCACATACACATGCCACGTGGTAATCTCGGCCTACTAAATTTATTTTTACCGAGATTCCACCACATTCCCCCTTTAGATGCCTCTTGATATTTCACAATTACTTGAGGCATCACTTAACCTTGGTTTGCATACACCTCAGGTTACCATGAACCAGACCAGACTTTTCCCAATGATGTGAATCTCTCAACACTCCTCTTCCTGCATTGGTTCTCCCTGATCTAGAGCCTCATATTTATATAGGGCCATTATCTGTGCTGCAGCCTTCCTTTCTGCTATATTTTCTATCAGGCTTTGCACAGACCTAACTACTAAGGGGATAAGACATGGCAGGAGTAGACACAACATCAAAATCAGTAGGACTCCACCTACCAATGCCTTAAGCCCTCCAAACTGCTCATACCAGCTACCAAACCAACTACTTGGATTGTACCCTTTCCATACCTGAGTAGGCACATGCGCTAGTTTAACCATATGGCTAGTAAGCTCAGCTATTGCTTGCCCTTCGTCATCTATTTGAAGACAGCAATTGCTCAGGTTAAACTTCCCACATACACCTCCCTCTACTGCCAGTAGGTAATCCAAGGCTAATCTATTTTGGTACACTGCTGTCCTCATTTTGGTATTATGCTTCGCTAGAAGATTGAGCGCTTGTGAGGTCTCATTAGTAATAATCTCAACCTCCGCCTGTAATCTTATAATACGGTTGAGCATATAAATTGGGGTTCTATAACCAAAAGTACCATCCTCTGCCCACGTAGCTGGCCCATAATAATCTATAATACGCTGGGGAGGCCATTCATTATCTTCCCAGGCGCCTATCTCTATGGGTCCCCTTTTCTTCCTATAATTCACATCATACACTTTAACACCCAAAGTCTCACCTGTTTCAATAGGTAACAAGAAGAAGGATGGTTTGAGCATACCCAACACACATGCCCCTTCCCAGTCCTGTGGCAACTCCGAATAGGCTTTCTTACCACAGATCCAGTACAAATTTGCTGGGGCTCTCCAACTAGATGTGATGGATAAATCAAACCACACGTCCTTTAAATTGGCATATCTTGCAAACGGGTTAGATGGTTCTGAGACATTTGAAGCCGACCACCAAGTTGTATTCTTTGTATCATCATCATAAGCTTTTTGCCCTAGACAAGTTAACTCTCCTACAGAAGTATTAAACATTATTCCTTTCCTTGCTATGCAAACATAACCTATGATGGAGGTCTTTAATCTCCACTCAGATTTACCTCTAACACTCATCTGATAATCGGCTTGTGAAGATATTAATTGTTCAACTGCCTCAGAACCGGACATTATCTCCTTTGCTTCCCAAGGCCATTGGTCTCCCATGTTAGTACCTCCACACACATAGCAGTTGGTAACATTAAGACTACCGGCAATACTTTCGGCTAGATCAATGAACAGGTTTTTAGCGTTATGGGGGATCTTATTATCTATACTCATCTCTTCGTAAAAGTAATGGTATACCTGATGAGTTTGGGAGGTTACCGTATCGGTCTCTATCCCTATAAACAATACTGTCCCAGGGTCTAAACCCGTCCCGTATATTTGAAACCCAAATAAATTACCATATCTATCTAAGAATTGGTCAGGATTATTTATAAGAATATGGACTGGATTGCATTCCATAGACTTACAGTATGGATTGGTAGGCAACTTAGTCACAATCATATCCTTGTCTGCTGTCTGTCCCCAAGTTGCCCACCCCACACAAGACCAATATGGGCAAAAGTTATATTCTCTATTTGGGCATCTAGGACTCACATACTTATTTTTACTACTGGGACAAATATATTTATCATTAGACCCATACGTTCTCTCCCACCTAAGATCCCCACATACATTCCAAGGCTTTCTACCACTTGATATCGCCTTACATGCATCAAATAGCAGAACACCCGAAGAATGTACGGATTCTAACACTGTTTTATTTATTAGGGTCCCCTGAGGATCTCCATTCCTGAGAGTCAACCAAATTGTACGGGGTTGATACTCTGGATTGAAGCACTTAGGTTCTCCTACCCCTAGATGGCATACACTATACTCTACATTTAGATATCTACACCTAGATACATCTCCTTTACATTCATATTGCGAATGCCAAATTAGGGTCTGGGACACATGATTACCTGTTCTTGTAGTCTTAATGCATACCTCACAGCTAGGAGTGTCGGTACCTCTACCTTCCTGAATATAAAAATACATATAAATAAACATTATCATAAGCACATCTTTCGTCGGCATCCTCAGTCTTCGTCCGTGCGATGGCACCTCAGCTTCCAGGATGTAAGGGCTGCAGGGAATGGAGTTCTGCTCGTCTTCACAGGGGTCCCTTCGAGACTTTTCCTGACTTTTAAATCACTCGTTGGTGAGCGGACAGGCTTTATTATGGCCGTCTCACTCACTTACCAATCTCTGAAACAATAACATTTGTAATCCACAAAGTTCCTCGTCACTCCGACTGAGTCGTGCGCTTTAACCGGATCTTGCAGGGATTCTCTGGATCTGGTGTAACTTGCCAAGAATCGACTGCTACTGGTTTAACCCTGGAGTGATGTATCCACGGAGTCACTTCGGCCACTTTTATCGCTGTAGGGGTAGACAAAAGAACAACATAAGGACCTCTCCACTTGGGCCCTAACGGTACATTATTCCACTCTTTAATCCACACTTGGTCTCCTGGGTGGTAACTATGAACAGGGGGATAAATATTCACAGGTAATTTATCTTGTACCCATTTCTGTACCTCCTCCATAGTCTTACCCAACTCTACAACCTGCTGCCGAGTAATTCCTTCTCCCAACTGACTCAAATCCCCCCTTAAGTTACCAAGTACGGGAGGTGGACGCCCATACATGATTTCAAAAGGAGAGAGGCCAATCCTTCTGGTAGGTGTACTACGGATTCGTAACAGAGCTATAGGCAAAAGAACGTTCCACTTAAGTTGGGTTTCCTGACACATTTTTGCCAACTGGTTCTTAATAGTTCTATTCATTCTCTCTACCTTACCAGAACTCTGAGGTCTATATGCCGTATGAAGCCTCCACTTTATACCAAGCATATGAGTCAATTGTTGTAGGCATTGATGAACAAAAGCTGGACCATTGTCCGATCCTATAGAGCAGGGTAGTCCATATCGGGGTATTATTTCTCGTAGCAGGAATCTCACAACTTCTCCTGCTTTCTCTGTACGAGTAGGACATGCTTCTACCCAGCCTGAATAGGTGCACACAACTACTAGTAGGTAGCGATGCCCACCAGATTTAGGCATTACTGTATAGTCAATTTGTAAATCGGACATAGGGAGTCCCCCCATAAACTGGACTCCTGGTGGCTTTACTGGTCCTTGCCTTGCATTATTTTTAGCACACGTTACACATCTTTGTACAATGGCTTGAGTTAAGTTGGACAATCTTGGTATGTAGAAATGTTTTCTGAGAGATTCTTCTGTACTATCTCTCCCAGAATGTGTCCCGTTGTGATAGTTTTGGACAATCTCTACCGCTAGTGATGCTGGAATAACTATTCTCCCATCTTCTAACTGATACCATTTGTTCTCCAAATACTTTCCAGGTTCAGTCTTTAACCACTCTTCTTCTTGAGCTGTGTAAACTGGAGTCCATTGAGACAGTGGGGTTGGAATAAGAGCAGCTATATGTTCCACATATTCCTGTCTTCCTGATTCAGCGGCACGCTTAGCTGCATTATCTGCCATCCGGTTTCCTTTGGTTACATCACCATCTCCTCTCAGATGCGCTCGACAATGTATAATACCGACTTCTTTCGGTTCCCATACTGCTTCCAATAGTTGTAGGATTTCAGCTGCGTACTTGATTTCTTTGCCCTCTGAATTTAATAGTCCTCTTACTTTATACAAAGCTCCGTGGGCATGAGTGGTTAAAAACGCATACTTGGAGTCCGTGTAGATGTTCACTCTTAAACCTTCAGCCAATTGTAACGCTTGTGTCAGTGCTATCAATTCTGCCTTTTGTGCTGATGTTACTTTTGCCAGTGGCTGAGCTTCTATCACCTTGTCTATCGTTGTTACTGCATATCCTGCATAGCGGATCCCTTCTTTCACGTAACTACTGCCGTCTGTGTAATATTGAACATCGGGGTTCTGGATGGGAAAATCACGAAGATCTGGTCTACTTGAAAATACTTCATCCATCACTTCCAAACAATCATGTTGCCTTTCAGTAGGTTGTGGCAAAAGGGTAGCTGGATTTAAGGTATTTACAGTCTCTAAATGCACTCTTGGGTTTTCACACAACATTGCTTGATACTTGGTCATACGGCTGTTACTAAACCAATGATTTCCTTTGTAATCCAACAACGTCTGTACTGCATGTGGGACTCGTACATAAAGTTCTTGACCCAGAGTGAGTTTATCGGCTTCAGCTACCAGCAGGGCGGCTGCAGCTACGACTCTTAGACAAGGTGGAAGTCCGCTGGCCACTGCATCCAGTTGCTTAGACATATAGGCAACAGGTCTTTGCCATGATCCCAAGTACTGTGTCAATACTCCCACAGCCATTCTTCTTTGCTCGTGTACATATAGGTAGAATGGTCGTGTGTGATCAGGTAGACCTAATGCTGGAGCACTCATCAAAGCCTTCTTCACATCTTCAAATGCCGTTTGCTGTTCTTGAGTCCATAGGAAGGGGTCGTGTTCTGTACCCTTGATAGCTGCATACAGAGGTTTTGCCAATATCGCGTAACTGGGAATCCATATCCTACAGAAGCCTGCTGCCCCCAAGAACTCTCGCACTTGTCTTCTATTCTTGGGTGTTGGTATTTGGCACACAGCTTCTTTTCTCTCTGGCCCCATTATCCTTTGACCTTCAGAGATATGGAATCCCAGATATTTGACAGTTGGCAGACACAACTGAGCCTTCTTCCTAGACACCTTGTATCCTGCCTTCCAGAGAATGTGTAGTAGATCGTGCGTTGCTTGCTGACATATTTCCCTTGTGACTGCGGCTATCAACAAGTCATCTACATATTGTAATAATACACACTCTCCTGGGATGGACTCGAAATCCAGTAGATCTTGACTTAGAGCTGAACTGAACAGGGTAGGTGAATTTTTAAACCCTTGGGGCAGTCTTGTCCAAGTCATTTGGCGTTTTGAGCCCGTTTCAGCATTTTCCCATTGGAAAGCGAAGATACATTGGCTTTCTGCGGCAATTCGGAGGCAAAAGAAGGCATCTTTGAGGTCTAAGACTGTAAAATAGGTAGCCCTGCCCGGAATTAAAGCAAGCAGGTTATACGGATTGGGCACAACTGGATGTATACTAACAACCGCATCATTGACTGCTCTCAAGTCCTGCACAGGGCGATACTCATCTGTACCGGGCTTTTGAACAGGCAGCAATGGGGTGTTCCAGGGGGAAGTACAGAATTTTAGGATACCATACCGTATGAACTTATCCAGATAAGATTGAATGTTCTTCTTAGCCTTCTGCGGGATGTGATATTGTCATAGGCTCACTGGATAAACCCCAAGTTTTAGTTCGATTTTAATAGGTGGAATATTGCGGGCCAGTCCTGGTGGATTGTTCTCTGCCCAAACTCCTGGTATGTTGAATAAGGATTCATCACTCCTAGGGTTTTGGCTAGTCAACGCTGTATAAAGTCGCCACTCTTCTTCCTTTGGTATGGATAATGTCATAATACCTGAAGGTCCATTAAACTTTAAGGATGTTGTTCCGTTTGGTAGGAACGTAATCTGCGCTTGTAATTTGGATAGCATATCACGTCCCAGCAATTGAACTGGACATTCAGGCATAGAAAGGAATTGATGTTTTACTACGTGGCCTCCCAATGTACAGAGTCGACTTTTAAGAACCGGTTTTGCAGCACTTCTTCCAGTTGCTCCTATCACGGTAATAGTTCTTCCAGATGGAGGAGCAACTAGGTTAGTCACCACCGAATGTTCAGCACCAGTGTCGATCATGAATGCACTCCTTTTTCCCCCTATTGATACATCGACCATAGGCTCTGCTCGACCAAGGGGGATGGAGCCCGGTCGGTATCAATAGTCCTCCATGACCGTGTCAGCCAATCCTACAAAGTCCCTACCTTCTCTATCGCGGGACCTTTGCGCTGCGGGATAATATCTATCCTCTCTTACACTTCCTCTATTACCATTACTCCCTCCGGGACCTCCTCTACCTCTCGCTCTGCCTCTAAAGTTTCCATAACCTGCCCTGGGTGGATCTCTCTCGTACTGCTCTCTTTTCGGACACTCGCTTCTCCAATGCCCTTCTTCTCTGCAATACGCGCACTGATTCCTACTCAGGGGCTCCCTATTCCACCTACTATCGCCTCTATCTGGGCCCCGTCTATCTACGCCTGCGATCGCTACCGCTAACATATCCGCCTTTTTACGCATCTTGCGCTCTTCCTCTTTCTTACTTTCTGATTCCCTATTCATGTACACCTTATTTGCTACCTCCATTAGTTGGGTGATGGACATTCCTGCAAACCCTTCTAACTTCTGTAGCTTGCGCTTAATATCTCCATAAGCTTGGCTGACAAAGGCAGAGTTTACCATTCGGGAATTATCAGTGTCCTCCGGATCAAAGGGGGTATACAAGAGGTATGCCTCTAATAATTGGTCATAAAAAGACACTAGGCGCTTCATCACTTTTCTGAATCACCTAAACTGTCTTCGACATATTTATGTCTTTCTTCCCTCCGGCTTTCCTGCCAGCAATTATAGCATCTCTATAGGCTTTTAGGTGACGCATATCTGCGCCATTAACGTTCCATTCGGGATCGGTATTTGGATAATGAGTTGCGGCCCATGCTGCTGGATTGGCTTGATTTAAAGTACGGGCTTCTTCCTCTAGTGCTTTAATGGCCGCTTGGTTAATCCTAGTCCTCTCCTCATTGTTAAATAATGTCATTAATAATTGCTGGCAATCAGCCCAGGTCGGATTATGCGTCTGAACTATCGAGGTGAACAGGTCGGTCATGGCTTGTGGTTTCTCAGTATACGAGGAATTGTGGGTCTTCCAATTCAAGAGATCGGTAGTCGTGAACGGGACATAGACGAAGACTGGGTCAGCATACACCATTTGACCTGTGGCATCAAGATAGGCTGACCCAGGATTCAAACGAAGAGGCATCTGATAATGTTTGGGTCGTTGGGTACCGGTCAGTTGTCGGGTTAGTATAGGGCTACGTGGAAGGGCGTCGGTTAGAGGTTCCGGTCGGGGGGTAGTAAGACATGAGGATGTAGAAGCTTGATGTTGGGGAAGGTCAGTAAATAGAATATTCCGAGCCGGGCTAGAAGAAGCCTGACCGGAAGCTTGAGTTGGCGCCAAATCAGGATACATGGGTTTAACGGGGGTTGGTACCGGAAGGGGAGGTTTAGTAACGGGTGGGATGGATTCTGAGCTGGAGGAGGAAGTAGATGGGGACAACGGACGAGTGGGTGTGGAACTTCCTGTACTTGTATCACTTCCCTCTACAGGGAAGTAAGGGGGTGGCATAGGGATCTCGGACTCAGGGGGCGTGTCCAAAATGGGCTTAACCATGGTCCTAGTGGACAAACAAGTCCTGGCCACCATGAGGCGACATTGCTCCTCGTGGCATATCCGGATCCATCTTGGCGAGTCGTTTACGGCCTGCCTCCAACAATCTATGTATGGAAACTGTCCGTAAAGTTCAGGCCTACCTGATACAGCCACGTGTACACGCTGTACCAGATTTGGATCCAAACTGCCACGTGGCGGCCATGCCGCGACCAAAGTAGGCCACTCCCTAGTGCACAAAGTGACCAAACGTACAGAAGACATTTTAACCCCATAATCACATTTTGTAAATCCCTTTTTAAAATTCTTCACCATACAACCTAAGGGATCCAAAATCGTCGACTCCGACGCGCCCATACTTATCAATGGAGCGTCGTTGACAACGAATGCTATACACACACTCTATTCAACAGTCACACCCGTTTCTTCCGGCAACAGCACCACGTGGTACAGTTACCAAGTGAAACGTACACAATAACACGATAAAAACACTCAGGGAATTCCCGTACACACACAGCTGTTACACCAGTCACTAAGTAATCGATATTATGCCCTTTGGCGAAACTATACAGTCACCCACGCTATAATTCTCTATATATGAATTACCCGTCTATAACACACCCCAGTAACATCGTCTTTTACAAATAGTAGTTACAGTACGGTTAGCATAGGTCAAAGTACAATTTAAGGTCACAATACAATTATTAGTGGTTATGGTGTTAGACATGCATTAGACGACAATGATTAGTACTTATATACAATGTCAATAAATATACAGGGTTATGGTACCGTGCACTATAGTACAGCAACACACTATTAACACTCTCGCTAGACGGCTGAGCTCGCGCTATCTAACAAGATATACACTTTACTAACAATCTTTAACACATATACAATCCCAACTAAACTATTGGCCAGTACCTTGATGGACTACCTAAAACTATCTACATCCGTTTTGGTTAGCCACACTGCCCAAGCACCACATATAGCGAACTAGAGGGCGGAATTTACAACAGAACCCTTTTAGTCTTTCTACTCTATCAATAGTCTAGTGGGTTCCAAATTTACACGCCTTCCCACTTAGCCAAGATAGGTTGAGAGCTAGCGGACCGAATTTACACAGACGCCGCTTAGTCTCCCGGTCCCTCCGACCTAGCGAACAAATTGTACACCCTAGAACGCTAGTCTAGACAAGACACCGGTGTCCGGCTAGGGCTATTTACACAGAACCCCGCCTGACTCCAAACCAAATCAAACGGTCTTACTAAAGAGCGTTCGATTGAGCGGTGCACCTTCGCTTTTTCCCTCCGACAGAGGGGGCAGATTCCATACACAGATTTAACCCCTTATGGGCCTACCGCACAATCGGTATACCCCTAGTGGGTCCGCCGTCTAAAACAGCGGTCGTCTTACCTCCTCGTTCCTGAACCTGAGTTCACACTCATTGACGGGGACACCCCAGCACTTACTACGTAGAGGCCGATGATCTCCTGGACAACAGACCAGTGGCGCCGAGACGAAGGGAGGTCCACGTAGAAGTTCAGGGGTGCAGCCGTAGAGAAAGTGGGCAAAGATAGACCGTCTCACTCCTCTGCTTCTCAGCTACCGTTGAACGATGAGCTTCTCGGCCAATGCACCAAATGATACCGGAGAAACTGACGGAAGCCAAGCACAGAGAGATGGACACAGGTTTCTTCAGGAAGGAAGAGATTCTTTATTCGGTTCACCGATCGGGACTCAGAGGGACTAATGTCACCAAAATACAGCAAGTTCTGAGCCCCGGACAATAGTGCAGGCTCCTTATATAGGCATAACTCCTCCCATATTAAGCTCCACCCGCACATTCTCTTGACCAATCAATACAAATAAGAATTAACTTTCCTGTTTGACCGCATGGCTTGTCCAGCACAATGGAGGAGGGGAATACTACATCCTGTATTCTCGCACATGCTCCGTACACTACTGATCGTATCT
Organism: Pelobates fuscus; assembly: GCF_036172605.1. NCBI lineage: Eukaryota > Metazoa > Chordata > Amphibia > Anura > Pelobatidae > Pelobates > Pelobates fuscus. Next base: position 244,861,810 of record NC_086317.1, read on the forward strand.
TGCCACGTGCAACTAACTGATCGATACGTCAGCATATGCACGTACACATGCCACGTGGTAATCTCAGCCTACTAAATTTATTTTTACCGAGATTCCACCACATAACCACTGGAGGATCAACTTGGCCTTGTGCTTAGGGTCATTGCTATGCTGTAAAGTTCAGGAGTGTCCCATGCACAGCCTTTGTGCAGAAGAATGCAAATTGTCTGCCAGTAATTTCTGATAACATGCTGCATTCATCTTGCCATCAATTTTAACAAGATTCCCATGCCTTTCGAGCTCCCATACCCCCAAAACATCAGTGAGCCACCACCATGCTTTATAATGGAGATTGTATTCTATTCAATATTGGCTTTGTTGATCCCTCCTTGAATATAGCACTTATGGTTGTGACCATGAAGCTCTATTTTGGTCTGGTTACTCCAAATTACAGTGTGCCAGAAGCTGTGAGGCATGTCAAGGTGTTGTTGAGTATATTGTTACCGAGCTTTTAGATGGCATCGGCTCAGTAAAGGTTTCTTTCTGGCAACTCAACCATGCAGCCAGGGCCAGACTGGCCCACCGGGACACCGGGAAATTTCCCGGTGGGCCGGCACACTAGGTGGCCGGTGCGCGGCCGCCTAGTGTGCACCACTGGGCCAGCCTCTTCTCCTGTGGGGCCCAGGAGCCGGCCACCTCCGGGCCCCCCGCGGCTGGCCCTGCTTACACCCGGCGGGCAGGCAGGCTGGCCGGTGCGCGAGGGAGTACTCTCCCCTGAGTGCTTCCTCTTCAGCTCCCTCGCGCGCCGCACTGATACCGGCGCCGGAAGATGACGTCGGTATCAGTACGCGGCGCGCAAGGGAGCAGAAGAGGAAGCATTCAGGGGAGAGTGCTCCCTCGTGCGCCCGCCAGCCTGACTGCCCGCCGGGTGACCGGCCCCCCAGGAGCCCAGCAGCACCACTGGACCCCAGGGAATCCCCTCAGCACTCCAAAAGGTAAGGAGGCTGGGGGGATTAAATTAAAAAAAAAATGTGTTAGTGTGTGTGTTAGTGTTACTCTGAGTGTTAGTGTGTGTGTGTGTGTGTTAGTGTTACTGTGAGTGTTAGTGTGTGTGTTAGTGTTACTCTGAGTGTTAGTGTGTGTGTGTGTGTGTTAGTGTTACTGTGAGTGTTAGTGTGTGTGTGTTAGTGTTACTGTGAGTGTTAGTGTGTGTGTTAGTGTTACTCTGAGTGTTAGTGTGTGTGTGTGTTGGTGTTACTGTGAGTGTTAGTGTGTGTGTGTGTGTGTTAGTGTTACTGTGAGTGTTAGTGTGTGTGTTAGTGTTACTGTGTGTGTTAGTGTTACTCTGAGTGTTAGTGTGTGTGTGTGTTAGTGTTACTGTGAGTGTTAGTGTGTGTGTGTTAGTGTTAGTGTGTGTGTGTTAGTGTGTGTGTTAGTGTTACTGTGAGTGTTAGTGTGTATGTCAATGTTACTATGTGTGTTGCTGTTACTGTGAGTGTTAGTGTGTGTGTTACTGTGTGTGTTAGTGTTACTGTGAGTGTTACTGTGAGTGTTAGTGTGTGTCTTAGTGTTAGTGTCAGTGAGTGTGTGTCTGCTAGTGAGTGCCAGTGAGTTTGTTACTGTGTGTGTCTGATACTGAGTGTGTTTGTGCTAGTGAGTCTGTTTGATGTCTGTTAGTGAGTGTGTGTTTGTCAGTGAGAGTGTATGTTTTGTAAGTGAGTGTGTATGTATGTCTGTCGCTGAGTGTGTCTCTGTCAGTAAATGTGTGTGTCTGTGAGCTAGTGTGTATGCGTCTGTTCGTGAGAGTGTGTGTGTCTTCAGCACTTACCTTTCTCCAGCGCCGGACTCCCTTGGCGCTGGGGATCCCTCCGCCGCTTAGCTCTGAATGCGCATGCACGGCAAGAGCCGTGCGCGCATTCAAACCGCCCATAGGAAAGCATTACTCAATGCTTTCCTATGGACGTTCAGTGTCTTAGAATCGCGGAAGCTCCTCTAGCGGTTGTCAGTGAGACAGCTGCTAGAGACTGGATTAACCCTCAGTGAAACATAGCAGTTCCTCAGAAACTGCTATGCTTTTAGCTGCAGGGTTAAAACTAGAGGGACCTGACACCCAGACCACTTCATTGAGCTGATGTGATCTGGGTGTCTGTAGTGGTCCTTTAAGTGTGTGTGCATCTGCATGCACTGGTGTACATACCATGTGTTGCGGCCCCGGCCTGCGCAGAGTAAGCATGTGCGGGGGGCCCACGGATCAATTTTCGCAGCGGGGCCCCATAGGTCATGTGTATGCCACTGCGTAGGGGAGAATCTGTTCCCCTACCCGGTCTGACAGGAACCTGCAAGCAAGAACGCTCCTCCCACGAGCAGGCAGGTTGGAGCGTTGCCGTGCGTTACCATGGCAACGCTCCGACCTGCCTGCTGTTCTCACGGGAGAAGAGCGAAGACAGCACGCGCCACCACTGGACCACCAGGGATTGAAAAGTTCCCCCTCTCCCCTGGGCCTTGACCAAAGGTAAAGGGGGAGGGGATTAAAAAAAAATGTTTTTTTTTTATATATAAATATATCAATGCTATAACCCCCCCATACACACACTACACTCCTCCCCCCCACCAACAGCACCCCTCCACGCACACAGCACCCACCCCCACACACAGAACACCTTCACACCTTCACGCACACAGAACTCCTTCACGCACACAGAACCCCTCCACACATAAAAAGCACCCCTCCACGCACACAGCACCCCTTCACGCACACAGCACCCCTTCACGCACACAGCACCCCTCCACGCACAACCGATTTCTTTCATGTTTGAGTGATAGTTTTCAGTTTTTTTCCCGCTTCCATATCTGTGCACTATGCTGGCGCGATGCATTACGGGGCTGGTATGGAATTTTTTTCCAGGGCTGCTTTTCATTCCCAGTCCGGCCCTGCATGCAGCTCCAGCTCATTCTTGTTTAAGTATCATCATATTGTGCTCCTTGAAACAACCACACCATCTTTTTCCAGAGCAGCCTGCATTTATCCTGTTCATTTTTCTTTGTATCCCGAACAATTCTTCTGGCAGTTATGGCTGAAATTTGTTTTGGTCTACCTGACCTCGGCTTGGTATTAAGAGATCCCCGAATTTTCACTTCTTAATAAGTGATTGTGAGCTAAAAAACTCATTGCCTATTTATACGCAGACACTAATCGCAATTGGAAAAGTTAAATTAACTCTTAATTGCTATTTTAGCCTGTGTGTCACCTTTTGTGTCTGTAACAAGGCCAAACAATCAAGGGTATGTAAACGTTTGATCAGGGCCATTCAGGGTGATTTCTATTATTATTATGATTTTACAGGAGCCAATCAACTATGTGATAAATGGCTTCATATGATCACTATCCTTCAATAAAAGGCAATTAGTTTTTGGCATTATCATCCATATTTTTGAAATCTTTGCCAAAATATCACAATTTCTGTCGGGGTATGCAAAATTTGGAGCAAAACTGTAGGTAGAATGGCGGAATTGCCTTTAATACCTGTAGAAGAGCTCTAGTCCTCACCAGGAATTTCTCCACCGAATCCTTCACGAACTGGAAAAGTGAATAGCTCTATCCCCCCAGTAACTGGACGACACACAGTTCTGGGAGAACAAATGAAGTTTTATTCAATGACAAGTTCTTTTATAGACAGATCCTCAGCATGGTATCTTCATTCAGTAACATACAATTCCTGCCCAGGCCTCTCTGTGTCTGGGAGATAATTGAGTCAAAGAAAGGTAAAATTAATTATCTCCCAGATACAGAGGACCAAAATAAAAACATAAAAAGTACCCCAAAACACAGTTAAATCATACAGGAACCCCACATTTTTTTAATCCCAGAATAGCCCTGATCTAAGCACCCAAGTTGCCCAAAAAGGGCTCAGATACATGCAGTGTAGAGGAATCACCATCGAGGTAACGTTCTGACCACATGTGTATTATACCTAAACTAGTTCCATGAGAAACAGAGGTTTCGAGCCGTCAACTTTCAGGAGTTCCTGTAAGTGAAGAAATAAGGGCTCCCCCTTACTCTTAGGGAGCGATTGCTCCCCCCTGTCCATAGTATCTTCCCTCCAATTAGCGATCTCCTGGCATGTCTGTAAGGAAGGGAAAAACAACAGTACAATTACCACAGGAACCGCGTAGTAGAGTGCCCGAAATTAGTTCAACAGAGTCGATGACCAAGTACCACTGCCAGCGTTCGTGAGACAAAATGGCCACCATTTAACAGCACGTGTTTTCGGTTATACAATAAAACCTTGTATGTACGTAGTGGGAAATCATGATGCCGCATAGTGACATAAAACTATCCCAATTCACCACCCAAATAATGACAATGAAACAGGCCACATCATGTATTATAACATATGACAAATACTGCATAACACATCCATAATTTATTTTAATATTCTCCTTTCTTTAATATAACAAAAACGTCAAACATAAATAACCATAACTTAGCATATAACTTAACACATAGTGTCATACAGTATACCCCAAGCGTCCTTGCCAATATACTGACCATGAGCCTATGTACCACTTCCTCTCACTTCCCCCCTCCGCATAAATTCCTTTTCCTTCCAATGCTTACCACCAGCCGACCTTTTCCTTGCTCAGTGGGCATGTCAAAACAGGTAACATAAGGTTAACCCTTTAAAGCAGGGGAGGTTGAGACCTGAAACTTGATCACTTCATTCAACATATTAACCTAACCGCCTCAAACTTAATTGGCAAGGACATAACCCTGCTAGCTGTGACTAAATAAACCCATGGGACGGGCTGGAAGGAAGCTGTTTGCTGGCCTGAATCCCAAGTGTCACTGAGGTAAGACCACCCCCCCCACCAAACTCACACACCACATAATCCCACCCACACATTCATACACAACCAATCACACGGATCCATCCCCACACTCATATATGTGCCCTTGTCCGCTTAGCTGCGCAGCGCCCAGGCCCCAAACAATATCCTTAATAAAAAAGGTAATAAAAATGGGGTACCAAGTCTATAAGAAATGTCCCAGATAAGACCTCAATGTACCGGAGAAGAGGTCCCAGGCCCTGCGTGAATTCCATGTCGCAAAGGCCTTAGTAGTGTATTTGCAGGAGACTCACTTTAAGGGGAACACAGAACCGCAGATAAAAACCAAAAACAATATGATTAAAAACCAGGTCAAATGCTCCCCATATAATCTTAATAACTAAACATTGATGGGAATTTCTTCAGACAAGTATATATTTATCATACTTTAGACTATCACCTTGAAGCTTGTCTTGAAAAATCAAAGTCTATAAGAACAGTCTCAGATATGTGTACCTTCAATTCACAAGTTCTCATCCATTATATCTGGTATTAGTTGTACTTAATAAAGACTCTTATGGGAAGATTTCTTCTTCGTGGAAATGTCTGGTCATCAGAGTGTTTAAAATTTGACCCCGACCCCGACCTCCTGCATCAGCGCCAACGTACTGAAAAATGTACACTTCGGCCACGGGAGGCTATCAGCCAGCTTAAACTTTAAACAAATGCCTTACTAGAGCTTCTGTCTCAGGGCACAACGCAAATTAGCCATAAGGCACACGTAGCCCATCGCCAGCATTCCTCAAGTTACAAGCCCAATTGCCACCTACAGAGTCTGGGTGCATTAGCTTTTAAAATAGAAAAAAATTAGTAGGTTCAGCTGGGTTATGTCTGTACAGCTCTACTGTTCATATTATTTATCTGCTATTTATGAAAATTGTTGTATTATTTGCTAAAACTCGTAAAAATAAAGAATTAAAAAAATAATTTGTATAGGCATATACAAAAAAGCAGAGAAAATACAATAGAGCAATATGTCACAATGATTAAGTGCTATACTATAAGGTCTTGTGTAATCTTGCTCACATTTGATGGAGCTCAGACCAGCTCTAGTGTAGTGTGCATGCAGTGGTACAAATCCCCACTCATTGGATATGCATAAGGGAGTGTTCAGCAGATTTTTACAGCAGCGAAATGTCCATAAGACCCAAAAAGTAAAAATTAATCAACAGCAGTGTTATCTGTATAAAACAAGCCAGGAGTGAATAAAATAAGCAATATATTCACATTTGAATGAGCAGACAGACCGTTCAATACATAAAGTGTAGGAGGTATGATCCCCACCTAGGATTCCTTGGTGAGATCCTCACTGGAAAAAAAAAGATAAAATGCCAGGCAGCAAGTAATAAAAACAATATAAAAGGTATATAGCACACTCACAGTAATAAAGTAGCCAATACACCTTTAATAAAACAATCCACAACATGTTTAACCCTTAAGGGCTTTCTCAAGTGGTTAAAAACATATACCTGGCATATAGACATATACATAAGGTAACAAACATAAATTAGAATTTTGGCGGTAAAATTTGGTCATCGTCATGTGACTGCAATCGCAATCAAAGCAATATCTGATGTAGTCTAGTGGTATGAAAACAAAGGGAGATAATCGGCTGGGAAAAACAAAATACCTCAGCCGAGTGGTTCTGCTTGCAATTGTACGTGGCAGTGGACTTGTACTGGTTTTATACAGAGAGCACTATTTCTGTCTTGTATTGTTTTTTTATATTTGGGATATCCTGTTTTTGAAATACCAGCTGAAAGCACCGTTGTTTATATCCTACCAGTGGGGGAGCAACACCACTGAACGCGAACTACACCAGGACTAGCTCTCCAATACTCTATTACATTGTGTACGTTATCACCAATTTATTTGATATACTACACCATCTCAGTTTCTCTTTGTAACGAAAATATACCCCAACACGCAGGATTCAACTCAACAGAAGACAACACAGAGGGGAGTGGCCGGACTCGGCGTATATGAGAGGATTACAGAGTCAGCAGCGATCCGAAGTCAAGGGCACAAAGACAGTGTAAACTAGGACTAGCCGGGGTCTGGTACACAGTAAACAGCAAGCCGGCAAACAGAACAGATAAGGATAAAGAGATAACGTAGTCAGAAACAAAGCCAAGGTCAAGTACGAAGGAACACAACTGAACACAACGAGCGCTAAAGGGAACTGAAACAGAAACCACGATAGGGCAAGGAACTAAGGGAAAAAGGTGAGTATATATGCCTAAACATCTATTTTGATTGGTCCCTGTCACATCCACGCCCCCAAAAGGTAAGTATATGGGGAGTGTGGCATGACAGGGACCAATGGGAGGCCTTTGCCGCGGGTCTCGGGCGCGCTCTTAGAGTCAGGCGGGACACGTGACCGCTTCTCACGGTCACTGCCAGCCTTCCTGTTGCAGCCGTCGGATTAGCCGCGCGCGGCTCGTGCAGCAGCAGGACCGCGCGTGGCTTGAACAGAGGACCCCGGCCAGCCCCTGGAAAGGGTAAGTACCGCTACACTTTTTCTATTTTATGGTTAATTGGAACTGAAGAAGCTGCAGTCTCCTGCCGCCAAGAGAAATCTATAACAAAAAGGTCTGGACTATTATATCTGCTGTACGTAATTTTTAGGACATTTGTGTCAGGTCCCCTGCCCCCACGCTGCTCGCAGTGACCTTACTTACATCATCACAGTGAGCGGCATAATCTGGACCCTGTCTCCAGACTGGCAGTGTGTCTGACGCTGCAAGCTCCAGAGCAGCTTCCTTATGGGTGTGCTGCACCCAGTCATGTGACCCGGCACACAGTGATGACCTCAGAGACCACAAGGGAGGGAATAAACTCTTCCCACGTGTTGTTGTTAACATTGATTGGAGATTAGCCAATCAGACACACCCTGTGTGTATATAAGCTAACATCTCCCTTGCCTCAGCGTTGCACTTGTTATTTGGATTTCCTGGTTACTGATATTTAGCTTTGTCTCTCATTATTTCATCTCTCTGTTACCCTTGACCTCGGCTCGTGTTTTAACTGTTCCTTTTTGCATAACCATTCTAAGGATCGGTATTGAAATTCTCTCTACTCTGTCCTGTCTGCGCGTTAGGGTTCCCTAGTGAACGTTACAATTTGGACTTTTATTTAATGCATGTAGCGGTTACCCCGGTGTGACGTAAATGTCATCAAATACTGGTCATAGGAAAGCACTGAAGTCAATGCTTTCCTATGAGGTACATTGATTGGATGCGTGCATGGAATGCTCACCACTGGTGTACATACCCGCCCTGCGACAGGGTATGTACGCCAGTTTTACAGCCTCTTCTCCTGGGGGGCCCAGGAGCTGACCACCTCGGGGCCCCCTGAGGCTGTGTCAGGGTGGCGGTCCGGTGCCCGGGACCCAGACACTATCCAGGCGGCGGTGCAGGACCGGGACCCAGTATGCCTGATGTTCAGAGTAGGAGTCACAGTGTGGAGGTGGATTAGCAGGGTCTGGTGCAGGGTAACCGCGCACCCCCTGGTGTTAAGCACCAGCATTTGTGCAGCCACATACCAAGACCCTGAATCAGCTTCAGCGGATACCAGGAACTAGGAGTATGGAAATTAGCAGACCTCCCAGGAGCTGAATAGGGAGGCTCTGCAGCAAGATTGTATCCAGTACTAGAAACAAGGCAAGACTAGAGATAGGCACCAAACATGAAAACAAGACAGAACTAATAGAACCCAGAACCAGAGAAGGATAGTAAGCTAAACCCAGAACATATACACAAGACATGAGGAAAACATGAACATAACATGGGCATGACTGGGCAGGACTGTACATGGACTGGATATACAAACTAACACAAGACAAGATAACATAGGCAAAACAAGAGGAGAAATAACTAAGTACTACATATGGAAATATGGGGATTTTGTCACAATATATGATCATACATTGCATAAGCCTGCCAACAACGCCAATGTACCCCATATCTGGCAGGTCCTACACTGCCTAATATATGCTAAAACAACCAAAAGTCATATATAGCACTTACCTGCAAGAAAGGGCAGAACCCTTGAGGAGCTGCCTGCAGGAACACTGAAACAGAGTGAATGATGGAAAACAAACGGGTGTGGCAACATAAAACAAACATTAAAATTAAACCTGGAGACTGGGAATCCCAGGGATGGATTACAGGAATGAACCCAGAAATCCCAGCATAAAGAAAACCAGACATAGAATAGAAAACCAAAAACCAAGAAAAACTAACCAAGAATTGTAACAAGAGTACTGGATACTAGAAGCCAAGGCCAGACATCTCCACAGAACAGAGCAGGACGTGACAGGCTGACAGTGGGGCTACAGGGTGGGCGGGCATGCGAGGGAGCATTCTCCCCTGAGCGCTCTCTGCCTAGCTCGCGCTGACAATATTCCGGTTCCGGCATCAGTTAGTGGCGCACGAGGGAGCTGAACAGGAGGATCAGTGCTCCCTCGTCGCCTGCAGGACCGCCGCCGGGCAGCCCTACTGGACCCCAGGGATTCCCCTCACCACTCCCAAAGGTAGAGAGGCTAGGGGATTAAATAAAAAAATATATATGAGTGTGTATATGTGTGTTAGTGTGTGTGTGTTAATTTTTGTGTGTCAGTGTGTAGGTGTGTGTGTTAATGTGTGTGTGTGTCTGTTACTGAGTGTGTTAGTTGTGTGTTTGTGTGTGTCTGCTATTGAGTGTGTGTATGTTAGTGTGTCAGTGAGTGTGTTAGTTTTTGTGTGTGTGTGTTACTATGCGTGTAAGTTTGTGTGTGTCTGTTATTGAGTGTGTGTCTGCTAGTGAGGGTCAGTGTGTGTGTCAGTGAGTGTGTTACTGTGTGTGTCTGTTACTGAGAGTATTAGTTTGTGTGTGTCTGTAAGTGTGTGTCTGTTAGTGAGTCTGTTTGGTGTCTGTTAGTGAGTGTGTGTTTGTCATTGAGAGTGTATTTTTGTAAGTGAGTGTGTATGTCTGTCTGTCAGTGAGTGTGTATGTATGTCTATCACTGAGTGTGTGTCTGTCAGTAAATGTGTGTGTCTGTTAGCTAGTGCATATGTATCTGTTCGTGAGAGTGTGTGTGGTTAAAACTCCTTCAGCACTTAACTTTCTCCAGCGCCGGGCTCCCTTGGCGCTGGGGATCTCTCCGCCCTGATCCGCCTCTCAGCTCCAAATGCGCATGCGCGGCAAGAGCCGCGCACGCATTCAAACCGCTTATAGGAAAGCATTACTCAATGCTTTCCTATGGACGTCCAGCGTCTTCTCACTGTGATTTTCACAGTGAAAATCGTGGAAGCGCCTCTAGCAGCTGTCAGTGAGACAGCTACTAGAGGCTGGATTAAACCTCAGTGAAACATAGCAGTTTCTATGAAACTGCTATGTTTTCAGCTGCAGGGTTAAAACTAGAGGGACCTGGCACCCAGACCACTTCATTGAGCTGAAGTGATCTGAGTGCTTATAGTGGTCCTTTAACCCCTTAAGGACACATGACATGTGTGACATGTCATGGTTCCCTTTTATTCCAGAAGTTTAGTGTATGTATCTGCATGCAGTGGCGTACATATCACGGTCGCATGGGTCGCGGCCCTGCAACCCCTGCGACCAGGTGCCCGCACCGGGGCCCCATTGATCGTGTGTATGCCACTGATGCTCAAGGTACATGCGCATCTTACCCCCAATCCTTTTGCCAAAACCCTGGAGTCAATGCCCACCAGAATAATTTCCAAGGGGAAGAAACAGGCAGCAGCGACTATAATGTTCATTTAAAGCATAATATAGATGTGATGTACTTCTGACTTTAATTTTGCTGATAGGATGGCTTGTGTTTAAATGTATTGCATTGTATATTTACATACTCTCTGGAAAATACATGAAAACGGGTGAAATGTCAATGTTTTCTTTCTGGTAAAACGCATTAGAAACAAACCTTAAATAAATAATTATTTTGTGGCTAAAGATTAATGACATCTGATATTGGGGTGAATAATACGCACTACTACTGTTTGCCTGGTATAGCATATCTTCCTTTTTATCTGCTATCAAAAGCCACATTTCTTGAGAAAATTAAAAAGCTTATTGGAGTCTTCTAGACATCGCGGATCGCTGATGGATAACATGCTTTGGAAAGGCCAACATTTTTGCTGCTATTTCAGTTGCAGACTGATGGCAGAATTACTGCATCAGGTTTAGTGTTGTGTTTTTCTTCTGGTACAAGTAGTACAGACTATTCACCTCATTTGTACCCGTATAATGTTGATGAAGAACTATTTCTGTTCCAATGCAGCTTTGTTCGGCAGTACAAGAGCCGTATGTATCAGGTGTAAAACTTGCGTTCTAGCTGCCTGTGACATAATCAGCATCGCTTTTTATAAGCACTCTTTGTAAGTAAACACAGCACAAGAACACCAACGAAAGGGAAGGACACTGCAACATGTACAAATTCCTTCTTAACACCTTTCAGAAAGAGTTTAAGAGATTGCTCAGGGACAGAAGCCATTAAATCATAGTTGTCATCAATGCAATGCTTGGCCCATCCTTGCCAGTCTCTGTTCCTCATTAGTATTCTGTGCTGCGTCTCTGCACATGTCTTTGGAAACAGATACTGCATTGGCAAACTATTTGAAACCATGGATAGAATGACGAAAGCCTGCATTTATATATTTATTTGCCGGGCTTCTAAAATGCTGGTCTTGCCCTTACTGACAAAAGAGGAGGAGGGGTGAGGATGGGCTGCTTAAGTAGAGGGGAATAAAATCTTCAACCTGTTTTTCCTTTGGTACCTTCTTTCAGTTTGAGATCTTTCATTTTTTTAAATTAGCAATTAAGCAAAACATTCAGAAACACGACTTCCAAATAAAAGGGAAGAAAGAAAAAAAAAACATAAAAGGACAAAGAGGCCGAGATCTGGGAGAAAGTCCAAAAAACGAGGCACAGGTTGAAAGATGCAGACATACAAGATCTAATTCATATACACTACGCCAGGGGTTTAATGCCTTAATAAACACAAGGAAAGCTCGAAACATCAGGCTCGTACTGAGATTTATGAGTAATGCCTTGTTTCTGTGCATTGTACACAGTTATTGTGTTTACTCAATGTTGATGAAGCCTAGTGCTGTTCATTCCAAGGGTAAAAATAAAAGAGTAAATGAAATGCATAATATTATATTCAGCCTGGACATTTAAGTACAAATGTGACTATTATACACACATGGCTGCCTAATGACTCATTCCTGGAGAAAAAAATTACCCCAGCGACCAAAGGCTGTGACCAACGCTTGGAATTTTTTTAATTTTTTTTTTTAATTTACCTTAACACATTTAAGTTTACTTCTACTACTGTTAAACCAGGCCAGAACAATGACCATTTCAATGGGCAAAGCCTTTGGCTACTCAAAATAAGCACTGATTTTTTGATATCCTTTTTTATATAAGTCTCAAGTAAGGAAAGGCAAAAATTAAAATGTCCACTATGCTGGATATTTGTGACCTGTTTTGTGATTTTTTTTTTTTTATTTCTCCACAAAAAAATATTTCTTGAATATTTAGTGAGCAAATATTAATCAGAAATGACTGTGAAATTATGTTGGCTTACAACGAATGACACAAAGTTTGAAGAGATTCCCTTGCCATTTCGCGGTAGACAGTAGCTACGAGTCAATTATAATGCAGACCGTTCTCTGCAGAATGCTATTTTCTACACGGCTTAAACCATTTCTCTTTTGTTTTATTTTTCCCTGTCCGACTGCCATGCTCACCTAATTTTGTGGAGTAAACCATTTTATCCCAGGATACAATGCACAAATAGCTGTCCGAAATCAAGCTTAGCGTTTTATTAAAATATTGTTGTTTGTATTAAAGATATGTCACCTGTTTGGTTATGCCACTTTTAGGATGGCTAATTGTAACGGCACCCCCAGGCATAAAAGGGGTTAACAGACGTTTAGTAGATCTTCCCCTTCCAGAGACACAGGCACAGCTACTGTAGACACCAATACAGCGAACCGGGGAAGCATATGAATGCCGTAAATGGCTGAACCGGAACCATATGAATGCTGTAAACAGCCAAATAGGAAAAACCATACGAATAGGTTTGCACTCCTACAATAAATCCCCCCAAGAACGAGACAAAGCTCTGTGTTGAGGGTCAAGCAGTGAACAGACACTGGGCTTATTGTTCTTATATACACATTAGTACCATCCACAGGGTTTTGGAAAACAACCAATAAACACGTACAATACACTCAGACACTCCCACGCAAAATCCTCCCCTCTGCCTGTGATACAATTACCTTACACAATGGGTAATGTAATTATTACAGGCAGAGAAATACAGTTTTTTTCCACATTATTCATAACTTTAAAAGTATGCATCACATTCACATAAAACTTACATTTTCAGAATTAGCATATTCAAAATACAAACATACGTCAAAACCATACAAATTGGTCCAGTGGTTCAAAAGATAGATCGTAGTCCTTTGTGACCAAATAAAGCATGGCTTTTCTGCCCAAAACCAGTTCCACAGAGTCTTCTATCCTGGAGATAATTGGGAAGTAATCCAATTATCTCCAAGGACAGCGGCAAAACTCCATTAAGCACATGGCAGTAAAAAGACAGTAAAATACAATAAAATACACAAGGTTACATTTATTACATAAAATACAGACATGCAACATATCCCCAGATAGCTTAGGTCTGAGCACACATTATTATTGAATGGCGCTCAGACCACACACATACAGTTCAATTGCCATGGAGCCAAAGTCTTTACCATAGTCTTTCATTATACGAATGGGCTCCATGGCATAGCTATCTGGGGTATCGACGCTCAAACAGGGCAAGCACCGAATGACCCGGCTTTCATGTCTTTGCAGGGGAAAATCAAGCGTTTCAACATGGGGCCATAGTCTAAAGGCAGCAGGCGGGCAACCAGGCTCCTCCAATGCACAGTGGCGAGATTGGTCTCGTCACACTAATCTTATCAGGTAGCCATATAAGCAGTTCCCTTTCTAAGTGTTCAGTATATTTATACCACGTTCTGCACAGTGGGAAATGGAACAAAATATGAGTTGTGAACCAGAGAGACTGCTAAGCATTAAAGCAGCAGAACCACTACAGCTTAAAGGGACACAGTAGGCACTAACCATTCCATCTCATTTGATTGGTTATAGTCGCTGGAGTCCTCTGGTACTGTATACCCATTTTCAAGCAATTTAATACTTAATGAGGATCCCTGGCTTCCTGGCCTCCCTGCCTCACTTCCTTCCAGCCATTCCAAGTCATACCTGAATACCCGAGATAGACTATAAGCAGGTAAGGACTGGGAACAAAATTTGGCATGGGCATTTTTCAATCACAGAGGCCCAGAGGGGTCAGGGAGAGGGTGTTTTGTCAACACCAACTGCAAGCATGCCATCCCAAAGTAAGCATGTTGGTTCAATGCTCTTTAAAGGCAGCCCATGTACAGAGCCCTATTGAAGATTTCTTGTATGAGAAAAAGGACCTGTATTTGTTCTGCGCAGCACAAGCAAATGTAATGACGTGCTTGCTCTGTGTTTGTTTGTGACTTGTCTCTGGTGTCTTCATAAGTGGGATACCAGAGGACGGTAAACTTGGGAATAGTGTACCAAGAAGGAATTGGGAGGTAGCAGCACGTACCTGTGCTACATGGTAACCAAAAAATGTATAGGATTCTAAAGCACGAGTAAAAAGACCAAAGGTCAAAAAACAAAAAATAATTTATTGGATACTGTATAGTATAATAAAATTAGCTAATAACAATAACCCAAAAGTGCTTAACCAAAATACAAAGTGAAAAAACAAAACAAAAAAATAAATAAGTGCGAAAGGATACTAAGATAAATGTATCAATAAGACTCGACATGAATTTACTTAAGATACATGTATCAATAAGTCTCAATATAATAAAATGATATAAGATACATGTATCAATAAGTCTCAATATAATAGAATTAGATGAGTATATCAATAAATAAATATATTAGAGCAGTATAGTAACCTGCGAGGTTGACTCTAATGTCCTAAAGAATATTGGAGTAATAAGGAACAGCACACATCTGTGCTAACGGGAAATGATTAGCTAATGGTAGCCATAGTGGTAAAAGGGGGAGTAGATAGAGAACAGGAGAACTGTCTGAATTAGCAAGCTGAGTTGGGGTGGCGTATAGTGCAAGCATATGATTGCTAGATACTTTCAAGGGTTGCAAAAAAATTCCTCTATTGGGAGCTAGGGTAGCGGTATAGAAACTACAGGTCTAAGCATATAGTTATGACAAGTTGAGCCAATCCTGCTAATATGACAGTGTGAGCTACAAGTGTATAAATACTGATTGTTGTAAGAGGTTGCAGAAAAAATGCAATAAAAAAACACAAGAACACTAAAAAACACTGTCAACGGCTATCGGTGTAAAGGCTGCAGGTCCTAACATATAGTTGTTAAATAATTGGTGTTCGCCGACCTCGCATATTTAGCAGTAGAAATTGCATTTTTCTAAATGCTAAAGATTTGTTTAAAGGTAACAAAGGTGATACCTATCGGTTGTAATGCTAGTACGGTCCTGCATGTATAGAGTATGAACTACAAGCGTTGCTGGATACTGTTGGAGGTTACGGAGGCAAAAAGATTGATGCCACCGAAATGCATTACCAACAGTAAGCGGTATGTGGACTATAAGTCCTGGTATGCAGTGGTTAAATCACAAGTATTGGCCGACCTCGCTTCTGTTTCGATGAAGAATGCAAACGTATGAATACTGGATACTTATAGCGGTAACTTAAGCCAATATATAGAGGCTGCTGGAATTGTGGTTACAGCATCTGATGGTGTGTGCCGTAGTTGTTAGCTATGCCAATAATAGACAGTCTGATAACATAGTGAGATTCTTATAGAGAGAACTTGATAAAAAAATAAAAAATATCAGGTACTGGCTATACTCGACTGATAAGACCTGTAGCCTACACCAGAGGATATGGAAATCTAAGTAATGATAACAAGAAAAATAATATTGAGCATAATAGAACGATAAAATAATAATAAGTAAGCCCCATGCAACCAGCTCACCCCCGTGCCTTCAAGGGCACCTAAGTGTTCCCATGCTACAATACAGTCTAGATAGTGGATAGTTGAACAAAAAGTTTTGCTAAATAAGCTCCACACTACCAACTCTCCCCCAGTCCTTAAAAGGCACCTAAGTCTTCGCATGCTGAAATATTATCTAGATAGAAATAGAGGACGGATAGAGTTGCTGTCATCGTCTGGTAAGAGACAACATGGAAGAGACCCCTGACGCGTGTGTTTTGCCCGAACTGGATCGTCAGAGGGGAACCAGAGGACAAAAGGGCCAGAAAAGCTTATTGTGCATGTGTATGGAGGCTGTGGAATTGCCTGTGTGTAGAGTGAGTTGATTGTGGTGTGGTATTTTGTGTAAATAGGTTTCAGTTGTGTTGTGTTTGTGGTGTAAAATGTGTAGCTAGGTAGAGAGTGAGAGAGAGTTCATGTCTATAGAGTACATAGTTTGTAAAGGGGATGTAGCGAAAGCTTCCATAGGGGCTGAATAGATGATGTAGCATGTGTAAGGGCTGTAGAGAGTGTGTGTTTAGGGAATGTAGCGTGTGTGTTTGTGTACAGGGGATCTAGAGTGTGCATATGGGATCCAGAGTGTGTATGTTAGGAATGTAGTGTGTGTGTGTGTGTAGGTGGTGCAATAGGGGATCTAGTGTGTGCTTGTGTAGAGGATTCAGAGTGTGTAGGAGATCTAGTCTGTTTGTAGGGAATCCAGAGTGTACATAAGGGATGTAGTGGGTGTTTGTTTGGAATGTAGAGTGTGTAAGCGGTGACGTGTGTATAAGGGATGTAGTCTGTGTTTCTGGAATGTAGTATATGTAAGTGGTAGAATGTGTGTATAAGGGATGTAGTGTCTATAGCGGTGGTAGTCTACCTTTTTCTACCTACCGCCCACTAATGCATCTTTTTGGTTGAAATTATTTCCTTACCGCCCACCAGTTTTCGCGCAAGTACGGAATATTTTTTAGAAAGGAGGGTGTTTAAAAAAAAAAAATGTACGTACATTTATCTTTTTATTTCTACTTAATGCTTGTTTATAATGTTTTTAACTTTATAAAGTTAAATTAGAAAACAATAAAGTAAATTGAAATTACCTTTACTAGTGATTAATGATGAGATCCTTAAGGTTGATGCTGCAAGACTAAATATTTGATATCTGGCTCGATTTTCGTAAGGAACAAACGAAGGTCTCTTTCGGTGATATTCAGACGACTTCTCTGTTTGCGCATAATATGATTTCTCATATGTGCGTCAGCCCCTTCTCCTCTCCCTCCTCAATTCCCCTCCCCACCTTTTTTTCCCTTTTTTCTATTTTTTAACCTTCCTTATAGCAATGCCCAAAAGGAAGGCTGAGCTAGGTAGCCCGCTTACTGTAGTCCACTATAACAGACAGGCACACATACATACATACATACAGACGCACACACACACACAAGGCACACATACATACACTCATACAGACACACACACAAGACACACACACAAAGACACATACAGACACACAGACAGGCACACATGCATACATACAGACACACAGACAGGCACACATACAGACACACACACAAGACACACACACAAAGACACATACAGACACACAGACAGGCACACATGCATACATACAGACACACAGACAGGCACACATACAGACACACACACAAGACACACAAGACACATCCATAAAGACGCACACATACAGACACACACACAAGACACATACATACAAACAGACAGGCACACATACATACAGACACACACACACAGACATGCACACACACACACACACATACAGACACACACCTACAAAGACACACACATAAGACATACATACACACATGCAGACACACACATAAGACATACATATGTAGACACATACATAAGACACACATACATACAAAGACATACACACACAACACATACATACAAAGACAAGACACACATACATACACACATATATACAGACAGACACACACACACACACACACACACACAAGACATACATACATACAAAGACACATACACAGACATACAGACAGACACAAAAGACATACAAAGACACACACACAAGACATACATACAAAGAAACACATACACACACACAAAAAAACACACACATTATATTTAAGTCACCCTCATGTTTAAGGTGCAGGAGGGTGACTTTCCCTGGGGTCCAGTGGTGGCTCAGGTGGATGGGAGTCAGAGTTCCCACTCTGACTCCCTGGTCTTCCTCCTGCACAGCTCTCAGTGTTAGCTGGGAGGAGTGACGTGCAGTCACTTCCTCCCAGCTCTGTGATGTCATCACAGGGGGCCTGGTCGGGCTGTTAAAGCGCCCAGCACTGACCGGGCCCCCTTACAATCTACATCCATAGGGTGGCCCTGACAGCATGGGCCACCTGATGGACACGTTGGAAGGCGGCCCCGGTGGTTTACCGCGCAGACCGGGGCCGCAAATGGTGACGGCGGTACCCGGTCGCAGGGGTACCGCCAGCTCGCACCCGCCCGCCCAGTCTATCAAAACAAGGAAATCCCTACCGCCCACCTGGAATCCTGAAACGCCCACTAGTGGGCGGTAGGGACCAATGTTGACGACCCATGGTCTATAGGGTACCCAGTGTGGGGAGGTTTAGTGTGTGTGAGGGGTGCAGTGTGTGTTTGTGAGAGAGAATGCAGCCTGTGTGTGTGTTATGTGTTCAATGAGTGTATGTGAGGTGTTCAATGAGTGTGAAATGTGAAGTTTGTGAGGGGTGCAATGTGTATGTGTTTCAGGGGTGCAGTGTTTGAGGGGTGAAATGTGTGTGTGAGCGGTGGAATGTGTGTGTGTGGGGGGTACAGTGTGTGATGGGTGCAGTGTGTGAGTGGTGCAATGTTTGAGGGGTGCAGCATGTGAGGGTCAGGCAGTTCGTGAGGCTCAGGCAGTTCGTGAGGAAATAGACGAATGGGTAGCTGTTATACCAGCGTTCGTTACACTGACATACACACACACACACACACTGATTTGACACAACAGACACACACAATCACAACTGACAGACACACACAATCAGTGACTCACTCACAGATACACAAAGGCGCCCTCACAGACACACACAATCACTCAGACACACAGGCTCCCTCCCAGACACACACTGACAGACATACTCACTCTCACTCACAGAGACAAACACTCACTCACAGACATACACAATCACTCAGACACACAATGACAGACATACAGACACACTGACAGATACACAGATACCCTGACAGACATACACACACTGACAGACAGACAGACAGACACAGACACATACACACACTGCCAGCCAGCCAGACACAGATACACACACCTTGAGAGCCAGGCAGACACACACACATCCCCCCCCCCCCTCAGCTGGCCGCCTGCCACCAGGCTAACAAGGTATTTGCCTGGGCATTTGGGAGCGGCGTTTTGTGCGGCCCTATGGAAAGTGCCGCCCAAAGCAAATGCCTTGTTTGCCTCACGGCAAATACGTCACTGGGTTTACGACACAGACAAGAGATAAGGGGGTTAAGAGATACAGAAGACGTAATGTGGGTTAAGATACACACAAGAAAGTAAAAGGGTTTAACAGACACACATGGTTGAAAGGGGTTTAGGAGAAACATAGAAGAAGAATTAGGAGATACACAAAAAGAGATGTATGGGTGCGAAAGCGACCCACAAAAGTTTAAAATTTGTGGTATTCTTGTTGGGTAGCTCGCAGTAATGTAAATATACATATATATTATAATACTTTCTGTGTCAGTTACAAACATCAATACATATCAGACTTACTTTATTTACTCACCTCTCCTCACCTCTAAATGCTGCCTTCTTTGAGCTTTGTGGATAGTTATCTTCACATAACACCCACCTCTGGGTTGTCCTCTGGACCTCTTCCTGCCTTCTTCGATTTACCCTGCTTGGGGATGCTTCCCCTAGAAGAGTAAACCTCATCAGTGATGCCAGCATGCTGATTTCGTTGCCAGCGTGCCAACATTGGAAAGGAGTGATGTTACTCCCCTATACTCCCCAGCACCATAGCAACTGCACCGCATGTGGGAGATCTTTGCTGCTCTCCTTTACCACTCACTCAATGCCTCAGCATTGAGTGTCTGCCTGGGTGTTGACTGAGAGGTGAAATAAAAACCTATTTTAAATAGGTTTGTCTAACAATTGATACATTTGCTAGCAAAGCTGCTAGCACAATGTATAGAACTCTTATGATCTTAAAAAGAGCATGAATAAAATAAACAACCACAGGTATTGTAACGGAGCTCCAGTACTCCAACCGATTACCTCCGTTGATGGATGCTCCTAGTGCTTCCCGAGGACTCCAAGCACTCCACTTGACACCATCAGCACTGCAGACCGAACCTCTCTTCCTGCAGAAGGCAAAGCTGGAGCAAGCTCTTAAAAGAGCTTAGTGATTATAGCTAGGGGAGTATGTAGAGTATAGCAATCCCCCAGTGTAAATGCAGCCTCTTCCCCCACACATGAGATGAGGCTCTATGTTGAGGGTAAAACAGGAACTCAGCAGCCTGAGGGTTTATTGGCACTTATATGTAACATTTTACACAATGTTACCACCCACATGGTTTTGTGGAACAGCCAATCAAATACATTATAATACAGTTAAACACTCCCAGCGAGGACACACAAACCCTCCCCTGTGCCTGTGATACAATTACTGTACACAATGGCTTAACTTAAGTATCACAGGCAGGAAAATACACAGTTTCATACAATATTCATAACTCCTAAAATATTCATACAATCTCCATAAAAGTTACATATTATGAATCAGCATACTTCAAATACAAACATAGCCCACAAGTCTGACAATTCCCTCCAGTGGTTAAAAAGTTAGGTGGAAGTCCTTTTTGCCCTACCGCAAGCATGGCTTTCCTGCCCAAAACAGTTCCATAGATTTGGGCTGTGCGGTTGGTCTATTTTACACTGAAAAATAACTAAGTCCGATTTGAATGCACGAACAGGGTACTGTTCGTGCAAATTGATTAGTATACTGTGCGTTCGAATTGTCGAACGCCCTTCGACTTTAGCCGAAGCGTTGAAGTGGAGGAGAAGGTAAGGGTCAGCGGTGTTCGTGCAAATGTGTAGCCGATTTGAGTTCCATGGATTTGACGGCAGACACCGCTGATCGCGTTCCACTAAATA
This sequence comes from Pelobates fuscus, assembly GCF_036172605.1. Lineage (NCBI taxonomy): Eukaryota > Metazoa > Chordata > Amphibia > Anura > Pelobatidae > Pelobates > Pelobates fuscus. Next base: position 244,882,930 of record NC_086317.1, read on the forward strand.
AAGATGGCCGCCGCCACGTGTTCGACTGTACGAACGGCAGCCACTCAGCGGTCGGCAATTAACCTGCGGTTAACCGCCAGCCTGGGAGGTAAATTGCCTGCACACTTCCACTTGCGTGTGGTCCGCCTGTGAAGTAATTGATTCTGTAAGCTTCTTTTACTGAACCAAGTGGAAAAAAGCCACAAACAAAGTATTTTAACAGTCTGGGGATTCTGGGGACCAGTTTTAAAGGGGCATTGTTATTCTCACTATGTCCCAGTAATGTGCTTTAAAGGGCCAGCTCCAGTCCCATAAAAGTCCATAAGCCCAAATAATGTTCTTAAAGGGCCATACTCCCCAGGGCCATAGTCAAGGGCAAGAGGCTGGCAAGCAGGCCTCTCCAGGACCAAGTGGCGAAGGGCACTATTTAGTTTAGAAAAACGTCGCCTGAAAGGGGATATGATAACATTATACAAATATATTCGGGGCCAATACAAACCATTGTGTGGAAATCTATTCACAAACCGGACTTTACATAGGACACGAGGCCATGCGTTTAGACTGGAAGAAAGAAGATTTCATCTAAGGCAAAGGAAATGTTTTTTTACTGTAAGAACAATCAGGATGTGGAATTCTCTGCCTGAAGATTTTTATTTTGGTTTATTTGATTGGTTTTATCAGAGTCCATACAGATGTTCAAACAGCTACTGGATGTATACTTGCAAAAACAGAATATTCAAGGATATAATCTTTCAATGTAGGGTAATAACTGGATCAACAGCAAAAAACAAATGTGAGGAAGGCTGAACTTGATGGACGCAAGTCTCTATGTAACTATGTAACTATGTAACAGGTATCCTTTAAAAATTAATGTAAAAAGGTGCAAACCAAACCAAATCTCAAAAATCAATCAATACTTTTATTGAGCAATTCCAAATACAAGAATAAAAATACAAATACCAAAAAATAAAATAAAAAGGTGACAGAGGCTATTATTGATAAACAATACAACAGAGTCACAATAGAACACTTACTCAAAGCCCCTACAAGCTGGACACGTGCAAACCTATACACCATTTTGCTCTTGTTTAGGAACAATCTTTACCATATTTTGTTAAGTATTCCTTTAAAAATGTAAACATGCCAGGAGAGACTCTACAAAGGGTTTTGTTCTACTCTCTATAGGTTCGTCTCACCCCATTTTCTGCTCCAGTACCCAGAACTAGGAGGCAACAAATGGTTTGCTTTCTCCATCTGTGCATGTGAGTGCAGATGGATGAATTCTACCATAGGGACCTAGTGAGTGCACAAGAGGTAGAACCTAAGGAAATATAACAGGCAAGCTAGAGCCTGTGAGCATTGAGGATGCTTGGAAGTCCTACCAATCACAGTGAATTAAATGCTCTTAAAGTGAGAAAGGGTATCTAAAAACCTTTTATGAATTAAAAAGCTCAACATCAAATAAGAGAGAAGCGCATCACTCTGCGTTCTGTTTGGTACTGAATTACTAAATTCGAATAATGGCGCACATGCCCAGTAAAGCAATGCTAGGTTGTTTGACTAGGGTTATACATCTTGTAAGACTTTACACATTCTATTACTAAGCTACTTATTTACATCAATACCATTTAGTAATTATCTAGAAGATGTGGTTTCTATGGTTTCTTCTGGAGCAGTCTCGTTCCTGAAAGTAGTCTTTTTTTGTTTTGTTTTTCAGCACTGATTTAAACATTAATCTGCAGTAGTGCCAGAAAGAAAATAGTGTCAAGCTCTAGTAAATCGACCCTTTATTATGAACAAGAAAACTGCAGTCACTGATTGACATAAATAGCACTAAAATGACATTAAACTGTGGCGTTGGATTCAGCTAGCAGCAGAAGCATTTAATTGTTTGTACCAGTATTCTCACAGATTAAGAAGTGATTACATTGATTTTTAGGATATAAAGAATATCTCAGTAAATCTTTTCTATGCATTATTGCAAAAATGAAATTTCCCACTGTCAAGAAGGGTAAGAAAAAAAAATTAAAACAAAAAAAAAAACAAATTACACGAGATATAGGGTATTTCATTACCAAGAACGAAAATGCTGACTTTGTAAAACAGGAACATTTTGTCAATTGGCAGGATTAAGAGAGACAATCCATTTTAAATTCGGGTGGAGTAGATTCTCTGCTTAAAGAAAACAGTCGAAGAAGCCAAAAAATATGCAAATCCTCTCTTTGCTAAAAGCATTGAATAACATTACATGATAGTTTCAGATAAAAGCTGAAAAGTAGAGGACTAACTTCCCAGTGAACAATTAGCCTCTTTCATAAAAGGATAATTCACAAAGGTGGAATCCTTTGGCAGCATCAATTGGCGTTACTTAGTGGTGCTTTAAATCATAGAATTTCAAGTGAGATTCCTATCAGCAGGTGAATATTATCGTTGGATTTGTTTTCGACAAAATATGCCAACACTTTGTCGTTGACTGTTCAAATCTTTCGTCACTGTTGGCCGGGCATCCCAAACTGAAGAAGAGTTTAAACCTCTCTCATAGAACTCCACAATTTCTTTACAGTAGCCAGATATCACCACACACAATTTTAAGGGAGTTTGTTGCATTTGTTTCTTTGATTAAATGTTGTAGGTGGGGTTCCATAAATTGTTCTTTCTCTCCCCCTCCCCCCACCCCCCCCCCACCAAAAAATAAATAAAAAAATAATAATGTGTTGGATACAATGCAAGCTGGCAAATAAATCATTTAGCTGAAGGTTTGAATGCCAGGGCTAAAAGCAACATTTGTGGCTGTGATGGCAAGGCTGATTTTTCAATACAGAAAAATAGAATAAAATACAAAAAAACATCTAATTTACAAGCTGTTGTATTCTGTGTTTCTTTGATTTCCTAACGGCTGCAAAGTATTTGGTCATTTAGTGTCTCTCTGGGACAGATGGTATCGAATTAAACCTTTCACTAGATAGCTCTGCCAGCTTTTGGAGCATAGAGCAATCCAATTCTTACCATATTGCTAAGGGCACACTAAGATACATCCAGATTTCAGAACTCCAAGACTTAGCTTATGTGATACTTAGACATACCCTTTAATTCAGGGGTGCAGAGAACATATGTTTGAGTACCACAAACAGCCTTTCTGTTAAGACAATGCCTGTTTAGAGAAGAATAATCACTTCAAGATATATATTTTAATTTTAATATAGCTTGACCTTCTTATGAATACTGTATCCATTTAGGATATTATATTTTCAGTTATATACATAATGTACCAAAGAAAAGAAAATGTTACTTGCGCTTTTTCCTTAATCCCTATGTATATTTAGACAAATGGAGGTCATTTAGTTGCTCCAATGGCCATTGGAGGGATGCCCGCCTGCCAACGTCAAGGCAGACCCCCCCTAAGCGGGTCCTAACACTGACCCTTCAGCCTGCTTCCTTGAGCTTCTGGCAAAGATATCTCTAATGAGACAGAAAGGGGTATTTTTTATATACACCCCTTTACTTATTAACCCTTAATAGGGAACACATGGGATGGGTAGCAGCATTGTAACCAGGCTGTGTGATACAAAGTAAATACAAATACAAAAAGAGAAGTCCTGCGCTAAAGCAGCAAGGACTACAACACACATCAGCCCCAATATATAGTAAAAACCAAAGAAAAGAAAATGTTACTTGCGCTTTTTCCTTAATCCCTATGTATATTTAGACAAATGGAGGTCATTTAGTTGCTCCAATGGCCATTGGAGGGATGCCCGCCTGCCAACGTCAAGGCAGACCCCCCCTAAGCGGGTCCTAACACTGACCCTTCAGCCTGCTTCCTTGAGCTTCTGGCAAAGATATCTCTAATGAGACAGAAAGGGGTATTTTTTATATACACCCCTTTACTTATTAACCCTTAATAGGGAACACATGGGATGGGTAGCAGCATTGTAACCAGGCTGTGTGATACAAAGTAAATACAAATACAAAAAGAGAAGTCCTGCGCTAAAGCAGCAAGGACTACAACACACATCAGCCCCAATATATAGTAAAAACCAAAGAAAAGAAAATGTTACTTGCGCTTTTTCCTTAATCCCTATGTATATTTAGACAAATGGAGGTCATTTAGTTGCTCCAATGGCCATTGGAGGGATGCCCGCCTGCCAACGTCAAGGCAGACCCCCCCTAAGCGGGTCCTAACACTGACCCTTCAGCCTGCTTCCTTGAGCTTCTGGCAAAGATATCTCTAATGAGACAGAAAGGGGTATTTTTTATATACACCCCTTTACTTATTAACCCTTAATAGGGAACACATGGGATGGGTAGCAGCATTGTAACCAGGCTGTGTGATACAAAGTAAATACAAATACAAAAAGAGAAGTCCTGCGCTAAAGCAGCAAGGACTACAACACACATCAGCCCCAATATATAGTAAAAACCAAAGAAAAGAAAATGTTACTTGCGCTTTTTCCTTAATCCCTATGTATATTTAGACAAATGGAGGTCATTTAGTTGCTCCAATGGCCATTGGAGGGATGCCCGCCTGCCAACGTCAAGGCAGACCCCCCCTAAGCGGGTCCTAACACTGACCCTTCAGCCTGCTTCCTTGAGCTTCTGGCAAAGATATCTCTAATGAGACAGAAAGGGGTATTTTTTTATATACACCCCTTTACTTATTAACCCTTAATAGGGAACACATGGGATGGGTAGCAGCATTGTAACCAGGCTGTGTGATACAAAGTAAATACAAATACAAAAAGAGAAGTCCTGCGCTAAAGCAGCAAGGACTACAACACACATCAGCCCCAATATATAGTAAAAACCAAAGAAAAGAAAATGTTACTTGCGCTTTTTCCTTAATCCCTATGTATATTTAGACAAATGGAGGTCATTTAGTTGCTCCAATGGCCATTGGAGGGATGCCCGCCTGCCAACGTCAAGGCAGACCCCCCCTAAGCGGGTCCTAACACTGACCCTTCAGCCTGCTTCCTTGAGCTTCTGGCAAAGATATCTCTAATGAGACAGAAAGGGGTATTTTTTATATACACCCCTTTACTTATTAACCCTTAATAGGGAACACATGGGATGGGTAGCAGCATTGTAACCAGGCTGTGTGATACAAAGTAAATACAAATACAAAAAGAGAAGTCCTGCGCTAAAGCAGCAAGGACTACAACACACATCAGCCCCAATATATAGTAAAAACCAAAGAAAAGAAAATGTTACTTGCGCTTTTTCCTTAATCCCTATGTATATTTAGACAAATGGAGGTCATTTAGTTGCTCCAATGGCCATTGGAGGGATGCCCGCCTGCCAACGTCAAGGCAGACCCCCCCTAAGCGGGTCCTAACACTGACCCTTCAGCCTGCTTCCTTGAGCTTCTGGCAAAGATATCTCTAATGAGACAGAAAGGGGTATTTTTTATATACACCCCTTTACTTATTAACCCTTAATAGGGAACACATGGGATGGGTAGCAGCATTGTAACCAGGCTGTGTGATACAAAGTAAATACAAATACAAAAAGAGAAGTCCTGCGCTAAAGCAGCAAGGACTACAACACACATCAGCCCCAATATATAGTAAAAACCAAAGAAAAGAAAATGTTACTTGCGCTTTTTCCTTAATCCCTATGTATATTTAGACAAATGGAGGTCATTTAGTTGCTCCAATGGCCATTGGAGGGATGCCCGCCTGCCAACGTCAAGGCAGACCCCCCCTAAGCGGGTCCTAACACTGACCCTTCAGCCTGCTTCCTTGAGCTTCTGGCAAAGATATCTCTAATGAGACAGAAAGGGGTATTTTTTATATACACCCCTTTACTTATTAACCCTTAATAGGGAACACATGGGATGGGTAGCAGCATTGTAACCAGGCTGTGTGATACAAAGTAAATACAAATACAAAAAGAGAAGTCCTGCGTTAAAGCAGCAAGGACTACAACACACATCAGCCCCAATATATAGTAAAAACCAAAGAAAAGAAAATGTTACTTGCGCTTTTTCCTTTTAAGGAAAAAGCGCAAGTAACATTTTCTTTTCTTTGGTTTTTGCGCTTTTTCCTTTTAAGGAAAAAGCGCAAGTAACATTTTCTTTTCTTTGGTTTTTACTATATATTGGGGCTGATGTGTGTTGTAGTCCTTGCTGCTTTAGCGCAGGACTTCTCTTTTTGTATTTGTATTTACTTTGTATCACACAGCCTGGTTACAATGCTGCTACCCATCCCATGTGTTCCCTATTAAGGGTTAATAAGTAAAGGGGTGTATATAAAAAATACCCCTTTCTGTCTCATTAGAGATATCTTTGCCAGAAGCTCAAGGAAGCAGGCTGAAGGGTCAGTGTTAGGACCCGCTTAGGGGGGGTCTGCCTTGACGTTGGCAGGCGGGCATCCCTCCAATGGCCATTGGAGCAACTAAATGACCTCCATTTGTCTAAATATACATAGGGATTAAGGAAAAAGCGCAAGTAACATTTTCTTTTCTTTGGTTTTTACTATATATTGGGGCTGATGTGTGTTGTAGTCCTTGCTGCTTTAGCGCAGGACTTCTCTTTTTGTATTTGTATTTACTTTGTATCACACAGCCTGGTTACAATGCTGCTACCCATCCCATGTGTTCCCTATTAAGGGTTAATATGTAAAGGGGTGTATATAAAAAATACCCCTTTCTGTCTCATTAGAGATATCTTTGCCAGAAGCTCAAGGAAGCAGGCTGAAGGGTCAGTGTTAGGACCCGCTTAGGGGGGGTTCTGCCTTGACGTTGGCAGGCGGGCATCCCTCCAATGGCCATTGGAGCAACTAAATGACCTCCATTTGTCTAAATATACATAGGGATTAAGGAAAAAGCGCAAGTAACATTTTCTTTTCTTTGGTTTTTACTATATATTGGGGCTGATGTGTGTTGTAGTCCTTGCTGCTTTAGCGCAGGACTTCTCTTTTTGTATTTGTATTTACTTTGTATCACACAGCCTGGTTACAATGCTGCTACCCATCCCATGTGTTCCCTATTAAGGGTTAATAAGTAAAGGGGTGTATATAAAAAATACCCCTTTCTGTCTCATTAGAGATATCTTTGCCAGAAGCTCAAGGAAGCAGGCTGAAGGGTCAGTGTTAGGACCCGCTTAGGGGGGGTCTGCCTTGACGTTGGCAGGCGGGCATCCCTCCAATGGCCATTGGAGCAACTAAATGACCTCCATTTGTCTAAATATACATAGGGATTAAGGAAAAAGCGCAAGTAACATTTTCTTTTCTTTGGTTTTTACTATATATTGGGGCTGATGTGTGTTGTAGTCCTTGCTGCTTTAGCGCAGGACTTCTCTTTTTGTATTTGTATTTACTTTGTATCACACAGCCTGGTTACAATGCTGCTACCCATCCCATGTGTTCCCTATTAAGGGTTAATAAGTAAAGGGGTGTATATAAAAAAATACCCCTTTCTGTCTCATTAGAGATATCTTTGCCAGAAGCTCAAGGAAGCAGGCTGAAGGGTCAGTGTTAGGACCCGCTTAGGGGGGGTCTGCCTTGACGTTGGCAGGCGGGCATCCCTCCAATGGCCATTGGAGCAACTAAATGACCTCCATTTGTCTAAATATACATAGGGATTAAGGAAAAAGCGCAAGTAACATTTTCTTTTCTTTGGTTTTTACTATATATTGGGGCTGATGTGTGTTGTAGTCCTTGCTGCTTTAGCGCAGGACTTCTCTTTTTGTATTTATATACATAATGTACAGATTAGCTAAAGGCCACCAGATTGGTGCATGTTTTTTTAAGAAAACATAAAATGGATTTGCGTTTTTAATATTAGCATAGTTATACAGCACAACTAGAAACTGCTTTAATTTGGATTTGGGGAAGGAGAAGGGATGTGGGAAAGACTGTGATTAATGGACTTAATTGTATTTTCTACCTGTATACCTTGTTAACTATGATGGAAGGGTGAAAAATATAAAAATAAAATAAAATCACACATACAAAAAGCACTAACAATAATTGGTAATGAACTGGGCCTTGAAACATAGAAACATAGAAACATAGAAACATAGAATGTGACGGCAGATAAGAACCATTCGGCCCATCTAGTCTGCCCAGTTTTCTAAATACTTTCATTAGTCCCTGGCCTTATCTTATAGTTAGGATAGCCTTATGCCTATCCCACGCATGCTTAAACTCCTTTACTGTGTTAACCTCTACCACTTCAGCTGGAAGGCTATTCCATGCATCCACTACCCTCTCAGTAAAGTAATACTTCCTGATATTATTTTTAAACCTTTGTCCCTCTAATTTAAGACTATGTCCTCTTGTTGTGGTAGTTTTTCTTCTTTTAAATATAGTCTCCTCCTTTATTGTGTTGATTCCCTTTGAAAGATGGCCATTTATTGTCCTCAAGTAGTTTAAAGCAAATATTACTATAACTATTATTATAGTGAAAGTTTTAAACATTGGTGGAGGGAGTGCATCAGGGCAAATGTTCCTCCTGAGAAGCCAGGAGAATAATTGGTTAACCGAGGTTTCACCCCATCTGTTTCCCAAATGCCTGCATCCAAATTATTGCTGGGCACCAACTCTGTAAGCCTGTTACACATACAGAGGATATGAGGCATTTGATCAGGGGTCAAGTCCTGGGGAATAAAGTGTGCGAACTCAAGATCCACCCACCGTCCCCCCCATAAAAATAATAATAATATACACTCATTTGCATATATAAACGCAAGCACACTCACAGACTCAAACACACTTAGACACTCAAAGACACACACTCACAGACACACACATACACTCATACACACACACTCACAGACACACACACACACATACATACACACACTCACAGACACACACACTCACAGACACACACACACACACTCACAGACACACTCACAGACACAATCACAGACACACACACAGACACATACACTTACACACACACACAGACACACACACATACACTCACAGGCACAAACACTCACAGGCACATAAACTCACAGACACACTCACACTAACAGACACACACACATACTCAGACACACACTCACAGACACACTCACAGACACACACACACACTCACAGGCACATACACTCACAGACAAACACACACATACACTCACAGACACACACTCAGACACACAGACACTCACAGAAACACACAAATTATTCATATTTTTTTAATCTACCTGGAGAGCTGGCGTGGACCTGTCCCTGGGGTCCAGTGGGGCTTCAATGCAGCGGGCGCCTGTCTCACTGTCAGACGCGGCAAGGGAACTGTGTTCTCTCGGTTCTGCTCCCTCTCACCGCGTGGGCTGTCTACTGATGCCGGGAGCCGGAATATGACGTCATATTCTGGCTCCCGGCATCAGCAAACGCTGCGTGCGATGGAGCAAAGCAGACAGAACACAGCTCCCTCGCCGCGTCTGACAGGGAGACAGGCGCCCGCCACAGGGGGTCCATCAGGTGGCCATCAAGCAACCTCTTGGGCCCCCCCATGACAGGGGGAACATGTGGGGGATTTGGGGGCGGCATTTTTAACTGACCCCTGAGTGCCTGCAGGAGCAACGGGAGCAGCCTTCCTGCTGGAAAAAAAGTGCAGGAATGCCGTTCCAACGTGTTCCTTCACGACTCGAGTCCTGCATTTAATTGATTTGCCAGAAAGGGTGTAGGACATCAGTGACCTAAATATATGTAGGGAGACCTCAATTTCTGAAGTCCTTTGCTACAAGCCAAGCCTAAAAGTTATTTGCCACGGCTGGTCTGGAGGGTCGGCAATAGGGTAGCACACTATCCATAAGTAAATTTCTATTTGCCAGGCCTGAATTTCCCTTTCCAATGCTTAGTGGTGTCAGGTCCCCTGGCTGCGCGCCGCTCGTGGCGTCCTTGCTTACCCCGTCACCGCGAGCCGTGCCATCTGGTCCCTGTCCGCGGCGTGCGACTGTCCCCGCCACCGTGCTCCAGACTGACAGTGTTTCTGACACTGCACGCTCCTTATATGTGTGCCAGACCCGGTCATGTGACCCGGTACAGTGATGACCTCAGAGACCACAAAGGAGGGAAGAAACACCTCCCACGTAATGTGGTTAGCACTAATTGGAGGTTAGCCAATCAGACACACCCTGTGTGTATATAAGCTAACTTCCGCCTTGCCTCAGTGCCCTGTTGTGGTCTTTGTTTAGCCCAATAGCGCATTATACTCTCTCTGATTAATTGGTTACCGAACTTTGGCTTGTCTTACGTTTACTCTGTTTACTCTGCTTCCTGACCTTGGCTAGTCTCTTCGCATTCCTTCTCTCTATTTCTCTTTCACCTTGGCTTGCTTTGCCTATTCTTTTGCATAGCCTGGCCATTCTAAGGACCGGTATTGCAATTCTGTCTGTTGTGTCCTGTCTTTGTGTTAGGTTCCCTACCAATCATGACAAGTGGAGAATGGAAATGTTGAGCCCTGTTTGTAGGGATTTGTCAATTAAATTATATTTAGAAGTTTATGTGTTTGTGTGGATGTTTGTGTCCAACTTTAACAATTTGTCACAAAATCCTGAAGTTTAGGTTTTGGGTGAGCCACTGTTTGTAAAGGACAATATAGTAACTTATAAAAAAAATTAATTATTTTCCTGTACATTAAAAAATAAAGTAAAATAATTATTTTAAAATTACTACTTGTTCTCTAAGCTCACCTCCAGTGCACGTGACATTTTGGACTTCTGTCTATATTTGATGCAAATTTGGGGGCTCTTGCAGTCCAAATATATTGAAACAAATGTGAAAATGTTTTGATTCTTTTCTATCATGACTTGCATATCTCAGTAACTGCAAGTACATCTTAGGTCATATGAACTCCCAAGTACATGGAATCTGTTGGTTTCCAGGTACGATTTGCACTTCCATTAAAGCTGACACACATGGGCACCCTATCTCCCACACCCATGTGTCACTATGATCACTGTTCCAATACAGCAAACTGGAGTATCAAGCTGCAAGGCCAGATAAGATACCAGAGAAAAAAAGGAAGGAAGAGTTCATCTTTGAGCATTCTGACAAGTTAGAGACGCTGGATCAGAATTTCTCAGACAAGACATCTTGCTAGACAAGGAGTGCTGCATAGGGTATAAAATATTTAAAATTAAGGTCCGTCTATCTTATCTCATGATTTTGTAGAGCACTAGATTCCTGAAGGATATTTGAACTTTAGAAGTAATTTTGGAGGTTGCGTAAGATGATGAGATAAATAATATTCTATTAGGTTACTAAAGAGGAAAATTCATGCTGCAAAGGAATATATTCCCCACTCTTTCACTGCCACTAAAGTGTCATAAGGTTTAGAGCATATTTGTCAAAAATACTTTACTTAACAATAATCATGAATCTCGGGGTACGTTGCTGTTTCTATTTACTATCTAGTAACTTGTCAGACTGGATCTTGCTACACCACTTAAGATGGACATTTGTCTTCCTTGTGTCCTATAATAACCTGTTTGGTTGGTATCTGACTAGCAATCATAGTTATTTTACTTTAACAGAATGTTATATTATAGTTACATTATTATTCTGACCTTGTTGTGCTTAAATCTCAGGAAGAATGATTATTGCTGCTGTTTTTTCTGTTCTATACAATGTTTAGCATTGGCTCCTACCTTGGAGAGCAGCTAGGGAACAATTTATAGGCAAGTTGAACTCAACTCATTTGTGCTGGTAACATACAGAATGTGATTTCCATGGTAAATATTCCTACACTGTGCTAGGAGTACATCTCCATGCAATGAACTTCACAGCGTGAAGAGATACCCCAGGAGGAACCATTAGTTGCATTTACTATACCGAATACAATCATTCCTTGTTGACTTATACTAGTTACAATGTTGTGCTATGCTGCCTCATATAACACTTTAAAGACGGTCTATACCATATTTGAATGGTATAAGAGACAGCATATCGTTATATATTTATTTCTGACCGATCAGCTGAATTCCATTTGTTAAACAAAAATTCTAATATTTATAGATAACTAGACTTCCAGACAGTATAGAGCATTCATGTAAGCAGAATGGAGTGAACAGTGCATACACCAAAAGGGGAAATACTTTTACCATGATGCTCCAGATGGGAAGGGGCAGTTTCCCAAGTATTCAATGGAATAAAAGTCCAAAATGTGCACACGGGGTAATTTCTTCTGGAAGGCAATCTTTATTTGGAATCAGGAAATAAAAACCGTTTTGGCTCCTATATGAGGTTTTGTCAAGTCTAAGCATACAGCATTCAGCCACACCAAGCAGTTTAAACAGACACTTTCACCTTAAATAAGGGGGATTCTGACAAGTAATCAGTGATTCAATTACAGTTTCTGATTGGTTGTTTATTATATGTATTATCAATAGCATATGTGTTTCCTGTTCTATTGAAACCTGATTTACAAGGTAATTCACTAAACACTGGATTTTGTCTGGGTGGCCGGATTATGACCGTAATTGCAATTATTTTATTATTTTACTAAAGCCAAATCAAGTCAGTATTAGATCAGTCTGACCCAATCTGTAGCAATCAGCCGGACGCATTCTGTGTCTGGATTAAAATAAGTGCTTCCCTATCCGAAACCTATACAAAGTATAGGATTCAGAATATTTTAAAATTACCACTTTTCTCTAAAGAAAATGGATCCAAATGTATCTGGCAGGAAGTACATTCGCAAGTATTAAGGCTAATAGCATGTATTTGTGGGAGGGATTACCAGGCTTAAATACCCAGCCGGCCCTCGGTAAGGTATAACGAGGTTATTTTTGATTTTCCCAATAACTATTATACTGCATGCTGTCAATTCCTTCCCCTTTTGGGGAAGTTAACAAGCACTTTACCTTTTATAGTAAACAAAACAATATATAGATAGTGTAGCGCTTCTATGAATAGAACATAAAAGTAGTAGTTACCTAAAAGATAGATGGTAGTCTACATCCAAATACAGGCTTATAAGTGTAATGGATCAAATGGAATCAGGCTCTGTAACAATGTAGAAAAAATATACACATAGTGTAAAACCTTACTGACATAAAGAGAAATAAAAAGTAGTCATAGGAACACTCACAGACCTAGCTCTGGTGTGGATAGCTTCGGGTCCGTTTAGGCGACCCACCCCTATATTGGAATTCTGTGTGTGGTCCTAGGAGATTGGGAACAAAGAGAGACCGCAATAGGGTAGCACAGTATATATCCAAATTCAATAAAATGGTATGTAAGAAATATACTTACAAACCTAGAGCCCCTATTGCTCTGCAGTCTTGTAGTGTGTAGTAAGGGACTACACTCCCTAAGATGTAAGAACATTCGTTCTTCAACCCAGCTGAGGAAACTACACGCTGTAGTGAAACGCGTCCTGGGATTTTACTGTGGACATTGCTCCGTTTTATTGTTTTACTATATTTAAAGTGCATCTAATAAAAGTATTTTATTTTCTATCCTGGTGACCGGTGACTTCTTACATCTTAGGGAGTGTAGTCCCTTACTACACACTACAAGACTGCAGAGCCATAGGGGCTCTAGGTTTGTAAGTATATTTCTTACATACCATTTTATTGCATTTGGATATATACTGTGCTACCCTATTGCGGTCTCTCTTTGTTCCCACTCTCCTTGTTCCCACTCTCCTAGGGCGGAAGATTCACCGGTTATTTGGACCGATGCGGCTTCACATACAGGCTTCGCTGCCATTTTTGGGGAAAGATGGTTAAGAGACATTTGATTTGATTAGTTAGCTACTTGCTATTGATTGCTGTTTAAATTAGCTATTGTTTGCAAATAAGCAGAGGCCTACCCAGGTGTTAAACATTCTTAGTGGGTGGTGATTTTAGGAGTTATATAAGGGTTGTTGTCATTAGCTTGGCTAATATAGATTGGTTGCTTCATCTAAGGTTTGCTTCTAAGTGTGGTTGGAGATATTCTGGAGATAACCTGGAGGTAATCTGAGGTATTTAGGGAGCTAAATAAAAAGTTAAGATTTGTTTGATTTAAATTATTCACCTCATTGGAATGACAGACTTAGTTCAATGTAATAGTTGATATGCATTTGTTTCACGTTCCACTTTTTGGAGGTTTGGTTGTTGTCTAATCTGTAGACAGTTCTCTATCTTGCTGCAGGAGATTGTATTTTTGAAGACTGAGATTTGTAAATTATCTGGTAAACAAACTCAGGCTGGAACTGCTGCAAAGCCACTGCCGCAGAGACATACTAGGAATGGCAGATGGGTCACTGTAGAATCTGGTAGACTTATTGTGGATAAAAGGCATATTGCACAGTCTGTTGCTCTACATAATTCATTTTCTGCACTTTCAGAGTGTAATGGTGATATGGAGACAGGCACTGAGGGTAGTGGTGTTGTGGAGAGAGGCATTGAAGCTAGTGGTGTTGTGGAGAGAGGCACTGAGGCTAGTGGTGTTGTGGAAAGAGGCTTGGAGACTATGGTGAGGCCTAATAGAAAGCAGTTGCTGTTAGGGGATTCCATCATAAAAGGTGTGGAGATGGACAATGGTGGTCTTGTGAGGTGTCTTCCCGGAGCTACTGCTCACATAGACAGGAGACGTATCTGTAATATTGTTAAAGGACCACTCTAGGCACCCAGACCACTTCAGCTTAATGAAATGGTCTGGGTGCCAGGTCCAGCTAGGGTTAACCCATGTTTTTATAAACATAGCAGTTTCATAGAAACTGCTATGTTTATTAATGGGTTAAGCCTTTCCCCTAATCCTCTAGTGGCTTTCTCATTGACAGCCGCTAGAGGCGCTTGCGTGATTCTCACTGTGAAAATCACAGTGAGAGCACGCAAGCGTCCATAGGAAAGCATTATGAATGCTTTCCTATGCGACCGGCTGAATGCGCGCGCAGCTCTTGCCGTGCGTGCGCATTCAGCCGATGGGGCGGAACGGAGGCGGAGAGGAGGAGGAGAGCTCCCCGCCCAGCGCTGGAAAAAGGTAAGTTTTAACCCTTTTCCCCTTTCCAGAGCCGGGCGGGAGGGGGTCCCTGAGGGTGGGGGCACCCTCAGGGCACTCTAGTGCCAGGAAAACGAGTATGTTTTCCTGGCACTAGAGTGGTCCTTTAAGCGAGCAAAGCAGGTAGGTGAATTGGATGTACTTGTCCATCTAGGGACAAATGACTTGGCTTGCAATGAGGTTTTAGAGGTTAAGGACGTTTTTAGTGTTTTTGCCAATGATATACGGCAGGTTGCTTCCACACTGTCATTCTCTTAAGTGCTGCCTGTGCATAACACTCAGAACTACAGGCGGATGCGTATTAGGGGCTTTAACTTGTGGCTTGGTGAATGGTGTCGGGAGCAAGGATTTGGCTTTATTTCTCATGGTAGCTCTGTTTGGAATGGAAATAAACTGTACAAAAAAGATGGTTTGCATCTTTCTCAAAAGGGAACAAATGTTCTCAGTGAGCAGTTCAGAGGTTTGTATTCAGAGGCTAGGATGTATTTAAACTAGGAGGGGGGGCAAAAGGGTGATAAAACATCAATCCAATTGTCCCCCAAAACAAGGACAGAAGGTGCCTGTAGCAAGTGTGTTAAAAAATGATAAGCTTATAGTCATGTCTACAAATGCTCGCAGTTTAGGGAATAAGATCCATGAACTTGTGGCAATAATGGCAACTGATAGTGTAGATGTAGTCGCTGTTACTGAGACATGGTACAATGAGAAAAATGACTGGGACATAGCAATACCAGGGTACTCTTTATATAGAAAAGACAGGGAAGGTAGGAAAAGGGGAGGGGTGGCCCTGTATGTGAAGGATAGCATAAAATCTAGCCTAATAAAAGTTAGTGAGGCGAACATAGAGTCTGTTTGGGTAACGTTAGAATTTGGTAATCACACAGTAACTCGTGTAGATGTGATTTATAGGCCCCCAGGACAAATTGAAGAGTTAGATAATCTACTAATTGAGGAAATCGCTAAAATGACTATGAAGGGTGAAGTTAGCATCATGGGTGACTTTAATCTTCCTGATGTGAATTGGAAAACAAAAATAGCTGCTTGTGCCAGGAGCACACATATTCTAAACTCCCTACTGGCATTGTCTCTAAAACAAGTCGTTGAGGAGCCAACTAAAGAGGCCATACTAGATTTAGTGTTAACAAATGGAGATTTGGTATCCGATATTACTGTAGGTGAAAGTTTAGGATCCAGTGATCATCAGTCAGTGTGGTTTAATATAAGAACAGTGACTGAGTCACACCACACTTTCAGTCCTTTCAGTCCCGCCGGAAACCGGAACCTGAAATTGAAGTTCCAGTACCGCGGTGCGCGCAGTGAAGCCGGCCCACGCTTCAAGACAGGTAAGTAATTATGGGACAAGGGGAGGGAAAGTGCACTATGGGACAAGGGGAGGGGGGTACACTATGGGAGGGGGGGAGAACACTATGGGATGAGGGGGGGGAACACTATGGGAGTAGGGTGGAGAATACTATGGGAGGGGGGGGAGAATACTATGGAAAGGGGGGGGAACACTATGGACTACCACTATGAACACTGGCCCACGCTTCAAGACAGGCAAGTAAACCTTCACATTCGCTCCATAAGACGCACAGACATTTCCCCTCACTTTTGAGGGGAAAAAAAGTGCATCTTATGGAGCGAAAAATACGGTATATCGGCGTATAACACGCACACATCATTTGACCCCTATTTTCAGGGAGAAAAAGTGCGTGTTATACGCCGATAAATACGGTACGTTATCTTGTTGATTTTGAAGTCCTATGAAGTCAAACTAGAAAAGCATTGGGAGGCTATTGTGCATGTGTGGCAAAAAGCTGTGTGGCCAATCAGCATCTCCATGGGGAGTGCTCAGCACCTCCATGCAGACCCAATCTAATAAACTGCCTCCTACCCCCATCCTAATACACTATCCCCCCAAATCCAATACATTGCCCCCAACTCCAATTCACTGCCCCAATCCCTCCACTCATATACACTGCCTCCTCCACCCAATCTAATACACTGTCCCTTGATCTAATACACTGCCCCCTTCCCTCCAGTCTAATACACTGCCCCTCCACCCAATCTAATACACTGCCGCCCCTTTATCTAATACACTGCACCTCCTCCCTCCACTCTGATGTAATTCACTGCACTCTCCCCAATTTAACCCACTGCTCCCCCTCCCACCACTCTAATACACTGCCCCCTCACCCAAATTAACACACTGCCCATCCTCCCACCACTCTAATACACTACCTCCCCCTCCCACCACTTTAATACACAGCCTCACTCTCTCCCCAAATTTAATACACTGGCCCCCTCTCTCCCGCAAATGAATACACTGCCCCTTCCCTCTCTCAAATTAATGCTCTCCCCCCTCCCTCCCTCAAAAAATTACACTGCCACCTCCCCCCCAATTTAATAAACTCCCCCTACCTCCCCCCAAATTAATATACTGCCCCCTCCCCCTCAAATTAATACACTGACCCCTCCCCAATTTAACACACTACACAGCAAAGCAAAAAGCAGCCCCAGGGCAGGCAGGCGGCAAATATATTAATTGTGAGCTGCATGTGGCCCATGGGCTGCAAGTTTGACATGCTTGATGTATGGGCTATGATATATAGAGAATGTACTTTCTACTAAACACATTAGAGATGTATGGACAAATCTACAGCATTGAGCATTTAGCTACAGATGAACCCCACAACTGAATATGTGTAACCCATAGCATCGGACATCAAATCACACAGGAATTGTAAAATTTAATGCATTATTCAGTACATTTATATTGCCTAGGATTATTAATTGATCATGGAATATAGCATGGTCATTGTTTTCGAATAGTGGGTGAAGTATTAAGCAACCTAGGACTTTATAATCCAATCCACTATCATAGAAACAATATATGGACCCCATGATCGATTATTATAACTCTCCCCCCCCCCCTCTCTCTCTCTCTCTCTCTATATATATATATAAACAAAAAAATCAAGATGCACTCACAGGTCTTCAAGTATAAGATAAAATTGGTGCTTTATTATTCCATGTGTGGTATACAAAAAAAATCAATCGATTGATTTTTTTGTATACCACACATGGAATAATAAAGCACCAATTTTATCTTATACTTGAAGACCTGTGAGTGCATCTTGATTTTTTTGTTTATATACTTGACGCCTAAGATTTGCACCCAGGCAAGATATACATTTTTGCCTTGTTTAAGGAGAGAGCCAAGCTTTCATCTTTTTATATATATATATTCCACATTTAACAACAGTATGGTAAATATTGATTTTATAAGATAATAGATACATTGGTGATATGTCCACAATATGGTAAGTTGAATATTGGCCGATTCATAGGACTCCTCTTTTGATAGATAATGGAATTTTGATTACATGGTAGAAACTCTGGGGAATATCCACTTACAACTTCAATGATCTTCTATTTGGAAGTACATGGAATTTCGATTAAATCCCCTAATGTGCGTTTGCACACACTACACTAGAGGGTGTGTTCAGAATCTGTGAGCATAGATGTAAGAGACTGCCCCCGAAACCAATGATGTAATCAGAGGGTGTAAAGTTGGCAGACGGTTGATTGGGCTGAGACCAGCTTCCTTATTAAACACAGGGAATTCATTTGGAATGTTTGTCCCTGGCGAAGGTGCTGCATTAAGCACTGAGACGCGCGTTGGCATCCTTTTTATTTTATTTTTAAGCACTCTGCACTGAATCACTTGTTTGTTCACATTTAGTTTGGGAATGGAATGGTATTGAGGGATACTAATTGATTAAGTGTACTAGGATTAGTGATTGAGGCAGATTGAAGCTAATAGAAGTGTAGGATAGTTATAATACACAGTGAACCTAGATTATAGGTGACTAGATTTTAGCATATTCAGAGTGCGTATAAGCATATTACTACTACAAGCTATCTTAAATCTAGCCTCCTTTCCACTATACTATCATTTGTTCATCCCTCTACTTTATAGGAACATAAGAGTTATAAGAATTGGACTGATTATCATGCTCATATTTTCTTATACCGTATATACTCGAATATAAGCCGACCCGAATATAAGCCGAGGCCCCTAATTTTACCCCAAAAAACTGGGAAAACTTATTGACTCGAGTATAAGACTAGGGTGGGAAATGCAGCAGCTACTGGTAAATTTCTAAATAAAATTAGATCCTAAAAAAATTATATTAATTAAATATTTATTTACAGTGTGTGTATATAATGAATGCAGTGTGTGTGTATGAATGCAGTGTGTGTGTATGAATGCAGTGTGTGTGTATGAGTGCAGTGTGTGTGCAGTGTGTGTATGAGTGCAGTGTGTGTGTGAATGCAGTGTGTGTGTGAATGCAGTGTGTGTATATGAGTGCAGTGTGTGTATGAGTGCAGTGTGTGTATGAGTGCAGTGTGTGTATGAATGCAGTGTGTGTGTATGAGTGCAGTGTGTGTATGAGTGCAGTGTGTGTATGAGTGCAGTGTGTGTGTGAATGCAGTGTGTGTATATGAGTGCAGTGTGTGTATGAATGCAGTGTGTATATGAGTGCAGTGTGTGTATGAATGCAGTGTGTGTATGAGTGCAGTGTGTGTGCAGTGTGTGTGTGAGTGCAGTGTGTGTATATGAATGCACTGTGAGTGTGTGTGATGCAGAGTGTGTTTGTGTATGTGTTGGTGGGGGTGGGCATTTTGATTGTTATTTTATTATTATTTTGATCATTTTTTGTTATAATATTATTTATTGTATAGTTATTATTATTTTAATTTTTTTATATTATTATTTTTTTATTATTATTTTTAATATTGTATTATTATTATTATTATGAATTTATTTATTTTTCGTCCCCCCTCCCTGCTTGATACATGGCAGGGAGGGGGGCTCTCCTTCCCTGGTGGTCCAGTGGGATTGGCAGTTCAGTGGGGGGGAGAGGGGGGCTGTCAGAGCTGTAACTTACCTGTCCTGCAGCTCCTGTCAGCTCCTCCGCGCCGTCCGTGCAGCTCTTCTGTCAGCTCACACTGTAAGTCTCGCGAGAGCCGCGGCTCTCGCGAGACTTACACTGGGAGCTGACCGAGGTGCTGAACTGACGGCGCGGAGGAGGAGGGAGCTGACAGGAGCTGCAGGTGAGGTAAGTTACAGCTCTGACAGCCCCCTCTCCCCCTGTCTGTATTATGGCAATGTAAATTGCCATAATACAGACTATTGACTCGAGTATAAGCCGAGTTGGGGTTTTTCAGCACAAAAAATGTGCTGAAAAACTCGGCTTATACTCGAGTATATACGGTATGTAGAATGAACCTCTAATTGAATAATTCTACATGTTTCCTCATACGTTTTGAGCCATTGTGACTATTACTTTTCCAAGTACTTTTTTCAATCCAAGTACTTTTTTCAAATCATTTGCTCTAAGCTTCTTATTTGTCTTGGGACAAATGATTTGGCTTGTAATGAGGTTTCTGAGGTAAAGGAAGTGTTTTGTGTTCTTGCCAATGATATACGGAAGGTTGCTTCCACACTGTCATTCTCTGAAGTTCTGCGTGTGTATAACACTCAGAATGACTGGCGCAGGCCCGTACTGGCCATCGGGCATACCGGGCAAATGCCCGGTGGGCCGCGATGGCCGTGGGGCCGAGGCCGGCAGGGGAGATCACAGCGCCAGCCCGAGCGCCGGCCCTGCTATGTGCCTCCATGGGCCGGTGGGGAGATCAAAGATCTCCCTCACCGGCCCACAGGCACTGTTACAGGCGGCCGCTGGCTGTGGAGTGTGGGAGGGAGGGAGGAGAGGACCGGCGGAGCTCTATCCAGCAGTTCCGCCGGGTCCTCTCGCAAGGTCTGAGCGTTCACTAAGGCTTTTGACACTATTGCACATAGAAGTCTTATAAATAAATTGCAATCTTTAAGTTTGGATTTCAATATTGTTGAATGGGTTAGGCAGTGGCTAAATGACAGGCAACATAGGGTTGTTGTCAACAAAGTATATTTAAAGCAAAGTCTAGTTACCAGTGGGGTACCTCAGGGATCTGTACTTGGACCCATTATCTTTAATATTTTTATTAGGGATATTGCAGAAGGTCTTGATGGTAAGGTATGTCTTTTTGCTGATGATACTAAGATATGTAACACGGTTGATGTTCCAGGAGGGATAAGCCAAATGGCAAATGATTTAGGTAAACTAGAAAAATAGTCAGAGCTGTTGCAACTGACATTTAATGTGGATAAGTGCAAGATAGTCAAATTAAATAGTTAGATAGTTTAGTGGATATTCCTGTTTTCTCTGTCCTTGAGTGTTGATACCATTTTAAGCACACCCAATAGTGATTGTCAGGATCGGGACAGGGATCCAACACGCAGAATACAAACAGGAGCTAGGTACGTATACCGGACCTTAGAATGGCCGGACTAACGTAAGGAGAAAGCAAAGAATGGTCAGAGACAAGCCGAGGTTGAGGGAACGAGAGAACAGGTAAGCGAGAGACAAGCCGAGGTCAAAGGACACGAGAGTTAAGCAGGAACGAAAATACAAGCCGAGTCAGAACCAAAAAGACAAACAGTAATAAGAGCACTGAGTGACCAGACAAGCTAGAACCACGACAGGGCAATGAACCATTACACACATCCCTATTTTATACCTTGGCTCTTTAATTGATGACTCCGCCCCTGCCGAGCCCTGATTCGTTGTTCGGAACTAGATTGACAGGTCGGGACGTGATTGCCGTCATGACGTCGGCTCCTGAGCGCAGCGTCATAAAAGGAAGCGGGGCTATCGCGGCCGGCGTGTAAACGGCTATGAGAGCTGTGAGGATTGGGTGAATCAGCCCCCCTGAGAGGACGGCCGTTTGAAAGTCTAACCTCCTCTGAGGTAGAGACTTCAGGTACCCTGACAGTACCCCCCCTCTCAGAAACGCCCACCGGGCGGAAGGAACCGGGGCGAGATGGAAAACGAGCATGAAATGCCCTGAGGAGACGAGGGGCATGCACATCTTCCCGGACCACCCAAGACCTTTCCTCAGGACCATAACCTTTCCAGTCAACAAGATATTGCACCCTCCCCCGAGAAACCCGAGAATCGAGAATGGACTTGACTTCATACTCCTCCTGACCCTCAACCTGGACAGAACGAGGGGAGGACACAGCGGAGGAAAACCTGTTACAAACCAAAGGTTTCAATAAGGAAACATGAAAGGAGTTCGGGATGCGCAGGGCAGGCGGAAGAGCCAGACGATACGCAACCGGGTTTATACGAGACAGAACCCTGTAAGGACCTATGTAACGAGGAGCAAATTTCATGGAAGGAACCTTCAAGCGGATGTTTCTGGTACTCAGCCATACCCTATCACCCGGGGGAAAAAAAACGGAGCCACCCGTCTGCGTTTGTCAGCGTGTCGTTTGGACACCGTGGAATTATGAAGAAGAATTTGTCGAGTCTGATCCCACAACTTCCTCAGATTGGCAACATGAACATCAACCGACGGTATCCCTTGGGAAGGGGAAACCGACGGAAGAACGGAAGGATGAAAGCCATAATTCATGAAAAAGGGGCTAGAACGAGTAGAATCGCAAACGAGATTGTTGTGCGCAAACTCCGCCCAAGGAATCAGACCGACCCAATCGCCCTGGTGTTCAGAAACAAAACAACGCAAAAATTGTTCAACCTTTTGGTTGGTGCGTTCGGCAGCTCCGTTGGACTGGGGATGATAGGCAGAAGAAAAATTCAATTTAATGCCAAATTGAGAACAGTAGGACCTCCAAAACCGGGAAACAAATTGGGGCCCTCTATCAGAAACAATTTCAGAAGGAATACCATGTAAACGAAAAATCGCCCTCGCGAAAATCTCGGGAGAAGAGGGCAATTTAGGCAGGGGTACAAAATGAGCCATTTTAGTAAACCTGTCAATCACCGTGAGGATAACAGTATGTTTTTTAGAAATAGGCAAATCGACAATGAAGTCCATAGCCAAACAAGACCATGGTTTCTCGGGAATTTCTAGGGGGTGCAAAAGCCCACATGGAAGCGTATGAGGTTGTTTAGTCCTCATACAGACATCACATGCCCCGACGAAGTCCTTAACATCCTTACGTAACGAAGGCCACCAGAAATCTTTAGAAATCAGAGAATACGACTTGCGTATGCCAGGGTGTCCGGCAAATTTACTGTTATGAAAACACTGCATCAGTTCCAGTTGGAGTTCAGGAGGAACAAAGTACCGATCCCCAGGAACAAGTCTGGGAGCCAGATGCTGTACTTTCTTGATCTCAGCAAGCAACGGGGAGTGAATCTTGATGCTCGTGTTGGCAACAATATTACACTTGGGAACTACAGAAGAAAAGACCATATCAGACATAGTAGAAGGTTCATGTTGGCGGGACAATGCATCAGCCTTAGAGTTCTTAGAACCAGGTCAATAAGTGAGCACGTAGTTGAAATGAGTAAGGAACAAAGACCAACGAGCCTGCCTGGCGGACAAGCGCTTGGCTTCCCCTATATAGGACAAATTCTTGTGATCCGTCAAAATAGTAACCGGGTATAACGTCCCTTCCAACAAATGTCTCCATTCCTTTAAAGCCATAATGACCGCTAATAGTTCCCTGTCACCAATATCATATCTGCTTTCAGGCCCAGACAATTTCTTGGAAAAAAAACCACATGGGTGCAGCGGTTTATTCAAACCTAGCCTTTGGGACAAGATAGCACCTATACCTGTCTCTGAGGCGTCTACCTCGAGTAAAAAAGGCAAAGAGGTGTCAGGATGAACTAATATCGGTGCTGAGGCAAACTGTTCCTTGAGTGTTCTGAAAGCAACAAGTGCCTCAGGAGACCAGGTCTTGGTATCAGCACCCTGTCTAGTCATATTGGTAATAGGAGCAATAATAGAAGAGTACCCCTTAATGAAGCGCCTATAATAATTGGAGAATCCGATAAACCTCTGAATGGCCTTGAGTCCCTTGGGCAATGGCCAATCTAAAATTGATTGGAGTTTAACCGGGTCCATCCTAAACCCGTCTCCAGAAATAACGTAACCAAGAAAATTTATCTGAGATTGGTCAAAGCTACACTTCTCCAATTTGCAGTACAAACCATGTTGTAGAAGCTTACGCAATACCCTTTTGACTTGTTTGTGGTGAGTCTCAGGCTCTCTAGAGTGTATTAGTATATCATCCAAATAAACTATAACACATTCATGTTAAAATTCCCTAAGAACCTCACTAATTAGGTCCTGGAATACAGCAGGAGCATTGCAAAGCCCGAAGGGCATTACCGTATACTCATAGTGGCCATACCGGGTATTGAAAGCCGTTTTCCATTCGTCACCCTGCTGAATTCTCACCAAGTTATAAGCTCCCCTCAGATCTAACTTGGTAAAAATCTTGGAGCCTTTCAGGCGATCAAATAGCTCAGTAATCAAGGGAATAGGATAAGCATTTCTGATCGTTATCTCATTCAAGCCCCGATAATCAATGCAAGGCCGTAGAGTACCGTCTTTCTTATCTACAAAAAGAAACCGGCCCCGGCTGGAGAAGAGGATCTCCTAATAAATCCCTTGTCTAGGTTCTCCCGTATGTATTCCTCTAAGACTAAGTTCTCCTTAGTGGATAGAGGATATACAGTACCCCTCGGAGGCATAGTACAAGGCAGGAGTCTAATCTTACAGTCAAAGGACCTGTGTGGGGGTAAAGTATCAGCCCTCTTTTTATCAAAGACTGCCTTTAAATCCAGGTACTGAGATGGTATCCGTAAATCTGTGGACTGGTTAGAGTTACTTGGTGCGTCAACTACGCAAACCGGTGAGATTTTCTGTAAACAACCTCTCTGGCAACCCTGACCCCAGGAGATTTTCTCACCTTGTTCCCAATCAATAATAGGGTTATGCTTCTTAAGCCAGGGATACCCCAAGACTATTGTAACTCAAGGAGATGAGATAAGCATGAGAGATATTCCCTCCTCGTGTAAAAAACCAATGGTTAACTTAACTGGTATAGTCTCACGAAAAATAACAGGGTCTGATAATGGTCTACCATCTATGGCCTCAACGGCCAAGGGTGTATCCCTTAGCTGAGATGGGATAGAGTGGTTCGTGACAAAGGCTTGGTCAATAAAGCTTTTAGCTGCTCCGGAATCTATCAATGCCATAGCATTAAGTACTCCCTTTTCCCAAGCTAAAGAAACAGGTAACAGAAGCCTATGATCCTAGTAATCATATATAGAGGACAAGATAGAAACACCCAAGGCCTGTCCTCTTGAGAAACTTAGGTGCGAGCGTTTCCCGGACGGTTAGGGCAATTTAGGCGTAGGTGACCTCTTACTCCACAATACATACACAGACCCTCCCTTCTCTTGTATTGTCTTTCACTTTCTGAGAGACGAGTGTTACCTATTAGCATAGGTTCTGGGAGAGCTAGAGTTGTAGATTCAGAATTCTGAAATGCGGGAGCTAGTCTTAAGGAAGGTCGATGAGTTCTATCTCGAGTGTTCTGCCTCTGTCTCATGCGTTCATCTATTCGAGAAATAAATGAAATTAATTCTTCTAAATTTTCAGGAAGATCTCTTGTGGCAACCTCGTCTAGGATCTCATCTGATAATCCGTTCAGAAATACGTCCATATAGGCCTGTTCATTCCACTTGACCTCTGCCGCCAAGGATCTGAACTCTAACGCATAATCCACAAGGGTTTGGCTATGCTGTCTAAGACGTAATAGTAGTCTAGGTGCATTGGCCTTTCTTCCTGGAGGGTCAAAAGTCCTCCTAAAAGTATCGACAAATGCATTATAATTATAGACTAATGGACTATCATTTTCCCACAGAGGGTTAGCCCATCTAAGAGCTTTGTCAATGAGTAACGAGATTATGAATCCAACCTTCGCCCTGCCTGTAGGGTAGGCGCGGGGTTGTAATTCAAAATGAATCCCTATCTGGTTTAGGAAACCTCGACAGGTATCTGGAGAACCGCCATAGCGTAAAGGGGAAGTAACACGGGAAGAGGCTCCCACTGTGGCTACCTCTAGGCCTGTATTAACAAGAGAGATGGATGGTGTACGCATCTCCTCTGATTTATTACTGGGATGGGATAGCAATGCTTGCAGCGCCAGAGCCATCTGGTCCATCCTATGGTCCATGGCTTCAAATCTCGAGTCAGGAGAACCAATCTGAGCGTTTGTACCTGCAGGATCCATTGGCCCTGTCGTAATGTCAGGATCGGGACAGGGATCCAACACGCAGAATACAAACAGGAGCTAGGTACGTATACCGGACCTTAGAATGGCCGGACTAACGTAAGGAGAAAACAAAGAATGGTCAGAGACAAGCCGAGGTCGAGGGAACGAGAGAACAGGTAAGCGAGAGACGAGCCGAGGTCAAAGGACACGAGAGTTAAGCAGGAACGAAAATACAAGCCAAGTCAGAACCAAAAAGACAAACAGTAATAAGAGCACTGAGTGACCAGACAAGCTAGAACCACGACAGGGCAATGAACCATTACACACATCCCTATTTTATACCTTGGCTCTTTAATTGATGACTCCGCCCCTGCCGAGCCCTGATTCGTTGTTCAGAACTAGATTGACAGGTCGGGACGTGATTGCCGTCATGACGTCGGCTCCTGAGCGCCGCGTCATAAAAGGAAGCGGGGCTATCGCGGCCGGCGTGTAAACGGCTATGAGAGCTGTGAGGATTGGGTGAATCAGCCCCCCTGAGAGGACGGCCGTTTGAAAGTCTAACCTCCTCCGAGGTAGAGACTTCAGGTACCCTGACAGTGATGTCCCGAATGGTTCGCTGGTGAATAGTTCCTGGCGAACATAGCGTGTTCGCGTTCGCCACAGATGGCGAACAAATGCGATGTTCGGTCCGCCCCCTATTCGTCATCATTGAGTAAACTTTGACCCTGTACCTCACAGTCAGCAGACACATTCCAGCAAATCAGCAGCAGACCTTCCCTCCCAGACCCTCCCACCTCCTGGACAGCATCCATTTTAGATTCATTAGGAAGCTGCATACATTTTTTTTTATTATTTATTTATTTTTTATTTTATTTTTTATTATTCTTTATTTTTGTAGTGCATGGAGGTATAACAAATGAGCATGTGGTACCCCAACGGCATTCCTCATGCTTTTCAAGTAACAATTGTAACAATAGGGTATATGTTAATACGTGCACATTTTATATGTTAAATTATTATGAGGTTTGTCAGTCAGATTCAACAACTTGGTAGTGTTTAGACAGGCTTAGACAATCTAAGAACATCTTTGAATTTAAACAGGCTTAAGCTTACGTCATAGTGAATACGTTATATTAAGCAGTGCGTGAGTATATATATCTACATTTAGCTAATTTAAGAACATCTTTGAATTTAAAGCGGCACTGTCATGCCGAATCCCGTTTTTTTTTTTTTTTAAACCCCCCTCCCGCCTCCACTACATCCAATTGACCCCTTAGTCACCCCCAAATGCCCCTAAGCCCCCCAGATTACCTATTTATTAATCTGTATTTTCTGCCCCGATCTATATTCAGGGCGCCGCCATCTTTGTGTGGGTAGGTGAAGTCCCTGTGGCCTTCCCCCGCCCTGCAGAGCCAGTCTGCGCGGAGCCCTCCATGGGTGAAGATGGATTAATTTTTTGAGCGTCGGGTTTTTTCTTTATCGTCGGGAATTTTTTTTGGCGCTCGGGTTTTTTATTTTATTTTTAAGTTCGACGCGTATGATGGCTTTTTGTTTGGCCTTTTTTGGGGCTGAAAAATGAAGATTTTAGAAAAAAGAAGACGTTGAATGGTAAGTTGAATTTTACTTTACAGGGTAGTAATTTTATTCCCCCCTCACTATTTTTTAGGGTGAGGGGGGTAGGTAGGGGCTTTTTTATTTGGGTGGGGGGGGGGTGACTAGGGGCTTGGGGATCCCTAGTCACCTTTGATGGGGGGGGATTTTTATTTAGGGCCCCCACCCGCCGCTCAGGGGTGTGGGCTGGGGGGGACAGTAGGTCCCCCCCTTATTGTAACTTAGGGCCCACACCTGCCGCGCAGGGGTGGGGGCCGGGGGGGAGGACAGTAGGTCCCTCCCCATTATTCTTTTATAGGGCACCCACCCGCAGCTCAGGGGTGGGGGCCAGGGGAGAGGACAGTAGGTCCCCCCCTTATTGTAACTTAGGGCCCCCACCCGCCGCGCAGAGGTGGGGCAGGGGGGGAGGACAGTAGGACCCCCCATTATTCTTTTATAGGGCCCCGACCCGCCGTGCAGGGGTGGGGGGCAGGGGGGAGGACAGTAGGTCCCCCCCACATTATTCTTTTATAGGGCCCCCACCTGCAGCTCAGGAGCCATGTTACTCTGTATATAGAGGGAGCCATGTTTACATGGTATATAGAGGGGAGCCATGTTACACTGTATATAGAGGGGAGCCATGTTACTCTGTATATAGAGGGAGCCATGTTACTCTGTATATAGAGGAGAGCCATGTTACTCTGTATATAGAGGGAGCCATGTTTACACGGTATATAGAGGGGAGCCATGTTACTCTGTGTATAGAGAGGAGCCATGTTTACACTGTATATAGAGGGAGCCATGTTACTCTGTATATAGAGAGGAGCCATGTTTACACTGTATATAGAGGGGAGCCATGTTACTCTGTATATAGAGGGGAGCCATGTTACACTGTATATAGAGGGGGCCATGTTACTCTGTATATAGAGGGAGCCATGTTACTCTGTATATAGAGAGGAGCCATGTTTACACTGTATATAGAGGGGAGCCATGTTACTCTGTATATAGAGAGGAGTCATGTTTACACTGTATATAGAGGGGAGCCATGTTACTCTGTATATAGAGAGGAGCCATGTTTACACTGTATATAGAGGGGAGCCATGTTACTCTGTATATAGAGGGGAGCCATGTTACACTGTATATAGAGGGAGCCATGTTACTCTGTATATAGAGGGAGCCATGTTACTCTGTATATAGAGAGGAGCCATGTTTACACTGTATATAGAGGGGAGCCATGTTACTCTGTATATAGAGGGGAGCCATGTTACACTGTATATAGAGGGAGCCATGTTACTCTGTATATAGAGGGAGCCATGTTTACTCTGTATATAGAGGGAGCCATGTTACTATCTGAGGTGGTTAACTATGATTGGCCCTGGCATGTTTGTTAGTCTGGCCTGCATGGTGGTCTGGCATGAATAAAAGTAGCATGTTTCAACTATATTAGTAGTTAGACTAGTTTGCACTAAAACATGGAAGACATCCTAGTATGAATCGTGATCAACCGCTCTCAGAGACTATGCATTGCGACATGTATATGATGTGGAAAGGTTAACTGCTATGAATGTCTATAGACGAAGTGGCTTTAGCTGCACCTTAAGGATCTCCAGTCCGTGGGTGCTGTATCTCTGCGACTGCTATTCAGGAGCCATAGATTGCCGGGTATTGTTGCCAATGCTATTCAGGAGCCATAGATTGCCGGGTATTGTTGCCAATGCTATTCGGTGGGTGAGTCCTGTAGCCTCCTGGTGGGCTAGAGTCCATAAAGCCTGGTGCTGGCCCTCCAAAGTCATGGTACTGCCCAGTCATCCTATGCCCGTTCGGGGCCTGGGTCTGAGGCTGGCACATGGTGCAGCACTGCAGTGCTTGGTAAGGATGCCGGTCCGGTCTCGTACCTGCAGAAGGGGCTGTAGCATCCTGTGAGGGGTTTGTAGTCCGACAGAGCTCTGGGTCGGCCTTGGTGTTTTCGGCTGCTGGGCCCGGTCGGTCCGTCTCGCGGGTCCGGTCCGGTGCCTCTCGTCTCTCCGCGTGTGCCTCAGAGGCCTTTTGACATCTGACAGCTGGCTTGTCTGAACTCTTAGCCCGACAGCTTTTACCATACAAGCTGCTGGAGTCTGAGGAGTTCCAAAAGTTTGTGAGAGGCAACACAGAGAGAGGAGTCTGAAGAAGAGGAGTCAGAGGAGGAAGGTGGCTTTGAGGAGGTGGAAGACCAAACACAGCAGGCGTCCCAGGGGGCTTGTTGTCACCTTTCGGGGACCCTTGGTGTTGTACGTGGCTGGGTGGAGGAAGAGACCTTCAATGACATCAGTGAGGACCAGGGACATGGCTAGCTTGGTATCCAACCTTGTGCAAATGGGGAGTTTGCGGTTGTGCAAATGGACTGTTTGCGGTTGTTTGCGGTGCGTTAAACGGGGAGTTTGGTCTGTCACTGTGAAGCGGGCGTAACCCTTACACTACCTGATCGATACAACATCATACCTGATGTTTTAAAGCATGTTATTCCAAAACAATTTAGGAATGTTAGGTGATTTATGCCCTTTATGGATTAAAACCTCCTGCATCAACTATGTAATTTTCCATGGGAGTTTTGCCATGGATCCCCCTCCGGCATGCCACAGTCCAGGTGTTAGTCCACTTGAAACAACTTTTCCATCACTATTGTGGCCAGAAAGAGTCCCTGTGGATTTTAAAATTTGCCTGTCTATTGAAGTCTATGGCGGTTCGCCCGTTCGCGAACATTTGCGGAAGTTTGCGCTCGCCGTTCGCGAACGGAAAATTTCATGTTCGCGACATCACTAACACCCAATTATATAGCTAAATCTATGCTCTTTTTAGCATCACATTTCTAATTGGTAGGTGTCTATTTTATCTTTTGGTTACAATCATGGACAGGGAGGATGAAAACTTTTTGATCTAAACATTATCCCTCAATTTAATAAGCAGTTAGTGGTTGTGTAACCTTATGGGTGTTCTCTTAGGCAATGCACAATAAAGCCTGGATGAGTCTCTAATAAATGGTTACATTATACTGCTAATCTGTAACTGTCTTTCCCCAGTGGACTTAATATATAAATTCCATCTAAGTAATTCACTTTCTAAATAACAGGACTTGAGATCCCCCCCTCCATAGTGATCTCGGGTGATATTTTGCTTTGAAACGCTGCACTTACAGAAATTAAAGGACCACTATAGTGCTAGGAAAACATATTCGTTTTCCTGGCACTATAGTGCCCTGAGGGTGCCCCCACCCTCAGGGACCCCCTCCCGCCGGGCTCTGGGGAGAGGAAAGGGGTTAAAACTTACCTTTCTCCAGTGCCGGGCAGGGAGCTCTCCTCCTCCGATCCACCTTCTCTCCTCCCATGCGGCTGAATGCGCACGCGCGGCAAGAGCTGCGCGCATTCAGCCGGTCTCATAGGAAAGCATTATCAATGCTTTCCTATGGACGCTTGCGTGCTCTCACTGTGATTTTCACAGTGAGAATCATGCAAGCGCCTCTAGCGTCTGCTAGTGAGACAGCCAATAAAGGATTTGAGGGCTGGATTAACCCATTTATAAACATAACAGTTTCACTGAAAATGCTATGTTTATAAAAAAAATGGGTTAACCCTAGCTGGACCTGGCACCCAGACCACTTCATTAAGCTGAAGTGGTCTGGGTGCCTATAGTGGTCCTTTAATCTATTAGCTTTTGGAGATGTAACTGCACCTAGAGAAGTGTCATCAGCAAGCATGGAGCAAAAGTCTTGGGTGACCAATATCTATTTTGTGCAAGTATGCAGCATGCTGGTGCAAGACAGCCTCTGGCGACGGATGGGGGGGGGGGGGTGTCTGCCGAGGGGGATTGGACTGAAGAGACTTTGAGGTAATGGAGGTAAGTTTTAGCATTTCTTTGATTTCATATTTTTAAGTTGGGGGCATTGTTTTTGGTTGTTGTAACCCTTTAAAGATGCATAGTGTAAATAATATATAAAGCCACTATTTTAACACCATCATTTTAGTTGTTACGTGAGTTCAGGATAATAAAGAAATCTGTCCATAAGGTAGCCAAGAGGGTGGGAGGGGAAAATATGAGCTATTCAGAATAATTAAGCATATGTTGGACTGTGTGAAAATAACCATGTCTATGCTCTATGAAATGCATCTGATGCAATCCCATTGTACAGCGCTACGGAGTCTGATGGCGCTATATAAATAATAAAATAATAATAATAATAATGGCATGTCATGTTTATCACAGAAATGAAGGTAATTTAATTGAAGTGTGAGCTTGAGATCTGTGCCCTGTTTAGCACACCTTGAATACATTTAATGGTGAAACATTCACCAAGGAGGCATAGGCAACTGATATCTAGTTTACTGGACAACAGGTTGAAAAACAGGTAGACTTCTACAGAAAGGTAACCTAATGGCACTTGAACATTAACACATATAATGTGATGGTGGAGATGCCCATTTTAAACCTAAAATAGATTATTTAACTCATAACTTAATTGTACGTGCATGTTGCTTTTGATATTTTCACTTGTAGGCTAATCTAATGATACACTTCAAATTCTTTAAATGATGTTTGGACAATAAATATCAGAATTTATTATATTCCGAAATAGTTTTAGCTTGATTTGAAACAGAAATCTGAACTAACATTATATTAAGAAACACAATACAAAAATATAAACAAGAATACACATACCATTAACTGCACAGGGTGCCAGTTTTTGTTTCAGTTAAAAAAATTATAGATATATATTGTCAAATTGCTCAGATAAGCAACAGAGTGATATTTACCAGTCACCCTAAAAAAAGATCAAAGTTGTCCAGTTTAGGTAAGTAATAAAACCAGCAGAATGACAGGAAAAGCCTTTCTTCATGTACTTGTTGCCACAACTCTAGTTCCACAGGGAAATTAAATATATAAGACAATGTGGACACTTAAATAATTAAATGTATCCCAGATCCTAACGTGATTGATCAACATGTTGATAAAGTGTCAGGAAAGGCGTGAAATGCGTAGAGTTACTGTAAGTATTTATTCATATATTTGTTCCCCCCTCCCCCTTCTGGTAGGTGCAGATTTTTGCCTTTTTATATAACTGCTTTTTTTTTTTTGCCTTAGACTTCCTTGAGGGAGAAAGAGTTGCATACATCGACATGTGCTTGAAGACTTTGACAGGCATTCACTTATGAGGTCCACACATATTTTTATGACATGTTGTTAACCATTTTTCTACAATTAAGTATGCACATTGCATGATCTACCTGGTGGATTATTCTGAGGTCCTTATGAGTGTGACCTATTTGGCTGATTTTGGTGCTGTCCAATATTGGTATCGCACCCAAAAAAGGAACTAACCTGGTTGGAAAATTTTGGAAAATATGCATATAAACTAAGCATAGGAATGTGTTTAAACCAAAACCTCATCATTTTAAGTTTTCGGGGAGGGAAAAAGTATGATTTAAACGTTAGGTTCTTTAGGTCCTGATGGAACGTTATTGGAGGCCTATATTGGAGGCATAATTTTAGAACCATGTATGAAAATGCCATTAATAGGACAAATAAGGAAATATAATGTATGGTCTGCAGTGTGGTTGTTGATAATGATGATAATGGCTGTGTGCTATATATCAGGATGGTGACACCTGTTATTTTAGATTTCAGTCTTATCCATTCAGCAAAAGCAGTTGATTGTATTTTAGAGATGAATTTTGGGAGATTTGCCCACTTTGCTTAAGCCATCCATTTATTTTCTTATGAAAATTACATAAGTTGTTGGTGTTAAACAAAACAATTTTAATGTTGATACTTGAGGATCTAGAGAATTTAAATTAGGAGAAACATTTCATATGTTAATGAGGACATAATCAATCAAACACATATTGACACACAGATGTAACTACTCTTCCCTAAGGATTGCTTGAAACAACTAAAATAAATTCTGTATCCAGGAGGAACTGCAAAATAACAGTTAATTAGGTGAGCAAAGAAACTATCAAAACTTGCTTAATAAGTGTAGATTATACTAGCTTTAGTGTAACTATAATCTACAATTTTATTAATGACAGGAGGCGAATATTTGCTTAAGTCTCTCTTTACTAGAACTCCACAGCAGCACATTAACATAGAGAGAAAACACCAAAGACAAAAACATAGGCATCTATAAAAGACTCCTCCCAAGCCACCATTTCCTCTTTCACACTGCGACAACATAAGGTACAATGCCAATCAACTAATTAAAGTAAAAAATATAACATAACAATGAATGCCATCCGGAAGAAAACCTTGAAGAATGAATGTGATCTTGATCTTCATCCTGCGAAACAGTTGATTCTATGAACTGTAGTCGAACCATTAAACTGAAACAAAATAAACAGTCAAAAACACTAATTAGTGAACGAAATGTACTGAGAAAACATAAATCCCACAATCCAGTACTGATAGTATAAAAGACACGAAACCCATCATCAACTACCGGCAATACAATATACCAGACACCTCCCCCAACTCCCCCAGACCTCACCCCCAACTACAAATGTAGCCCAGGCGACTAGACAATAAAGCAGAAATTCAATCAAAGCAATCCATCCAAACAAGGGGGGGGGGGGGGGAACAAAACTGGGAGGGAAATATCCGCCTCCTGTCATTAATAAAATTAAGATTATAGTTACACTAAAGCTAGTATAATCTACAATTTTATAGCATGAAAGGAGGCTTCATATTTGCTGTTTTAACGCTCCGACAGCAAAGCAAAAGAAGCATGGTCCGGCAGTCTAAAGTAGAATTTGCGAAAAGTATCTTCACGGGACCAGTCCCCGAAAGCAAAATGTCCTGAAGGGAAGCGCCTGCCATGAAAGCTCCGGAAGCTGCGGCGCCTCTAACCGAATGCACTCCGAAGGACGCACTCATCCCCCGCCAGTGTCAATAGCCATCTTATCCATCGAGCCAAGGTAGGGGACGAGACCGGCTTGTGGGGTCTGACATACGAAATTAACAACTGTCCAGAATGAGAAAATCGAAATGGAGCGGTAACCGCTACATAGCGAGCCGGTGCCTTTGCCACACAAAGTTTAGGTGAATCCCTAAAGTAAGGATACGACACCGCCGTTGAATCTGACTTGGTACGTCTAACCACCTTGAAGGAGACCCCCTCTGGAGAAAAAGTGAAAGCGTCAACATCGAAGGCCCGGACATCCGAAACACATCTGAACGAGACCAGACACAACAAGAGCGCGAACTTCGAAAAAGGTCCTGGTTATCTGGCCATTCCCAAAGGAACGCTAAAACCATACGTACGTCCCAGAGGGAAGAGTACTTAGGCGCTGGAGGACGCGCCAGCCTCATCCCACACAGAAGTCTGCAGACCAGCGGATCCTGGCCGATGGGAAAACCTCTAAGCGGGACATGCACCGCCGAGATAGCTGACCTAGTCACGTTAACCGAGCGGTAGGACCGACCCAGGTCAAATAGGTGAGACAAGAAATTCAGCACGCTAGTCCCGTTCCAAGCACCAGTGACACCAGGAACTCCATGCTGAGAGGTAGCACCTCCTCGCCCCTTGGGCCCAGGAATCCCAGAGAAGGTCTCTAGCCGATTGCGATAATGCCTCGACATTCCAGGTACCCCTGAAAGAGTCCAGGCCACCAAGTGCAGGTGGACGTCCCTCACTAGGGGGTGAGGGTTGCCCCGGGAGTCCGAGAGGAGCATTCGAAAGGGCGGTAAGAGAAGAGGATCCCGATATGAGAGATCCAGGAGCTCCGGAAACCATGCTTGACCCCGCCACAGCGGAGTCAGCAAAAACAAGGACACACGCTGACGTCGAACTTGAAGCAATACCCTGGGAATCATAGCGAACGGAGGAAACGCATACGCTCCCTGTGAAGGTCACCCCTTGAGAAAAGCGTCCACCGCTGCGCACTCTGGATCCGGGAGCCAACTGAAGTACGTCTGAATCTGGTGATTCGTCCTGGAGGCGATTAGATCCACTGTGAACGGACCCCTCTGATACTCGAGTTCGAGGAAGATGGTCCGAAGGAGCTTCCAGTCGCTGGCATCCCTCCAATGTCTGGAGAACCAGTCCGCCGTCAGGTTCGACTCCCCCGGAAGATATTCCGCCTGTAAGGTGATGTTGCATTTGAAACTGTAAATCTCCTTTGTCACCTCCGATAGTGCTTGAGACCGATCGCCCCCCAGGCGGTTGATGTATTGTACCGCTGAGACATTGTCCATCCGAAGGAGGACGCAGCAGTCCGACAGATGATTTGCCAGGCTCCGAATCGCAAATGAACCAGCAATCAACTCCAGGCAATTGGTGTGGAATTCCGATTCCTTGTCCGACCACGGGCCCCCTGTGGACCCGGTTGCGCACGTGGCACCCCAGTCCCAAAGACTCTCATCCGATTACAGCATGAAATCCGGGGTTGGTCCAAATATCGCCTTGACGTTCCAGGCGGACATATGCAGGAGCCACCAGCGCAGTTCAGTCTTCACGTCCGGAAACAGGGAGATCATCTGGTCGTAAGAGGGTCTCTTGCGTAGAAAATGAGCCTTCAGCCGTTGCATGGCCCTGTAATGTAGTGGGCCCGGGTAGATCGCCTGTATCGAGACCGAGAGGAAACCCACCACGCGAGCTAACATTCGAAGGGGGATCCGGTCTTGCCGTAAGGTCCGTCTTATCTCCTTCCGAATGGTCGATATCTTTGCCATAGGCAGGCGGAGAACGCATTCTTCCGCATCGACTTCGAAACCCAAGAATTCCACCGTCTGGGAAGGCTCTAAGGCCGATTTCTTCAGATTGACTACGAACCCCAGGTATTCCAACAAGGAGATAGCAGAGCGTGTCTGATATCTGAGCCTGGAGGGGCCCTCGCAAAAAATCAGCAAGTCGTCCAGATATATTATGCAGTGGACGCCCTCTAACCTAAATCGAGCGACCACTGGCTTCAGGAGCTTGGTGAACCACCAAGGAGCCGAGCTGAGGACGAAGGGAAGGCATGTGAATTGGCATGAAACGCCTTTCCAGACGAAGCGGAGGAATCTGCGACAGTCCTCATCCACCGGGATGGAAAGGTAAGCGTCCTTCAGGTCCAGTCTTGTGAACCAGTCTCCCGGACGGAGAAGGTCCCGAAGAAGATGAATGCCCTCCATCTTGAAGTGGTTGTAGACCATGAAGGTGTTCAATTCCTGTAAACTGATCACTGGACGGAATTCTTCCTCACTAAGAAAATCGAGCTGAAGAAGCCCCTCAAATCCGGGGCCCGTTAGACCGCGCCTTTCGCGAACAGAGCTTGAACTTACGTATCTATCAAGAACTGTTGTTCTCTTGCGATGATGGGGACTCTTGGAGGTCCAACCTGTGTTGGGGGAGAATGGAATTCTATGACATAACCCCGTACCGTCCGAAGGACCCATACATCTGAAGACACCTCCCGCCACCTGTCCCTGCAGTGAAACAGTCTGCCCGCATGCAATAGAGGGAGATCGAAAGTGGCAGGAGCTGGACTCACCTGTAGGGAATCTTGCCCGTCCCCTGGCACGGTACCCCCGACCTCTATCCGCCCTCTGAGTGTAGGGGGGTATGGATTGGTACGATGGAAAGAAGGATGGACCACGGGACATTTGACAGCTGAAGACCAGCCGCGGCTGGAGACACGACCCCTCTGTCGTCCAGCCCGTCCAAAAACCCGGGATGACTGAGGGCGGAATACCTTCTTTATTGAGGACTGCACTTTATCCAGGGAGGTAAACAGATTGACGTGTTTATGCAGTTCCTTAGTGAAAGGTTCCCCGAACAACAGGCCTTTAGCCAGGGGGCCCAATTCTTTGGATCCCAGTTCCGACAGCTTGTTGTCCATATGGAACAGAGCTGTCTTCCTACACTCCGTGCAAAGGGCAACTAAGGCATTGCCCAGTAGGCAAATGGAACGAAGCGCCCAGTCCCTCATGGTGGCCGGGTCCAGTTTCATACCCTCTGTGTGGGCCTCATCTGCTAGGGCTAACATGCGGCACAGAGGGCCCAGCATATCCAGCTGTTTGTCCTGCGCTGAACGGAGGCTACGCTCCACGCCTTTCTTGGGGTCCCGACCTGTACAGGTCAAATACGTGGCCACCAGAGGTAGCTGCCACCTTGTCCGGCAGGACGGGTCTGGGGCATTCCGCCCGCAGCTTCTTGCGGACATCCACTTCAAGGGGTTTGCGGACCCAGTAGTGCACGAATTGTGCCAAGTGGTCGGGCAGTGACCATTCCGAGGATCTGGGGTGTCGGATAGACCGAGTTCAAACAGAGGCTCTCCTGTAGCATCCAAAAAGGTATCGTCCCCCAGCATCGCCGTGGGGGCCTCTGTCGCCGGCGCATCTTCATCCTCCCAGCACCAACCAGGACCCTCCCCACGGTCCTCATCCCAATCATCTTCCTCTTCTGAGGGAGACCGGTCTGCCTGCCACTCATCCAGCACGGCCATGGTAGGGGGGCGTAAGGAGGCCTCCTCCCCTGCGCCCGATAAGCGGCGGCACTTGGCCTGCCAAGTTTTATAACCTCAAACCATGTCGCTTCGCCGGAGCCTTGCCCTTCCGGGAGCGTAGTTTAGGGCCTTCACCCTTCCAATAGCGCATTTGCGCACTTGCCTGCGCTCTCTCTCTGGAAAGTCTGACTCAGCCGAGTCGTCTGCCAAATGGGGGGTTCCTCTTGCACCCCTGGAGATAGAGAACAGGTATTACTAGCAGGCAGTAGGGGCAGCACCCCTAGTATTGGCAGAGGCAAGTAGTAAATGCATGCAGGCTCAACAAGCATGGGTCCAGGGTATGGAGCCGCCAGGCCAGTAGCATGCGTAATATGGCACAGACAGAGCAGGCCAAATCATGGGGTGCAGACAAAGCAGGCCAATCAAGGGGCACAGACAAAACAGGCCAATCATAAGGGCACAGACAAAGCAGGCCAGTATATGGGCACGGGTAGCACCGACCCAGTGGTATATGAGTCAGGAACGTAGATCCCTATGGTAGACATGCAGGTATATCTTGACATATATGGCGTGCAGGGTAGAGGTGTAACCGGGTCCCCAGACCAGTCCTTGGTCAATGAGAGGGCAGTGATGCCAAGCGGGTCCCATGCAGGAAGCATGCAGTGAAATGCATAGAGCCACTTATAGCCCAGGAAACATGCAATAAGAATGTCCACAGAAAAATCATGCAAAGCTATATTAAACATGCACTGAGAAAAAAACTGCAGCCAGTAGCAGTGAACCCCAAAACATGCCCAGAGAAACACTGTTAACATGTAGAGATGACCCCCCACACAGTGGGAACTGAGCAGTAAGCCGAGCAGCCAACAAACGAAAAATGGGCACTGTGCCCTTAAGAAATAAATGACACACGCGGCAGAATCGGGGAAGAGCCGCTCACCCCCGTGTCCGACCACGCAGTCGCGGGAGGAAGCGGGGGCGGGGGCTTCCGCGGTAATAGTCTAGCACCCTGCTCCGTCCCCACACCTCTCGGGTAACAGCCAACAAGCGACCAGGGACGCGGGCAGGGCAGGGAGGCAAGGAGAGGACTCCCGCTCGGCGGCCGAAGCCGGCGGGCGGGAATCAATACAAGGAACACGTGGGACCACCGGAGTCTTACTCCGCGGTCCCGACGGTCGGCACGGGAAGTGGTCGGAAGACCGCTTCTCGGCGACCGCAAACAGACAACAAGTCCAAGGAATAAAAATAATTAAAATTATTAAAATTATTAAAAATAAAGAAAAAAGGCAAAATAACAGATTAGAAAATCAATGCCCAAATCACAGAACAACAACAGAAATAAAGACAGCAATACTGTAAACTCAATACACAAGTCTAAAATCACAAATTACATATAATAAGACACACAGCCACCCATATAAAACAGGAGGCAGTGGTACTCTGACCTGTACTGTCTGCGGAGCAGCAAAGAAAGAGGAAATTGTGGCTTGGGAGGAGTCTTTTATAGAAGCCTATATTTTTGTCTTTGGTGTTTTCTCTCTATGTTAATGTGCTGCTGTGGAGTTCTAGTAAAGAGAGACTTAAGCAAATATGAAGCCTCCTGTCATGCTATAAAATTCAACATGTATGAACACATAGGAAACAAGAACTAACCAAATAAGGAGGACTTCCTATTTTTGAGGGTGGGCAATAGAATCCCACTGTAAAATAATTAAGAAGACGTTAAACGTTAGACTGTATGGTCTCCAGCCTTGTTAACATAGAGTCAAGGATGTAGACAATGAATAATATAAGCAATTTAAACTTAGCATTTTTAAGTAGAACTAAAATGCTCAACATCCACGGATATGACCAGATGGTCTATGATGCATAAACAAAATACAAATATACCTGGCCACCCATTGTGTATTACAACACTTAAACCATCTTCCATGCCTGGAAGCAGGTGCTGGAGAATTCACATAGTAGGAGATCCACAGGACGTTCATAGTGATAGGGTGTCAGGATTACTAGTTGATCCAGCGCGCAGAAATGTGTCACACCTAGGACTAAGGGTAACATCTAACCGCACCTTAAAATGGCCGGACTTAACGCTCCTAAGAATAGTCTGTGGCAAAACTAACCTCGCCACTGGGTCCTGGAGAAGCCTGTATTAAAAAACGCCTTTTGTCCCTATATTCTCTTATGACAAATTGCCCTGCTTGCCTGGGTTATGGAGAAGCCTGATTGCCAGCCTCGTGACTATGCCCCCTGTCATCAGCCCATGCTAAACTTAAACCCCATGGCGATTTGACTGTGTTTGTGTGATCTGTTTGGACACCACGAGGTGAGATTCCAGCTACCGACCAAACTACTGAACAATGGACCACCTGGGATCTGGAGTGTGCCACCAACCGCAGCTTAATTGACGAACGCTGGGTGGCCTTTGTTCGTTTGCCGAACACGTGGCAGCGGCCATTTTACAATTCCCGAACGGCCAGCGGTGTTCAGCGCTCAAACTATGGAACTGAAAAAGGACACTTATTTGCGCGAACACCTCTGGCCGTCCGCCCCTGGTTCCTATTCGTGCTCATGGGGTCGAACACAGGCTCATTCGGTACTTTGGACATGTGAATGAGTTACCCCAGATAGCTAAGCCATGGAGCCCATTCGTGGGCTCCATGGCGATTGAACTGTATGTATGTGATCTGAGCTCCATTCGGTAATAATGTGCGCTCAGATCTAAGCTATCTGGGGATATGTAGAATGTATAGGTTTTAGGTACTAAATGTATCAGTAGGTAATTTTATGTATTTTACTGTCTTTTTGTCTGCCATGTGTGTAATGGAGTTTGCCTCTGTCCTTGGAGATAATTGGATTACTTCCCAATTATCTCGAGGCCAGAGAGGAGGGATTGTAATGCATTGTGGGGTTGTTTAAAGGTGTATGTCTGTGATTGGTCAATGTCCAATATGTTTCCCAGTCATCCATCTGGTCCCCTAGGGGAGTGTCCACCAGGTGGGAGACCTGCATAAAAGCCGGGCAGTTAGCCCCAGTAAACCAGATTCTGCTTGACCCTACAAAATGAAGTGTCGTCTCGTTCTTGGGGGGAATTGGATTGTATGCTGACTGCCAGGAGTGTAAGCTGATCGTGTGCTTTTCCTGTTCGGCTGTTTCCAGTGTTCGTGTGTTTCCTGTTCAGGAGTTTGGAGCGTTCCCCTGGTTCCAGTTTGGGAGATTGGTGATTGCAGTAGCTGCTTGTCTATCTGGAAGGGGATTATCGCCTAAACGGTTTTTAACCTCTGGTGAGCAAAACGGTCCGTTACAATTGGTGGCAAGCGACGGGATCATTCCCACAGCCCAGAAGGACATCTACAAGACAACACCAGTGCCTGGATTACAATTGAGGGCAACGCTAGTACCCGTACAGCGACCCTATCTACAAAGGATAGCAAATTGGATTTAGGGAGGTGCAGTCAAAGATGGATAATAAACAGATTATACTTATACTTATGTTAGGTATGTTTTGATTTCAACCTAAAATAAAAAGAAATCCATAGCATAATACTGTAACATTTAAAAGTAAATAAAATCGGAGGTAATGGGTCACTCACGATCTGCAGAGCCTTGGAAAGCAGGCTCTAGCTATAAAAGCATGTGAATAATAAGCTTATTCCAGCTATCTCCACCGGTTCCTGGTGATAAGGCACTTTTCCACACCAAAAGACACCACAGCGGAATATATTAAAATAGAAAAGTTTTACTTGATAAAAAGTAATATAAACAAGGGCCCTTGTTTATATTACTTTTTATCAAGTAAAACTTTTCTATTTTAATATATTCCGCTGTGGTGTCTTTTGGTGTGGGAAAAGTGCCCTATCACCAGGAACCGGTGGAGATAGCTGGAATAAGCTTATTATTCACATGCTTTTATAGCTAGAGCCTGCTTTCCAAGGTTCTGCAGATCGTGAGTGACCCATTACCTCCGATTTTATTTACTTTTAAATGTTACAGTATTATGCTATGGATTTCTTTTTATTTTAGGTTGAAATCAAGACATACCTAACATAAGTATAAGTATAATCTGTTTATTATCCATCTTTGACTGCACCTCCCTAAATCCAATTTGCTATCTTTCTATGTATGCTTGTTGTGCTTTTTTGGTGATTACATAGCACTTGGGAGTTGTTGCATCTTTCAGTAGTAGCGCCAATCCACCCACCTATATTTTCTGGTTCTCCAGGAAATAATTGTTTTTTTCACTATCTACAAAGGAACCAACGTCGGCAGAGCAAGCATTGCAGGAGGAGTTTGACAGAGAGGTTGCCTTTAGACCCAACCCCGCTGAGGAATACGTGCAGTTCGCAAGGAAGTTAGCGGCAGAGTACCTGCAGGTCATGACAGATCGAGCCAAAAGGTGTCGTCCGCCCTTCCCAGCAGCAGAGTGCGTTTCGGGGATTCAAAGATTCAAAGGTACCATCCTTCCTCCCCAGCGGCAGTGTGTACCCCAGGGAGCAGAATGTGCCGTCCTTCCTCCCCAGCGGCAGTGTGTACCCCAGGGAGCTGAAGGTGCCGTCCTTCCTCCCCAGCGGCAGTGTGTATCCCAGGGAGGTGAAGGTGCCGTCCTTCCTCCCCAGCGGCAGTGTGTACCCCAGGGAGCTGAAGGTGCGGTCCTTCCTCCCCAACGGCAGTGTGTATCCCAGGGAGCTGAAGGTGCCGTCCTTCCTCCCCAGCGGCAGTGTGTATCCCAGGGAGCAGAAGGTTCCGTCCTTCCTCCCCAGTTACAGTGTGTACCCCAGGGAGCAGAAGGTGTCGTCCTTCCTCCCCAGCGGCAGTGTGTATCCCAGGGAGCAGAAGGTGCCATCCTTCCTCCCCAGCGGCAGTGTGTATCCCAGGGAGCTGAAGGTGCCGTCCTTCCTCCCCAGCGGCAGTGTGTACCCCAGGGAGCAGAAGGTGTCGTCCTTCCTCCCCAGTGGCAGTGTGTACCCTAGGGAGCAGAAGGTACCGTCCTTCCTCCCCAGCAGCAGTGTGTATCACAGGGAGCAGAAGGTGCCGTCCTTCCTCCCCAGCGGCAGTGTGTACCCCAGGGAGCAGAAGGTACCGTCCTTCCTCCCCAGTGGCAGTGTGTGTCCCAGGGAGCTGAAGGTGCCGTCCTTCCTCCCCAGCGGCAATGTGTATCCCAGGGAGCTGAAGGTACCGTCCTTCCTCCCCAGTGGCAGTGTTTACCCCAGGGAGCAGAAGGTCCCGTCCTTCCTCCCCAGCGGCAGTGTGTACCCCAGGGAGCTGAAGGTACCATCCTTCCTCCCCAGCGGCAGTGTGTGTCCCAGGGAGCTGAAGGTGCCGTCCTTCCTCCCCAGCGGCAGTGTGTACCCCAGGGAGCTGAAGGTGTCGTCCTTCCTCCCCAGCGGCAGTGTGTACCCCAGGGAGCTGAAGGTGTCGTCCTTCCTCCCCAGCGGCAGAGTGTCCTGCAGGGAGCAGAGACCATCGGTCTCGCACCCCAGCCAAGGGACAAAATATTGAAAGGGGAGACAGTCGGTCCCCCCCCCTTCACCAGCAAGGAGAGTGTTAGGGAGAGGAGCCTGCTACCCCCTCTCCCCAGCGGCTGAAAGTGTTCCAGGGAGAGAAGTCGGTGACCACCTCTCCCCAGCGGCAGCGTATTCCCCAGCGACAAAAAGTGGGTAAGGGAGATGAACTTGTTACCCCCTCTCCCCAGCGGCAGTCTATGGTTCAGGGAAAGGAGATTGTTACCTCACCCCCCCCTTCCCAGCGGCAGCCTAACCCACCAAGGGGAGATGTTAAGCCCCACAACTGTGCAGATGGGACCGTAGTCTCTGCACTTACAGCACAAGGGGTAGGGATGGTCGGTCCTGTTTCCCAGCCACAGAGCGGTGTATCCAGAGCCCACAACCAGGCTCCAACCAGGCTACTTCCGTAGTAGCGCTGGCCCCAATGCAGAGTACCGCTGGTCTCTGCCCACTCAGCAACCCACCAAGGCAGCCTACCAGTTTCCCGTACAGCCGTGGTGAGGCACCTGGACATGGACAAGTTTTCACGTTATCCAGGTGGAGTAACCATTTATTGTGGGTGGGCTGTACTGCTGTTTGTGCTTTGTGGGTTGGTTGCTGGACTAACCAGGGCACTGACCGGCAGGAGGTCAGATACCCTGTTAGTCTAGTGGGTAAAGGGGAGAAGTGTGGTGAAACCAACCTCGCGACTGTCCACTGGAGGAGCCTGGTTGTTCGCCTGCTTCCTTTGGACTATGGCCCTGCAGGTTAAACCTTCTATTTTCCCTGCAGAAAGCTTATTCATGCCTTTCTGTCGGGGTGTTCGGTAGATTCCAGCTACCGACCAAACTACCGAACGATGGACCACCTGGGAGCTGGAGTGTGCCGCCAATTGACCGCCCAGAAGCTGCGGTTAACCGCAGCTTAATTGACGAACGCTGGGTGGCCTTTGTTCGTTTGCCGAGCACGTGGCAGCCGCCATTTTACAAGTCCCGAACGGCCAGCGGTGTTCAGCGCTCAAACTATGGAACTGAAAACGGACACTTATTTGCGCGAACACC
Organism: Pelobates fuscus; assembly: GCF_036172605.1. Classification (NCBI taxonomy): domain Eukaryota; kingdom Metazoa; phylum Chordata; class Amphibia; order Anura; family Pelobatidae; genus Pelobates; species Pelobates fuscus. The sequence goes on from NC_086317.1 coordinate 244,927,576, forward strand.
GCTGAGCCGTATGCTGACTGCCAGGAGTGTAAGCTGATCGTGTGCTTTTCCTGTTCGGCTGTTTCCAGTGTTCGTGTGTTTCCTGTTCAGGAGTTTGGAGCGTTCCCCTGGTTCCAGTTTGGGAGATTGGTGATTGCAGTAGCTGCTTGTCTATCTGGAAGGGGATTATCGCCTAAACGGTTTTTAACCTCTGGTGAGCAAAACGGTCCGTTACAATTGGTGGCAAGCGACGGGATCATTCCCACAGCCCAGAAGGACATCTACAAGACAACACCAGTGCCTGGATTACAATTGAGGGCAACGCTAGTACCCGTACAGCGACCCTATCTACAAAGGATAGCAAATTGGATTTAGGGAGGTGCAGTCAAAGATGGATAATAAACAGATTATACTTATACTTATGTTAGGTATGTCTTGATTTCAACCTAAAATAAAAAGAAATCCATAGCATAATACTGTAACATTTAAAAGTAAATAAAATCGGAGGTAATGGGTCACTCACGATCTGCAGAGCCTTGGAAAGCAGGCTCTAGCTATAAAAGCATGTGAATAATAAGCTTATTCCAGCTATCTCCACCGGTTCCTGGTGATAGGGCACTTTTCCACACCAAAAGACACCACAGCGGAATATATTAAAATAGAAAAGTTTTACTTGATAAAAAGTAATATAAACAAGGGCACTTGTTTATATTACTTTTTATCAAGTAAAACTTTTCTATTTTTAGAGTTATCAGCAGTCTCTACTAAAATTCCAGTTGTCACTCGTGAAATTGGCCATTATTAAACAACACTGATTTCAGGGGTAAATGGACCCTATTCCTATCTAATAAACACAATTCCCCATGTTCTATAAACTAGAGCAGGGGTAGGCAGCCTTCGGCACTCAAGATGTTGTGGACTACATCCCCCATAATGCTCTTACACCCATAATGCTGGCAAAGCATCATGGGAGGTGTAGTCCAAAACATCTGGAGTGCCGAAGGTTGCCTATACCTGAAGTAGTGTAACTGATTAGATATGGACACTAGTAAATGCCATTTTTGCTTAACTTAAATTAACTTTGTTTAAATTAACTTTGTTTAGAGTAATGGAATTATCTGGTTTTAAATCACCTGTAAGTGATTTACACAACTCCATTACTAGCCTACCAGCTAAAAAAGGCCTCTCCTTTGTGCACTCTAATATCCGCAGATTACAACCAAAAATCGATGCACTGCAAGCATGGTGTTCACATTACAAGCCCAAAATCATTGTGCTCTCTAAATCGTGGCTAAACGCAAAAATACCTGACTCTGCCATTGCAATAAATGGGTAATCATGCCATAGAAATGGCAGAGCAAAAAGAGGAGGCGGCATTGTCATTTATGTTGAAAATTCCATAAAGTTCATCCCCTTACAAAACTTTAGCTCTCCTGCCACCTTTGATTTCCTTTCTGGCACAATTGAGATCCTGTGCAGTAAATCAATCATTGTTGCAGAAATCTACCACCCACCTAGCTCCCCAGTGCAGGGCCGGCGCTACCATAAGGCGGCCCAGGCGGCCTTAGGGCGCACCGGCCCTGGGGGCGCAAAATCAGGCTGACCGGAAGGAGGGAAGCGCACTGCGCTCCCCTCCAACCGACGACCTAATGTAGCGTGGCCGAGCGCCCGGTTCTGCGGGCGCGCGAGGGAGCACTCTCCCATGTGTGCTTCCTCTTCAGCTCCCTCGCACGCCTCATACTGATACCGGAGCCGAAAGATGACGTCATCT